>NC_083576.1:47388884-48058259 GCF_027579695.1 Neoarius graeffei
GGGATTAGATCCTTACACGCTAACAAAGAAGGATTTTTTTTTTCCTATGAGTTGGAAAATTATCCATCTGTTGAGTTCCCCGACATCTCAAACTACCTGGTGCTGCAGACATCGTTCTACACGGACACACAGATGAAAACCTGGAAGAGCATGGAGATGTACGACTTTTTAAATGTGGCTGGGTTAAATATCTGGGGATCAGGACACTACAAGGTAGACGGATCTAAGTGCAGGAAGAGTGTTTATTAGCAAGCGTGATATTTATGAAAACAAAACAAACGAAAGCAGAGTATTTAAACAGCGTCATAAACATGGCTAGAAACCAACGTGACCATGATAATGATAATACTTCGCAAAGCCTCTGTGAAAACAGCGTCCATATCTGCACGTGCTGATTGCACTCAAATCAGTATCCGGTGTTTCCTATAACAACCAGGTCCCAAGACCGCACACACAGCCACTCGAGCTGCACCAGACTCAGGTGCACAATGGCGCGATAGTCAAGTGTTCGCGTGCTATGTGACCACAACTTATAGCTCACGTGTATATTGTTACCAAAATGCCTCATTTTCATTGATAACCCATCATAAAGCATCACAAACTGGAGTGTGACCATAGCTTAATGAGGGAGATGTGATGTCGGATACAACCCAGGTGGGGTGGGGGTGGGGGGGATTCGTGGCCCACTAGATGGCGCTTCGGCCCAGTGGTTGAGAAACACTGCTCTGTTGGAATTTTCAGTGCAGTAGTGTTGCTTTTAATGGTGCTCCTATTTTGCTATGTAGCAATAAGAGACCATATTGCACATACATCTTCAGTAGATTGCTAATTGCTGCCAAGAAAGCACATTTTTCAGACTATCGTTTTACCATCAAGTCATGCATAAGTATTCACCCCCTTTCACTTTTCCACATTTCCAGTGTTACAACCTGAGAATCAAATGGAATTGAGATTGTGTTGTATTTTAAGCTTGCTAAAGAAAGTTTGTATATTGTTTGGATCTTTTGACAGTAGTTGAGTTTATGACCCTGAATGTATTGCGCTGCTATGCCCACAAGATTAAAAGGCTGGGGTTATTGAGCTGGTCCTGACCCATGGGCCGCATGTTTGACACCCTGATCATTCCAAATATATTAACCCTTCGTTTCTCAGCAACAAAAGTCAAAATATTACAAGCAATAAGCATCCCATTCTATGAAAACGATTTGTCATTTTGTGTCGTTTACGTTCATTATGCACTGTATGTTGTTTAAACTAGTAAGAAATAGGTACAGTTGTGGTCAGAAGTTTACATGAATGTCATCTTGGATATGAATGTCATGGCAATATTTGGGCTTTCAGTCATTTCTCTGAACTGTTCTTTTTCTGTGGCAGAATGTACAGCATACAGCTTTAATTAAAAAACTTGTCCAGGGTGTACCCCGCCTTTCGCCCGTAGTCAGCTGGGATAGGCTCCAGCTTGCCTGTGACCCTGTAGAACAGGATAAAGCGGCTAGAGATGATGAGATGAGATGAGACAACAACTAGAATTTGGTGCCCAAGTTTTAATTTTCTTTGGGTTTTCTGAAATCAACACAGGGTCAAAATTATACATACGCTCACTCAGATTATTAATTCAGAGGTGCTGAAACTTTCAAAATGTCTCTCATCTTGCCAAGGCCGAAGTCTCTTAACTTCCTGTTAGTGATCATGATTGACTACAGCTGGTAGCTTCTCTGTGCCTTCATAAAAAGGGTTTGTTTACAGCACTCATTGGATTGACCAACACACAGTAAAATGGGAAAGTCCAAGGAGCTCAGTGCAGATCTGAGAAAGAGGATCGCAGATATACACAACTCTGGAACGTCTCTTGGAACCATTTCTAAACAACTGCAAATTCCAAGATCAATTCAAACAATTGTATGCAAGTTATTGTGAGGTGAAGTCACTTTGCCAAGCCACTTTGCTTCAAGAAAACCCAAACTGTCACCCTCAGCTGAAAGGAAATTGGTTTGGATGGTCAGGAACAACCTGAGAACCACCATGGCACAGCCCTGCCATGAACTGGAAGCTGATGGATCACTGTCTACAGTTCAGTGAGTTCTACATCACCATGGACTAAGAGGCTGCTGTCCAAGAAATAACCCCCTGCTCCAAAACTGACACCTTCAAGCTTAACTAAAGTTTGAAGCTGACCATACGGACAAAGAAAAAGCCTTCTGGAGGAAAGCTGTATGGTCAGATAAGACAAAGATTGAGTTGTTTGGCCACAATGACCACCATGTACAGAGGAACACTGTACCAACTGGTGGTGGTGGTAGGATCATCATGCTCTGGGGCTGTTTTGCTGCCAGTGGAACTGGTTCATTGCACAAAGTAGATGGAATAATGAAGAAGGAGGACTACCTCAGAATTCCTCAGCATAAACCATCAGAAACTTGAACACGACTTGGGACTTACAACAGGACAATGAACCCAAACACACATCAGAGCTGGTTGTGGAGGATAAAGCAGGCTAACATTAAGCTTAAAACAAGTCCTGACTTCAACCCTATTGAAAATACTGTATGTGGACCGTGCCAAGAAAAAAAAAATTAATTGAATTCTACCATGAAGAGTCCAACCAGAATTCTGCCAGAAGCTTGTTCATGGTAAACAAAAATGTTTGGTCAAGGTGAGTCTTGCGAAGAGACATTTTACCCAAATATTAGGTGTGCTGTATGTATAATTTTGACCCCGTGTTAATTTCAGAAAACCCAAAGAAAATTAAAGCTTGTGCACCAAATTCTGGTGCTTTTTTTTAAATTAAAGATGTCTGCTCTACATTCTGCCACAGAAAAAGAACAGTTTAGAGAAAAGACTGAAAGCCCAAATATTGCCATGACATTCATATCCAAGATGACATTCATGTCACTGTATGTAAACTTCTGACCACAATTATAAGTCAAGGCATAGTCGGATTTTACATGGCATTTTGGTGTATAGTGGGATGTAAGACAGCTCATTAGACACACATCCATTGATGCTGTTAGCACACACTATTAAACTGACATGTGAGGGAGTGAGGGAGAGGCAAATACCAGCCAAGACCTGGCCGTAGAGGGTTGGATGTCACAGATGATTGAGCTTTGGCTCACATAACAACAGAGGCTTTGAAAGTCTTTATTGTCTCTGTCCTTGCTATTCTTTCTTGTTGTCTTTATCTTAACCTTTCTTTTTATACATTTATTTTGATGTAAACCATATTCTCTCAATCTCTCTATACTCATCACATCTATTCTTCTCTACCCTCACTGCTTTTCCTCCAGGAGGTGATAGATAAAAAAAAAATCCAGGCATGAGAGCTCAGGACAAAGGGAGGCTCGAAGCAGAGAAAACTTAATCATGATGTATTTTTCTTCAGTTATCTCATGTTTAACACACTTCCTCATAGCCATGCTCGCAGTTCATGGACTCGTGGAGTATTAAATAAGGACAGGCATCTCCGTATCCAGTGGTGCTTGAAGGTTTGTGAACACTTTTAAAAATTTTCTGTATTTCTGCATAAATATGACCTCAAACAACATCAAATTTCCTAAAAGTAGATAAAGAGAACCCAGTTAAACAAAAGAGAGAAAATATTATACTTGGTCATTTATTTATTGGGGAAAATGATCCACTAGAGCGGCGTCTACAATTATCAACAGTCCATAATTATCGACACCTTTTCAGATTTACCAATAAATCTGAGTTTCAGTTACAACAGTTATTATTGGTTAATTAATCAACCGGAAGACCCCACCCCCTCACCCTTTGATCTTATCTGCTGACACAGCTCGTTACCTGAGATGGAATTTTTTTCCACACGATCAGTAAGTTGAGGAAAACCCGGACGTTATGATCGCAGGTAAGCATGGTGGAAAGGTCATGGACATGTTCTTACTTCTCAAATTCACCGATATTTCATGATCTCCTTGTCGAAACCTACTTTGTTTCTTACTCTTTCATTTGACACGACAGTCGCCATTTTGTATCTAAACGCGCGTTTGAGAAGTCACATGAGGTGTCGATAATAGTGATCACTTTCACCAGTGTCCACCATTATCGACACCCTGTGGAATTGACATTTTCAACCGTTATAGATCAATCTTTGGGTAACATCGTTGAAGTAGATGAAGTCTAATCTCATCTCATTATCTCTAGCCACTTTATCCTGTTCTACAGGGTCGCAGGCAAGCTGGAGCCTATCCCAGCTGACTACGGGCGAAAGGCGGGGTACACCCTGGACAAGTCGCCAGGTCATCACAGGGCTGACACTTGGGTGGTGTTTACATTAGACTGTATCAGCGGATCATCAGATTAACGTTTTTAAAACGATTCGCGTGCACACAGCAATGCCAATACACGGATACGCTAATCACATGACTAATTAGACGGCACGTCACATGATCCCAGTGCATATCGGGCATGCGCAAGTCACTCACCACTTGCAAGTGGAAGGATGGCAAGCGAACACCACCTCCAGCAGATAAACACACCTGGCTGTGATGTTCATGTTCTCACTGAGTTTAAGCACTTGAAGGAGGTAAATAAGTTGAAATGTGTAAATAAACCTCAGTGCGGCTCAGCGCTTCCTCCTGCGCTCCAAATCACTCCGCCCTGAACAGCGAGTGCCCTCTGTAGGGTGCGCACTCCGGCCCTGCGCAGCTCACAGAGCGCGCGAGTGAAGCGCACGAGCAGTGATTCGGGACTGAGCCGCTGTGTGTGTGATCCCAACGCCAGCGAATCAGGAAGGTGGATGTCACAGTGACGTTGTCCAATGACGACGTCATCTAGAGCTCAGCACTGCGTTTCCTCGTATCTCAATGTTTACACAGCACCGGATCAGATATGAACTGGGTTGAATACGTGGGCCCTGGCGGATTCAAGTTGTTCCGCCTGTGGAGTCGTTTCCCGGCGTTTTAATGTGAACGGACAGTGCATCCGTGACGAAAACGAGACGGATATGGTCTAATGTAAACACCACCATAGATACAGACAACCATTCACACTCACATTCACACCTACGGTCAATTTAGAGTCACCAGTTAACCTAACCTGCATGTCTTTGGACTGTGGGGGAAACCGGAGCACCCGGAGGAAACCCACGCGGACACGGGGAGAACATGCAGACTCCGCACAGAAAGGCCCTCGCCGGCCACGGGGCTTGAACCTGGATCTTCTTGCTGTGAGGCTACAGCGCTAACCACTACACCACCGTGCCGCCAGTAGATGAAGTACTTTTAAAAAAAATTAAATAAAAGTGCTGTGATTTTATAATTTTTTTTCTGATTCATAAAAGAATGGAATGTTTATAGAGTATTTGGAATCATATTGCAATAAATAGAATTAGAGCAGAATTAAATTCCGAGCATATTAAAAAAATGACATGCTTGAAATATTCACATTTTTCTATTCCATTCAGAAAATATCTACCACATGTATTACAATATCAGTAGACATTTTATATTTTGGTTCAAGGAATGACATGCGACCTTTGACCTGGATTTTCATGTGGTTACAATATCAATCGCCTGTTGACATTTATCGGTAAACTACAAAACTAGACATTAATACAAACAACGACGAATGATTAACAAAATGTGATCTACGAAAATACTTTGAAAATTGGAACAAAAAGATTTTCTTTTTTTTTTTTTAAAGATATTTTTTTGGGCTTTTTGCACCTTTATTGGATAGGACAGTGTAGAGACAGGAAATGAGCGGGAGAGAGAGACGGGAAGGGATCGGGAAATGACCTTGGGCCGGAATCGAACCCGGGTCGCCCGCATTCATGGTATGGCGCCTTAACCACCTGAGCCACGACGCCCCCAACAAAAAGATTTTCTGACACAGGTTCAATATTATCAGTTCATTTGTTTACAAACATTAGAATTACTTCCTCATTTACGTAAACACCGACATCGATATAGTTATATTTTGTACTAAATATAAGTCTATGTAAAACAAATTGGAAATAAAAACTTTTTTTTAACTTAATACCACATACCGATTAATTTTTTTAATAAATAATCATCTGGATGTTGATAACTGTGGACAAAGGTGTCGATAATTGTGGAACGGTGTCACGTGATCTGATACACTAAGTAATCGGGAATCAACTCGGGTTTTTTTTTCCAGTGGAAGTTTGAGTAATTATTCATGCACAATTTACGTATTGAAAGTCTTTTCTACTTTTGCAACGTTAAGGTGTTGATAATTGTAGCCGCCGCTCTGTTACATTTCAGTGAGTGACAAAAGTATGTGAACCTTTGCTTTCAGTACCTGTTCCACAGATGTGCGGTCAGGGTAGGCAGGGTAGGCACTGCCTACCTTAGGTAAATTTCATTAAAATAAAAACCAACACTTGTTTTTAAAAAATATATTGTTGAGAGTTCACATTCACCTCCAAAACATTGAGTTGGAACAAATGAGTTGTTAAAAGTACATTTACGTCTCCGAAGACCGATCAAAAACCCAAGTTATCGCACGATGCAAAGCACCCAGGCTTTGGCAGGTTGTCGCGGGAACGCGCAATCCTCCGCTCGCATTTCGAAGACCAGGGTAGGCTCCCTTTGGATCTGCCTGTCTTGACTTCAACGCTGCCAATATAGGGGGGTTGCGCATGCGTATTATGTATCGCATAGACAGTCTATGGGGAGCAAAAGCTCAGCTTTTGCCGCAGCGGGAATATGCGAGCCAATCACAGTGGTCAAAATTAAAAATTGTTACATTGCACATGAAGTGCCTACTGTCTGTGCTATATGCCCCACACACTGTATTTTGAGCACGTTAGCGAAAACTTCACAGGTGAATATGTCTACAATTGCACACTTAAAGTGTTTCAACAAACTTGATTACCAGCAGAAGTTGCTTACAATCAATCGAGGTAGGCCAACACCCCCTCTTAACGATTTCCATCAGCGAAAGGGGCAGAAAATTGTACGTACATTCCAGCCGGAATGGTACAACAGAAAAGAGTGGCTTTGCGGGTGTGAAGTTAGCAAGTGTCTGTTCTGCTTCCCCTGTCTGCTGTTCTCCAAACAGCGTGACAATGTGTGGGTATGTGCCGGCTACACTGATTTAAACAACCTGCCCACTGCATTGGCCAAACATGAAAGATCAAATGTACACATCCAAAATCAAATAGCATTGAAAACATTTGGGAAGGGGACTCCAATAAATTTAGCTTTGGACGAGGCCAATCGACTGCAAATTTCCATGCATAATGCAAAAGTTCGCGAAAACCGTGAGATACTAAAGGATTTGATTCGTGCCACTTGCTACCTTGCCACGCAGGAGCTAGCGTTTAGGGGGAGGGATGAAACCACTGATTCAGCTAACAGGGGGAATTATGTGGAGTTGTTAAACGCATTTGCGGAGAAAGATGAGCGTCTGAAGATGCATCTTGAAACATCATCGGTTTTCAGTGGTACATCTATGTCTGAACTATGGGGTAGGGTCGCAAGGCGGAAGCCTTTTCTTACAAAGAAAAACATCCAGGCCTGGCTAAATTTTGCAAAAAAAAAAAATCACCTCTCCCAAAAGCATGTGGGAAAATGTGTTATGGTCTGATGAAACCAAGGCTGAACTTTTTGGTCACAATTCCAAAAGGTATGTTTGGTGCAAAAACAACACTGCGCATCACCAAAAGAACACCATATCCACGGTGAAGCATGGTGGTGGCAGCATCATGTTTTGGGGTTGTTTTTCTTCAGCTGGAACAGGGGCTTTAGTCAAGGTGGAGAGAATTATGAACAGTTCTAAATACCAGTCAACTTTTGGCCCAAAACCTTCAGGTGTCTGCTAGGAAGATGAAGAGGAATTTCATCTTTCAGCACAACAATGACTCCAAGCATACATCAAAATCAACAAAAGAATGGCTATCTATCTATCTATCTATCTATCTATCTATCTATCTATCTATCTATCTATCTATCTATCTATCTATCTATCTATCTAATCACAGCATGAAAAAGTGCACAGCATGTGTCACTGCCTACCCTGCCATAGGGCTCACCGCACGCCACTGGTTAAAACCCCCTTGTGCAGCAACTAAACATTTCTGGTAACTGTGCATCAGTCCTGCACATCAGCTTAGAGGAATTTTAGCCCATACCTCTGTACAGAACAGCTTCAACTCTGGGATGTTGGTGGGTTTCCTCACATGAACTGCTCGCACAACATTTCTGTTGGATTAAAGTCACGACATTGACTTGGCCATTCCAAAACATGAATTGTATTCTTCTTTAACCATTCTTTGCTAGAATGGCTCGTGTGCTTAGGGTCATTGTCTTGCTGTATGACCCACTTTCTTTTGTGATTCAGTTCACGGACAGATGTCTTGACATATTCCTTTAAAATTTGCTGGTGTAGATCTCTTGCACTGATGTCACATTTATGCTCGCAACCATTGCTACCCTGGGGAACAAGCGAACTTTGTTTACATACTGTTCACATACTGAAGCCAAGTGAAGATGTCTGGCTTCTGTTGTGTGAAGAAAACTACAGCTAAATAAGCTCTACTACTGGATCACTTGGATAATCTTAGTCAGAAAGAAGCGAATGATAGATATATGTGGAAATGAGAGTTTATTTGCCATACAAAATTCCTCAAAACGACCAGAGTGACAGTGCAGATTTGTAGCCCAGTGTTAGCATTAGCTACGTGTTGGAATATACCTTCTTTTTCCTGAAGAGTCCCGACACGGAAGAACAGTTTAAAAAAAAAAACCTACAAAAGCAAGAAAACCTTCTTTGTGTAAAGACTTTTTCCTGGCATCAGCTTTTGGGAACAGAATGTTGCGAAAGCTTTACTCTCAAAGGACTCCGACCTGAACTGTGTGCTGGATGGTATTCCCACCGCTCCATGTCTCATCAACTCCAAGGGCATCTAGTTACACAGCTTATTATTGTTAAAACTATATCTGAAGTGTTATTATTTGTAAAATAAAATATCTTGCTCTAGACTTTCAAACAATGTTGTAAGATTTAATTTTATCTAATAGTGGATGGTACAACAATTACAAACGCTAACAGAATCAGCACATTGCAGTTGTAGCTATAGTCATATAGTAACTACACTAGTATAATCACCCCTGCAATAATAATTTCAATAAATGGTTAATGTTCAGTTCCCTCTTCATTTATTCTCTATTCAAAAGGCACAACTGATTCACACAGCTTGATGAATGTGTAACGGACAATAACAATTTTATCCGAAATAGTTTTTCCTACCTTGGTTGATTGATTTCCATTTCACACGCATGCAGCTGTTGTAAAATGAAGTCTGTGTGTGTAGAACACTTTCGAACTGTAGGTTCATTACTACACTCGGGACATTTTGCACAGGACTGGGATCCTCAGATAACAGAAACAAAGCTCCAGTGCTCTCTGCTCTTAATCTTTTCTGTTCTTTCAGGATATATTGCGCATGTCGCTCCTTGTTGATTTTTACTGAGTTATGTCCGAGTTATTTGAAACCAATCTGGGTTTTCTGTATCGAATAAGGAAGCGGCTTCACCTGTAAGGAAATCAAACACTTTCATGAAGAAGCGAACTCGAATGCGAGCAGAAAAAATAAAACGAGATTCTTAAGCAAATTCCTTCCGACTTTCGATATCTTAAAAATACATTTTAAATACAATCACAAATTTCTCTGGAGTTTTTTTTTTTTCAGGCTTAGCTCTTCTCTTCGTAATCTCTTTAACCACTCCTTTCTTTGTTGTTCTTGAAGCATTTGCTTCTCTGTTAACATTTTTCTTGATCGCGGGGAGACGGTAATACCTTTTATCTATTTCTCGATTCGAACAACCAAAAACAGCACAAAAATGAACCGTATTGAAGACAGATTAAGCCTTGCTTACACGAAAGACGGTGTCTCTTTGACCCCCAGGTGTAATTATCACGTGATATGTGACCTCATGCGCAAGGGGTCTGTAGCTCAGAATTCATTGTTTCATCAATGATGGCAAGTCATCTTGGCCCAGATGCAGCAAAACCGGCCCAAACTATCATACTACCACCACCATGTTTCTCAGATAGGATAAGGTTCTTATGCTAGAATGCAGTGTTTTCCTTTCCCCAAACAAAAACCTTCTCATTTAAACCAAAATTTTTTATTTCATTCTCATCCATCCACAAGATTTTTCCAGTAGCCTCTTCTGGCTTCTCCACGTGATCTTTAGAAAACTGTAGTCTGGTAGCAGTGTTCTTTTTGGGGAGCATTAGCTTTGCCTTTTCAACCTGCCATGCACACCAGTGTTCCTCTCATGGTGGACTTAGGAAAATGAACCCAATGTGAGGGAGGTCTTTCGTTGGGTTCCTTTGTGACCTCGCAGACTATTACACGCCTCGCTCTTAGAACGATCTTTGTTGGTCAGCTGCTCCTGGAGAGGGTAACAGTGATTCTTGAATTTGCTCCATCTGTCTGAATGTGGACTGGTGGAGTCCATAGCGCTTGAGAGATTTTTAGTTTTGTAACCTTTTCCAGCATGATGAGCATCGATTTTTTTTTCTGAGGTCCTCAGAAATCTCCTTTGTTCATACAATGATGCACTTTCACAAACATATGTGGTGAAGATCAGACATTGACAGTCCTGTTCTTTAATAAAACAGGCCAAACACTCGCACCTGATTGTTGCCCCACTGATGAAAACAGTGGATCGTTTTCCTCAATAAATAAATGACCAAGTATAACATTTTTGTCTCACTTGTTTAATTGGGTTCTCTTTACCTACTTTTAGGACTTGTGTGAGAATCTGATGTTGTTTTAGGTCATTTGATGCAGAATTATGGAAAATTCTGAAGGGTTCACAAACTTTCAAGCACCACTGTATTTTTGATAGCTGTCATTAACCAGGCTTGGAGTACTCGAGTCTGACTCCTGCCCTAATTTTAAGGACTCGTGACTTGACTCGGACTTGAGCACTGATGACTTGGACTCGGACTCGTGCGTTAGCTTCATTCAGACTTGTAAACTGGAGATGAGGACTCCAATTTTTTCGGGGGATATAGAAATGGGTTCTGTCCATCCAGTCACATTTTTGTTTCTGGGCCGTATCTTTAAAACTACTGAAGATATCTTCATGAAACTTTGTATACATATCAAGCAACATGTGAACTGGTGCCTTTTGCTATTTTGGATTTTAAAAAAAAAAACTATTTTTCAAATTTTTATCTAAAAAATAGATTTTGACTTGGTTTCTAAGAGCAATGTTCGTTTCCGGAGCATATATTCAAAACTATTCATGATACAGATTTGGAACTTGGTATACATGTTAACAAGGTGATGTAGATGTGCCTTTTCATACTAAGAAATTTGAGAACTTTTAATTTTTCATGTTTCCATGGAAACAGTTTCAGACTTAGTCTCTCAGGTTAGTCTTGGGGTATGGTAGGTTTTGTTTCCGGAGCAGAACTTGAGAACTATGAGTGGTATGGTCTTGAAAGTTGGTTTATGTGTTGATTAAGTCATGTATATGTGCATTTTGATCCTCAGAAATGTGAGAAATTTAAATTTTTCGCTCACCTGGACCAGAGGTCTGCTGGGCTTATGCCATGGGCTGCTGAGGTCAGTGTAAAGAGGTAGGGTTGGTTTCCTGCAGCAGAACTTGAAAAACGTGACAAATAATATCTTGAAACTTTGTAGATAGTTTGTATACAGGGCGGGGGATATAGAAGACTGTCTTCTTGCTCTTTATTTTTTGTAATATGCCATAATACTTTGGCATACGATATTTATATCCACATTAATTTTTGTACTAATTCTGTGCAAGAGTGTCAAACCTGTGCACCTTGGCGCGTACATCAGATAGACTCTTGGTGTGCTCTGGACAGCACGTGCATCAAGCGGACTCTCACACCGTAAACGACTCGCACCTGCACGGGATTAAGGCACGATTAGCGCGCCTATATAAAAACTGTGAAAATGCACTTACTTTGCGAAGTATTGAGCTGTGTTGCTGAGAGTTGTTTGGTTTCCTGATCCCTGATTTCCTGTTTCTCATCTTTGATTCTGCCTCATCTACAATAGCCTGTTTGTGCCTCGCTCGATCTATTGCCTGTTTCACTGTTGTATGATTTTGCCTGCCGTTCTGGATTGTTTACCGTCTTCACTTGTATTAGTAAACACACCTTCTGCACTTACATCCGTCTCCCAATCATCGTTGACAGAACACTTTGCACTCCCTGATAAAGAGAGTGCACATTCACCTGTTCATATGGCATGTTTAGGAACAAACTCATGTTAATGGTGCTGAAACACCCACCGTCAAATGATGCGGTTGGAGTCTTGTTCTCAGGCTCAACTTGAAATTTTCTTTAATGACTTGGACTTGAACACTGGGGACTCGAGACTGGACTCGGACTCGAGTTTTAGTGACTCAACTACAACACTGACATTAACAGGGTATTTAAAGCAACTCACATTCTCTGAATAACTCTGCTGCATTTATTATTATTATTATTATTATTATTATTATTATTATTATTCAGACAAGAATAATGAACATTGGTATCGAAGAATTTAGAGGAGCATGAACTGTAACATGAAGACAGAAATGTAACCTCTTAATGGTGTGCTGGTCCACAGGGGATTGAGAGTGTGTGTGAGCCTCCAGCTGAATATCAGGATGATCCAGCTGTCTCTCTGAAATTCCCCTCCATCGATCTCACTCCAGCCATCACGATTATCAAGGACTACTACTGCCAGCTGGCTGAAAGCCTACAGGTACATTATGGGTATATTTAGAGTCTGTTCTACCCTGACACCAAACCCTTTTAAACATGCAGTTGTGTTGATATGTGACACTTCACACAAGCTAGGAAAGATTTATTCTGTCCTAAAACAGATCAGAGAAGCCACT
Source organism: Neoarius graeffei (assembly GCF_027579695.1). NCBI lineage: Eukaryota > Metazoa > Chordata > Actinopteri > Siluriformes > Ariidae > Neoarius > Neoarius graeffei. The sequence continues at coordinate 47,401,748 of NC_083576.1, forward strand.
TTGCGCATGGTTTAGCCTTCATGTCTTCCTTCAACTGTCTGTTCAAGGCCTCAAGCTCATTGTCATTCAAGTCCGTTATGTAATTGTGAACTCGTCACACTATTTAATACAGTGGTGCTTGAAAGTTTGTGAACCCTTTAGAATTTTCTATATTTCTGCATAAATCTCATCTCATTATCTCTAGCCGCTTTATCCTTCTACAGGGTCGCAGGCAAGCTGAAGCCTATCCCAGCTGACTACGGGCGAAAGGCGGGGTACACCCTGGACAAGTTGCCAGGTCATCACAGGGCTGACACATAGACACAGACAACCATTCACACTCACATTCACACCTACGGTCAATTTAGAGTCACCAGTTAACCTAACCTGCATGTCTTTGGACTGTGGGGGAAACCGGAGCACCCGGAGGAAACCCACGCGGACACGGGGAGAACATGCAAACTCCGCACAGAAAGGCCCTCGCCGGCCACGGGGCTCGAACCCGGACCTTCTTGCTGTGAGGCGACAGCGCTAACCACTACACCACCGTGCCGCCTATTTCTGCATAAATATGACCTAAAATATCATCAGATTTTCACACAAGTCCTAAAAGTAGATAAAGAGAACCCAGTTAAACAAAGGAGACAAAAAATATTATACTTGGTCATTTATTTATTGAGGAAAATGATCCAATATTACATATCTGTGAGTGGCAAAAGTATGTGAACCTCTAGGATTAGCAGTTAATTTGAAGGTGAAATTAGAGTCAGGTGTTTTCAATCAATGGGATGACAATCAGGTGTGAGTGGGCACCCTGTTTTATTTAAAGAACAGGGATCTATCAAAGTCTGATCTTCACAATACAGTTTAGTGGAAATGTATCATGGCACGAACAAAGGAGATTTCTGAGGGCCTCAGAAAAAGCGTTGTTGATGCTCATCAGGCTGGAAAAGGTTACAAAACCATTTCTGAAGAGTTTGGACTCCACCAATCCACAGTCAGACAGATTGTGTACAAATGGAGGAAATTCAAGACCATTGTTACCCTCCCCAGGAGTGGTCAACCAACAAAGATCACTCCAAGAGGAAGGTGTGTAATAGTCAGTAAGGTCACAAAGGACCCCAGGGTGACTTCTAAGCAACTGAAGGCCTCTCTCACATTGGCTAATGTTAATGTTCATGAGTCCACCATCAGGAGAACACTGAACAACAATGGTGTGCATGGCAGGGTTGCAAGGAGAAAGCCACTGCTCTCCAAAAAGAGCATTGCTGCTCGTCTGCAGTTTGCTAAAGATCACGTGGACAAGCCAGAAGGCTATTGGAAAAATGTTTTGTGGACAGATGAGACCAAAATAGAACTTTTTGGTTTAAATGAGAAGCGTTATGTTTGGAGAAAGGAAAACACTGCATTCCAGCTTAAGAACCTTATCCCATCTGTGAAACATGGTGGTGGTCGTATCATGGTTTGGGCCTGTTTTGCTGCATCTGGGCCAGGACGGCTTGCCATCATTGATGGAACAATGAATTCTGAATGATACCAGCGAATTCTAAAGGAAAATGTCAGGACATCTGTCCATGAACTGAATCTCAAGAGAAGGTGGGTCATGCAGCAAGACATCGACCCTAAGCACACAAGTCGTTCTACCAAAGAATGGTTAAAGAAGAATAAAGTTAATGTTTTGGAATGGCCAAGTCAAAGTCCTGACCCTAATCCAATCGAAATGTTGTGGAAGGACCTGAAGCGAGCAGTTCATGTGAGGAAACCCACCAACATCCCAGAGTTGAAGCTGTTCTGTACGGAGGAATGGGCTAAAATTCCTCCAAGCTGGTGTGCAGGACTGATCAACAGTTACCGGAAACGTCTAGTTGCAGTTATTGCTGCACAAGGGGGGTCACACCAGATACTGAAAGCAAAGGTTCACATACTTTTGCCACTCACAGATATATAATATTGGATCATTTTCCTCAATGAATAAATGACCAAGTATAATATTTTCATCTAATTTGTTTAACTGGGTTCTCTTTATCTACTTTTAGGACTTGTGTGAAAATCTGATGATGTTTTAGGTCATATTTATGCAGAAATATAGAAAATTCTAAAGGGTTCACAAACTTTCAAGCACCACTGTATATGATATTTTCCATCTGTCTGACCATCTCCTCAGTGTAAATAAGGCATAGATGAGCCAGGTGAATAAAATAATTGATGAATTGTCTGTTCATTTTAACGACAATAAACTCATATATTTTAATTTCGACCTGTTTTCATACGGTTAAACTGAAGAACTGGATCACTTATGTGTATCGTCCTTTTTTTGAGAGTAATAGAGCGGCGGCTACAATTATCGACACCTTAACGATCTTTTGGCCGTTGCAAAAGTAGAAAAGACTTTCGGTATGTAAACTGTGCATGGATAATTACTCAAACTCCCACTGGGGAAAAATTAATTGATTCCTGATTACTTAGCGTATCAGATCACGTGACACCGTTCCACAATTATCGACATCCAGATGGTTATTTATAAAAAAAAATCGGTATGTGGTACGTATTAAGTTAACAAAACAGTTTTTGTTTCAAATTTGTTTGACTTAGACTTGTATTTAGTCCAAAATATCTTTTAAATAAATATATCGATGTCGGTGTTTATGTAAATGAGGAAGTAAGTCTAATGTTTGTAAACAAATGAACTGATAATGTTGAACCTGTGTCAGAAAATCTTTTTGTTCCACTTTCAAAGTATTTTCATAGATCACATTTTGTTAATCAATCGTTGTTGTTTGTATTAATTTCTAGTTTTGTAGTTTAGCGATAAATGTCAACAGGCAACTGACATACCCTGTGTCCGAAATGACTCACTATATAGTGAGTTCACCATTTTGTAGTGCTGTCCGAATGTATAGTGAGAATTATTGCACCCTATGTAGTGCACTCATAGTATCCCACAATGCATCATGAGAAGTTGTGTACAATCGATGGTCACTAACAAAGCAATATATACCATCATGCGTTGCGGTTGCACTGAAAAAAAAAAGTGTGTTGGGGTGAATGGACGGAGGAAGAAACACATTATAAACGGATATTCAAGTGCAATTAAAAATAGTATGAGAATAGGAAAAAACTGCTAAAATCGAATCAGACAGAGAAAATACAAGAATAAAGTTCCAGTGCAGAGCGAGGAATTAATCAAAAGCCTCAAATTTGATTTAATAAAAGGCAGCGGCAAAGAAGAAAGTATTCAGCCTTGATTTAAAAGAACTTAAAGATGCAGCAGACACAAAGTACTTAGGATTTATTAATGTAGGAAATACGCTCTGTATAATATGTATTTACAACCCCGATTCCAAAAAAGTTGGGACAAAGTACAAATTGTAAATAAAAATGGAATGCAATAATTTACAAATCTCAAAAACTGATATTGTATTCACAATAGAACATAGACAACATATCAAATGTCGAAAGTGAGACATTTTGAAATTTCATGCCAAATATTGGCTCATTTGAAATTTCATGACAGCACACATCTCAAAAAAGTTGGGACAGGGGCAATAAGGTGACTTCCACACGACAACGGCAACGAGATTTTATTAAAAAAAATATTGCGTCCACATGGGCAACGGATCAGTAAAATATCAGGTACATATGGCAACGCAACGCTTGCTGAAAACGATGCAATACACATGCCACACCTCTAGAGGTGCTGTAAGACAGTCCCATCGGAGACACCAGAACAATAGAAGAAGTAGACGCATGCGCATAAACCCCTTCTACCCGATGTGAAGCACTGTCAGGAACAAACACACAACAAGAAGAAGATGGCTGCGACTACGTGAGGAAATTGTGCCTTCTGTGTGTACAAATTAGTTTTATTAGTGTGCATAGTTTTATATAACTTAATTTTCTTATTGTGTGTGAACATTTTGAAAAGCATTTTTATATAATTTAGATAACTTATGTTGTGTGTGAACATTTTGAAAAGCAGTCTTATCCAATAAAAAAAAGAAATTCAAGAAATGGTTCAGTTACTTGTTTATTTAAAAGAAAAGCTGTATACAAAAGTGAATGCAATGCAGTGGTTCATACAAAACAGCGAGAGTGCTGCTTGTTCTAGTCATGTGGTCGTGACGTCATCGTAAACAAATCCGTTCTACTCCTCCAGACGACTTCGCAACGGCGCCGTTGCCAGATTTTTCCACTCTGGAACCCGTTCTCAAAAAATATCATTGTGGGGCACCCAAAACGCCGGTGCCGTGTGGACGCCAGGCCGAAACAATAAACGATTTTATCAGATTCACCTGAATCCGTTGCCGTGTGGACAAGGCCTGAGAGGCTGGAAAAGTTAAAGGTACAAAAAAGGAACAGCTGGAGGACCAAATTGCAACTCATTAGGTCAATTGGCAATAGGTCATTAATATGACTGGGTATAAAAAGAGCATCTTGGAGTGGCAGCGGCTCTCAGAAGTAAAGATGGGATGAGGATCACCAATCCCCCTAATTCTGCGCCGACAAATAGTGGAGCAATATCAGAAAGGAGTTCGACAGTGTAAAATTGCAAAGAGTTTGAACATATCATCATCTACAGTGCATAATATCATCAAAAGATTCAGAGAATCTGGAAGAATCTCTGTGCGTAAGGGTCAAGACCGGAAAACCATACTGGGTGCCCATGATCTTCGGGCCCTTAGACGGCACTGCATCACATACAGGCATGCTTCTGTATTGGAACTCTCAAAATAGGCTCAGGAATATTTCCAGAGAACATTATCTGTGAACACAATTCACCGTGCCAGCCGCCGTTGCCAGCTAAAACTCTATAGTTCAAAGAAGAAGCCGTATCTAAACATGATCCAGAAGCGCAGACGTCTTCTCTGGGCCAAGGCTCATTTAAAATGGACTGTGGCAAAGTGGAAAACTGTTCTGTGGTCAGACGAATCAAAATTTGAAGCTCTTTATGGAAGTCAGGGACGCCATGTCATTCGGACTAAAGAGGAGAAGGACGACCCAAGTTGTTATCAGCGCTCAGTTCAGAAGCCTGCATCTCTGATGGTATGGGGTTGCATTAGTGCGTGTGGCATGGGCAGCTTACACATCTGGAAAGACACCGTCAATGCTGAAAGGTATATCCAGGTTCTACAGCAACATATGCTCCCATCCAGACGACATGTCTTTCAGGGAAGACCTTGCATTTTCCAACATGACAATGCCAAACCACACACTGCATCAATTACAGCATCATGGCTGCGTAGAAGAAGGGTCCGGGTACTGAACTGGCCAGCCTGCAGTCCAGATCTTTCACCCATAGAAAACATTTGGCGCATCATAAAACGGAAGATACGACAAAAAAGACCTAAGACAGTTGAGCAACTAGAATCCTACATTAGACAAGAATGGGTTAACATTCCTATCCCTAAACTTGAGCAACTTGTCTCCTCAGTCCCCAGACGTTTACAGACTGTTGTAAAGAGAAAAGGGGATGTCTCACAGTGGTAAACATGGCCTTGTCCCAACTTTTTTGAGATGTGTTGTTGTCATGAAATTTAAAATCATGTAATTTTTCTCTTTAAATGATACATTTTTTCAGTTTAAACATTTGATATGTCATCTATGTTCTATTCTGAATAAAATATGGAATTTTGAAACTTCCACATCATTGCATTCCGTTTTTATTTACAATTTGTACTTTGTCCCAGTTTTTTTTGGAATCGGGGTTGTATCACAAAGATACATGCATGGATTTATTATTTTTGAAACCCACCAGCCGACTGATCTGCCGCGTTTTAATTGTGCGACAGTAATGACGTAAATAACGGTGCAGCGGAGTAGTGTCCGAAAGTGTTTTTTAATTTTACCAATGAGCTCACTATATAGTCCTCTATATAGAATTCCCTATATGGTGAGTAGGGAGTAGTGAACGGGTGAGCGATTTTGGACACAGGGATTGTAACCACATGAAAATCCAGGTCAAAGGTCGCATTTCATTCCTCAAACCAAAATATAAACTGTCTACTGATATTGTAATGTGTGGTAGATATTTACAGCAAACTGCAAAAAAAAAATCTGAATGGAATAGAAAAATGTGAATATTTCAAGCATGTAATTTGTTATATGCTCGGAATTTAATTCTGCTCTAATTCTATTTATTGCAATCGGATTCCAAATACTATATAAACATTCCATTCTGTTATGAATCAGAAAAAAATGATTATAAATCACAGCACTTTTATTTTTTTAAAGTACTTCATCTACTTCAACTACGTTACCGAAAGTCGATCCATAACGGTTGTAAATCAGGGCCGATTTCTCAGAGACAACAAGGGAAGCCGAGCTTCCCCTAAAATTCTCTCCCCAAACTGCGGCATCTATGACGTTGAATTCTCATTAAAACAATAACTTGCATAACATAATATATGCCCAAGATTGTATTTACGTTCATAACTATCCTGTAACTTATTTGAGTGATGTCTGACGAACTTGCAGTTCTCTACGAGAATCACCTTTGCTGCCAGGCTGTAACCAGCGTTGCCAGATACTGCTGACGTTTTCCAGCTAAAATATGTTCAAAACCCGCCAAAATGCACTTAAAACCGCCCAATCTGGCAACACTGGCTGTAACCTTTCTTATTTCAATGGGCTCTATGCGCTGGCAGCCGGGTATCCGTTGCAGTCTATGAGAGGGCTCTGAACAGCCAATTTCGGCTAGTTGTTATTGGTTAAAATCAACAAAATCGTCACTTCCAGGGAAGCCGGGCTTCTCTGGGACTAAATGAGACAGTGGGAGGGGCAAGAAGCCGGGCTGATGAAGGATTATTGGAGGTAGTGTTTGAAAGACATGAGGAGGGCGGGCTCTGTACTTTGGCGTCGGCGAGGAACACGGAAGCATGATCAGTCAGTCCCTAGCGGATGTCGAGAAAGTGTAGTCGTGTGCCAAAGTGCTGTCCGACTTTCTTTTCATATAAACGTTTCTTCTCATTGATGTCTCTGTACATTACTCTGTAAATAAATGTAAATATTACTCGTTGTGCTCCGTTAACTTTCATCCATTCTATCAGTTTGATCATTCGCGAATTCACTCGTTTATTTCATTTGTAGTTCAATCTGGTTGTAGGCTAGCTTGAGCCTTATTGGGATCTGCAGTGCTAGCTGCTAACAGAAATTGGTGAAGTCTCTGGAAAGCACAACCAGCTAGTATGACAGGGTCACAGACCATTTTCTGGAAAAGGAGCGGAGGGCAGAATTTGTGTATAAATAGTGTGCATCATATAATGTTCATGAATCTGAAGTGTGTATATTGTTCAGTAATGTTAAGAGAATGGTGGGCTCTGTGTTATAGGTTATACCTGGGTATAATATTCAAGGTTCTGTGTGTTGCATAGCCTACCTGGTTATGAATTTCCAGACTGTGTTGCAGAAGATGTTCAAGGATGTGTTGCACAGCTGGGTGTTGTGTTAAAGACTCTGTGTTGCATATCAGGGTATGATGTTCAAGGCTCTTCGTTGAATAGCCAGTGATTTTTGGATGTTTGATATTTTTGATTAAGGATATGAGGCACTAGCTTGGCAAGCCAGACTATAAAATGAAATGTACAAGCAAAAATACTTTCTGCCACTAGGTAGGGTTGTCTAGTTCACTATGCTAATGGGGCACACCTTTCTATGCTTTGATATCCGGCCTACAGGTTTTACGATGAATGCGTAAAATGGGCTTCCCCTGTTTTAAAAACCAGCAGCCGCCACTGTTGTAAATGTCACTTAATTCTACAGGGTGTCGATAATGGTGGACACTGGTGAAAGTGATCACTATTATCGACACCTCACGTAATTCTCAAACGCGCGTTTAGATACAAAACGGCGACTGTCAAATGAAAGAGTAAGAAACAAAGTAGGTTTGAAATACGTGAAATACGGTGAATTTGAGAAGTAAAAACATGTCTGTGATCTTTCCACCATGCTTACCTGCGATGATAACGTCCGGGTTTTCCTCAAATTGCTGATCGTGCTGAAAAAAAATTCCATATCTGGTAACGAGCTGTGTCATCAGACGACAAGATCAAAGGGCGAGGGGGAGGGTCTTCCGGTTGATTTAATTAACCAGTAATAACTGATGTACTTGAAATTCACATTTGTAGAATTGTTTTTTATTGGTAAATCTTTAATAGGTGTCGATAATTATGGACTGTCGATAATTGTAGGCGCCGCTGCAGTAATGGCGTGCTACATTACTATAATTTTTGAAAAACAGCCCTGTCCACTTTTTTTCCCCTTCCCCCAGCACAGAGCATTACTGTGTGCTCAGTGGCTTATGAGAAGTTTTTTTTCTTCTTCAGAGGTCATCCTCTAGTACCATTCCCCTTTGACCCTGCTTGCCCTTAGAATGGTGACTCTACACTGGGTCACGGCCAGTAATCAGTGTCCTGGCCTCCTTCCCAGGCTCCTTGGCAGTTTGGTAAGAGAACTGTTGCACTGGGATGTTGGCTTCAGTTGTCTCTCGAGAGCCTTCAGCGTTTTGTGAATGTGTGTGTATTAGAGAGATTTTCAAAGAGAGTGGGTTTTCCTTTCTAGGCAGCTATGTTAAACTCTGCAGTTGTTCTCTCTGGGTCCCTGTTCTCCTTTGTACTTTTTGTCTGCTTTTCTCTTCCCTGTGGCACCTGGATCCAGGGCCCATCTTTGAGTCTGGGCCTCATTACTGCTCCAAAGGGGCCAATTGTCTCGGTCACAATTGATCGTGATTGGGTCTTGGACTAATGATAATTACCAGCTGATTTTGGCTCATCATGCTAGCTTACGTGATGGCCCCTCATTTGCTTTTCTTTCGCCCTGCGTTAATTGGGAACAAGTATGAGGTAATGTAAGAGGAGGATTAATCGGCCGTGCTCACATCCTACTCCCTGTATACGCCAGAGTCACTTTGTGCAGTAAGATGATCTGAGTGATCGGACGTGACCGATGCAGTATGCTTTTCTTTTGTTAACAGTTTGAGTCCGGGTCCGTTGCAATTGCCAGAGGAGAAGAGAAGGGGAGGATCTTGGAAACGTCTACTGGAGGGAAGGTTAAGGATTATCCGGAGGTGATGGACGTGAATGGTCTGAAGGAGCTGGTGAGTGACGCTACTTCCTCAGCGCTGTATTCGAACCACTGACCTGCTGGTTAAACAGACCGATCCTTCTACTGTTTTTTTTTTTTCTGAACATTTCGATCCCCTGTGATTTGAAATGATTTCAAGCCCGTGATAGCTCTCGCCAGATTAGTGCTGAAAGCCCTTCAACGTTTCTGCTCTAATGATCCAAACAAGTGCTTAGGAGTCATGAGAGGTCAGAAGGCTGAACAGAAACGCCAGGGAATAAAGCACGAGTGTGCCTGTGACAGGAGTGTTTACACTGAGTGATAACACTGGGAGATGTGAGTGCTGCAGCGTCTCCATACTAGTGTTTATCTGTCTTCTAAAGTGATCACATTTCACAGTCTGCCAGCCAGCTCTTCCCCCTTTCTTCTGTATAAACTTCACACATCCCAGCTGGGTCTCAGGAGAAAGCAGCAGTAATAACATGGCCCAGTAATAACAACACCTCACCCCGTCAACCATCATTTCTCACTCAAGGTTTTTATTTGGGTTTCATTTGTAAACAGCTGTTTATGAAGACGCACTTATAGCACCTTAGTCAGTGGTAAAAAATATGAAAGAAGGATTTGCTGGAGATGACTTGCGACCACGTGATCAAAATGTCCGACGTCATGAGCGTCCGCCATAATGGCGGATCTACAAAGCAACTAGGATGGCAGCCGCTGAAAGTGTGTCTGCGAACAATGCCGAATTTTCTCACTCAGTGCGTTTACATGCACATCCAAATCGAGCTACTGTCGGTAATCGAGCTAAGGGTCCCAGCAGGGGTGCCAGAGAAATCCAATCCTACATGCACACAAGGGAATCGAGCTATCGTGTGAGGTACATTGTGCACCCGAGCCATAGGTGGCGCTACACGCCCCATCGTGTTGGTACACTTCCGGTTGTCGTCATGAAGAAGAGCTATTCAAGAGTATAAACAAAGTTATCAGCAGTGTTGCCAGATACTGCTGACGTTTTCCAGCCCAAAACATGTTCAGATCCGCCAAAATGCACTTAAAACCGCCCAATCTGGCAACACTGGCAGTTCTGTGTTCACAAGTTCCGTGCTCAAGCTGTTAGGCTTGCTCTAACAGACTGTATGGCTCCTGCGCAGACCACTGTTTTGTAAGACAACTTATTTTGCACAATTGTATATTTTTCTAAAGTCCATTTTTTGCTTACAAAAAAAATTTTTTTTTTGCTTACAATTTACAGTATTACAGATGTACTGTATTTGGTGATACAGTAAGTGAGCTAAATTTTAACAGCGCAAACAATGCCACAAAAAGAAAAGATTCATGCCGTTGTCATGCCGACCGAGGCTGTTGTGTTTCCCGCTTGTGGTCTCGTCACTCGTCACTTCCGGAAGGGGCAGTGCTGAAGTAAGTAGCTCGAATACATAGCTCGATAGGGTTTACATGCACTAAGTAGCTCGGCAGAAATCGCATAATCTAGGTCGTGTAGCTCGATTACGAGAAATCAAGTTCGGTTCAATTTCAGCCGAATTAAGGTGTATTCATGGCATTTTGAACTTCGTTTTCAGTTGAGCTACGGCAGAAATTCGATTCTCTCTATGTGCATGTAAACGCACTGACTGTTACCATGATTTGAACTACTGAGCGAAGAGCTGATAGATATGTGTGGTTTGGACCCATATTATTTAAAAAAAAAAAAAATCAGACTTTTCCGAAGATAAGATGCTTCTACTGACCATCGAGTACGAATCCAGGTCATTGCGTCCAAAGCCTTGTTCTTACGGACTGTCAATTATTTTATATTTCAGGTATTTGTTTGTTTGGAAAGAAAGGAGGAATTCTCAATGGAATTTGACCGACGCAAAACACATTTTTGTAAAGCAAATGAGTGCCATAGTATGGATCATATTCAATCTTTAGGCACAGAGCAGCACTCTTGCCCGGGGTTGTTTACAAATCCCGGGCCGAGGCACAGTCCTACCAACCCGAGACTATGCTCTTTCGAAGGAGGAGGCTTAGATGGAGGTGCCTGTCAAATTTGGCTTCACTGCGAGCTCCGTTCGCCGAGTTATTAATTTTTAAAGCCGGCTGGATCATGTTAAATCTTTAGCCACGGAGCAGTGCTCTCACAGGGGCTTCATTCGCGAACACAGGAATATCTGAAATGTAAAATAATTGATAGTGTGTATGAAAAAGGCTTTGGATGAAATGTCTTAAAGGGGAACTGAAGTCATTTTTAAACTTGCTTTATTTCTTAATTAACGTGTTATTCAATTACGTTTTCGGTTTTATTAACCTTATATCATGACTCGTATTGGCATATTATATTACACTTATCGGCCTTTTCGGTTTTTAGTAGCCATGTCGAATGTAGCCCGTTTGTAGTCGCTTATCTTCACGAGACTTGTGCGAGACTTCAGACGTGACGTGTCGGCGCCGCCATTTTGAAAACTGTTTACACAGCGGCCAGATCGCCATATCATTTCAATTTAGATTAATTTCGAGATTTGCCGGCTTCATCAGTGACGGAGATTATTCCATACGACTCGGAACCAACGTGGAGCAGAGAAGAGTTGTAAAGACAACAGGATAAGGACGAGTCCGTCGCGCTGGTACACTACCGTTCAAAAGTTTGGGGTCACTTTGAAATGTCCTTATTTTTGAAAGAAAAGCACTGTTCTTTTCAATGAAGATCACTTTAAACTAATCAGAAATCCACTCTATACATTGCTAATGTGGTAAATGACTATTCTAGCTGCAAATGTGTGGTTTTTGGTGCAATATCTCCATAGGTGTATAGAGGCCCATTTCCAGCAACTCTCACTCCAGTGTTCTAATGGTACAATGTGTTTGCTCATTGCCTCAGAAGGCTAATGGATGATTAGAAAACCCTTGTACAATCATGTTAGCACAGCTGAAAACAGTTGAGCTCTTTAGAGAAGCTATAAAACTGACCTTCCTTTGAGCAGATTGAGTTTCTGGAGCATCACATTTGTGGGGTCGATTAAATGCCCAAACTGGCCAGAAAAATGTCTTGACTATATTTTCTATTCATTTTACAACTTATGGTGGTAAATAAAAGTGTGACTTTTCATGGAAAACACAAAATTGTCTGGGTGACCCCAAACTTTTGAACGGTAGTGTATTTATGTCATTACCATCGCACAATTAAAACGTGCCGGATCAGGCGGCTGGTGGGTTTTCAAAATAATAAATACATGCATGTATTTTTGTGATAAATCCATATTATACTGAGCGCATTTCCCACATAATCCTCACTAAGGTTTCGGACAGCGCTACAAAATGGCGTCCACACTATATAATGCGCTATATAGTGAGTAGGGAGCGATTTTGGACACAGGGAAAACTTCCGGCTTGATTACGTCAGCATTCAAAGGAGGGCGCGCGCGTCTTTTGACAACGTTGGCAGTTGTTGGTCGCTTTGATTTCCGCTGTACGTTTTACTTCCGTCCTACGATGTGTCGCACAGGTCTCAGCGAATCTCGTTTACGGCCGTTGCTTTGACATATGGACTGATATATTACAGAGCATATTTCAAACACTCATAACTTGCCATAGCAGTGACAAAATAGCTGTCAGAAATGCATTCCGATAATATAAAATGAGAAATAGAATTTTGATAATAAAAAATTTGCCTTCGGTTCCCCTTTAACTAATGGACGAAATGGTCATTGGGCGAAGTGTCCTGATCTCCTTGTCTCCTCTCCGTACTAAGCCTCAGCGTTTCCTCGCCCTCTTTCCAAATCACGGATGGAATTGGAAAAAATCAGAACGTGCCACGGTCACGAGTACTGTTGTGACCACAACCATATACAGGCAGTTGTTGACTTACGACCTATGCAACTTACGACTGATCGACTTTACGACCGTCTGGTTATGACTGGCAAGTGTTTCCTAGCTGAGCGTACAACAGTTTCCGCCCCAGCTCCTGGCCCCGCCCAGCATCCAGCCTCTTGCCGCATACAACAGTTTCCGCCCCAGCTCCTGGCCCCGCCCAGCATCCAGCCTCTCGCCGTGTATGACAGTTTCTGCCCCAGCTCCTGGCCCCGCCCAGCATCCAGCCTCTTGCCGCATACAACAGTTTCCGCCCCAGCTCCTGGCCCCGCCCAGCATCCAGCCTCTTGCCGCATACAACAGTTTCCGCCCCAGCTCCTGGCCCCGCCCAGCATCCAGCCTCTCGCCGCGTACGATAGTTTCTGCCCCAGCTCCTGGTTTATGAAACGAGCAAATCCTCCCGCCAGCCCGAGCGCTGCAACAGCTGATGATGACGTAGACGACCCACAGCCAAGCACCAGTGATGCCAGCGGTCACTAAGTTTTGTATTTTGCTATGTTTTACATTTGTATTTTGGTATGTTTCAAACTAAAATGTTTTCTGTTTTTCACACCTGTATTTCGTATTTTTTGTTTTGCACATATTAAACGAATTGTACTGTACGCAGTGTAGTATGCAGTGTTTGACTCAAACCAAATAATGAGCCAAGGTAATGAAATAAGAAAATGTTGATAAAATAAGACTTTAAGATGATTACAATATCATTACACATCACAATATACTTACGTTCATTTAACATAGGCCGACTTACGACCAGATCGGTTTACGACCGGTCAGTCGTAACCAAACGCAGTCGTAAGTCGACGACTACCTGTACAGCACAAAGATATGGCGTAGCTAAATGAACGCTTAAAGCGGTGGAAAAACAAAGAGAGTTACGCATGCGTGACCTATGTTTTGTACTGAATGTCGCTTGACCCCGCATTCGTATCTCCATCTACATGGCCGACATCCGGGTTTCTATTTTGCTTTGACGTCACTTGCAAGTCAAGGATACCGAGAAGCATCTTGGACTTGAGCATGGCATGATTAAGAACCATTCATTGCTCTTGCTCTCTCTCTCTTTCTCCGTTTACGTTTTAGAGGACAGGGAAATCATCAGTTGGTCACAGCTGACACCTTTTCATTTGCAATAACAAACACAGCGGTTTGGTTCTAATTATGCTGGTTGTAGTCATAGCCCACTGTGAAAATAAACAGAAAATAAACCACTCTGCCTGCTTTCATAACACCGTGTGCTCTTCCTAAATCTGTTTCATGCAGCCCCGGCATTGATGAACAACCTGCCTTGCCCTGTTCTGCTTGCTGGCTCCTCTTCACTTCTCTTGCTCTTTCTTTCGATTTCTTTTTCATGTCCACCTTTCATCTCTGTCTTGATTTTGGTTCCTGAGTGTTCAATGGTAGCAGGCTAGTTTCTTCCTAAGATGCAGTATGGCTAAACAAACTGCTTAGGCTGAAATGAGATCTCCCGACCCTGTGTAACGAGGAAGGCATCACTGACGTCTTATGCCTTCCATCAACAAAGGACACCAATCATCTCGCCAATCGATCTCGGAGCAAAGCAGCGACCCCACCTCTGTCGTGTGGCTCATCGGTAGTTAATAAGGCTGCTGGGAGGCTCCTGTGACCGACCTCAAAGAGAACCGGAGCCAGCTTTTTCCCATCCATCTCTGCCAGCTGACTGTTTAGCTTACCTGATTATAGTAATTATTCACAGCAGTCGACTGCCCCAAGGTGGGCCGTATAGCGCTCTGCATTCTGTTTGTTGTAAGGAACAAAAGCGACCTGACACTCTGACACTCTTCATATGCACATGCAGCCGAGACATTTCACGGTGATGGACAAACTTTCAAAACAAAGTATGTCGACACGCTATCGAGTCAGACTCTTGTATGTTCGTTAATAACCGTTTGCGCCACATGTGATCCTAGATTGCTAAGTTGCAGAAGGAGCTTGCTGAGCTGCTGGCATGTGGTGAAGACCTGGGGGCAGAAATTGAAGCAAAGAAACAGGCTCATCTGCTGGAGATCGAGGAGTTGGAAGTAAAACACTGATTATTACACTGAAAAATTCCATACAGCAGAGATATAAAAGGGCATGACCCCATTTCACTAACACAGTCTGTGTGTTTAGACCTGCATCCACCGGCTGGAGAAAGAAGAGGCTGACTTACAAACACAGGTGAAGGACCAGATGGAAGACTATGAGGAACTGCTCAATGAGAAGATGGCACGGGACATAGAAATTAAAGCCTACAGGTAAGATTTTGACCAATAGTAGTGTAAATGTGATCGTTCATTATTGAGGCTTCATTAGGGACTGTAGGCTTAGTTAAGTTCTTCCAGAGAAGCTCATCATCTTAAGATACAGCAATCAACCATGCGCGAATCCATTAAATATGAGGAAGCATCCAGTTCCTGCTGTGTTTAAATGCAAGTCCCAGTAGAGAGAGGGAGAATAGCAAAGAGGTCATTGTTTGTTTGGCATCACACCTAAACGAACCCTTGTTTAGATCAAGACGTTACTAAGAATAGCAGTCTAATTTACAAGGGGAAAACTCGGTTGCAGGAAGTGCATCCGTCTGCAGTCGTAGAAACATGATGCCATTTCCTGTATCCTTGAAGACACAGCTTCCACTACATTGTTAAGTGTCACCTGTTGGTATGCACCGTGACGCACGTGGTCCGCACACAATAGCTCATTAAAATAGGCGAGAGACAAACTTGGCCTTGTCAGACTGTTAATGTCACAGCTCCCTGTAAAAAGCAAAAGCGAAAAAAAGCTCTCAGATTCACTGCATGAATGCTGTACTCTTGAAAACTCCATTGTCTCACAAGGCTGATTTTATTCTTTATTCTCTTTGAGCTAACTGCTGACTTGTTGTCCATAATTAAATTCATGAATAAGAAATGAACATGTACTGTATGACCCTTTCTGTATTTTAAAGTCCTGTCAGGCTTAAATTCTCCGATGCTGCTCCTCCCAGGTTCTATTTGTCCAAAAGCATGTCTACATGTCTGGTCGACCCATCAGAGTTAGTTTTGAACTGGCTTTATTTCCAGTGTTAGACATTACACGCTGTATACAATACACAATTTACATTTGAGCTCAAAAGCATTTCATTACAGTCATTATGGATCTGATCGAGCAAAACGATGATCAATTATACAGCTGTGGTCAGAAGTTTACATATAGTAACATGAATGTCATCTTGGATATGAATGTCATGGCAATATTTGGGCTTTCAGTGATTTCTTTGAACTGTTCTTTTTCTGTGACAGAATGATTGTATAGCGTACATTTTTTTTTTTTAAACCCACTAGAATTTGGTGCACAATTTTCTTTGGTTTTCTGAAATCAATGCAGGGTCAAAAATGTACTTGGATTATTAATTCAGAGGTGCCCAAACTTTCAAAACATCTCTTATCTTGCCAAGGCCGAGGTCTCTTAACTTCCTGTTAGTGATCATGATTGACTACAGCTGGTAGGTTCTCTGTGCCTTCATAGAAAGGGTTTGTTTACAGCATTCATTGGATTGACCAACACACAATACAATGGGAAAGACCAAGGAGCTCAGTGCAGATCTGAGAACGAGGATCACAGATGTACACAACTCCGGAACGTCTCTTAGAGCCATTTCTAAACAACTGCAGATCCCAGGATCAGTTCAAACAATTGTATGTAAGTTATTGTGAGGTGAAGCCACTTTGCCAAGCCACTTTGCTTCAAGAAAACCCAAACTGTCACCCTCAGCTGAAAGGAAATTGGTTTGGATGGTCAGGAACAACCTGAGAACCACCATGGCATAGCCCTGCCATGAACTGGAAGCTGATGGATCACTGATCAGTGAGTTCTACATCACCATGGACTAAGAGGCTGCTGTCCAAGAAATAACCCCCTGCTCCAAAACTGACACCTTCAAGCTTAACTAAAGTTTGAAGCTGACCACACGGACAAAGAAAAAAGCCTTGTGGAGGATAGCTGTATGGTCAGATGAGACAAAGATTGAGTTGTTTGGCCACAATGACCACCATGTACAGAGGGACACTGTACCAGCTGGTGGTGGTGGTAGGATCATCATGCTCTGGGGCTGTTTTGCTGCCAGTGGAACTGGTTCATTGCACAAAGTGGATGGAATAATGAAGAAGAAGGACTACCTCAGAATTCCTCAGTATAAACCATCAGAAACTTTAACATGTCTTGGGAGTTACAACAGGACAATGAACCCAAACACACATCAGAGCTGGTTGTGGAGCATCAAGCAGGCTAACATTAAGCTTAAAACAAGTCCTGACTTCAACCCTATTGAAAATATATGGACCGTGCTTAAGTCGATTCCATGAGAAGAAAAAAAATTAATTGAACT
The DNA here is from genome assembly GCF_027579695.1 of Neoarius graeffei. Taxonomy (NCBI): domain Eukaryota; kingdom Metazoa; phylum Chordata; class Actinopteri; order Siluriformes; family Ariidae; genus Neoarius; species Neoarius graeffei. The sequence continues at coordinate 47,419,020 of NC_083576.1, forward strand.
CTACCAATTCTACCATGAAGAATTGTGAAATATCCAACCAGAATTCTGCCAGAAGCTTGTTCATGGTAAACAAAAATGTTTGGTCAAGGTGAGTCTTGCAAAGAGACATTTGACCCAAATAGTAAGTGTGCTGTATGTATAATTTTGACCCTGTTTTGATTTCAGAAAACCCGAAGAAAATTGTGCACCGAATTCTAGTGCTTTTTTTTTTTCATTAAAGCTGTATGCTGCACAATCATTCTGCCACAGAAAAAGAACAATTCAGAGAAATGACTGAAAGCCCAAATATTGCCCTGGCATTCATGTAACTGTATGTAAACTTCTGACCACAACTATAGCCTGGGACTGGAGTCAGTGTTTTTAAAACTTGGTCAGCTTTGGTGTCTTTGTCTTGGGGCTAAGGTCAAAGTACTGCAGTGTTACTTGTATTTTATTTTCTCATATATCTTTGTCCCAGGGCTTTGGTGGAGGTGGAGGAGGAGAGACTGTGCTGCCTGTGAGACAGAGAGGCCCAGCACACAATATATGATATGATATCTTGTGTATTGCTGCTGAACTATTACGCATTTACATCAAGTTGCACATTTTAAAAGGCGTCTGTATCTTGTAACTCCTCTCATCGGCAGTCTTATCAACGACACATACGGTATGGGTGTATTTTAAAGTTAAACCTTTTCTGACTTGCATGATAATCCTAATCCTGGGAATGGATAAGTTATCATTTTTAACATTGCAAGATTTGGCTCCTGAAGGGTGCGAAACTTTTTTTTTTTTTTAAACAAGTAACCAAACTTGGTACTGTTTTCTTTATCTTAACACTCACAGAAACCTCAAGAATGTGCCAATTTGCTGGGGAAAAAAATGCTCAGTTTCAAAATGTCTAATGGCTCAAATTCCTAGATTTAACAGCAATCTGAAAATTTATTATTATTATTAGCCAAACTTCACAATATGTTTGTATGAGTAATGTGTTGATAATAATCTGCTGTGATAGCTGCACATAAATTAATAAAGACTCCAAGGCAGAAATTGGGCTTACTTATAACTTACTCCTTGTACCATGAGGATTGCTGATTGCAGCTATGTTTAGGGGTCCAAGCCTTACTTAGAAACCTTCTTCCTTTTTACTACTACTACTAGAGCGGCGGCTACAATTATCAACAGTCCATAATTATCGACACCTTTTCAGATTTACCAATTAAAACCAATTCTACAAAGCTGAGTTTCAATTACAACAGTTATCATTGGTTAATTAATCAACCGGAAGACCCGCCTCGCCCCTTGATCTTGTCGTCTGATGACACAGCTTGTTACCTGAGATGGAATTTTTTCGCACGATCAGCAATTTGAGGAAAACCCGGACGTTATGATCGCAGGTAAGCGTCACGGACATGTTTTTACTTCTCAAATTCACCGATATTTCATGATCTCCTCGTCGAAACCTACTTTGTTTCTTATTCTTTCATTTGACATGACAGTCGGCGTTTTGTATCTAAATGCGCGTTTGAGAATCACGTGAGGTGTCGATAATAGTGATCACTTTCACCGGTGTCCACCATTATCGACACCCTGTGGAATTAAGTGATATTTACAACTGTTATGGATTGATCTTTGTGGAACATCGTTGAGATGAAGTACTTTAAAAAAAAAAAGAGAGAAAGAAATAAAAGTGCTGTGATTTATAATCATTTTTCTGATTCATAACAGAATGGAATGTTTATAGAGTATTTGGAATCCTATTGCAATAAATAGAATTAGACCAGAATTAAATTCCGAGCATATACAAAATTACATGCTTGAAATATTCACATTTTTCTATTCCATTCAGAAAATATATTTTTGCAATTTGTTGTAAATATCTACCACATATTACAATATCAGTAGACATTTTATATTTTGGTTCGAGGAATGACATGCGACCTTTGACCTGGATTTTCATGTGGTTACAATGTCAATCGCCTGTTGACATTTATCGGTAAACTATAAAACTAGAAATTAATACAAACAATGACGAATGATTAACAAAATGTGATCTACGAAAATACTTCGAAAGTGGGTAGAAAGTGGACCAAAAAGATTTTCTGACACAGGTTCAACATTATCAGTTCATTTGTTTACAAACATTAGAATTCCTCATTTACGTAAACACCGACATCGATATATTTATATAAAATATATTTTGGATTAAATATAAGTCTATGTAAAACAAATTTTAAATAAAAACTATGTTTTGTTAACTTAATACCACAGACTGATTTATTATTATTATTATTATTATTATTATTAATAAATAATCATCTGGATGTCAATAATTGTGGAACGGTGTCGATAACTGTGGACAAAGGTGTCGATAATTGTGGAATGGTGTCACATGATCTGATACGCTAATGCTGGGCATACACTGTGTGATTTTTGGCCCGATTTTGACACGATTTTCACTCGTGCGACTATTTTGGAGATCGGGCCGAGTTTTGGCTCAATCGTGCGTCTCGGATCTTGTAGTATACATGGGGTAACGACAAGCGATTAACACCTCACGACCTCCTCCTGATCGATCGGATGAAAATCAAACCTGTTTGAAATCCTGAGCATCGCATCCGAGCATCGGATCATATAGTGTGAGAACAGGAATCGTAAGCTGCGTGCTGTTTACCCCTGCGATTCACTTGTACAGTGTGAGCAGCAGCTGAATACTGCGATTGAAAAAATCGCACAGTGTATGCCCAGCTTAAGTAATTGAGAATCAGCTCATTTTTTTCCAGGTGGAAGTTTGAGTAATTATTCATGCACAATTTACATATTGAAAGTCTTTTCTACTTTTGCAATGGCCAAAAGAACCTTAAAGCTGGGCATACACTGTGCGATTTTTTCAGTCGCGGAATTCAGCTGCTGCTCACACTGTACGAGTGAATTGCAGGGGTAAACAGCACGCAGCTTACAATTCCTGTTCTCACACTATACGATCCGATGCTCAGATCCAATGCTCAGGATTTCAAACAGGTTTGATTTTCATCCGATCGATCAGGAGGAGGTCGTGAGGTGTTAATGGCTTGTCGCTACCCCATGTATACTACACGATCCGAGACGCACGATTGAGCCAAAACTCGGCCCGATCTCCAAAGTAGTCGCATGAGTGAAAATCGTGTCAAAATCAGGCCAAAAATCACACAGTGTATGTCCAGCATAAGGTGTCGATAATTGTAGCTGCTGCTCTACTATTACTACATCGCTACAACCTGTGTGGTAAGGTTGCCTAAAAAAAAAAAAATCAGCATGTGTCTGCTATGAATGTGAATCAAAGCCAAAAAAGATCATCAGGCACAACTGTTTGAGCAAATACAGACCTACACCAAAAAATAAATGGCATCTAAGCATCTTTCCAGACCATTGATAATCCTCAACCGCAACTCATGAATGAAGGGAAATGTCTGAGCTTCATTGTGTGGGTTTAGTGATGGAAATTTCCATGTATAGATTTAGAGTCTCAAATGACATCTCCCAAAACAATGCTCAGAAGCACATACATATAAACACACAATGAAGGTCGGTTATGTTGAATCAGTCACCTCCTGAATTCTCACCGGACACTGATCAATAACATCCTCTTAAACCTGTACTGTCCAAATGTTATTAAGCTTTTTTGCTCTAGGTGTAACTTAATAAGCTTGTCAAAATTTATGATTAAATCGTTTTCTCAGTCTAATTAATTCATCTTTCCTCCTTTCTCCAATTTTGCTGACCACCAGAGAAATCTCTTAAATGTCCCTCCTTGAAAGCTGTACTGCCTTTCAGATTTTTCAAGTTTAGGTCAGAAAAAGAATTTTCCCTGACACCCAATTATTTTTGTTTCGTGAACCGAAAGCTATCGAATTCAAATCACAGACTTCCAATTTGATTGTTTTTGTTTTTTAAAATAGAACAGTTAATGAATTTAAGACCACATGGCACGAAATTCTCTGCTATTTTTTCCTGCTTCACCATAATGCAATACAAGATACTACATCATGCATGACGTGGTGGGCTTTCCCCATTCGCACAAGGCATTGTGGGATACAAATTTGGAGGCCGTGAGTGTGCGAATGAAACGTGAAAGACCGACTACAGTAACAAAGCGAGAAGAAAAGACGTTATGTTGGAAAGGAAAGGAAACGCAGGACCGAACTAATAAATCTCGGCGGTCAGCGAGCACCTCAGTGTGATCAACTGTTTGTTTAGCGACAGAATGATGGAACTGTCAGTACACGGTCAAAGGTAAGCCTGCGCATGCGCACACAGACTTCCTCTGTCTGCTTGACTGCGCGAAGTGAACGATATCATGCATGTTATTTGCTCAAGAATCCCCTCAAATTAAATAATTTCCCAGCCACAGAAAGGCCTGATATTTTGTGAGGTATTATAGAAATAAACATGACCAAATTTCAGAGGGAACTAAATTTCACCAATTTTATGAAATCGAAAGGCTGTCAAGCTTTAACTTATCTTGAGTTATGTCCTCTGTAATTTACTCATTTGTCTTCAAAGTTAACTTTGCATGTGCTGTGAGAACAGTATCACTGTTGAGTTCGTTCAACAAAATGTTTCTATTAATGGATGGGATAAGATTACAGCTACTGGTGAGCTGGTTCAATTTAAGATTATCCGTACTGACCTACTCAGGCAAGCTGACTACTTTAATTGTGTGGATATGAAACATGACAGGCATGGGAGGAAACCACTCTGTCTTTGGGGCCCTTGTTTTTGCTGCTAAGGCACTCCATCATTCTTAGTGCTTCGGGGCACCAGATCTCGATGACTTACTCCCCCAACCACCTTTGTCGCAAACACACGCATACGCGTGCCTTTTGGGACCTTCCGGTGAAGTATGGCATATTCAGCCTGGCCCCCTGGGCGGGCAAGCAGGCAGTTCCTGGCCTTCATGGGGTTCAGTGGTGGGGGGGAAAGCAAGCAAAAAGTTGACTGTGGAACTTTGGTAAGATTGATGTTAGTTTGATTGTGTGTTTTTCTGTCTCCCTCAGGTTGTTCTTTCGATGCTCATGTCTCTGTCTGCATTAGCACGCTGCATTATAATTATTTCCTCATATGTTTGCTGCTTGCTAAAGCACAAATAAAATTTGATAAGTGTTTGTTTGTATGCTTGTATTTTTCTCTACAAATTCACATCATCGTATTCTCCCTGAAACGTTTTGCATTTTCATAATGTCAATTTTGGCTTAGTGGAGAGGAAAAAAAAATTGGTATCCATGTACACTGAGATGGCATCATTAAAACAGAAATGATTGCTTTTTGGTGCAGCACTCCAAAACATTGATTTATGGACCGATTGTTGATTAAAGACCTGCTGGTGGTGGTGGTTTGAGGATTCATCAAGCCTTACCACTTGCCCCCACCACCACACCAGCATGATAGCTGTTAACCCTTCCAGCCCAGCAGCACCTTTAAAAGGTTTGAGGTCATTCCTCCCTTTAGACCCAAATCTTGAGTATTTAGTCATGAGTTCGGTCATCAAAGAGCTCTGGGTCAGTGGTCACTGACAGGTCTGGTCTTTTAATTCCAATACCCTTCATGAGGATAGAGTACGGTTAGAAGATAGACTGGGAGTGCCGTCCATGATAACAAAAAAAAGTGGCTTTCTTCACACTTTGATTATTGAAACTTACTCACATACAGTGCCTTGCAAAAGTATTCATCCCCCTTGGTGTTTGTCCTGTTTTGTTGCATTACAAGCTGGAATTAAAATGGATTTTTGGAGCATTAACACCATTTGATTTACACAACATGCCTACAACTTTAAAGGTGAAAATTGTTGTTTTATTGTGACACAAACGATAAGATGAAAAAACAGAAATCTGGAGTGTGCATAGGTATTCACCCCCTTTCTTATGAAACCCCTAAATAACAGCTGGTCCAAGCAATTCATTTCATAAGTCATATAATTAGTTGATTAAGATTCACCTGTGTGCAATCAAAGTGTCACATGATCTGTCACATGATGTCTGTATAAATCAACCTGTTCTGGAAGGACCCTGACTCTGCAACACTACTAAGCAAGCAGCATGAAAACCAAGGAGCCTCCAGACAGGTCAGAGACAAAGTTGTAGAGAAGTATAGATCAGGGTTGGGTTATAAAAAAAAATTATCCCAAACTTTGAATATCCCACGGAGCACCATTACATCCCATCTCATCTCTAGCTGCTTTATCCTGTTCTACAGGGTCGCAGGCAAGCTGGAGCCTATCCCAGCTGACTACGGGCGAAAGGCGGGGTACACCCTGGACAAGTCGCCAGGTCATCACAGGGCTGACACATAGACACAGACAACCATTCACACTCACATCTATGGTCAATTTAGAGTCACCAGTTAACCTAACCTGCATGTCTTTGGACTGTGGGGGAAACCGGAGCACCCGGAGAAAACCCACGTGGACACAGGGAGAACATGCAAACTCCGCACAGAAAGGCCCTCATTGGCCACGGGGCTCGAACCCGGACCTTCTTGCTGTGAGGCGACAGCGCTAACCACTACACCACCATGCCGCCACCGTTACAGCCATTATAGCAAAATGGAAAGAATATGGCACCACTACAAACCTGACAAGAGAAGACCACCCACCAAAACTCACAGCCTGGGCAAGGAAGACAATCAAAGATGCAACAAAAACACCAAAGATAACACTGAAGGAGCTGTAAAGATCCACAGCGGAGATGGGAGTATCTGTCCATAGGACCACTTGAAGCTGTACATTCCACAGAGCGGGGCTTTATGGAAGAGTGACCAGAAAAAGCCATTGCTGAAGAAAACATGTTTGGAGTTTGCCCAGCAGCATGTGGCAGACTCCCCAAACACATGGAAGAAGATTCTCTGGTCAAATGAGACAAAAATTGATCTTTTTGGCCATCATGGGAAATGCCATGTGTGGCACAAACCCAACACCCTGAGAACACCATTCCTACAGTGAAGCATGGTGGTGGCAGCATCATGCTGTGGGGATGTTTTTCATCTGCAAGGACAGGAAAGCTGGATGGCACTAAGTACAGGGCAATTCTGGAGGAAAACTTGCTTGAGTCAACCAGAGGTTTGAGACTGGGATGAAGGTTCACGTTCCAGCAGGACAATTACCCTAAACATACTGCTAAAGCTACACTGGAGGGGTTTAAAGGGAAACATTTAAATGTCTTGGAATGGCCTAATCAAAGCCCAGACCTCAATCCAATTGAGAATCTGTGGCATACCTTGGAAATTGCTGTACATCAACACAACCCATCTAACTTGAAGGAGTTGGAGCAGTTTTGCCTTGAGGAATGGGCAAAAATCCCAGTGGCTAGATGTGCTAAGCTAATAGAGACATACCCCAAGAGACTTGCAGCTGTAATTGCAGTAAAAGGTGGCTCTACAAAGTAGTGACTTTGAGGTGGTGAATAACTATGCACACACCAGATTTCTGTTTTTTTATCTTATTGTTTGTGCCACAATTAAAAAAAAAATGTGCACCTTTAAAGTGGTAGGCATGTTGTGTAAATCAAATGGTGTTAACCCCCCCCAAAAAATCCATTTTAATTCTAGTTTGTAATGCAACAAAACAGGACAAACACCAAGGGGGATGAATACTTTTTCAAGGCACTTGCATTACATTCCTTGACTAGATTTTCAGAAAGTAAATCTGTAACTAGGTTTTAGGATGTGTCTAGAAATATAGCTGTTAATAGTAGTCGGCTTATGGTAATTTTCAATGCTGACCTTTACAAGGTAACACATCTGATACCACATGTGGGACAAGGGTGCTTTCCTGTATGAAGAACAGATATTGCTTATTCCTGCTGATATTTGATCCAAGTCAAACAAACCCCATCAGTCAACACCCCTTCTACCTCGGACATGAAGAATCAAATTAGAGAATGGTGGTGGTGCTGACCTGAGCAGCTTGTGTAACTCAATTCAACTCTCATCTCCTGATAGGTGGACTGAACCAGGTTTCGAACAGCCTGATAGCTATGCAAACAAACAGCGTCATGGTGAGAAATTATTTGCAATTCAATACAGGTTTTAAGACGTACAGTGGTGCTTGAAAGTTTGTGAACCCTTTAGAATTTTCTATATTTCTTCATAAATATGACTAAAAACATCAGATTTTCACACAAGTCCTAAAAGTAGATAAAGAGAACCCAGTTAAACAAATGAGAAAAATATTACACTTGGTAATTTATTTATTGAGAAAAATGATCCAGTATTACGTATCTGTGAGTGGCAAAAGTATGTGAACCTTTGCTTTCAGTATCTGGTGTGACCCCCTTGTGCAGCAATAACTGCAACTAAACGTTTCCGGTAACTGTTGATCAGTCGTGCACACCGGCTTGGAGGAATTTTAGCCCATTCCTCCGTACAGAACAGCTTCAACTCTGGGATGTTGGTGGGTTTCCTCACACGAACTGCTCGCTTCGGGTCCTTCCACAACATTTCGATTGGATTAAGGTCAGGACTTTGACTTGGCCATTCCAAAACATTAACTTTATTCTTCTTTAACCATTTTTGGTAAAGCAACTTGTGTGCTTAGGGTCATTATCTTGCTGCATGACCCACCTTCTCTTGAGATTCAGTTCATGGACGGATGTCCTGACATTTTCCTTTAGAATTCACTGGTATAATTCAGAATTCATTGTTCTATCAATGATGGCAAGCCGTCCTGGCCCAGATAAAGCAAAACAGGCCCAAACCATGATACTACCACCACCATGTTTCACAGATGGGATAAGGTTCTTATGCTGGAATGCAGTGTTTTCCTTTCTCCAAACATAACGCTTCTCATTTAAACCACAAAGTTCTATTTTGGTCTCATCTGTTCAAAAAACATTTTTCCAATAGCCTTCTGGCTTGTCCACGTGATCTTTAGCAAACTGCAGATGAGCAGCCATGTTCTTTTTGAAGAGCAGTGGCTTTCTCCTTGCAACCCTGCCATGCACACCATTTGTTGTTCAGTGTTCCCCTGATGGTGGACTCATGAACATTAGCCAATGTGAGAGAGGCCTTCAGTTGCTTAGAAGTTACCCTGGGGTCTTTTGTGACCTCACCGACTATTACACGCCTTGCTCTTGGAGTGATCTTTGTTGGTCGACCACTCCTGGGGAGGGTAACAATGGTCTTGAATTTCCTCCATTTGTACACAATCTGTCTGACTGTGGATTGGTGGAGTCCAAACTCTTTAGAGATGTTTTTGTAACCTTTTCCAGCCTGATGAGCATCAACAACGCTTTTTCTGAGGTCCTCAGAAATCTCCTTTGTTCATGCCATGATACACTTCCACAAACATGTTTTGTGAAGATCAGACTTTGATAGATCCCTGTTCTTTAAATAAAACAGGGTGCCCACTCACACCTGATTGTCATCCCATTGATTGAAAACACCTGACTCTAATTTCACCTTCAAATTAACTGCTAATCCTAGAGGTTCACATACTTTTAGCACTCACAGATATGTAATATTGGATCATTTTCCTCAAGAAATAAATGACCAAATATAATATTTTGTCTCATTTGTTTAACTGGGTTCTCTTTATCTACTTTCAGGACTTGTGTGAAAATCTGATGATGTTTTAGCTCATATTTATTCAGAAATATACACAATTCTAAAGGGTTCACAAACTTTCAAGCACCACTGTATGCAGTGAATTACTGTATGTATTTATATAGTAAATAAACATGGGTAGGAGGAGGAGGAATGGTGATTAAGAAGAAAAAGAAAGACTAAAAATATACAAAATGTGGAGACTATTGGGAATATTTCCCAAACAACAGAATAATCAAGTATGGGAATCTGTTTATCTGGTATGGCGGAGATTCAAGAAGGAAAGCCTCTCTATCTTTCTTGAGTTGCTCTTCCTTCTATTCTTTTAGCCACTGGGAAAGAGATCTCTGAGTAAACATTCTCTCTCTACTCTGGAAGACTTATACTGCTACGTATTCCCTTGTCTACAGTGTTTGTCTTGAGGTGGTTGGGTGTTTTAAATGTTTTCTCATGACATTTGTTCTGTTAATGATGAGACTGTTGACTGCGAGATGACTCCTAAAGGTTGACTGACTTTCGGATTTTTCAAATCTAGGTCATAAAATTCTCCCTAACACCCAATTATTTTCATTTAATGGACCAAAAGCTACTGAATTCGAACCACAGACTTCCAGTTTTATTCTTTTTTTTTTTTAAAGAACAGTTAATGAATTTAGGGCCACGTGGCTCTAAATTCTCCACTATTTTTTCCTGCTTCACCATGACGCAATACAAGATACTACGTCATGCATGACATGGTGGGCTTTCCCCGTTCACACAAGGCATTGTGGGATACAAATTTGGAACAGGAAAGGAAAATGGAGGATGCGAGTGTGAGAATGAAACATGAAAGACTGACTACAGTAACAGAAAGCAAGAAGAAAAGACGTTATGTTGCGAAGGAAAGGAAATGCAGGACCAAACTAATAAATATCGGTGGTCAGCGAGCACCTCGGTGTGATCAGCTGTTCATTTAGCGACAGAATGATGAAATGTCAGTGCACGGTCAAGGTAAACCTGTGCATGCACACACGGACTTCCTCTGTCCACTTGACTGTGCGAAGTGAGCGATTTCTTGCACATTATTTGCTCAGGAATCCCCTCAAATTAAATAACTTCCCAGCTACAGAATGGCCAGATATATATACAGTGGCATGCAAAAGTTTGGGCACCCTTGCTGAAAATGTCTGTTACTGTGAATAGTTAAGTGAGCAGAAGATGAACTGATCACCAAAAGGCATAAAGGTAAAGATGAGACATATCTTTTCAGCGTTTTATGCAGGATTTGTGTATTATTTTTGTTTTGTACAATTGGAGAGTGAAAAAAAGAAAAGGAACACCATGCGAAAGTTTGGGCACCCCAATATATTTGAGTTCTCAGGTAACTTTTACCAAGGTTCCAGACCTTAATTAGCTTATTGAGCTGTGGCTTGTTCAAATTCTTCGTTAGGAAAGGTCAGATGATGCAGATTTCAAAGCTGTATAAATTCTCTGACTCCTCAAACTTGTCCCTAAAATCAACAGCTATGGGCTCCCCTAAGCAACTCCCTCACATTCTGAAAAATAAAATAATTGATGCTCACAAAGCAGGAGAAGGCTACAAGAACGTAGTAAAGTGTTTTCAGGTAGCTGTTTCCTCAGATTGTAATGTTCTCAAGAAATGGCAGTTAACAGAAACAGTGGAGATCAAGGTGAGGTCTGGAAGATGAAGAAAACTTTCTGAAAGAACTGCTCATTGGATTGCTAGAAAGGCAAATAAAAACCCCTGTTTGACTGCAAAAGACCTTCAGAAAGATTTAGCAGACCCTGGAGTGGTGGTGCACTGTTCTACTCTGTAGCGACACCTGAACAAATATGACCTTCGTGCGAGAGTCATCAGAAGAAAACCGTTCCTGCGTCCTAGCCACAAAATTCAGCGTCTGAAGTTTGCAAATGAACATCTAAATAAGCCTGATGCATTTTGGAAACAAGTCCTGTGGACTGATGAAATCAAAATAGAACTTTTTGGCCACAATGTGCAAAGGTATGTTTGGAGAAAAAAGGGTGCCAAATTCCAGGAAAAGAACACCTCTCCCACTCTGAAGCATGGGTGTGGATCGATCATGCTTTGGGGTTGTGTTGCAGCCGGTGGCACAGGGCACATTTCACTGGTCGAGGGAAGCATGGATTCGAATAAATACCAGCAAATTCTGGAAGCAAACATCACACCATCTGTAAAAAAGTTGAAGTTAAAAAGAGGATGGGTCCTACAATAAGACGATGATCCAAAACACACCTCAAAATCTACAATGGAATACCTCAAGAGGCACAAGCTGAAGGTTTTGCCCTGGCCCTCACAGTCCCCTGACCTAAACATCATTGAAAATCTGTGGATAGATCTCAAAAGAGCAGAGCATGCAAAACAGCCCAAGAAACTTGTAGAACTGGAAGTCTTTTGCAAGGATGAATACACGAAAATCCCCCAGGTAAGAACTGAAAGATTATTAGCTGGCTACAAAAAGTGTTTACAAGCTGTGATACTTGCCAAAGGGAGTGTTACTAAGTACTGACTATGTCAGGTGCCCAAACTTTTGCTTCAGGTCCTTTTCATTTTTTGGTATTTTATGCCTGTAAATGATGGAAATAAAAATGTAATATTGTGGAAAATATTAAAGAAATGTGTCGTCTTTACCTTTATGCCTTTTGGTGATCAGTTCATCTTCCGCTCACTTAACTATTCGCAGTAACAGACATTTTCAGCAAGGGTGCCCAAACTTTTGCATGCCACTGTACATTTTTTTTTTAGACATTACAGAAATAAACATCTCTCATAATGATCAAATTTCAGACAGAACTAAATTTCACCGATTTTATGAAATCGAAAGGCCATCTACTTTTAAGTTCTTCTATCACACCAATGAATTAAATATACTGTACAACTTTTTCTTTTTCTGGAGGTGATCTGAAGCAGTTGTGTAAAGGCAACACGAGTTTTCAAAAAGGATCAAGGAGCCAGTACTTAACGTGCTGTATAACTGGCATAAACGGTTTTCTCAGATTGGGTCACTGCCTCCTAATATTTTAGGCCATTTATGGTGCATTTGTTTATATTTGCCAGATTTTCTCAATGTTAGCACTGGGGGGGGGGGGATAGTAAGGGTTATGCTTTCTTCTAATGTGCCTAATTAAGCTATATCACATGATGAACTTGGTGGAAAATGAGGAAAGTCTTGGCACGTTCCCACTTGTGAACTGGCAGCAGTTCTATTTTGTAGTGGCATTCATTCACTCTGTAAGATTAATTTTGTTTTGCCAGTTCGTCTGCAAATTACAACACGTACAGTAACATTCCACTCACAATGCATCAAATCATGCAGATCCAAATCAAGAGCTTCAGTTAATGTTCATTTCAAACCAGCGGCGGCTGGTAGTCTTTCAAACAGGGGAGGCTGGTCGGTTACGATATTTCCAGATTTTAAAAGAAAAAAGAAAAAAACACATCAATTTTGCCCATACTCTTGCCTCTGATCTGGCTGATTGTTGGCAGGGTCACAAACTGTGAAATAACAGGTTCTTTTGGCCCATTAGCCTACTGTCCAATATACATGATGGTGGTGTTGGGGTGTGTGTGTATATTTTAATATTTTATATTTTAAAATTGTGGCATGTTGTTTAAAAATTGATCATTATTGAAAGCAGCTCTTTGTCAGGAACCTCAGCAGTAACAGCAGAGTGTTCTGGAATAGGCACAAGCACTGACCTTGGGGAGCCAAACATAGAGCTGGGTGCCACACATTTCATTCAATGACACTTTCCCTATATTTTACTTATTTTGACTGAGAAATGTTTTATTGACAATTTTGATAACCCTTCACTTTTAATCCAGGTCTGTAGTGTGAAATGTTCTCGGCTGTGTTTTTGTTTAAAAATGTTTTCCAAATTGTATCTGTGTTTAATTCATATCCAGAAAAATATATATTCCAATATAATATACTCAGCATAAACATTTTAAATAGATTCTATATTTTTGGTCCATCCATGACATATTACTAAAGTAGCCTATTTACTGTTGTTGATGTGGGTCACTTGCTGTTAGCCAATTCACTTTCTCGTACCAGGAGAGCTGAAAGGAATGAGCATTATTCCCTACCTTTTTCACCAAGTCAATTTGAGGCGTTGGTCTACCCTGCTCTTTAATTTTAATTTTTTCCTCGAAAGGAAGACTGGCAAATGGCTTCGCCAAAATTAAATCAGCAATGCTTGGCATCCGTGTGCAGCTTTCTTGCTAGCTGACTAGCCCCCTCAAGTTCAGTCACTCAAATAAACAAAATTTCTGGAACTAAGATAGCAAACTTGACAACACTATATTTACACTTTATTTACAATGAAAATATATACAAACTAAAAAAGCTGGTAGAAACTGTATGGAATGAATGAAATCGAAATGTAAGCTGATCTCTTACAATACACCACAGCACTTGTGAATCTGCATGGGACTGAACTGAGATTCACCACTGCCTGTCTATATTTGAAACGAGCTGTCAATCAAAGAAAATATCCGGCTGCTTTCACCAATCACTAGTCTCCTCGCGGAAAGCTTTGCCATGTCCCTCCCACTGTGAGGCTCGGAGTCCGATGGGCGGGCGTTTTCGCAGCATTTGTCCAATAACCGTCTTGCATTTTGAGATTGAAAAGCGCATCGCTCCCAAATGCCATTGAAGTCCACTGAGGCTGGGCTGCATCGCGCTGTCGAGGGGGAAAAACTCACGCACACATTAGGCGAACTGGGGAAAGTTATAACGGAATGATTTTGCACTGTAGTTGGGTTGAGCACATATATTTCTATGATTCTGGATCTGAAATAGCAATGTTATAAGGTCGGCTATAACATAAGCCTAGCGCAATTCATCCTACACGATGTTCGTCATTTTTAGAGGAGGCTGAGCCTCCCTCGTTGTCTTAGAGCAATCGCCCGTGTTTCAAACACCAGAATGGGAAAAATTGTCATCTCAAAGTGTGACTTTCACTGTAGCATGGGTGTTGGTTTGAGCTATTTGAGTATGTATGTCAGAAACTGCTGGGGTTTTCACACACAAGATAAGCGAGGTCAGAGGAAAATGGCTAGATTGGTACCGGTACGAGCTGCCAGGAAGGATATAGTAACTCATATAATCACTTTACAACCGTGGTGAGCAGAAAAGCATCTCAGCATGCAACAGCAGAAGACCACATTGGGTTCCACTCCTGCCAGCCAAGAACAGGAATCTTAGAATCAAGAGCAAGTTCCTATTAAAGTCATGAAAATAAGCAAAAAATAAAAAATAAAAATAATAATAATATTAAGAAACATTTCAATATGTTAATACAGTTTTGCTCTTTTTTTTCCCACTATAAAAACACTGGTTTCAAAATTAACTGCTCCTTTAAAATTAATATTTTCTGACACATCCCTGGTAGAGAATAACATCACTGAGTCTCTTCTGCAGGTTGGAGACACTTATAGAGGGATCTTAGTCCACTCTTCCATGCAGGACATTTTAAGTTCCTTCATCATTGCAGGTTTGTGCATGTGAACATCCCTTGTCGACTGATTTAGGCCCTGTCCACACGGCAACGGATTCAGGTGAATCTGATAAAATTGTTTATCATTTCGGCCTGGTGTCCACACGGCACTGGCGTTTTGGGTGCCCCAAAACGAAATCTTTTGAGAACGGGTTCCAGAGTGAAAAAATCTGGCAACGGCGCCGTTGCGAAGTCGTCTGGATGAGTAGAACAGATTTGTTTACGATGACATCACAACCACATGACTGTCAGTGCTTCACGCCGGGTAGAAGTGTAACAAACTCGATGCGTCAACAAATCCTATAACTTGGTTCATGAAACGCGCTTACAAAATATTTTCACTGTGAATATTTATTGTGTAATGGTGCAAAGTGAGAGAGAGAGTGAGAGAATAGCCCTGAGGGCAGAGTCTTTAGTCCAAACACTGCAGAAGCAGTACCAAACCGCCCACCGCCCGTGCGCTTTCCAAAAACAAAAACAATCCCGCCAGCAAAAATAGGAAAAAAAAAGGAGCGATCTCACCTCTTCAGATGTTGGTTTAAGTCCGACAATACATTCCTCAAAAAGGGTGTAGAAGAACAAAGTAATCCATCAATGTGTAGCATTCAATTTATTCCCGACCATTAAAGAATTCTGGAGGATATCAGAATGTTGGCGTACCGGCTTCCATCTACCCCCATTCATTCCTCTTTCCGCGTCTTTCGTTTTACACTACTGATTAATAATCAAAACTTTATGTGGCTAATGCTACAGAAGAAGGGGTTTATGCGCATGCGTCCTACTTCTTCTATTGTTCTGGTGTCTCCGATGGGACCGTCTTACAGCGCACGTAGAGGTGTGGCATGTGTATTGCATCATTTTCAGCAAGCGTTGCGTTGCCATATGAACCTGAAATTTTACTGATCTGTTGCCCATGTGGACGTGATATTTAAAAAAAAAAATCTCTTTGCCATTGTCGTGTGGATGTAGCCTTAGAAACATGTTTGTTGTACTATCTGGTTAAAATCTCTATCTACAGCCAAGTCTGAACCTTCTGGCAGAGGCAAACAGGTTTTTGACTTAAATGTCTTGATGTATTTGAATTTAACTAGCAATTTCATCATTTAAAAATGTGGACACTCTTCTCAATAGTTCGTCTCTGTCCAAGACTACAGATGGTTCTGGCATTTGGACCAGAGGTCTAAAATAATTTTCAGGCACATACTCATTTATTTTGTTACATGCACAGCTCTGTTTACCCTCAGTACTGACTGGATTCCCCAGTAAGCAGGAGGCTCTGTTTTAGCTTTCGAGAATTGATGGTATCAGATTTGGCAGCCACTCTGGGTATGTGTTGGTACCCGTCTAATCTTATTGAAGAAAGTGTCTGTTATCTTGCATAAGGCACCTACTGTAAAGAGATTATTGCACATTACATGTCCTCCATTATCTGACTAAAGCGAGGGGATGACTTTACAGAGAACACCAACAGCATGTTGGGCTTATAGTTATTAGCCACTGATGGAAGGATGCTTATCCTTAAGCTGAGATGTTTTATATTGTAATACCGTCCATATGCTTTGGAACAACTCGAATATTTTCCCCTTACTTCATGCATTGCAATTCTGAGTCTTAAGTAACCATTAAGTGTTCATTATGATTATGGTATTGATTGTCTTCAGTCACTGATTCATCTAACTGGAGGTTCACTGTGCGATGTTGTTGAGCCTGTGTTTCTAGACAAAACAGTTCTTACATCAATCTTCTGCACCATCTGCTGCCAATTTGGCAAATATTCACACAGTCTAGTCACAGGGGCTCTGGGGTCTGCCTGTCAGGAAGAAAGAGAGAGAAGCCGAGAGGCAGACCTATCCGAATCCAGAGACTGATAAATGAGAGGTTAAAACCGACCTCGTCGGTAAATAGACATTTTTGAGAACTACTTATTTGAAGGGCTAATAATGATGCTGACACTCAGCCCTCTGGGAGACTCAGTTGGAGAGGCCAGAGCTGAAGGTAAGCGATGGAGAAAGTTTACACTCCAACACAGCAAATCAAAATTTATTCAGTCATCCAACAAAATGCAGGGAGGCTTTGAGCCAAACCAGAAACAGTGTCTGCTTAAAATAAAGACAAATGTGGTGCAAAGGTGTCAAATGAGGTGGCTTTTTAAGAAAAAAATACCTAGAGCTGAGGTTTTGCCAAAAGTAAACAACACTAAACAACCGTAGCCAAGCTCTTCAGTGGGACAGCAGCAAAGGGGGACATTTTTAACAACTGGAAATGGTTTAAATGTAAATATTGTTTCACAACTAAAAGGATCACAGGCTTGATGCATTGCATGGTTCAGGTTATATTCAATCCATCCATTATCTGTAGCCACTTATCCTGTGCAGGGTCACGGGCAAGCTGGAGCATATCCCAGCTGACTACGGGCGAAAGGCGGGGTACACCCTGGACAAGTCACCAGGTTATCACAGGGCTGACACATAGAGACACACAACCATTCAGACTCACATTCACACCTATGGTCAATTTAGAACCACCACTCAGCCTAACCTGCATGTCTTTGGACTGTGGGGGAAACCGGAGCACCCGGAGGAAACCCACGCAGACACGGGGAGAACATGCAAAATCCACACAGAAAGGCCCCCATCGGCCACTGGGCTCAAACCCAGAACCTTCTTGCTTCTTGCCACAACACCACTGTGCTGCCTTTGAGCATCAAACATCAGTCTCTTATTGCTTTTTCAAGACATTTGCTTTGCCAAACTTGACTTACAGTAATTAGAGTCTGTTGTGCAGCATTTCCCTCTATAATTATCCGAAGATGCAGGTGGAGGTGCTCTGGTGTCTGAACACTGCCGTGCAGCATCACTCATACATCATCCATCCATTATCTGTAACCGCTAATCCTGTTCTACAGGGTCGCAGGCAAGCTGGAGCCTATCCCAGCTGACTAGGGGCGAAAGGCGGGGTACACCCTGGACAAGTTGCCAGATCATAGCAGGGCTGATGCATAGAGACAAAGAACCATCCACACTCATACTCACACCTACGGTCAATTTAGAGCCACCAATTAGCCTAACCTGCATGTCTTTGGACTGTGGGGGAAACTGGAGCACCTGGAGGAAACCCATGCAGACACAGGGAGAACATGCAAACTCCACACAGAAAGGCCCTCGCCGGCCACGGGGCTCAAATCCAGAACCTTCTTGCTGTGAGGCGACAGCGCTAACCACTACACCACCGTGCCGCCCGGGTTATAGTGCTCACATCTAAAATTACAAAGTATAAAGGCCAGGTAGTGTAAATGGTTATAGCTGCTGAGAGACATGTACTGATTTTTTATTATTATTATTATTATTATTATTATTATTATTATTAATATTATTATTATCATCTCATGTCTTACAGTGTTTGGACAAATCTGTTGTTGGATCTATTCGCATTTCGACAGCAAGAGAGGCACCTGACAGCAGTACAGCGAGACTGTGTGTTCAGGCTCAGATAGGAAAGAGTTTCAGCCAGAGAATGGCGCTGATCGGTTAACACTTCCTCAGCCGGTCTCCAAAGGACATCCTTTGCCATGGCAACTGCATAAACATCAGACTCTCACTCCCAGGGTGAATCTGCAGGGAATTTCTGAAGGTGCAATTTATGAAGCATCAGCTAGGGATTATGTTTCTGTACAGCAGAACCAGACTGCAGAGATTTTCAGAACCCCAGGGAAGCTGAAACAGTGATTGCTTTCTAAATGGGTTAATATTAGTCTTGTGGGCACATAGTATGCATGAATATTTGGTCACCTTCTCATGTCGATACTTCCTCACTCAAATTTCTCCCCTTGTGAATTCAAGATGGTGGCGCTAACCTGGTCACTCGTCGAAGCGTTTTATTAAAAAAAAAATACTAGCCACTTAAATGGATTCATCGAGTTTGAACATTCTGGCAAGTGAAAGTTAACTAGTCTACAATAGCTAACCTAGCATCCATACATTACTGGGATAATTCCAGTGCTCAGAAGGTTGATACGTGTTAGGTTAAACAAATCTCATCCATCCATCCAGCTTCAGTAAATCTGTTGCGTCTATTTGTCAGGGTCACAGTGGATCCCAGGAACACTGGGTCCAGGGCAAGAATACACCCTGGATACCAGTCCATTGCAGAACACACACACATTCACACACTCAAACCTCATAGCAATTTAGTGCAGCCAGTCCACTGATTTTTTTTTTTTTGATTCAACATCAGATGTTCATCTGATACACATTTGTTTGGATGTGTTGGGTGAGTTTGTATGCTTTTTTGCCTGAAGCTGTTTGTGCGTCAGTCCTGTGGAATTCTTGATTCATCATCTATTTGGTATTCATTAGTTTTCTACAACAGCATAGCTCTGACAGTAGTTCTGCCTGCAAGACAAAGCACAGGTTTATATTTAATGTGTGCATTCCGGTATATTATTTTGTCTATTGCCAATCAAACTGATATGAGACCCAGGGTTGTTAAAGTGTGGTGGTTTGGATACCAGAAGAAAAAACAAATGAATTTAAGTGAATCCTGTAAGAAAAGGAAAAGATTGGAATTGAATTTAGAATACAGTGTCTTGCAAAAGTATTCATCCCCCTCGGCGTTTGTCCTGCTTTGTTGCATTAGATGGAATTAAAATGGATTTTTGGAGGGTTAGCACCATTTGATTTACACAACCGCTTTAAATGTGAAAATTGTTGTTTTATTGCGACACAAATAATAATTGAGATGAACACCCCCCCCCCCCCCCCCAGAAATCTAAATAAGAGCTGGTCCAACTAATTAACTTCATAAGTCACATAATTAGTTGATTAAGCTCCACCTGCATGCAATCAAAATGTCACATGATCTGTCACATGATGTCTGTATAAATCAACCTGTTCTGGAAGGACCCTGACTCTGCAGCACTACTAAGCAAGCAACATGAAAACCAAGGAGCCTCCAAACAGGTCAGAGACAAAGTTGTGAAGAAGTATAGATCAGGGTTGGGTTATAAAAAAAAAAATCCCAAACTTTGAATATCCCAGGGAGCACCATTAAATCCATTATAGCAAAATGGAAAGAATACGGCACCACTTGAAACCTGACAAGAGAAGGCCGCTCACCAAAAATCTCAGACTGGGCAAGGAGGGCATTAATCAGAGATGCAACAAAGACATGAAAGAGAACACTGAAGGAGCTGCAAAGATCCACAGCGGAGATGGTAGTATCTGTCCATACCTAACACATCCCAATCAACCTGCAATTAGATGGCTGCAGAGCCTGCATGAGACTGTTTAGCTGCCTCATATGCACCACACCACAGAGTGGGGCTTTATGGAAGAGTGGCCAGAAAAAAAAAAAGAAAACATGTTTGGAGTTTGCCCAAGAGCATGTGGCAGACTCCCCAAACACATGGAAGAATATTCTCTGGTCAAATGAGACTAAAATTGATCTTTTTGGCCATCATGGGAAATGCCATGTGTGGTGCAAACCCAACACCCTGAGAACACCATTCCTACAGTGAAGCATGGTGGTGGCAGCATCATGCTGTGGGGATATTTTTCATCTGCAGGGACAGGAAAGCTGGTCAGGACTGAAGGAAAGATGGATGGCACTAAATACAGGGCAATTCTGAAGGAAAACCTGTTTGAGTCAGCCAGAGTTTTGAGACTGGGATGAAGGTTCACGTTCCAGCAGGACAATGACCCTAAACATACTGCTAAAGCTACACTGGAGTGGTTTAAAGGGAAACATTTAAATGTCTTGTAATGGCCTAATCAAAGCCCAGACCTCAATCCAATTGAGAATCTGTAGCATAACTTGAAAATTGCTGTACATCAACACAACCCATCTAACTTGAAGGAGTTGGAGCAGTTTTGCCTTGAGGAATGGGTAAAAATCCCAGTGGCTAAATGTGCTAAGCTAATAGAGACATACCCCAAGAGACTTCTAGCTGTAATTGTAGCAAAAGGTGGCTCTACAAAGTACTGACTTTGAGGTGGTGAATACCTATGCACGCTCCAGATTTTTGTTTTTCATCTTAATTATTGTTTGTGTCACAATAAAACAACAATTTGCACCTTTAAAGTGGTAGGCATGTTGTGTAAATCAAATGGTGCACACCCTCCAAAAATCCATTTTAATTCCAGTTTGTAATGCGAAAAAACAGGACAGACACCAAGGGGAATGAATACTTTTGCAAGACACTTATTATTTTTTTTAAAACTGGAAATGGTTCCATATAAAGAGACTTGTTTTTTTTTTGTTAGGATTGGTTTTTATTATATTTATATTTATTATATTTGCCATATAAGTTATTTTTTTTGTGTGTTGAATTGAATTAAGACTTTAACGGAATAAAACAAGCTGTGGTTTTGTATGTCATGCTTTTAGTTATGTTTTTTTCCCTGCATTTTAAGTGCTTCAATTAAAAACAAACAAACAAACAAACCCAAAGCTTAGTAGCTTTTACAGAAAAAAAAATTAAATGGGTATTGATTTTGAATACTTCTAAGGTATTGGTGTTAGTATTGGTATCAGAATATAAATGTTTTCTCTGTAGTAACAAATCATTCACATGGTCTTGTATGGTGGATAAAACTGAACTTTTCTAATAAAAACATGCTGTTATTTAAGAAAGAAAGTGTATAATCATTTCTATGGTGAAGCTTTGTGTAAGGAGACATTTATTCAGCATTGTAAGCCCTTTGCAACAATTTGTAAAAGTCATACTTGTATAAATTATCTTAAATATTCATATTAATGCATAAATTCATTGGATTGTCAATGTGATACAGGCTTGTAGTACTCGAGTCCAACTTGTGACCTAATTTTAAGGACTCGTGACTTGACTTGGACTTGAGAACTGATGACTCAGACTTAGCCTCGGACTCGTGCATTAACTGCATTCAGACTCATAAACAAGAGATGAGGACTTGGATTTTTTCTTTATTTTTTGTAACATGCCATAATAATTTGGCATAAGATAGTTATATCTCCATTAATTTTTATACTAATTTTGTGCAAGAGAATGCACATTCACCTGTTCATACATCATGTTCAGGAACAAACTAACATTAATGGTGCTAATACCTAGAGAGAATGCTCCTAGGATTGCCCACTTCTTGTGCAGTGGGAAAAAAATGCACTGCTGTGTGTTCCATATGTAGAAGAACTATCGGAGACAATGGGGACAACCTCGAGCTTCAATCATCATTTGGCAAAACTACACCCAGAGTAGGAAGTGACACTCAATGTTCATTGCTCTGTTGATAGCAGGGCTTGCTTGCTGACCAATGAACTAGCTAGTGTTAACCCCCTCTCTCATGTTATTTGATCTGCTGATAGTGGGCGGGGCTTGCTGAGTGATGAACAAGCTTTTTATCTGTAGCCTATTAACTAAAATGGGGCAGTCAAGCAGTCACGTTAGTCTAAGCAGAGATGCTTTCACATAAAGGCAGCAATAGCCATCATCAAATGGTGCAGTTGGAGTCTTGTTCTCGGACCCAGCTCAGATCAAGAGTGGACTCATTATCTCTAGCCGCTTTATCCTTCTACAGGGTCGCAGGCAAGCTGGAGCCTATCCCAGCTGACTACGGGCGAAAGGCGGGGTACACCCTGGACAAGTCGCCAGGTCATCACAGGGCTGACACATAGACACAGACAACCATTCACACTCACATTCACACCTACGGTCAATTTAGAGTCACCAGTTAACCTAACCTGCATGTCTTTGGACTGTGGGGGAAACCGGAGCACCCGGAGGAAACCCACGCGGACACAGGGAGAACATGCAAACTCCACACAGAAAGGCCCTCGCCGGCCCCGGGGCTCGAACCCAGGACCTTCTTGCTGTGAGGCGACAGCGCTAACCACTACACCACCGTGCCGCCCAAGAGTGGACTTGACTCGAAATTTTCTTTAATGAATTGGACTTGACTCGGACTTGAACACTGGGGACTCGAAACTAGACTCAGACGAGATTTAGGCTACATCCACACGACAACGGCAACGAGATGTTATTTAAAAATATATCGCGTCCAAATGGGCAACGATCAGTAAAATATCAGGTCCATATGGCAACGCAACGCTTGCTGAAAACGATGCAATACACATGCCACACCTCTAGGGGCGCTGTAAGACGGTCCCTTCGGAGACACCAGAACAATAGAAGAAGTAAGGACGCATGCGCATAAACTATTATGCGCGAGACTTCGTATTAGCCACAAAGTCAGGAAAATCTGTTCGTAAAATTACATTATAATGACCAAATACAATGAAAAGTATTTTTCCAGTCTCACCTGTGAAAGGTAATCCATGTGATCTCGTTTGGACGGCAAACCTGTTGGTACAGTTAAACGCAGCTAATCTTTATTCTCCGCTTTGACCTATCCAATATGGCGGAGAGGATGACGTATGATTCTACGCGGAAGGCGGCGTCTTTAATGGTCCGGAATAAATTGAATGCTACACGTTGATGGATTAATTTGTTGTTTCTCACCTGTGAAAGGTAATCCCATGTGATCTCGTTTGGATGGTAAACCTGTTGGTACAGTTAAACGCAGCACAGGAATCTTTATTCTCCGCTTTGACCTATCCAATATGGCGGTGAGGATGACGTATGATTCTACGCGGAAGGCGGCGTCTTTAATGGTCCGGAATAAATTGAATGCTACACGTTGATGGATTAATTTGCTCTTCTACGCCCTTTTTGAGGAATGTATTGTCGGACTTAAACCAACATTTGAAGAGGTGAGATCGCTCCTTTTTTTCCCTATTTTTGCTGGCGGGATTGACTCTGCCCTAAGGGCAGAGTCTCTCTCTCTCTCTCTCTCTCTCTCTCTCTCTCTCTCTCTCTCACTTTGCACCATTACACAATAAATATTCACAGTGAAAATATTTTGTAAGCGCGTTTCATGAACCAAGTTATAGGATTTGTTGACAACTCGCATCGAGTTCGTTACACTTCTACCCGGCGTGAAGCACTCACAGTCATGTGGTTGTGATGTCATCGTAAACAAATCTGTTCTACTCATCCAGACGACTTCACAACGGCAACGTTGCCAGATCTTTCCACTCTGGAACCTGTTCTCAAAAAGATTGCGTTTTGGGCACCCAAAACGCCGGTGCCGTGTGGACGCCAGGCCTAAACGATAAGCAATTGTATGTTTTTCAAAACTGCATTTAACATAACATCTGTGCTATATGTCGAGCATGTATAGCATATTTGGCAATAAAGTTGACTTGACTTGACTTGTATTTTAGCAGATGTTGCCTCATTTGCACTGGATCAGTGTTTCAGTTGTTTGCTGGTGCATCTGTTGTACTACTGGATAATAGAGAACTTTGTGTCTCAAGGCTCATCAGACTGTGAAATCTAAATGCAGTTTTGAAAAACATGACTGTAAAGCTTTTGGAATGAACTGGATTTCTGCTTGAATGGCAGCCAGACCACTGGATACACCATTTGGCTTAAAGTACCATAGGTATATTTAAACTCTTTCAAACCTGTTCATGAGCACTATATTGAGAAAACGATTTCAATCTCCATGAAAATACTACTGATGGAACTGAACAGGAATGCATTATTCAGAGCTAATAGATAATGTGTTGTAAATACAAATATAAATATGAAAAGGAGGTGCAACATTCCTGCAGAATGCGAGAAAGGTTCCCAGTGTGAGCAATCAGCCAGATATGGAATTTGCAGGACAAAGAAAGACCGTGTTTAACATGAATGTGTGGTGCAGAGTTATGCATTGAGAACAAAGTTACTGCAGGGACATGGTCAATGAAAATAGGCTGCTAGTTTGGTTAAAATTTAATTCAAGTTTTAATCCAAATCCAGATACAGACATTTGGAGCACAAAATAGATATTGAAGTAGGGTGTTTTTGTTGTGGATTGTTGCTTAATATTATATGGATACGAGTGTTTTACTAATACACCACTAGCATTTTAGATACAAGCTACATCCAGGACATGGAGATCCAAAACCATGACATAAATCTCTATATGTCACTCACAAGGAAATCGATTAATTGTTTTGATAAATTTGGGTACTTTTTGTTTGTGAATGTGTCTAAATAATAAAAAGAACATTACATGTTGGCTTGAAGATATGTAGTTTATCTTCTCATGTTGAAAAACTCACATTTTTCATACAAAATACATCATGGATCTGAGTAACATCTCATCTCATTATCTCTAGCCACTTTATCCTGTTCTACAGGGTCGCAGGCAAGCTGGAGCCTATCCCAGCTGACTACGGGCGAAAGGCGGGGTACACCCTGGACAAGTCGCCAGGTCATCACAGGGCTGACACATATGGCCCTTTTCCACTACCCTTTTTCAGCTCACTTCAGCTCGCTTCAGCTCACTTCAGCCCGACACGGCTCGCGTTTCGACTACCAAAAACCAGCACGACTCAGCTCGCTTCAGCCCTGCTTAGCCCCTAAAACTCGCACCGTTTTGGAGTGGGGCTGAAGCGAGCCAAACCGTGCCGACTGAGGTTGGGGGCGTGAGCAGACACTCCCCTGTGCACTGATTGGTGAGGAGGAGTGTTCTCACATGCCCACACACGCCCCGCGAGCGCGCTGGGATCTGTAAACACCGCAAACCCGGAAGAAGAAGAATTACGAATTACGAGAATTTCTGAAGCCTTATGCGCCTCGCCTCATCTATACGCTCTTGCCAGTATCTGTTGGCGTTGTCGGTGACAACAAGCCACAGCACCAAGACCAGCAACACTAACGACTCCATGTCCTCCATGTTTATTGTTTACTATCCGGGTCGTGAGACTACCGCTTAAAAGATCACTGAATCAGTGACATACAGAGCATCGTGGACGAGTTCGCGGAGCGCAAGGCTCGCCGTATGCCCTTCAAATAATGCGCACAGTAGGCTATTGATGTTTTATTATGAGCCATGTACAGTATGTCGCCAAATGTTTTTTTGTTTCTGAGTTACATGTTCGTTTGAAGGACTTAATGTACAAAATAACATAGTTGCACCCCGGAGTGTTGAAATTGGTAAACACAGTGCATTCAGTGAGGTTTGCACCGCCCTCCTTTTATTTCTGACTCTTCCTGTCACCATTGCAACCTCTGAGCGCTCATTCGTATGCCCTTCAAATAATGTGCGCAGTATAGGCTATTGATGTTTTATTATGAGCCATGTACAGTATCCTAATGTTTTTTGTTTCTGAGTTACATGTTCGTTTGAAGGACTTGATGTACTAAATAACATAGTTGCACCCGGTAGTGTTGAAATTGGTAAACACCGCAGTTGTGGACATTTTGTAGCCTAAAATGATGTTATGATAAGCTTTAATAAAGGGCCCGGTCATTTGCCCCGCCCCCGGCCCGGCTCTGACTTGTTCCGCCACTGTCACTGATGTCACTGTTTGCGCTGCTTAACGACATCACGTGACGTCCACCCACTTTCGCTAACTCCACCCAATGTGTCCACCCACTTCCAGCCAGCACGGTTCAGCGCGGTTGTAGTCGAAATGCAACTTCAATAGCCCCGCTCAGCTCGACTCAGCTCAACTCGGCACGGCACGGCTCAGCCGCGTTTGTAGTGGAAAAGCGGCAATAGACACAGACAATCATTCACACCTACACTCAATTTAGAGTCACCAGTTAACCTAATCTGCATGTCTTTGGACTGTGGGGGGAAACCGGAGCACCCGGAGGAAACCCACTCGGACATGGGGAGAACATGCAAACTCTGCACAGAAAGGCCCTCGCTGGCCATGGGGTATTATTATTATTATTATTATTATTAGTATTATTATTATAATACACTCTCTTTTCCAGTTTTTTGATGCCCGTTGGTATGTTTTTCTCTTGTAAACAGAGGGCAACCTTCAGGACCTTCAGAGAAGGTCCAAACATATCAGCATTTGAAATGTTATATTTAATTTCTTTCATTCTTTAAATGATTTAATTCTTTCATTATAATTATTCTCTTCTAATTCTAATTTGGCCTAATTTTCTATCAAATTTGCTTCAGGAATGAAAGGGTTACTATCCTGAAAACATTAAAATAGAATTATCCAAAGAGATTTTTTTGTTTGTAATCTCTAGGCTGAGAAGAGTTTTGAGCTGCTCACTCATTAGTTAGGACTTTATTGCCGGGACAGAAGGCCATGGCAGTGTATGTTTATGTAGGAAGTGACAGATGAATTAAACAATCAGATTTTGATTTATAGAGGGAGGGACCACAAATGTATCGCCCTCAGCATTCTTGAAGGTCAACACTAGCTTAACCACAAGCCAGCGCCATTAGCGCAGCAGTGAAGTCACCTTCCAGCCAGTGTAGGGTTCATCAGTAGTGTTAGCGAGCACTAATAAAGCGGTCAGGCTAGTGCTATCGAGAGCAAGTAGTACAGACTAATGACCGAGAAACTAAGATTTCTGTCTCCAGACTCTTCTTCCATGCACACTTGCCACAGTATTTTTCACTCAGACTTAAGTATTAATTTCTCTCTGTAATTTACTTAGTTACTTTTAAAATCAGCATCGACAACTACACACAACGGAGCGACCTGGCAGCCTGCCGCTAATCCCTTGCAAAATCCTTTGCCCTATTGTCTTTTTGGTGTGTCTGGCTAAGTTTTGGCTGAGCTGAAGTCCCAGCTCTAATCATAATGTATTGCCACTGCTTGTAAATATGCATGATCAATATCTGATGAAGGTTTGGTAGCCTTTCAGGCATTCAAGGGGTCTTTCTCTTTCCCGGCAAACAAAGAAATGTTTCTGCGCATGTGCAGCAAAAAATTTCTCATTGAATATTTACATCAGCTGCGATGTGAGACGTGATTTGTTTCGACAACCATGCAATATCGTAAACTATATTGAATGCTTATTCTCCATTGGGTAGAGTGACGTAATACACATAGGATAAGTGATACGCTAATAATATTGCATGCTATTGAACCAAATAAATGAAACCCGTGAGAAGGGAATAGAATACATGTTTTTATTCCATGGAAAAAGTGTCCTGTATGTATAACAATTCCTGATATTTCACTCCGATGATGTCACTCCCAGTGTTTTCCGGCTGACTAGACACGTGTTGTCAAAATGGTGAACTGGTTCAAAATTAAAATTCTTTTGATTAACTTGTGTATTTTTTTTGTGGATATAACTATGTAATATAGATACATTATAAGAACATTACACGGTGGTGCGAAGATATAAAGTTTATCTCCTCTTGTTGAAAAATATATCAGTCGTTCACTTCGCTCACTCGTGATATAAACATTCACCACTCGAAGATAAACTTCATATCTTCACTCAACTGTGTAATATCCTCTATATAATAAACTAAGATGTGTAATTTTGTCTACACATTAATACATTTGAACTTGCTGAAAAGACCACTCTAAATTATGAACAACCAGGTGTGTACAGTTTTTGTGGAACTTCCAGAAGGTCTACCATTAAGCTTTCAAATATCTAAACCCCTTGATACAATAAACTGGTGAGACTAATCCAAATACTAAGCAGGAGAGCAAGATAATTTTCTGATGGCCATTTCTTTTTGTGTGGTTATGATATATTTGCACTGCTGGTTGTGGTTTTGTATGTTATCCTGTATATCGGTTTTGCATACAAATTACAGCATGTGATACACATTCTCTGTGCAGCAAAACACTGGTGGCTTAACGAACAAGATGCCATCAACATCTCGTCTTGCAAAGCACTCATTCATTCATTCTATTCTCATAGCCTTAAAATCCAAAGACAAAGACACATGAGGGCATATATGAGAACTGTACACATTTCCAAGTCTACATGTAGAGTATATCGCTTAGCCGGGGCTGTTTTGGGTAAATCACTTCAAGCTTGGAGCAGTAGACCACCAACTGTCTCAGAGTATAAGTAATTATGGAAGTAATATGTCTAACCAAAGAACACGGATAATATTGTGCACTCATGGGAAAAAGAAACAATAATAATGTCTTTATTTATTTCGGACTTTCAAGTCATATGGCACAAAGTGCTTTACATTACGATAAAAAAAAAACAGTAAAAATATTCCAGGAAAATGTCCAAATAAAAAGGAAAAAAAATGATAAAAAACCTGTAAGATATAAAATAAAAATGTTCATAAAAAACAAAAACATTAAGAAACTACATAAGAAATGGACAAATTACAAATGGCATTAGATTACATGCAAATAAAAGGAAAAGATAAAAACTTTAAGGTATTACTATGATATACACTGATCAGCCTTAACTACACTGGCAGGTGATGTGAATAGCATTGATTCTCTCATTACAATGGCACCTGTCAAGGGGTGGGATATACGGTATTAGGCAGCAAGAGAACAGTCAGTTCTTGAAGTTGATGTGTTGGAAGCAGGAAAAATGGGCAAATGTAAGGATCTGAGTGACTTTGACAAGCGCCAAATTGTGATGGCTAGATGACTGGGTCGGAGCATCTCCAAAATTACACATCTTGTGCAGTGTTCCCAGTATGCAGTGGTTAGTACCTACCAAAAGTGGTCCAAGGGAGGACAACCAGTGAACCGGCGACAGGGTCATGGGAATCGAAGGCTCATTGATTCACATGGGGCACGAAGACTAGCCCACATAGCCCACAGAAGAGCTACTGTAGCACAAACTGCTGAAAAAGTTAATGCTGACACCTTTCTTTTTTAGCCAGCATTAACTTTTTCAGCTTTTGAAACTGTATAGACTGATGCTGGTATATCTTTGAAATCATATTACAGTCCTTTCCAGTCTTATAAACTGGAAGGTCTTTTGAACATAGCATAATTGCACAGAATTTTATTGTAAACCAAACCACAGGTAACCAAAACTGTTTATTATTAATATTTTTTTAATATGGAAGAACAGCTCACCCCAGTCTCGACTGGAACACCTGACTCCAATCAACCTCATTGCAAGAGATCATTATCATAGTACTTCACATGCATTTTCCACCATTCAGCTCAGATGATTAAACAACTTGCTCAATAAAGAGATGGCAATGTTTTATTTATTTATTTGTTTACATTAGATCATATTTCTGTAGCCCTTCATGTGGAAAACTTTGGGTGTATCCTTATGTGAATCTGTATTGCCTTTGTGCTGCTGCTTCTCACAGACGTTTTCTTTTCTGCTTTCACGCTTGGTTTTGCTGATCTTTGCTTTTTCAGAATGCTGTAGTTAACCCAAGTGTAGTAGGATCTTGTTTGCTTAGTGGTGATATCTGTGTTTCTAGTCATGATGGAACTCCTGCAGGTTGACCGCATTGTGTCGTGTTTTGTGACTGGTGTGAACTATTGGATGCACTTAATGTTTGCGTTATTTTTCACAGGAACTCATAAAATGTTTTTTGCTAAATTGACCTTAAGGAGAATAAAGGCACGATAATGTTGTTGTTGTTGTTGCTGGTGGTGATGGTAGTGGTAGTACTGTGAGATTACATGGGAGGGCCACAATAATATTTATTAAATAATTTTTCATTTTGAAAAATCCAACAATAGCGGGGGGCGGCATGGTGGTGTAGTGGTTAGCGCTGTCGCCTCACAGCAAGAAGGTCTGAGTTCGAGCCCCGTGGCCGGCGAGGGCCTTTCTGTGTGGAGTTTGCATGTTCTCCCCGTGTCCGCGTGGGTTTCCTCCGGGTGCTCCGGTTTCCCCCACAGTCCAAAGACATGCAGGTTAGGTTAACTGGTGACTCTAAATTGACCGTACGTGTGAATGTGAGTGTGAATGGTTGTCTGTGTCTATGTGTCAGCCCTGTGATGACCTGGCGACTTATCCAGGGTGTACCCCGCCTTTTGCCCGTAGTCAGCTGGGATAGGCTCCAGCTTGCCTGCGACCCTGTAGAACAGGATAAAGCGGCTAGAGATAATGAGATGAGATGAGATGAACAATAGCGGATTGTTTTTTTTTTTTTTAAAGTCATCTTCCGACCAGTTCTGAATGTTCTTCTTTTGGCGGTTACCAAAATTTTGAATATGCACTGTGTAGCGCTCAATTATGCCCCCCCATCCCCCCTCCACCTCCATAGTTGTTTTCTATTAATCTCTTTTTTTTTTCAGGGTGAAAATACCCAGGGCTATAGCCCCGAGTGATAGGGCCTAATGATGCCACTGTCACAAATTAATTTATAATGACATACAAAAATGAAATTATATTGCTGTTTTTAATTTTTGCAAGATGGGTTGGCTAAGCCCTACTAGCACTTTTATTCCAGCCCCCTTGCACTTCATTACCCTGTTTAGATAGATCTGTTAAGACCATTTTATATGCCCAAGTATTTAAGATCTTGGGACTGAGAGTAAGTTATATGTCTTTAATATGTGAAAGATTCAGAAATGGATAAAGAACAAGGGCATTAGTGAGGTTAGGCTCTGATGTCGAGTGAGAGGATTTTGAGCATTTGAGTTCATCCCAACTGTGATCATTGGGGTTGAAGTCAGGGATCTGTGCAGGCCATTCGAGCTCTTCCACGCCAACCTTGGTGAACCATGCCTTCCTGGAGCTCGCTTTGCACACAAGGGCATTGTCATGCTGTAACAGGTTTGGAGCCCCTTAGTTGCATTGAGGGGAAATCATAGTGCTACAGTGTCCAAAGACATCTTATACAATTATGTGCTTCCAACTTTGTGGCAACAATTTGAGGTAGATCCACATATGGGTGTGATGGTCAGGCACCCACATACTTTTGTCCATATAGTGGCCATGTCAACCTATGATGTATAAAAATGTTATAGACCATTGTCCTCCAAAGTGTCCCATTTTCCCTCTACAGTACATGCTGTTGATTTTGTCACACAACTCGATCAGTGAATATCACAAACAGTATATTTGCCCAAGTTTCTGTGAAGGTTCTCAGTCATCCAGGTCATTGTAAACCATAGGTGCTAAAGAAGGCAACTGGACTTGCTTGAAATTCTTGAAGATGTTTCACCTCTCATCTGAAAGACTTCTTCAGTTCTGTCTGACGAGTGGGGAGTTCCAGGTATTTATCCTCTAGTGGACCAAAAGCAACCCTAAGAAGAGTCATTGAGGTCACATGTGTCGTTGACACTCTCAGGCCCTGTCCACACGGCAATGGATTCAGGTGAATCCGATACAATTGTTTATCATTTCGGCCTGGCGTCCACACGGCACCTGCGTTTTGGGTGCCCCAAAACGCAATCTTTTGAGAACGGGTTCCAGAGTGGAAAGATCTGGCAATGTTGCCATTGGGAAGTGGTCTGGATGAGTAGAACGGATTTGTTTACGATGATGTCACAACCACATGACTGTGAGTGCTTCACGCCGGGTAGAAGTGTAACGAACTCGATGGGAGTTGTCAACAAATCCCATAACTTGGTTCATGAAACGCGCTTACAAAATATTTTCACTGTGAATATTTATTGTGTAATGGTGCAAAGTGAGAGAGAGAGAGAGAGAGAGAGACAGTTAGGGCAGAGTCAATCCCGCCAGCAAAAATAGGGAAAAAAAGGAGCGATCTCACCTCTTCAGATGTTGGTTTAAGTCCTACAATACATTCCTCAAAAAGGGCATAGAAGAACAAATTAATCCATCAACGTGTAGCATTCAATTTATTCCGGACCATTAAAGACGCCGCCTTCCGCGTAGAATCATACGTCATCCTCGCCGCCATATTGGATAGGTCAAAGCGGAGAATAAAGATGCCTCATTCATGTGCTGCGTTTAACTGTACCAACAGGTTTACTGTCCAAACGAGATCACCTTTCACAGGTGAGACTGGAAAAATACTTTTCATTGTATTTGGTCATTATAATGTAATTTTACGAACAGATTTTTCTGACTTTGTGGCTAATATGAAGTCTCGCGCATAATAGTTTATGCGCATGCGTCCTTACTTCTTCTATTGTTCTGGTGTCTCCGAAGGGACCGTCTTACAGCACCCCTAGAGGTGTGGCATGTGTATTGCATCGTTTTCAGCAAGCATTGCGTTGCCATATGGACCTGATATTTTACTGGTCGTTGCCCATGTGGACGCGATATTTTTTTTAAATAACATCTTGTTGCCGTTGTCGTGTGGATGTAGCCTCAGTTATCCTGTAGGTGTTAGGGTCCCTGGAGGCTGGGTGTGAATGGTGTTTGCAGCCTAGAGGGTCATTAGGGTAATCTGTGGGTCGTTGGCTTTCTCTACAATCATGTGATTCATTAAAAGTCAGCTGAGTCTTGAAAGAGGAGTAAAAGAAGCCATCTTTGTCAACCTGAAAGACCATCACTGAACAGAGTTGGTGGTCTGAGGTGGGGTTTACATTAGACTGTATCAGTGGATCATCAGATTAACATTTTTAAAAACGATTAGCGTGCACACAGCAACACCAATACACGATTTGTGTGCACACAGCAACACCAATACACGGATACGCTAATCACATGACTAATTAGACGGCACATAAGTTGAAATGTAAATGTGTAATGTGTAAATTTCTCCTCAGTGGCTCGGCTCCGCAGGCATCCTGCACTCCAAATCACTCTGCCCTGAACAGCGAGTGCCCTCTGGAGGGTGCGCACTCCGGCCCTGCACAGCTCACAGAGCGCGCGAGTGAAGCGCACGAGCAGTGATTCGGGACTGAGCCGCTGTGTGTGTGATCCCAGTGCATATCGGGCATGCGCGTCACTTACCACTTGCAAGTGGAAGGATGGCAAGCCTAAAGACAATCATAACTACACAATGGGCAGTATTTGCATCAGTATTTGAAGTATTTTCATACTTTTATACTCTTTAATGAAAGGTGATACAAGGCGGAAGTCCGCGCCGTTTTTCAGCAGTCGCGTCACATGACCAACGCCAGCGAATCAGGAAGGTGGATGTCACAGTGACGTTGTCCAATGACGACGTCAGCTAGAGCTCAGCACAGCGTATCTGGGTATACTCAATGTTTACACAGCACCGGACCAGACACGAACTGGATTGAATACGTCGGCCCTGGCAGATTCCCGTTTCCCGGCGTTTCCTGGCGTTTTAATGTAAACGGACAGTGCATCCGCGAAGAAAATGAGACAGATACGGTCTAATGTAAACTTGGCCTGAGACACCACTTATCAGTCACTTACAATGCAGTCCTTGGCACACTTCCCAGAAAACTGAATACACATCCACACCAAGACTCAGCTGACTTTAATGACTCACATGATGGCAGAGAGAGCCAACAACCCATGGATCACCCTAACAACCCTCTAGGCTGCTAACACCGTTCACACCCAGCCTCCAGTGACTCTAAGGCCAAGTTTACATTAGACCATATCTGTCTCGTTTTCTTCGCGGATGCACTGTCCGTTTACATTAAAATGCCTGGAAACGCCGGGAAACGGGAATCCGCCAGGGTCCACGTATTCAATCCAGATCGTGTCTGGTCCGGTGCTGTGTAAACATTGAGAATACGCGGATATGCTGTGCTGAGCTCTAGCTGACGTCGTCATTGGACAACGTCACTGTGACATCCACCTTCCTGATTCGCTGGCGTTGGTCATGTGACGCGACTGCTGAAAAACGGCGCGGACTTCCGCCTTGTATCACCTTTCATTAAAGAGTATAAAAGTATGAAAATACTTCAAATACTGATGCAAATACTGCCCATTGTGTAGTTATGATTGTCTTTAGGCTTGCCATCCTTCCACTTGCAAGTGGTAAGTGATATGCACTGGTATCACACACACAGCGGCTCAGTCCCGAATCACTGCTCGTGCGCTATACTCGCGCGCTCTGTGAGCTGCGCAGGGCCGGAGTGCACACCCTCCAGAGGGCACTCGCTGTTCAGGGTGGAGTGATTTGGAGCGCAGGATGCCTGCGGAGCCGAGCGTATCCGTGTATTGGTGTTGCTATGTGCACGCGAATCGTGTATTGGTGTTGCTGTGTGTACGCTAATCGTTTTAAAAACGTTAATCTGATGATCCGCTGATACGGTCTAATGTAAACACCACCTAACACCTCCAGGATGACTGTTACCCCTTTTCCACCAAATCAGTTCCAGGGCTGGTTCGGAGCCAGTGCTGGTGCTGGTTCACAACTCGTTCAACTTGCGAGCCAGCTGAGAACCAGTTTGCTTTTCCATAGCTCGCAGTGCTAAGCGGAGCCACGTCATTACGTCACTGTATACGTCAGTTACATCACTGTATACGTCAGTTACGGTGCTACGTTTGCATAAACCTTGGCGCGAATATCAAAGCAAAAACAACACGGAAGAAGCAGCAGCAGCAACAATAATAATAATGGATGACTTCGCATTTGTACAGCTGCTGCTTCTCGTCGCTTAAAAATGGCGATCTTTCGCGGTCTTGTTATTGTTGTTGGTCTTAACAACTCCGCCCCCCCCGCTGATGTAAGCGTTCTTTCCTCTGGCCCAGCAGAGAGTTGGTGCTAGCCTGGAACCGGTTTTTCTGGCCCCAGAGCCAGTTCTTTGTCAGTGGAAACAGAAAACCCGGTTCCAAACTAAGCACTGGCCCCGAACCAGCCCTGGAACTGCTTTGGTGGAAAAGGGGCATGAGAGTGTCAACAACACATGTGACCTCAATGACTCTTCTTAGGGTTGCTTTTGGTCCACTAGAGGATAAATACCTGGAACTCCCCACTAGTCAGACAGAACTGAAGAAGACTTTCGGATGAGAGGTGAAACATCTTCAAGAATTTTAAGCAAGTCCAATTGCCTTCTTTAGCACCTACGGTTTGCCTAAGTGCTTCCCACTGCTGCTCTCCTTATCTCTTTGTGTGAAAATTTGATAATCTTCTTGTTTGGGGAGACTGTGATTGGTGGAATGGCGTGGTGCAGTGGTCAACGTGGCTGAGCGGCTGCTTGGCTGTGCTGTGATAATCCTTCAGTCACTGGTGGAGGTCCAGTACCTTTGTCTGTTCTGTACATCCCCACTGTCTGTGTTTATAGTCTGTCTCAAACATGACAGAACACTGCCATCACCACACACTCTGGAAAGGAGGAGAAAGAAAACTCTCAAGGATTTGTGTTTAATAAACAATTCAGCCAAAGCAATTATCTGATACAACACTTACTATAGTTTGCTGTCGGACCCAACTTCTCTTCACTCACCAGACATTATCACATGCTGAATCCTGTAATGCATTAAGAGCCTAAAGTAAATGTGATAAAATGCAAACTTAATCCATAGAGGAAGTGTGCTAGCATAGTATCTCTCACTATCACTGTTTGTAGCTGTGGATCCTAGCTCTTGAAGATATGTGTTTTTATTATTTGAGCAATTACAGGAGGCAGTGCAGAGCACCAAGACAGCAGGTCTACTCCAGCTGCAGTGTAATTTGCTGTCAGCCCCACTCTGAGCTTGAGCTGCGAAGTGAAGTACAGGCTGTTCCAGAAAAGCTTGTCTGACTCTGGCACTGCTGTGTCTGTGTGTGGCTCAGCTGGTTGTACACATGGATAAGAAAGAGATGGAGTGAGAGCTTGAGTTTGCTAGTTTTGATCCCTTTCTTCTTTTAAAGGTTTGAGAGAGCCGCCTCTCCATATTTCAGACAGTTTCAGTGTATAGAATCTTTATTCCCATATGCTATTCCAATTATGACCTATATATTGTCAGTTGTTAGGAATAAAGCTTGTGATATCACATGTTTGGATTTTAAGCTAATTATAATCCCCCCACTTCAGAACCCAATTCAGGTTCTGTGCTATAGTCACAGTTTACTGCTTGCTGCCTTGTGATGTTTCATTTAATTAACATCTGCCATAATGCTTAAGAAAATCTGTAGTCTGTATTTGTGTTTACGGCATTCCACAAAGCCACTGTTAAAAGCCACTTTTAGTTGAAGCCATCTGACAGCGATCCCCCCCCCCCCCCCCCATTCTTTGCAATTGCATTATGGCTCCCGTCCTTTCGAGTTCCTAATGGCAGTCAGTGGCAGAGCTCTCCACTTTGTGATTCTGCAAATTACAGGTCAGCGTGTGTTGCTCTATTGTTTATGCACTGAAATTGTTTTTGTGTTTAAACTCAAAGCAATATGTATCTCAACTTCCTTTCAGTTTTAAAAGTGGGTGTTGAAATATATCAGTTAATAATATAATAGTAGCAAATACCTCGTTCATTTTTCTCCACACAATAATTGGTGAACTATTCCTTATGATTTGCAGCAAAGTGGTTTTAACTGGCCACACTACCCTGGCATCACTGGTTCTTTCTGAATTCAGGATATTTTATTGTTAGCTATGTAGTTATCTCCTTTGTTCACAGAATTAACTGGAAGGGCAATTGGTAGAGTGCATACCTACACCAAGCCACATATTATCAACATCAAATTACTTGAACCTAGGATAATACTAGGGCGGCACAGTGGTGTAGTGGTTAGCGCTGTCGCCTCACAGCAAGAAGGTCCGGGTTCGAGCCCCGTGGCCGGCGAGGGCCTTTCTGTGTGGAGTTTGCATGTTCTCCCTGTGTCCGCGTGGGTTTCCTCCGGGTGCTCCGGTTTCCCCCACAGTCCAAAGACATGCAGGTTAGGTTAACTGGTGACTCTAAATTGACCGTAGGTGAATGTGAGTGTGAATGGTTGTCTGTGTCTATGTGTCAGCCCTGTGATGACCTGGCGACTTGTCCAGGGTGTACCCCGCCTTTTGCCCGTAGTCAGCTGAGATAGGCTCCAGCTTGCCTGCGACCCTGTAGAAGGATAAAGCAGCTAGAGATAATGAGATGAGATGAGATGAGGATAATACTAAAGTTGTACACCAAATTTCATCAAAATCTGTTCACTACTGTTTGAGTTACCTTGGAAACAGACAAACAAACAAACAAACAAATGGAGGCAAAAAACATTACCTCCTCCAACAAAGTTGACGGAGGTAATAACTTTGTCCACAGAGTGACATCCTAAATTTGGACATGCACATCATATCATTAGTGATGGCTGATCATAATACGAGTTGGGAGGACTAAAATCTAATATCTATCACTAGCTATTTGTCCATAGCTCAACAATGTAACTCAGAGTTGAGGAATGTGTAACATCCTGAGGTCTCATATGAGGCATAATAAGAATAATGTGGAGAAAATTATAACACAAACTGACAAAGACAAATTTAGACTTTATTTATTGTTTCATAATGTCCTACTGGATTTATGTTTTTCCTCCATATTTCTACTAAAAATCAGCCCAAATAGAGTTCACGTTTTGAAGTTGTTTCATCAACCCAGTATCAATGCAAGCACTGCTTCTTCATACTATTTAGTGTATTTTACAAAATAATCTTCTCCATTGTGTGACATGCAATGTATGACCCAAAACTTCTAATGCTTAGTCATCTATTTAAAAACTGGTCTGAGTAAAATTTTAGCTGAAAACTTCAGACACATTTATATTGTATTTAGAGTGTGATGAATGTGAATGGTTCCCACTTAAAAATATGCCACTCTAAAAGATAGAAATACAGGACTTCAATAGCCACAGCAAATAACTGCAGAAAGCAGAAAGGTTTAGGCAGTTATCTAATCAGCCAATCCCTTGACAGCAGCACAATGCATAAAATCATGCAGATACAAATCAAGAGCTTCAGTTAATGTTCACTTCAAACCTCAGAATGGGAAAAATTGTGATCTCTGTGACTTTCACTGTGGCATGGGTGTTGGTGCCAGATGGACTGATTTGAGTATTTCAGAAATTGCTGATCTCCTGGGGTTTTCACACATGACAGTCTCTAGAATTTACACAGAATGGTGTGAAAAACGAAAAACATTGGGTAAGCAACAGTTCTGTGGGTGGATGTCGGCTGTCCATCGCTAGCGATGATGACTGCTTCATTAGGATGTGCAAAAATGCAGATGGGCCCCGAGGCCCACACCAGAGTGCACCAGACTTATTCTCCTTTCCTAATGAAGCACCTTGCACAGTAAGGTAAGACAACCAATGTCGTGCCCCCATTGTGTTGTTTCTCTGGACCTGCAATCCTGATGCCAAGTGGTACACAAAAGTGCCACAGACCTGACGGGTATGGAAGTTGCCCCGCAGTGACAACTGACTTGCCGAGTGATGCCATCCATTGGCCATTTGAGTGGCTCTTCCGCATGTTATCAGGTTCTGCATGCCATTGACCCTGTTGGGTTCATCTGCCACAGTGCACCCAAAAGCACCCTGCTGCCAGCAGGTGATGTACTATTTAACCCATAGCTGGAACCCAGGCAGGCGCTACCACTCCGGGTCAGAGCGGACCTGGGAGAAATGGTGATGAAGAGGTAACTCTAGCCATCCATTATCTGTAGCTGCTTATCTTGTACAGGATCGCAGGCAAGCTGGAGCCTATCCCAGCTGACTATGGGCAAGAGGCAGGGTACACTCTGGACAAGTCGCCAGGTCATCGCAGGGCTGACACATAGAGACAAACAACCATTCACACTCAAATTCACATCTACGGTCAATTTAGAGTCACCAATTAGCCTAACCTGCATGGCTTTGGATTGTGGGAGAAACCGGAGCACCCGGAGGAAACCCACGCAAACACGGGGAGAACATGCAAACTCCACGCCGAAAGGCCCTCATCGGCCCTCATCTTGCTGTGAGGTGACAGCACTAACCACTACACCACTGTGCTGCACCGAAGTGGGTAACTCCACTTTCCCCAATACTCAAGTTCTCCTGGACCTTAGACTCACCACTGGTTGCAGTTTAAAGTCATACCCAGGACTTTCAACTGCAGCCCAGACTTTCCACTGTGGGTAGAAATGTCTTGTTGATAAGAGAGGTCAGAGGAAAATGGCCAGATTGGTTCGAGCTGCCAGGAAGGATACAGCAACTCATAACAACTCTTTACAAACATGGTGAGCAGAAAAGCATCTTAAAATCAAGAACAAGTTCCTATTAAAGTGGCCAGTGTGTGTGTGTGTGTGTGTGTGTGTGTGTGTGTGTGTATATATATATATATATATATATATATATATATATATATATATATGGGTCTGTCTCAGACACTGGGTACTGTGGGGGTACCTCACTAAATATACTCAAAGTCAATAAACTATACGGTTTTGAATGGTGATGTTGGTTTTAATTTGAAATAAAATTATGAAAGAAATAATACAGATAAAACTAAATCTTTGATGTGAATACTCTATTCAGAATTTGGCAAAAATTCTGCAAATTTGTGGAAAAATGGCGGCTTGATCTGGGACATGATAAATGGTTGACTACATCGCATTCCCTTGAAAAGGTTGTAGTCCACTGAAAAGTCTAGAGTTATCACTAATTGTATTTTAAGTTGTAACTTTATACACCTAATAATTGGTGCGCTAACAGAATAATCATAACCGTAATAAAACATCATGCAAAATATTTGATCACCGTTGTAACTCCATACCCAAAAGCAATACGATCATGTGTTTTGATCTAAACGGAAAGCCTCAGGGTCGAGGTCACTACCTCACCAAAAGTAGTAACTTAAAATCATTACGCCATATAAAAATTTAGTTATAAATCTGCGATTTTGTTTTTTAAAACGAAAGCTGAAAGTTAGGCATTGAATATGTTTCTTACAGAATATGTTACGATGGTAGCTGGTCTTGTATGAATTTCTAAGCTATAAAATGAGCTGTGGTCTATTTTTTTTTTACCATAGTGTGTTATTTGTGTGCGGGGAAGGACACACATTAACAATTTGCATGTGTAAATTTGAATTTTCCACTCAACAGTTAGAAGTTGATCGTGCTTCCATTTGCAGTCTTTCTGTTACGCGAATGATACGTTCGGTTGTTATCACTGAAAAGGTGAGTTTTGACAGTTTTATTTTGTTTTAGTCTTGCAGTATAAGGCAATAGAATGTTTCTTTTTCGTCTTACTTTCATATTTTGTAGTGTTTGCGTATTTTTGGCCAATATTTTGCAACTATGGTCAATTTAGATCAAACTTTTGATAGAATCTATGGCCAGCCATTTTGCCCCGCCCCCGCCTCACACTCCGTCCGGTGCGGTAGTGATGTCCCATTGCTTGCGTGCTGCAGCAGAGATCCGTGCGACCTTCAGCCGGTACAGTCGCTGTTCTTTTACCACCGCCGTAATTCTCATCTTTCCGGTGTGTTCTTGATTTTTCCATTGTGTCCTATTGTCCTATTTTGCCATATCAAATACCCAAAATGTATCATTCATATTTAAGTGAATAATCAGTTCAGTTATCATAACTTGGCATTTTTAACCTAAGCAATCAAAAAGAGGAAATTTATTCAATATTTTCACTCATCTGTGAAGGAGGGGCTTTAATTTTTCATGATGTAGTT
Organism: Neoarius graeffei; assembly: GCF_027579695.1. Classification (NCBI taxonomy): domain Eukaryota; kingdom Metazoa; phylum Chordata; class Actinopteri; order Siluriformes; family Ariidae; genus Neoarius; species Neoarius graeffei. Next base: position 47,460,306 of record NC_083576.1, read on the forward strand.
ATTTTATATGGAAATCAATTTTACAAAAGCATTTGAATTGTAATAAAAAAAAAATTTTCCACAGTGGAGGCCAGATAAAGCAAGATGCTATCTTCATTCTTATTAAACATGACAAAAGAAACATTGAGTGTTAGGTAAATGCAAAAAAAATAGTAAAATTAGAACATTTATTTTTTGACCATAATGTCCCAAATGAAAGACCAGTTTCTGAGACAGATATATATGCCCTCAGTGGGATGGCACGGTGGTGTAGTGGTTAGCACTGTTGCCTCACAGCAAGACGGTCCTGGGTTTGATCCCTGCAGCCAATGAGGGCCTTTCTGAGTGGAGTTTGCATGTTCTCCCCGTGTCCGCGTGGGTTTCCTCCAGGTGCTCCGGTTTCCCCCACAGTCCAAAGACATGCAGGTTAGGTTAACTGGTGACTCTAAATTGACCGTAGGTGTGAATGTGAGTGTGAATGGTTATCTGTGTCTATGTGTTAGCCCTGTGATGACCTGGCGACTTGTCCAGGGTGTACCCCGCCTCTTGCCCATAGTCAGCTGGGATAGGCTCCAGCTTGCCTGCGATCCTGTAGGACAGGATAAGCGGCTACAGATAATGGATGGATGGATGGATATATGTGCAGTGTTTTTTAGATTCCACAGAGCACAAGGCCTTGTTCCATTTTACAATGTCACCAAATCCCTGTGGAGAACTTCTGTTTACTGGCATTAACACAGCAATAAAAATTGCAGCAGCACCCTTACCCTTCAGAAACCTTAAGTCTCCCTGGTTACAGCACTGCCTCCACAAACGCCATTTGTGTTGTAAACAGTCTGTAGGATGTACTGAGTCTCTCACAGATCAACAGCTGTTACTTATCATCTGAATAATGTACTGTAATAATACAGTGATGAGTATGTACCTGGCTGTTTACTGGCTTTGTTCCAAATCTGCCAGGAAAGTCTAATGCAACCAAGCAGTCATTTGCATGTCTAATCCTTGAGGATAGTTTTTTGGCTCACTGATAAGGTAAATGAGTTCAAGGACAAGTTCAGAGCATCAAATCTCCTCTTGATTCCTAGACACCTATTCCTGAAGTTGTACATCAGAGCCAGTCATTCCCATGGGCACTTTGAATAAGCCACAAGAAATCAGCACTCTGACTGGAGCAGTAACCAGAGAGGCAAACCACACCTGCCTCAAAAAAAGTCAGAGATATTCTCCTCCATATCACTCCTTTGTGCCTAACCACAACCCCCTGACTCTAGAGTTTGCGCTGATCTTGTTTTATGACCAATTCAGTGAACCATCACCTCTGCTGAACTGCCACTGTTAACACAGCTGAGGTCCATTAGGCGTGTGTTATTCTTCCTTTTTCTACCTGGCTCTAGGCCCAGTGCTGCAGTCGCAATGTTTTCTTTTCTCTTCACTGCTGTGACAGACCTCAAGTGGCACCTTGTTGCAACTCTAACTCTAATGCACTTAATTGTCTCAGATGTTAATGTTCATTTTTTGGAGCTTTGACATTTGAAACAGCAGTGATTTGACAATGTGATGTCTGATCCTGTACTCACGGATGACAATTCAAAGTAACTGAGCTGGAAACCAGAACTATAGTAAGGATGCCACATTCATCCTTCAGTCAGTACCACAGGTTATACAACAGCAATAAACGCTTTTGTGTTACAGTGGAAGAGATGAGAATCTTGGTCCCAGAGAGCCTCGAAATAGTAATGTTTTGCTGTAATCTGAAGTTAAAGCAGTAAAAACATTCTGTATGTTCTTTTTTATTGACAGCTTCATTTTTCTCACTCACCTGCATCATAAATAATTAAGAAAGGCACTTGAAAGTCTTTGCATTTGACACACATTAGCCAATACTGTGATTTCTTAGTCAGACTCATCACACATTCAGTAAAGTCAGCCTAAGTCTGAAGCACACTTGGATTTCAAGTGTCCACTAGATATTGTAGCAGATGAAGTGTCAAGACTGCTTTACCCCTCAGAAGTTCGAGGAGCCATCTGGGATGCTTAACTGCCTCCTGGCTTAGACTCTCTTACCAGAACTGCACTAAAACTCTGGTTCTTTGTTGTCATGTTCCATATCACCTTGATGACCTCCTGTTCAATTATACAGCTGACCCAAGTTTGATGACATAACCTCTTCAGATTGGGGTGCGTTTGCCCTGTGGGTTGGCCTGTTGCCTGTCAGGCCATGTCAGTTTCGCATGTTAAGCAGACACTTCCCAGATCAGTCCCAGTGGGCTCAGTACTGCTGAAAAGCTCCAGACAAACCTTTCATTTCCCTCAGTCTTTACATTTTCTTTCTCTGTATCTACTGACAACTTTTCCTTGCAGGTCAAAACCCCAAAACAAAGATTTTAAGGTCCTGCTGTGAGACAGTCTTTGTTCTCAGGTGATAGTTCAGGATCATTTTTTTACCCCCATGATCAGCTACTCATTGTGCTGTTTGCAAAGAATGATAGCATAAACAAAGACAGTGAGACTTCACAACATGGCTCTCTATATTGCTTGCAGTAGCAGTCTATTAGGTGGGGTCTTTATGGGCTGTTTCACAATCATGGTTGTCTTTTTGAATAACACCAACTAACCCCTACAACTAGGTGCAGTATCTATCTATCTATCTATTGATTGATCAGTCGATCGATCGGCAAGGCCCTTAATGCTACCTGCCTACCTTATCAATGAAAGACAGAAAAACAAGAGTCATACTGGCTTGGATGTCACCCCGTCTAACAAGGTCCGTGTCAGGTGTTGAGGAACCAGGGCAACCTGACGAGAAATGAGCAAGCCACTCATGGACAAGAGCTGAGAACAGTGGACTGTTGGAATGCTACTATGCAACTAACCCCAGTGAGAGGGGTTACATCCTAAGCATGTGGGACCAATGGATGCTTCGATACCCAACATCTACAGTAACACCAAAACAACTAGTAACTCAATGTTCCAGTATCCACAAACAGCAACTGCTGATTGATGAGATACATCACAAATGCTATGGCAAGGAGAAGTCAGGATGCATGAGCAGCTGACCTGAAATTGAATTTAGTAACATAGCTGGAACCACTGTGCCTGACTACCAAGACTGAGTCAAGTACTTCCTGAAAGTCTCCTAGAAGATGTGAATGCAGCAGTATGAACAATCCCTACTATAATCATCCCTGAGACCAACAAGCTGATATACATCACAGCAACGGTGATCCTGGAAATGCTTGGCTATAAGATGGACACTAACCATAAGGTGCAATATCCACCATGGAAGAGAAGGTTGGAGGCTAAAATCAAAGAAACCCAGAGAGATATTAGCCTACTATCATACTCCAGAAAGGTATGACAAGGAAAGGGCTACCTAAGAAATACAGCAAGTGACTAGAGACTGGGTAATACCCTGGGTACTGGGCAGGGAAATAACAAAATGGTTCCAGATCCACCAAGGCTGGAGACTGAACAATACTGGAAAGGGATATGGGAGAAGGAAAACTCACATAACAGCGCTCAGTGGCTAATAGACCTGAGAGGCTGAACAAGACCCAGTAACCATCACTGTGGCAGACATCCAAGTAAGGGTCTCAAAAATGAAGAACTGGACAGCACCAGGCCCAGATATGGTTCACGCCTACTGGCTAAAGAAGCAAACCTCATTACATGAGCACTTGGCAGCACAGATGAACCAGCTACTCATGGATGGGACTCACCTGGAATGGCTGACTGAAGGTTGGACAGTCCTGATCCTGAAGGACCCACAGAAGGGAGCAGTCCCATCCAACTACTGCCCAATAACCTGCCTCTGCACAACATGGAAGCTCCTGTCAGGCATCATAGCGGATAAGATGAGGAATTGGTAGGAACACCAGAGGAGCAAAACATCAGCTAGTCAAGTCAAGTCAAGTTTATTTGTATAGCACTTTTAACAATAAACATTGTCGCAAAGCAACTTTACAGAACTTGAACGACTTAAAATATGAGCTAATTTTATCCCTAATCTATCCCCAATGAGCACGCCTGTGGCGACGGTGGCAAGGAAAAACTCCCTCAGATGACATGAGGAAGAAACCTCGAGAGGAACCAGACTCAAAAGGGAACCCATCCCCATCCAGGCAACAACAGACAACATGACTATAACATTAACAGTGCTAATATAAAGTCAGTTTTGTTGATGCTATAAACCCCCTACCGACAGAAACCCGAGCACAAAACTGTTCACAACAACCGTAGTCCCAAAGTCAGCAAGTAAACTGCAGTCCTAGAGTCAGCAAGTCAACTGCAGTCCTAGAGTCAGCAAGTCAACTGCAGTCCTAAAGTCAGCAAGTCAACTGCAGTCCCCAGCCACAAAAGCACCACTGCAAGAGTCCAGAGTGTCCTCCAGGCGCAACCCTCAACTGTCCACATGGGGCCCTCCTCCACAGGAGCGATGCGATGAGACTCCAACCAGACACAGGGCACCAGGATGGATCAGGGAGGTCTGAGGAGCAGAAGAGGTCAGCATCTCGATCCCAGGACTGACATGTAACTCAGAGGGACAGATTTGGGGGGGGGGGAGAAAACACAGGTTGTTAGGTATGCCCAATGTCACCTGAATAGGTAGGAACAGTATACATATTGCACTGAGTACAAGCAGGGACTCCGACATCTAACTATGACAGCATAACTAAAAGGGGAGAGCCAGAAGGTAATACAGGCATGCCCTGGGACATAAAGCAGCCAGCCACACCACCGTCAACAAACTAGAGTGAGCAAGTGAGTGCCCAGCAAACACACAACATATATACGATGTAGTGGTTAGGTAGTGGTTTGGTAATGTCAGGGAAATACGTCGTTGTTACGTAGTAGGCATGTCCTAATACGACGTCGTGCCAATACGTAACGACAACATAGTGGTAATACCTAACGACAACGTAATGGTAATACATAATGGACATGTTATCTGGCAACCATCCAATGATGTATGTCCTACTACATAGCCTACTTGTTGTGTGTATTTTCTATTTGATGATACATGTATTAATAATTTGCTTTCGTACATTTTGTTGTATGTCTCTATGAATAACATTAACAATGTGATCGTGGTCTATTGATGAATTGATCGTATTTTAACTTTAAAATAGCGCTGAATGAGGCCATTTCAATGAAATAAAAGTTCGTAGATTTATGATTTTGCAGTTAGGCATGTCAGTTTATCTGCCCTCTAATATAGCTATTAGTGGTATTTTTTTAATCCAAAATCATGTTCGGTACACGCAAAACTTTAACTGAAGGGGAGGACTTTCACATGATCCGTGATTGCCAACAAATTAAGAAGAAGAAACCTTTATTTGTCACATGCACACTTCAAGCACAGTGAAATTCATCCTCTGCATTTAACCCATCTGAAGCAGTGAACACACACACACAGAGCAGTGGGCAGCCACACCAGAGTGCCCGGGGAGCAGTCAAGGGTTCGGTAACTTGCTCAAGGGCACCTCAGCCCAAGGCTCCCCCACGTCAACCTAACTGCGTCTTTGGATTGTGGGGGAAACCAGAGCACCTGGAGGAAACCCACGCAGACACGGGGAGAACATGCAAACTCCACACAGAAAGGCCCTCGCCGGCCGCTGGGTTCAAACCCAGAACCTTCTTGCTGTGAGGCGATCGTGCTAACCATTACACCACTGTGCCACCCGTGACCCATGATTTGAGCCTGTTTCTATTCCTGTGATGTGTGATTGAGAATGTTTATGTTTGTGACCCCCAGGAGCAGATCCGGGGGAGGGGTTTAACCCCCCTTCAGCGACCCGGGGGGGGGTATAAAAGAGTAAACACAACAGAAAGCTTGAAGCAAGCAAAATTATTCAAAATATGCTCAAATTCACTGAATGAACATGTACAGTTTCATTTTCCAGGGCGCCTTCAGGCCGCTCGCCGACGCTTTTTGTAGAAATGATCAGTCCAATACCCACACCTATCCCGTGACCCCCTCCACCCTGTTAACTTAGCGGGAAAAGGGCATATGCTGGCTGACCTCTATCCCATCATGCTTTGCAGCTCCGGATCGCATCAGTCTTTCAAAACCCGTTGGAGCGACTTCCGGCCTCCCAGTTTTTTTTACTGGTGCGAAGAGAAGGTGTTTGGGTATAATTGGAGAGCTTTGATCGATAGAATCTTTCAAGGTAAGAATGTTACCCTTGCTATTGTTGTCACTATGTGAATGTAAGGTGATTAAGTCTGATGATATATTACATGCAAATGTTATCGTTAAATGTTTATTTTAATGAATGTTAGTGTGTGAGTCTCCACCGCAGGAAAGCGCGCACGGTGCCATGTTGTTTGTGGGGGATCATAAGTGCGTGGTGGAGATCATTTTATGAAAAGATAGAAACACTACTTGAATAAATTACTTACATTTGTGATCTGTCAGTCTGAATATCTGTGTAGTGACATCCAGTACTAATAATATTACTGTACTTATTGATGTCTGGTATTTTATCATAAAATCCAACCATTTTTTAAATGTATGTCTTTAATTCATAAATGCACAATGCTCACTCGTTTTTATGTGGCCCATGACACTAACCATTTCCTTTTTATGTGTTTTTATAGATTACCAGAGAAAGGTTCTGATGCGCCTAGATGAAATTGTGCAGAATTATCTGTAGGTACTTACCTCTTGCAAATATTTTATGTGTACATACATCACTTAATCTGACCATATGATGGTAAACAAGGATTTCCCAATTTATCATTGATTATAAATATATTTGCAGGCTCGCGCTGCTGTGGCTGCAACAACTAAGGAGACAACTACTGTACCAACCCACCATTCATCTGATTCGGAAACCAGAGACAGCTGTTAGCTCTTTCACTGCTAGAATTTCTATTATTGAATACTGGTTCACCATTAAATATTTTCTAGAGCCAGAACAAAAATATTGGTTGGCATGTGTGTCAATATTGCAGTCAGTGTCTGTAGGTTTTTATGCCATTTTAGTGTAATGTAATATCTGACCAGTGGCCATCATAAAAGTGCAGAATAATACCTTTAAGTTCCTTTGCATATTCATGATTACATTTGATTCAGGTAATGCATGTATTAATCTTCTATTTCATCCTGTGAAACTACAACACATGACTTGTTATGATTGTCAAGTGTACTAGTACACACGGCTTTTATATATATATATATATATATATATATATATATATATATATATATATATATTTTTTTTTTTTTCACATTTCACATTTTTTTCACATTTTTTGTTGAAATAAATGCACCGACTATGCAAAATATTGTTGCTTCTTCCATGTTTTCTGCATAATATTACTCGGGTTTTGTAAGGTAATAGAAAGGATGTGAAAATGTAAGGTGGTGAGAACGTGCCCATATGAGTGTGAAGGTTTCCATAGTATAGTGGGAAGGTCCCCACAGGGTAGTGGGAAGGTGGTGGGTACGTAATTTCTCTACGTAACTTTACAACGTAGTAAAAATGTTGCTGGTAGTCCAGAATTTTACATAGTAACTACATAAAAACACTACGTAACATCTACCAAACCACTACGTTGTAAGTACATAGTTACTATGTAAAACTGTTACCTGGGTGGGGACTGACAACATCCATACATCCCAGTTTACCAAAACACTCTGTCTGAGGACCCTCCAGATCTACACCTTTACCTCATAAACACCATTAACAAAAGGCTTGACTAAACAGATATGTTTTCAGCCTAGACTTAAACACTGAGACTGCGTCTGATTCCCGAACACTACTTGGAAGGCTGTTCCATAACTGTGGGGTTTTGTAAGAAAAGGCTCTGCCCCCTGATGTAGCCTTCACTATACGAGGTACCAGCAGATAGCCTGCACCTTTTGATCTAAGTAGGCATGGTGGGTCATAGAGGAGCAGAAGTTCACTCAGGTACTGTGGTGCAAGACCATTCAGTACTTTAAAGGTCAATAGTAGTACTTTATAATCAATACAAAATTTGATTGGGAGCCAATGCAGTGTGGATAAGACAGGGGTGATGTGGTCATATTTTCTCGTTCTAGTAAGGACTCTTGCTGCTGCATTTTGAACTAACCGGAGCTTGTTTATGCACTTATTGGAACATCCAGACAGTAAGAAATTAAAATAATCCAACCTGGAGGTAATGAAAGCATGAACTAGTTTTTCCGCGTCATGTAGTAGCATTAAATTTCTTATCTTAGCAATATTTCTGAGATGAAAGAAAGCTATCCGGGTAATGTTATCAATGTGAGTTTCGAATGAAAGACTGGGGTCAATAATCACTCTGAGGTCTTTTACTGCTGCACGTGAAGAAACAGAAAGGCCATCCAGAGTTACTATGTAATCAGAAAACTTACTTCTAGCTGCATGTGGTCCTAGTACAAGTACTTCAGTCTTGTCAGAGTTAAGCAGAAGGAAATTAATAAGCATCCAGTATCTAATGTCCTTTACACATTCCTCAATTCTATTAAGCTGGTGTCTCTCATCAGGTTTTGCAGAAACATACAACTGTGTGTCATCAGCATAACAGTGGAAACTAATACAATGTTTACGAGCTACTGGTAGATGGTGCAGTAGCTCAAGACTGCAGAACCAGACATACCAATCTATGCACCACCTGAATTGACTACAAGAAAGCCTATGACTCGATGCCCCACACATGGATCCTAGAATGCTTGAAACTGTACAACATCAACAGGACTCTCACAACCTTCATCAAAAACTCAATGAGGCTGTGAAAACAACCCTAGAGGCCAACTTCAAGCCAATAATACAGGTCACCATCAAGTGTGGCATATACCAAGGAGATGCCCTGTCCCTGCTGATGTTCTGCATAGGACTGAACCCCCTCAGCCAGATCATCACCAAGAGTGGCTATGGATACAGACTACGAAATGGAGCAGCCATCTCCTCTACATGGATGACATCAAGCTGTATGTCAGGTCTGAGTGAGACATTGACTCCCTGATCCACACCACCAGGATCTACAGCAATGACATTGGAATGTCATTCGGATGAGATAAGTGTCCCTGGATGGTAACAAGGAGAGGGAGGGCAGTCAGAATTGAGGGGGTGGTGCTACCAGACAGCATAATAGGAGATGTAGAAGACAGCTACAAGTACCTTGGAATCCTGCAGGCAAATGGCAACCATGAAGAAGGCGCTAGGAAAGCAGCAATAGCCAAATACCTACAGAGGGTAAGGCAAGTCCTGAGAAGTCAGCTGAATGGGAAGAACAAGATCCAGGCCATCAACACCTACACCCTACTGGTAATCAGTACCTACTGGCATAATAAGCTGGCCAAAGGAGGAGATAGAGGCCACCAACATCAGGACAAGAAAACTCCCAACAATGCACGGAGTGTTTCACCCCAAGTCCAGCATCCTGAGGCTGTATGCTAAGAGGAATGAAGGAGGTCAAGAACTGGTGAGCATCAGAGCCACTATCCATGGTGAAACAAAAAAGATCCATGAGTACATCAGGGAGATGGTTCCGAATGATGAAGTGCTTAGTGAATACCTCAGGCAGCAGAAACCTGAGAAGTTGCAAGAGGAACCATCATGGAAAAACAAACTACTTCATGGGATATACCACTGACAGATAGAAGAAGTGGCTGATATTGAAAAATCCTACTAGTGGCTGGATAAAGCTGGACTGGAAGATGGCACAGAGGTACTAATCATAGCTACACAGGAACAGGCCCTAAGCATAAGATCAACGAAGGCTGGGGTCCACCACATGAGGCAGGACCCCAGATGCAGACTGTGCAAAGATGCCTCCAAGACAATCCAGCACATAACAGCAGGGTGTAAGATGCTAGCAGGAGGCCCGTACATGGAACGCCATAACCAAGTGGCTGGCATAGTGTACAGAAACATCTGTGCCGAGTATGTACGGGAAGTCCCAAGGTCAAAGTGGGATACACCTCTGAAGGTAGTTGAGAATGATCAAGCTAAGATCCTGTGGGACTTCCAGATACAGATGGACAAACTGGTAATGGCTAACCAACCAGACATGGTAGTGGTGGACAAATGGGAGAACAAGGCTGTGATGATAGATGTGGCAATACCAAGTGACAATTACATGAGGAAAAAGGAACTTGAGAAGCTCAAGAAGTATCAAGGGCTGAAAGAAGAGCTAGAAAAGATGTGGAAGATGAAGGCAACAGTAGTCCCTGTGGTGATAGGAGCCCTCAGTGCAGTGACCCCCAAAATGGGAGAATGGCTCCAACAGATCCCAGGAACAACATCCAAGATCTCTGTCCAGAAAAGCGCAGTCCGAGGAACAGCTAAGATACTGCGTAGGACCCTCAAACTCCCAGGCCTCTGGTAGAGGACCTGTGCTTGAGGGAAAAAAGACTGCTCGAAGGAGGGCCGAGTGGGAAATATATCTAAAATGCTTTTTGCGGATGATGTGGTCCTGTTGGCTTCATCAATCTGTGACCTACAGCATATGCTGGGATGATTTGCAGCTGAGTGTGAAGCAGCTGGGATGAGGATCAGCACCTCCAAGTCCGTGGCCATGGTGCTCAGCTGGAAATGGGTGGAGTGCCTACTTTGAGTCAGGGGGGAGTTGCTACCTCAAGTGGAGGAGTTTAAGTATCTCAGGGTCTTGTTCACTAGTGAGGGTAGGGGGGACTGGGAATTGAACAGATGGACTGGGACAGCATCAGCAGTGATGCTGATGTTAAACCAGTCTGTTGTGGTGAAGAGAGAGCTGAACCAAAAGGCAAAGCTCTCAATTTACTGGTCCATCTACATTCCCACCCTCACCTATGGTCACGAGCTGTGGATAGTGACCGAAAGAATGAGATCATGGATACAAGCAGTCAAAATAAGTTTTCTCTGCAAGGTGGCTGGGCTCTCCCTTTGAGACAGGGTGAGAAGTTTGGTCATTCAGGAGAGACTCAGAGTAGAACTGCTGCTCCTTCACATTGAAAGGAGTCAGTTGAGGTGGTTTGGGCACCTTGTTAGGATGCCCCCTGGACGCTTCCCGGGGGAGGTTCTCTGGGCATGCCCCACCAGGAGGAGACCCCGGGGCATACCCAGGACATGCTGGAGAGATTACATCTCTCAGCTGGCCTGGGAATGCCTTGGTATTCCCCCGGAAGAGCTGGTGGAGGTGGCTGGGGAGAGGGAAGTCTGGGCTGCTCTGCTTAGGCTGTTACTCCCAAGACCCGGACCTGCATAAGCGGCAGAAAATGGATGGATGTGTGTGTGTGTATATATATATATATATATATATATATATATATATATATATATATATATATATATATATTAGTGGTGCTTGAAAGTTGGTGAACCTTTATTTCTGCATAAATACTGTATGACCTAAAACATCAGATTTTCATCAGAAAAACATCAGAAGTCCTAAAAGTAGATAAAGAGAACCCAGTTAAACACATGAGACAAAAATATGATACTTGGTCATTTATTTATGGGGGAAAATGATCAAATATTACATATCTGTAAGTGGCAAAAGTATGTGAGCCTTTGCTTTCAGTATCTCGTGTGACCCCCTTGTGCAGCAATAACTGCAACTAAACATTTCTGGTAACTGTTGATCAATCTTGAACACCGGCTTGGAAGGATTTTAGCCCATTCCTCTGTAAAGAACAGCTTCAACTCTGGGATGTTGGTGGGTTTCCTCATATGAACTGCTTGCTTCAGGTCCTTCCACAACATTTTGATTGAATTAAGGTCAGGACTTTGACTTGGCCATTCCAAAACATTAACTTTATTCTTCTTTAACTATTGTTTGGTAGAACGACATGTGTGCTTAAGGTCATTGTCTTGCTGCATGACCCACCTTCTCTTGAGATTCAGTTCATGGACAGATGTCCTGACATTTTCCTTTAGAATTCGCTGGTACAATTCAGAATTCATTGTTCCATCAATGATGGCAAGCCGTCCTGGCCCAGATGCAGCACAACAGGCCCAAACCATGATACTACCACCACCATGTTTCACAGATGGGATAAGGTTCTTATGCTGAAATGCAGTGTTTTCCTTTCTCCAAACATAACACTTCTCATTTAAATCAAAAAGTTCTATTTTGGTCTCATCTGTCCACAAAACATTTTTCCAATAGCCTTCTGGCTTGTCCACGTGATCTTTAGCAAACTGCAGACGAGCAGCAATGTTCTTTTTGGAGAGCAGTGGCTTTCTCCTTGCAACCCTGCCATGCACATCATTGTTGTTCAGTGTTCTCCTGATGGTGGACTCATGAACATTAACATTAGCCAATGTGAGAGAGGCCTTCAGTTGCTTAGAAGTTACCCTGGGGTCCTTTGTGACCTCGCCGACTATTCCACGCTTTGCTATTGGAGTGATCTTTGTTGGTCGACCACTCCTGGGGAGGGTAATAATGGTCTTGAATTTCCTCCATTTGTGCACAATCTGTGTGACTGTGGATTGGTGGAGTCCAAACTCTTTAGAGATGGTTTTGTAACCTTTTCCAGCCTGATGAGCATCAACGCTTTTTCTGAGGTCCTCAGAAATCTCCTTTGTTCGTGCCATGATACACTTCCACAAACGTGTTGTGAAGATCACACTTTGATAGATCCCTGTTGTTTAAATAAAACAGGGTGCCCACTCACACCCGATTGTCATCCCATTGATTGAAAACACCTGACTCTAATTTCACCTTCAAATTAACTGCTAATCTTAGAGGTTCACATACTTTTGCCACTCACAGATATGTAATATTGGATCATTTTCCTATATAAATAAATGACCAAGTACAGTATAATATTTTTGTCTCATTTGTTTAACTGGGTTCTCTTTATCTACTTTTAGGACTTCCATGAAAATCTGATGTTGTTTTAGGTCATATTTATGCAGAAATATAGAAAATTCTAAAGGGTTCACAAACTTTCAAGCACCACTGTATACAAAAAATATGATGGAGTTTCTTATACCTTATTTTACAGGGACACACCAGCCCTACCTACAGCAGTAATGTCTCTTATAACTTATTATAAGAGCGTTTCTTAGACTACGGGCACTTTCATGTCCTTTGATCATATTTTATTTAAAAAAAGGAAATTTCACACTTTCATCATTATCTTTACAATGAAAGTGCTTTAGGAAATTTTTACCGGTAGTCTATGATGACTTTTTCACCTTTTTCAACATCGTTATAGATGCAAATATTGCTGTTTTGTGCCTGTCCCACACCCAGACTACTGATCTTCAATAATGAAAATGAAGTGTAAAAAAATGATTTATCTAAATTTTTAAAATGTGACTGAATAAAGTATCAGTAAAATAATCAAAACATAATTGGGGTATTTAAGGTCAAACAACTATTTATGTGATTTTATGTACCAAATGTAGTTGTCCCACAGTATTGCCGTAATTTCCACCACAACACTATAATATCCCTTTAAAAAGTTTGTATGAAAGATTGTTTGGGTAGTTTCTATGGAGATGAAAACTGACATCACAGCACATGTCTGATATGGAGGAGATTTTGAGTTTCTTCACACACTTTTGAAGAAAACTCAAGGTAAATATTGCTTGAAATGAAAATATTTTTATTGTATGTAATTTCCAAACATGGCGTAACATCAACTGAGTTTGTAAATAAGTCGATTTTTTAATGTACATAGATATATTTTGCATGCATGAAATGCTAGATACCAATTTACAGCTAATATGTGATGCTAGCTTAGATTTTTTCACAAAATACTGTAGGATTGTAATTTCCACCTCCGTAATTTCCAACACATTACCTTCTTGGGTGGAAATTACAAAGGTGTGGTGGAAATTACATTTATGCTTACAGGTGCAATTTATAGATTGTGAGGCTACATATGTGTGATTTATTTATAAAAATATACAATGTTAATGTATTTATTCAAATGTATATTTGTTGAAATGCATTTTCATCTGTTTTTAAAGTGGAAGTTACTTTTTTTTGTAAACTAAGTGCCTCTGACAGGATCCTTTGTCTATCAAAATGTAAATCACTCACCATATGATGAGGTTGTAAATTATTTTTAAAGAAAATATTTGTCTCTTTTGAAGCAGAATACTCTGTTGTTGCACAGTAAAAAACAGGACTTGAAACAGATGTGAGACACATTTACAGCAGAGCTTCACATGTGGTTGAAATGTGTGTACATCAAAAAGTGGAAAACCACAAGGATCCTCACCATTTCAGTTATTGTTACAGTTCCCACCATGTACAAACATTACTCCACAGTACTTGAAAATTTGTACTTAAAATCACATCCATTTCAACAGCTTTTCACTTTGTGTACCTTACTCTTGTGGAGTATAAGAAAGTGGGTCAATTTTAGAAATACACTACATGCTGTCTTCTCACCACAGTAACATGCCCAGTATATGACCTGTAGCTCTGAAATTCTGCATGGTTAATTCCCATCTCAGAAGGTTATTTTTGGCAGCAGAGAAACACAAAAATTTCAAGTTTGATTGTTGGACTGTTGTGGACCTGAAAAGTACACCCTGATTGTGAAACAGCTTTTATAAAAAGTTACAAAGTAACTCTTTATTTCAGATTGTGTAAATATCATCTTTGATTGGAAAATAAAGATGAGGTCATAAACATTCATCCTCATTATTATTATTATTATTATTATTATTATTATTATTATCTAGTTTAAATAATGTTATCCTTTTTTAAAATCCCAACCCTTATCTTAAAAGGTAACACCACTTCATAATTATTCTCCTGTCTCTATCAGACTGTTGAAGTTGAGAGAATTTAGAAATTGAACATACAGTATTGCAAGTCTGACTGTAGTAGAAATTGTAATAGTCACCTAAGTGTCATGTGTCATGTGTACAGCATTTTATAAATGGACAACTCCACACTTGTTTCTTAAAATAATATTTTTAATATTACTTATTATCATAAAGATATATTTACACACTTTACAGAAATAGAAAATAAAAACACAAAGCTACGCATGAAAAGAAAAAAAAAGTACTCCAAGAGCTAAAGCTTATCTTTTATAAATTAGAACCCAAAAGCTCAAATATGTACACAGTATTTCAACCATTTCTGATACACTTTATTTATTCATTTATTTATTAAATTGTTTTTTTGCCCAGTTTAACATCAAAACAGAGACAGAGACTGTACATTTGGCCTGGTGAGTTCTGTGAGCACACACCTTGAACAAGAAAGATGAGGATTTAATACCTTGTTTTTACTGTGTTTTCCACATGGCCTAGTAATACTGTTGATAACCCATAGCTGGCTGTGGACTATACAGGTATCCTCAGAATATATATATTTATAAAAAAATCAGTGTGCTGAACAAACTGGCCATGTTTATGAACAGATATATTCACATGGAGCTTGCTTTAGTCTGGGTGTGAAGTTTCATTAGAAGCTATGAGGAAAATCAAGTTATTCTCGGCCCCTCACCCATGGGATTTCAAAATGCAGTTATCCTATTGATTGCTCAGTGAGTGGACATGTGTGAATATGTGGGATAAAATTTCAGCTATTTGATCCCTAAGACTCTACATTGCACATGCGCAGTGGTGCATTTATCAAAAGCAAGCAATCAAATGTGTTGCTTGTGGGTCATTTTCTTTTGCCTCACTTGGTCAAGTGCAAGACAGCTGATAGGAGAGTGGAAAAATGCATTTATGATACTAAGGCAAAATAATTAAGTACTGCCTTCAGTCTTTGAGGTTTCCTTCTGTCCATTAGAAACTCAAGTCTTGGAGACTAGAGTGTCTGCATTTTACTTGCCACAGCTCTCTTCAGATACAAACATTCAATCAAATCCTTTCCTTCCTTCACATCCCGTAACAGGCGAATGCACATTTCTATATAGCAAACATGATCTGAGCCTAAACAGCATCTCTGCGAACAAACCAGCGGAACATGCTTTGAAGTGCATAGGAATTTTACTCGTCAACAGTGGAGTACATCTGGGCAGAAAAGCACGAGAAACTGGGCAGAGGTTTCTTTTAAAAGAATTGGAAATGCAATTCTCTAATGTTAAAGTAGTGGTTTGAGTCTGGCTGCATTTGTACTCTTTTCATCACAAGCTTCATTAGCCTGATATGCTGATAGGTGGCTCAGGCTGCACTAGACAGGAGAGAAAGGTGTGAAAGCTCTCATGTGTCCACAACACATTGTGTGGTAGAGTAATTCTCTTTACTTTTTTTTTTTTAGTATTATTATTATTTATTTTTTTAAATGACCACACACGCGCACACACATAAAATACAGCTTTCCACACTGTATTCAAAAGTAAGCTTTGGACAACCAGCTAGACAAGAATCAGTCAATAAAATTGTCACAATACACTGGAAAATCATTACATGCCAAGAGAAAGTGTGTTCAGGATATATTTTTCCAGCAGCATCATGGAATTGCAAAAGTGCAGCCTTGCATGCCCATACAGAGAGGTGCTGGAGCAAAGCTGCTAGGGGTCTCTTCTATACCAGGCTTTGAATGTTGATGATAGGTTTGTCTTTGGACATATGGTCCAACACACAGCCATCACTAAGGGGTCGTGTTATATAGCAGTGATGAGGGTGATTTTATTTTTATTTTTGTTATTATTATTTTTTAAACAGATACAAGACTTGGATTGTACTGAAACACTGCTTCACTTCACTCCGTGAATAGGGTAGCTCAGCTGGTGCAGATGTTAGGCTATAGATACATTCATGAAGAACAGTGTGGATGCAGAAATTATCCTGCACCTCTGTTAGAAGCAGGAATGAGTGATTCGAACCCTGTCTCTTTGCTTTCATCCCATTTACTGTATCACAACAGACCTGGGGTAGCTTACTCATCTACTCGGATATTCTGCCCTGCTAACATGTGAGACAAACATGTCTCATTTTGAAGGAGCATTTTGAAGAAACATCTCTGTCTACATCTCTGTCTGTATGAAATAATAATAGTGAGATTGGAAATATCGGTATTCGCAGTAACCTATGATTCTATCCATTTTTCTTCAAGGTGAGCTTGGCAGGGTTTTATTTTAATGCTGTGGTTCTTAGGCATGCTCTCGTTGAGAGTCATTCTTGCTACAAGGCTTCGATGGTGGAGGATTTTGCTTTAAATTCCATATGGAGAAATGGTTTATTGGAGGGTGGGGGAGGGAATAAGCTGCTGATTTAAGAAAAAACACCAGGCATGCTTTTTAAGCAACACAATTATGTGTATGGGTAACAGTCTTGTAAAAGCCTCATGTCTCTGAATTATAGTTGCAGAACAAATAAGGGCTTGATGGAACGATGTTTGCTCTGTGAGTTGTCTTAGATTATAGAGTGTTACATGGTTGCGATAAACCCACAGAAGAAGAGGGTATGCGTGGTCACGAACTAAGCCAATTTGTCAATGAGCTCAGATTCCAAGGGCCTCAAACTCCCACTAACAACCAATGAGGCCCATCTGAAATAGATTAGCAATGGGATTCAATGACCACAGCAATCAAAGCAATGGCCACCTGTGCTGAAGAGGCTCAGGCTAAAAGGCAACCGCTCCCAAACAGGGAGAGTGATAATGGCTTACAAAAACTGAATCTGAATACATAGTTATAATGGTGGATACATAGACAGGGATATATATATATATATATATATATATATATATATATATATATATATATATATATATATATATATATATATATAACATTTATATATATCACATAACATAGATATGTTGTACTCTGTACTGAACAGTGCATGTATAAGCATGTTTGTATGTGTGTTTCTTAAATAAAAGCACAAACTCCAGTACAGGCTTCTCTCACAGCACCCTGAGAAAAAAAAAATCGAAACCAAAGATAGCATTGAAATTTTAAAAAAGTAATAAGTTCCACTATGGTGTAAAATAAAGGCATATTATTGTGTCAATCAAATATCTCTGTCCTAGGGGGCAATTCAGCCTTCAGCACAGCAGTCAGAGAAGAGAGCACTACTGGTTGGTATGTAAAACAGACTATTACTGCATTTTCATGAAGTGTCTGCTTTGATAGATTTTTGGTCTGATTTGTTTCAACTATGTTTCTTTGCTACCATTGATTTTCTAAGTTGGATGTCAGAACACATATGGTGTTATACATACACATGCTTAGGTGTTTCAAGACTTAAATAAGAGGTAACGTGTTCGTTTGTCTCTTTTCTTTTCATGCTCATGGCAGCATCGCATTATCGATTTACTATTTGGCACTTCATTAAAAAAGGAGAGGTGGTTTGCTGAGCAGGGCAGGCTGCCCCAGCCAGTTAACAGTCATGTATGTCTGCTGTGGTGAGGAGAAGAGTGAGGGTGGACGACAGACGTGACACAGGATTAGTAGAGTAGTGCAATCCTATAAGGAGACACTGTGGCTTAAACTTTGCGATGTCTATAGGGTGTCTATAGGGTAATGCAAAATACACTTTGGATAGCAAAACATTTAGGAGCAATAATCCTTAATGAAGGTTGTGTCAGTACAAAAATGATGAAATGCAGTCAATCCATATACCATAGATAGGTTTTTTTGTTTACTTGACATCTGACGATAGTCTTTTAATGCAAAGCAACAAAATTCAGAGGTAATTATATAATCAGCAGTGGTAACTAAATAAAATAAAAATAAAAAATGACGTGTTGTAGCTACTTTTATCAGACATAAGGTAAAATGAAAGGAACCATTGTTACCTTTGTCAAAAGATGAAAGTGGATAAAAGTGATGAAGTTTTCAATAGTGCCTTTACCTTCACATCCCTGTCACTTCCCTCGCATATGACATTTTGTTCACACCAGAATTTGCCACAACACAGCACTGGAACAAAGGGCATCTTTACACAGCAGAGAATGGGGTAGCACACCTCAAAGAAAAAAAACTGACACTTTTGCATGAAGATTGTTTTGGATCAGGCTTCTTGGTGCTCACACATCATGCAAAGTGTGGCAATGAAAGGGCTTTAAAAGGTTCATGAGGAAAAGCACTGGAGGAGAAAGAGAGAGAGAGAGAGAGAGAGAGAGAGAGAGATGGACAGACAGAGATAGAATCTGATAGCTCAGGCTCTATATCCCCCCACCCCATTCCTGGCCCACAATTCTTCATAGAGCTGAGGGTGAGTGGCTTGTCCTGGTATTTTGTGGACAGAAGAAGAGTTTCTTGAAGAACCAGCAGGTGCTATGGACATCACTCTTCAGGCTGGGCTGGAAAGACCCCTTGTTACAGGGCCCTCCCTAAGACAAAGGAAGAGCATTGAAATCAGAACCAAAGGGGTGGGCGCTCGAAACAGTGCCTAGAAAAGAAAGAAACAAAATAAAGTCTTAAACTGGTGGTTATGACAAATATATTTGCAACAAAGTTCTAGATTAATAGAAATGGGCATAGGCATTGGGGGAGGAAGTCCAGTCAGTAATGTTTGTAACTGTTATGTTCTGTTTATGGTTATCATCAGTGTGGTTTCAGCCTCATATATTCTGCCCGTGGGCCACTGAGTGTCTGAGATATTTTGCACACTTTTCTGGCTACAAGTTTCCGAAATATAAAGGTTACATTCTGCCCTTTAAACTTCTCCTTTACGCTCCAGTTTTCAGTCAGAGAACAAACCTTGGAACACTATGAGCACAAGGAGCCAGTGGTTCAAAAAAGTTCACAAAACTGCTTTGACTGAAGTAGTAGTGAGTAAGCGCGATCTTTTCTTGTGTGTGTCTGCAAAAAGTCAGTGGTTATCTGTCATGGCGGTCAAATCCCCCCTGGGAAAGT
Organism: Neoarius graeffei; assembly: GCF_027579695.1. Taxonomy (NCBI): domain Eukaryota; kingdom Metazoa; phylum Chordata; class Actinopteri; order Siluriformes; family Ariidae; genus Neoarius; species Neoarius graeffei. The sequence continues at coordinate 47,480,008 of NC_083576.1, forward strand.
AGATTGTTCTTGGTGGCATTTGGTGTTTTTTTTTTTTTTTTGACAAAATATACTAAACTCTACTGAATACTAAAAGTTTGCTTTGCGAGAGACCATTAGCAACCAGATTGAGCCTGGTTGTCCAAAAAAAACCAAAAACCCAGCACTTTTTTCAACAAATGAAATCTGGATAAAGAAAAATTTATGTTCTTGCAGAACAGTACGTCATACTATAACATGCTTTAAACTGTGCGTCAGTCAGTGTAACTCAAGGTTATCTTTTTTCATCCTCCTTTTTAACTTTTCTGTTCCTATCTGATAATAAAGATAGCTTTGTTCAATAACAACAGCCTCCATTGACTGATACGAGGCAGCACCCCAAACATCTTTTGATACATCAATGATAATCAGATTCGAATCTCACTGTTTTTTTTTTGTTTGTGAATCACCATCATCATTTTGTTCTGTGACTTCATCGTGGTGAGTTATTGTGTTGTTCCTCGAACCAAACAGAGATGTCTGTATTTTCAAAAGCAAAGTAGGATATAAAGTGACTCTCTTATCAGCTTTTTTTTCAACCATGTGGCACGAGAACTACCCTGAAATTTCACTCTGTTTTGTATGTTCTTGAAGGCCTTTAAGGAAACAGTTTCCTGTTTCTTTCTTTAATGTAATGGCATCTGGACCTCATAAAGGACTGTTAATGCTCATGCTGTGGTCCCATTATCACAACTTTCAAGTCAAGTCACATTTTGTCAACTGAGGTTCTAACATTTTGTTTTCTGCTTCTCACATGCAGTCCTGTATAAATCATGTAAAAACATGCATAAACCTGAAACCTGTTAGTCATTCTGGATGCACTGGAGAAACTCCAGTCACACTTAACAGCAGCTCTTAGCTTATAGTATCCTCAGTAAGAACAGACAAACTTAATAACCATCAGAGAAAACAATGCCAGCTGATTTACTTACAGGGGCTGTAATGCAATAAAATAAATAAAGGGTGCAAAATAATACATCTAGACTGCTTTGCATGTTTTCCTTAATGAATATGGAGTTCAGGGCTTTTCTATGTACAAGCACAAAAAATAAAGGAATTTAAAACCTTATTTACATGTCACTGATATCAATTTTCTGATGAACAGAATTGGCACTGACATACAGCAGGTACATGTACAGTACCAGTCAAAAGTTTGGACAACGACTCATTCATAGGTTTTGCTGTATTTTGACTATTTTCTACATTGTAGAACAGTAATGAAGACATCAAAACTATGAATTAACATATGGAACATATATGGAACTATGTGGTCAACAAAAAAGTGTCAAAAAAAACCCCACCAAAATATGTTTCATATTTTAAATTCTTCAAGGTAGCCACCTGTGGCAGCGGGGGCGTGGTCAAGCGTCGGTCTGTGAACGGAGGACGGAGTCAGGGAAGGTAAGTGGCAGAATCACTGCACCTGATGTCAGTTAACCTGTGTTTGTGTGTCTTCCCCAGTGACCGCGCCCCATAAAAGGAGAGCGCAAGCAGAGGAAGGGAGCGCTCTCCCCAACCAGATGACTTGTGTGTGTGTGTGCGTGCATGTGTGGCTGGGAGAGTGTAAAGTCACTGAAAAGTGCAAAAATAAAGAGTTTTGGAAATTCAGTTCTGGCCTGCCATACTTCTGTGCTCCACCCACCCGCTCAAAGTTCTACAGTGGTGCTGAAACCCGGGATTCGGAGCACAGAGGAGAACAGCCCCATGGAGTCCTCCCCCTTCGCAGACCTGATCCACCCCCTCGCCACAGTCCAACAGAGCCAGCACCAGGCGCTAGTCGCCCTCCGGAAGGAGCAGGAGCAAAGGTTCGAGGCCCTGGTGCTGGTGCAACAGGAAGATCGTCAGGCGTTCCAGCACCTCCTCGCATCGGCGGGGTCCACCACCTCCACCGCCGCGGGCCCTCCCCACCTCACCCTGAGGAAGATGGGCCTGCACGACGACCCCGAGGCCTTCCTTGGGCTCTTTGAGCAAGCAGCAGAGGCCTGGGGCCGGCCGGTGGAACAGCGCACAGCGCGCCTCCTCCCCCTGCTAACGGGCGAGGCGCAGCTGGCCGCGCTACAGCTCCCCGCCAACAGCTGGCTGGTCTACGCAGACCTGCGCCAGGCCGTCCTCCAGTGTGTGGGGCGCACCCCAGAACAACATCGACAGCGCTTCCGCGCTCTGTGCCTAGAGGAGGTCGGCCAGCTGTTCACGTTTGGCCAGCAACTCCGGGACGCCTGCCGGCGGTGGCTGAGGGCTGACAACCGCGACGCCGAGGGAATCGTAGATCTGGTGGTACTGGAGCAGTTCATCGCCTGACTTCCTGAAGGGACCGCGGAGTGGGTCCAGTGCCATCGCCCAGTGTCGCTGGATCAGACCATCGAGCTGGCGGAGGACCATTTGGCGGCTGTTCCAACGGCAGGACAGCATGTCTCCTCTTCTCCCCTCTCCTCTCTCTCCCCCTCCCCTTCTGTTCCTCGTCCTCACCCCGTTCCCCCACTACGGAGGGTGGGACGCTACAGATTTACCACCTCAATCTGCTCAAACTTTGGAACGAGGAGGTCCCCGTAGCATTGGTGTCGTTGGTTCTGGAGAAGACGGAGCTGGGGCCAGAGGTTCAAAAGGGAACATTGACATCGCTTACCTCTCCCCGACCCAACTCACGGAGGTTGCCAGTTGCAGACCGAATTTTCGGATGTGTTCTCGCCCCTGCCCGGCCGCACCTGCCTCATAGAACACCACATTGAGACGCCCCCGGGGGTGGTAGAGTGCAGCCGCCCTTACAGGCTGCCCGAACACAAGAAAAAGGTGGTTCGGGAAGAACTCGAGGCCATGCTCGACATGGGCATCGTCGAGGAGTCCCACAGTAACTGGAGCAGCCCGGTGGTCTTGGTGCCCAAGGCCGACGGGTCGGTCTGGTTCTGTGTAGACTATAGAAAAGTCAATGCGGTGTCTAAATTCGATGCGTACCCAATGCCTTGTATTGACGAGTTGCTGGATTGACTAGGCACGGCTCGCTTTTATTTGACACTGGATTTGACAAAGGGTTATTGGCAGATCCCCTTGACTCCATTATCCAGAGAAAAAAACGGCCTTCTCCACATTGTTTGGCTTACACCAATTTGTCACACTTCCTTTTGGGTTGTTTGGGGCGCCCGCTATGTTCCAGCGGCTTATGGACAGGCTCCTCCGCCCCCACGCCACCTATGCGGCTGCATACTTAGACGATATTATAATCTATAGTAATGACTGGCCGCGGCATCTGCAACACCTAAGGGCCATCCTTGGGTCGCTGAGGTGAGCGGGTCTCACAGCCAACCCGAAGAAGTGTGCGATTGGGCGGGTGGAAGTTCGGTATCTGGGCTTCCACTTGGGCAATGGGCAGGTGCGTCCCCAAATTAATAAGACAGCAGTGATTGTGGCCTGCCCAAGGCCCAAGACCAAAAAGGGGGTGAGACAGTTCCTGGGGCTGGCTGGCTACTATCGTAGGTTTATACCTAATTATTCAGATGTCACCAGCCTGCTGACTGATCTCACTAAAAAGGGGGCACCAGATCTGGTCCAGTGGACGGAGCAATGCCAGTGGGCTTTCTGTGAGGTAAAGGCTGCACTGTGTGGGGGGCCACTGTTACACTCCCCTGACTTTTCTCTCCCCTTTATGTTGCAGACGGACACATCGGACAGAGGGCTGGGGGCTGTTCTGTCCCAGGAGGTGGAGGGGGAGGATCGCCCAGTGCTGTACATCAGCAGAAAGCTGTCGGTGCATGAGGGCCACTACAGCACGATAGAGAAGGAGTGCCTGGTCATCAAGTGGGCAGTCCTCGCCCTCCGCTACTACCTGCTGGGACGCCCTTTCACCCTCTGATCAGACCATGCACCCCTCCAGTGGCTCTGCCGCATGAAGGATGCCAATGCGCGGATCACCCGTTGGTATCTGGCACTCCAGCCCTTTAACTTCAAGGTGATCCACAGGCTGGGGGGCACAGATGGTCGTGGCGGACTTCCTCTCCCGTCGGGGGGGGGAGTCAGCTGCAGGCCGGACAGCTGCCTGGCCTGAGTTGGGCGGTGGGGGTACGTGGCAGCGGGGTCGTGGTCAAGCGTCGGTCTGTGAACGGAGGGCGGAGTCAATGAAGGTAAGTGGCAGAATCACTGCACTTGGTGTCAGTTAACCTGTGTTTGTATGTCTTCCTCAGTGACTGCGCCCCATAAAAGGAGAGAGCGAGCAGAGGAAGGGAGCTCTCTCCCCAACCAGACGACTTGTGTGTGTGCGTGCATGTGTGGCTGGGAAAATGTAAAGTCACTGAAAAGTGCAAAAATAAAGAGTTTTGGAAACTCAGTTCTGGCCTGCCGTACTTCTGTGCTCCACCCACCCGCTCAAAGTTCTACACCACCGTTTACCTTGATGACGCTTTGCACACTATTGGCATTATCTTAACCAGCTTAATGAGGTAGTCACCTGGAACACTTTTCAATTAACAGGTGTGTCTTGGGCGGCACGGTGGTGTAGTGGTTAGCACTGTCGCCTGGAAGGTCCTGGGTTCGAGCCCAGTGGCCAGCAAGGGCCTTTCTGTGTGGAGTCTGCGTGGGTTTCCTCCGGGTGCTCCGGTTTCCCCCACAGTCCAAAGACATGCAGGTTAGGTTAATTGGTGGCCCTAAATTGACCGTAGGTGTGAACGTGAGTGTGAATGGTTGTTTGTCTCTGTGTCAGCCCTGCAATAACCTGACGACTTGTCCAGGGTGTACCCCGCCTCTCGCCCATGGTCAGCTGGGATAGGCTCCAGCTTGCCTGCGACCCTGTAGAATAGGATAAGTGGCTACAAATAATGGATGGATGGATGGAAGGTGTGTCTCGTCAAAAGTTAATTAGTGCAATTTCTTGCCTTCTTAATGCGTTTGAGATCAAATGGTAAATAGTAAATTATAAAAATACAGTAAATAGCCCTATTCCACAACTGTACTAATCCACATTATGTCAAGAACCACTCAACTAAGTAAAGAGAAACGACATCCATCATTACTTTAAGACACGAAGTGACTCTTAATTCATAAAAATAAAGAAAAAGCATTAAATTAGGTGTGTCCAAAATTTTTACGAGTACTGTATGTAGATAGACAGAAAGATAGATAATCACAGCTGTGCTGATATTCAGTACAACAGCACTCCCTCTTGTGTAATATTGCTTTGTTTTATAAATGAGAAATTAATATTGAGGAAGCAACATTTTGGACACAATATGGCCAAATGTTCCATTAATTTTTGTTTTGCAAGTGGACTCTGAAGAGGCCACACTCACTTTATAGCACTATCTGGATAGTGAGTGCACATTGATTTGTAGATTCCCGTTAAAGGTGCTTCTGGTAAAATTGGCATCCCTTCTTCCTTTTTATCTTCATCTGACAAGCTTTCATATTTTAAGTCAAAATTTTACATTCCTGAAAAGTATCATTTGCCATGTCCAATGATGATGTCACTAACACTACCATAGTAACCAGTGGCGGCTGGTAGTCTTTCAAACAGGGGAGGCTGGTCGGTTACGATATTTCCAGATTTTAAAAGAAAAAAGAAAAAACACATCAATTTTGCCCATACTCTTGCCTCTGATCTGGCTGATTGTTGGCAGGGTCACAAACTGTGAAATAACAGGTTCTTTTGGCCCATTAGCCTATTGTCCAATATACATGATGGTGGTGTTGGGGGGGTATATTTTAACATTTTATATTTTAAAATTGTGGCATGTTGTTTAAAAATTGATCATTATTGAAAGCAGCTCTTTGTCAGGAACCTCAGCAGTAACAGCAGAGTGTTCTGGAATAGGCACAAGCACTGACCTTGGGGAGCCAAACATAGAGCTGGGTGCCACACATTTCATTCAATGACACTTTCCCTATATTTTACTTATTTTGACTGAGAAATGTTTTATTGACAATTTTGATAACCCTTCACTTTTAATCCAGGTCTGTAGTGTGAAATGTTCTCGGCTGTGTTTTTGTTTAAAAATGTTTTCCAAATTGTAGTTGTGTTTAATTCATATCCAGAGAAATATATATTCCAATATAACATACTCAGCATAAACATTTTAAATAGATTCTATATTTTTGGTCCATCCATGACATATTACTAAAGTAGCCTATTTACTGTTGTTGATGTGGATCACTTGCTGTTAGCCAATTCACTTTCTCGTACCAGGAGAGCTGAAAGGAATGAGTATTATTCCCTACCTTTTTCGCCAAGTCAATTTGAGGCGTTGGTCTACCCTGGTCTTTAATTTTAATTTTTTTCCTCGAAAGGAAGACTGGCAAATGGCTTTGCCAAAATTAAATCAACAATGCTTAGCATCCGTGCGCAGCTTTCTTGCTAGCGCACGGACTAGCCCCCTCAAGTTCAAGTTCAGTCACTCAAATAAACGAAATTTCTGGAACTAAGATAGCAAACTTGACAACACTATATTTACACTTTATTTACAATGAAAATATATACAAACTAAAAAACTGGTAGAAACCGTATGTAATGAATGAAATCAAAATGTAAGCTGATCTCTTACAATACACCACAGCACTTGCGAATCCGCATGGGCCTGAAATGAAATTCACCGCTGCCTGTCTATATTTGAAACAAGCTGTCAATCAAAGAAAATATCCGGCCGCTTTCACCAATCACCAGTCTCCTCGCGGAAAGCTTTGCCATGTCCCTCCCACTGTGAGGCTGGGAGTCCGTGGGACTCCATGGGCGGGCGTTTTCGCAGTATTTGTCCAATAATCGTCTTGCATTTTGATATTGAAAAGCGCATCGCTCCCAAATGCCATTGAAGTGCACTGAGGCTGGGCTGCATCACGTTGTCACGAGGGGGAAAAACTCACGCACACATTAGGTGAACTGGGGAAAGTTATAACAGAATGATTTCGCACTGTAGTGGGTTGAGCACATATATTTCTATGATTCTGGATCTGAAATAGCAATGTTATAAGGTCGGCTATAACATAAGCCTAGCGCAATTCATCCTACATGATGTTCGTCATTTTTAGAGGAGGCTGAGCCTCCCTCATTGTCTTAGAGCAATCACCCGTGATAGTAACCCATTTTATGTAAGAAGAGGAGTGATACACTGTGAAACGTCTCAATGCTATTATTGCGAAATATCAGCACTCTTGGAACTCTGGTCGATCAATCAAATTAGTGGATTGGAACTAACCATTGAATATATTTATACAGTGTCTTGCAAAAGTATTCATCCCCCTTGGTGTTTGTCTTGTTTTGTCGCATTACAAGCTGGAATTAAAATGGATTTTTAGAGGGTTAGCACCATTTGATTCACACAACACGGCTACCACTTTAAAGGTGCAAATTGTGGTTTTATTGTGACACAAACAGCAATTAAGATGGAAGAAAAAAACAGAAATTTGGAGTGTGCATAGGTATTCACCCCCTTTCATATGAAACCCCTAAATAAGAGCTGGTCCAACCAATTCACTTCATAAGTCACATAATTAGTTGATTAAGATCCACCTGTGTACAAAGTGTCACATGATCTGTCATATGATGTCTGTAAAAATCAACCTGTTCTGGAAAGACCCTGACTCTGCTACACTACTAAGCAAGCAACATGAAAACCAAGGAGCCTCCAAACAGGTCAGAGACAAAGTTGTGGAGAAGTATAGATCAGGGTTGGGTTATAAAAAATATCCCAAACTTTGAATATCCCAGGGAGCACCATTAAATCCATTATAGCAAAATGGAAAGAATATGGCACCACTACAAACCTGACAAGAGAAGGCCGCCCACCAAAACTCACAGACCGGGCAAGGAGGGCATTAATCAGAGATGCAACAAAGACACCAAAGATGACACTGAAGGAGCTGCAAAGATCCACAGCGGAGATGGGAGTATCTGTCCATAGGACCACTTTAAGCCGTACACTCCACAGAGTGGGGCTTTATGGAAGAGTGGCCAGAAAAAAAAGTAATTGCTTAAGAAAACACGTTTGGAGTTTGCCCAACAGCATGTGGCAGACTCCCCAAACACATGGAAGAAAATTCTCTGGTCAAATGAGAGTAAAATTGATCTTTTTGGCCATCATGGGAAATGCCATGTGTGGCGCAAACTCAACACCCTGAGAACACCATTCCTACAGTGAAGCATGTGAAGTGAAGTGACTCATGCTGTGGGGTTATTTTTCATCTTCAGGGACAGGAAAGCTGGTCAGGATTGAAATTAAGATGGATGGCACTAAATACAGGGCAATTCTGGAGGAAAACCTGTTTAAGTCAGCCGGAGGTTTGAGACTGGGACGAAGATTCACATTCTATCAGGACAATGACCCTAAGCATACTGCTAAAGCTACACTGGAGTGATTTAAAGGGAAACATTTAAATATCTTGGAATGGCCTAATCCGGTGGTTCTCAACCGGTGGGGACCGCCCCCCTGGGGGGGCGTGGACACTCTCCCGGGGGGGGGGGCGAGTAGGCTAGGATGAGGGGGAAAAAATCAGGAAAAAAAATCATTTAAAAAAATCAGGAAAATTCCCATGTCGAAAATGCAAGTGGTTGGACTACTATAACACAGAAACAAATCAACCACACAGTTTAATTTCAAATTTACCAATACAGGGGGTAGTATTTTGAGCCTGTGACGCGATGTCACGTAACTGCTAGGCTAGCCTACTATATAAGCATCTGCACACGCGTTGAGCTTCATTCACTCTAGTCTAGTCTCTTGCCAAGTTCGCTTGTGCCAGCTCTCGCTAGTCTATCTGTTATCAGTGTTGATATCGATCTAACTTTAGGCCTTTACTTCAAACCCAAACAGTCTTTTTAAAGACTAATACCACAAAAAGTCTTTTTAAAGACTATCCCAATCTCAGCCCTAGCTATTTTTTAACTGCTAAGCGTGCACTTAGCTAATAGGGTAAGCCTCTGCCTTTTTCACCGTGTTGCAACACATATGACACATGCGACTAAGACAATCACTCACTCACTCACTCACTCACTCACTCACTCACTCACTCACTCACTCACTCATTCATTCACTCAGGACTACAATCTTAAGTCTTCAAATAAAATTGGTATTGCCTGCAAAATTGTTAAACACTTGCATTAAAGAACGTGCATAAGTCCCGTCTGATTAGTCCCCGATACTTGTCTCTTAACATAGCCACACATCCAAATTATAATTAACAAAAATGGAGAGATTTCTAGTGAGGACTAACAAGGCAACTGACGCACCACCAGCTGCAAAAAAGCTTCGAAGGTACGATGAAGCATACCTGCAGTTTGGATTTACAGTCACGGCTGATCTGAGACCCCAGTGTGTCGTGTGTGCCGAGGTGCTAGCAAACGACAGCATGAAGCCCTGCAAACTTAAAAGGCACCTCGAAACAAAACATGCTGCTATTAAAGATAAACCGGCAGAATATTTTAAAAGAAAGCTTGATGGCCTCCATCAGCAACAGGCAGCCATTTCAGTGCACAGCACTGTGTCTAAACAGTATTTGGAGGCATCGTATGTAGTGGCCAAAAGAATAGCTAAACTGGGTAAACTGCATACAATTGCCGAGACTCTCATTTTGCCGGCCGCACAAGACGTGAAGAATAATGATAGGAGATAGTGCAGCAGCCAAACTCGGTGCAGTACCACTGTCCAATGACACAGTCACTAGGAGGATTTCAGACATGTCTAATGACATCAGAGAGCAACTCATAGAGTTCATAAAACAGAGTCCTTACTACGCGCTGCAGCTGGACGAATCCACTGATATTGCTGGGCAGGCACAGCTCCTCGCCTATGTCAGGTATCTGCGTGACAAGGGGATTGAGGAGGATGTCCTGTTTTGCCAGCCTCTTCAGCCGCACACTACAGGAGAAGCCATCTTCAATGTCCTTGATATTTTTATCCGTGAAAATGGTTTGGCTTGGGACCGATGCATTGGCTTATGCACGGATGGTGCACGGGCAATGACCGGCCGCGAGCGTGGCCTAGTTGCTCGTGTTCAGCAAGTAGCTCCACTTGTGAAATGGACACATTGTATGGTCCATCGTGAAGCATTAGCTGCTAAAAAAATGCCGGTTCTCTTTGACTCCGTGCTGAACCAATCCGTGAAAATGACAAATCTAATCAAATGACGGCTGCTAAACTCTCGCTTGTTTGGGGTCCTCTGCCAGGAGATGGGGTCAGGGCACGAACAGCTGCTTCTGCACACTGAAGTTTGCTGGCTCTCCAGGGAGCGAGTGTTGCAGCGGTTGTATGAGCTGCGAGAGGAAGTGAAGTGTTTTTTGACAGAAATCAAATCAGATCTGGCGAAGCATCTGGATGACGCTATGTGGCTTGCGTCTCTGTCCTATTTGGTCGATATATTTGACCGTTTGAATGGCCTCAACTTGTCTCTGCAAAGCCGCGAAACTCATATTTTGCTCCTCGCAGACAGAGTGGACGCCTTCACACAAAAAATTGACCTCTGGCATGGCCGCATCAGTTGAGGGAACTGCGACATGTTCCCCAGCCTTGCAGACTTTATCACTGTTGCAGGCACGTCACATGATTTCTCCTCTCTATTTCAATCAGCGTCTGAGCACCTGTCTGCAATGAGAAAAGAATTTGCGACGTACTTTAAAGAGGATTATCGCTCTTTTGCGTGGGTTCGAGATCCATTTGTGTGCACAGCAAACGAGCTGTCAATTGATATGCAAGAACAGCTTATTGAGCTGAAGAGTGACAGTAGGCTGAAGGAACTTTTTACCTCCTGCCCTCTTTCATCATTCTGGGCAGCATTGACGCAGGAATACCCTCAACTCTGTGACGTCGCCTTGAAGATTCTCCTCCCTTTCGCGTCCACATATTTGTGTGAGGCAGGATTCTCAAAAATGACTTCACTCAAAACGAAATACCGCAATCGTGCACAAATCGAGGATGATTTGAGGCTATGTTTATCAGACATTGCACCAAAAATTGAGGATCTTTGCAAGGCAAAGCAGGCTCAGGTCTCACATTAACATCGCCTACCTGCAAGCTTCTGTAAAACATGCAGACGATATGCCTATTATTAGGCCTAGTAATAATAACAATAATAAAGCATAAATTCATATCAGAGGTCTAGTGCCAATTCCCAGTTATAGCAATAGCCTAGTAATGATAATAGGCCTACTGATGATAATAATAATAATAATAATAATAATAATAATAATAATAACAGCAAAACATGTAACCTCATAATTATACAGCTATAGCCTAGTAATGATAATAGGCCTACCACTACTCATAATAATAATAGTAATAATAATAATGTCTGCAAGCTCACATTAGAAGTCTGATGCTACTTCCAGTTATAACAATAGCCTAGTAATGATGATAGGCCTACCTAACGCTACTGATAATAATAATAATAATAATAATAATAATAATAATAATAATAATAATAATAATAGTGTTTGCCTAAAAATAATAGTCTATCTATCTATCTATCTATCTATCTATCTATCTATCTATCTATGCAAGGTGGTGTAGTGGGGGTGGGGCCGGTAAGGGGGGGTGCCGGGAGGAGGGGGAGCCCCAACTGCAATGAACCAGATTGGGGGGGGGCAGCTTGAAAAAGGTTGAGAACCCCTGGCCTAATCAAAGCCCAGACCTCAATCCAATTGAGAATCTGTGGCATAAATTGAAAATTGCTGTACACTAACGCAACCCACCTAACTTGAAGGAGTTGGAGCAGTTTTGCCTTGAGGAATGGGTAAAAATCCCAGTGGCTATATGTGCTAAGCTAATAGAGACATACCCCAAGAGACTTGCAGCTGTAATTGCAGCAAAGGGTGGCTCTAAAAAGTATTGAATTTGGCAGGGGTGAATACCTATGCACACTCCAGATTTTTGTTTTTTCATCTTAATTGTTTGTGTCACAATAAAACAACGATTTTCACCTTTAAAGTGGTAGGCATGTTGTATAAATTAAATGGTGCTAACCCCCGAAAATCCATTTTAATTCCAGCTTGTAATGCGACAAAACAGGACAGACACCAAGGGGGATGAATACTTTTTCCAAGACACTGTATCAGCAATATCACGCTTGAGGTCATGCTGTTGTACTGAATATCAGCACAGCTGTGATTCGGTCATAAACATAGATGTGCTTCTGTCTTTATTAGAATTCATTGACATTCTTTGCTGAAGAAGGAATCTAGTCTACAGTAATGCATAAGGTCTGTTGCAAGCAAGGCTGCTGTGGACTGTAATAGTCAGTCGTGGTTATATTTACTTGTCTAAACAAGGCATTTGACACCGTTAAGGTCAGCTGGTCAGCTAAGGGGAGAAAATCAAGAGTTATTCCTCTTGTTCCATTTGTTACGGACACACTGTTCAGTTCCACTGCCACTTATTCAGAGTGTAGTTTAATTAAAGAACCATTAATTGTCGCCCAGAAGAGGATGTGTTCCCTTTTGAGCCTGGTTCCTCTCAAGATTTCTTCCTCATGTCATCTCAGGGAGTTTATCCTTTTACCTGTTGCCTCTGACTTGCTTACTCGGGATCAAAATCGAAATCCATATCCAGATTTCTGTAAAAATGCAAAATGTCCATTTTTAAAAGCACTTTGTAAATAAAACTGAATTGAATTGAATCATTCAACATCTTTCTATTAACCCAGTTGTTTTCTTCCACTTGGCATGTACAATGTCATGCTGTTTCAAAATGTATGCCTGTGATCATCAGGAAACAAATTAGCAAACATGATCCATCCATCATCTGTAGCCACTTATCCTGTTCTACAGGGTTGCAGGCAAGCTGGAGCCTATCCCAGCTGACTATGGGTGAGAAGTGGGGTACACCCTGGACAAGTCGCCAGGTTATCGCAGGGCTGACATAGAGACAAACAGCCATTCACACTCATAGTCAATTTAGAGCCACCAATTAGCCTAACCTGCATGTCTTTGGACTGTGGAGGAAAACGGAGCACCTGGAGGAAACCAACGCAGTCACAGGGAGAACATGCAAACTCTAGCCTTGCCAGCCATTGGGCTTGAACCCAGGACCTTCTTGCTGTGAGGCGACACTGCTAACCACTACGCCACCATGCCGCCCTAGCAAACATGATAAAAAATGAAATTAGTCTTTCGAGTTAAAGTGCTTTTTTCAACGGTTCCCTGCCTATATGCTAAACTAGAGGAGCGTTCATTCTTCTGGTCAGGCTGCACCCAGTTTCAGGTGTGGTTGATGAAGTACAAGGCAGCTTTTGTCACCCATTGAAAAATGTGATATACATTAGCCACATGCAGGTTAGAGGCTCAGTGCACGGTTATCCCAGGTGGCGAACATTTGTGATTTACTCTGTGATTCATATTTTTTCTTTACTAAATAATTATTAGTCTAGCAACATTATAGTGTTCCATTGAAATAGTGACAAGCTTCAAATGGATTTCATTAGATTAGCTTTTGAACATGGAATGTTGTGGTTTGAGAGTCCATAATTGTTCTCATGGTGCCATTCACTGGCAGCTTGATTGGCACACTAGTCAAGCGAAATGAGCTGGCTCAGTCAACTACGTCTGCCGGGATGTGGGTGAAAAGGCTGAACAGGATGAACTCTGAACTCCAGGAAGGCATGAGAGGAGCCGAAGAAGAGGATGAATGAAAGAGAAGTCTTCATGTTGTTTGGGTTTGAAGTGCTGGTTTGGAGTGTGCATTGTGAATCACTCAGCCGTTTCCTTTAATAGAGCTACACAACTTCCTGCAGATTCCCTGATTGTGCCCCGCCAAAATTCTGGGCTTCAAAAACAAGCATTGACTGCCTAACTCGCCAAGAGAATACCTCATTTTTAACTGGCCAGGAGAGGCATTGAACACTTAAAGGCATGCGTAGTCCCACAAGTACAGGCTTCCATGCCATGGGCCTGCTCTTTGTGTTCACCTTTGTAGCGTCACCACTGCTTTTTTTTCTCTCGGATCACAGGAGAGAGTGAATAGGGGATAGAAAATTCCCAGACAAAATCGGGCCAAAACAATAACAAACTATAATTCACCATCGATTGTAAAACTGTGAAGGATATGGGGGCTTGGGTTTCTCTTCTTTTGGAGCTTTCATCTCCATGCCTTGAAGAACAATTAACTATACTAGAAAGGGTTGACTTGCCTGCATCTGCTGAAAGGATTAATTGCATATGAGGTTAATTTATAGCAGGACTTGTGTTATGGGATTGCTACCTCCTGCAGGGGTATTATACCATGCAGAGTTTATCTGTTCTGCATTTTGTGTATGTGTGTGTGTGTGTGTGTGTGTGTGTTACGTAGGTTTGTTACATAGGTGTTTTTATTTAATTGCCAAAATGTATGTGAAATCTCTTCCTTACAACTTATATAATGTGGTTACACTCTGTCATCTATATAATCAGCAGCAAAGTTTGTCTTGAGCTAACGTCGCCATTTCTCGAGGGATTTTCACCAAATTTGGCAAGTAGGTCCGGGGATGACCCGGAATTTTGCAGATATAAGCAAAATTCATGTACAGGCCCCAGGGAGGTCCCTGGGGTGCACAACATCCACCCACCCCCTCCCTCAATGCCTTTCATGTTACATTTATCAACACAAAGTCTCGACAGATCTTCACTAAACTTGGCACGTAGGTACAGGAGATAGCCACAATTTGGCAGAATTCAGAAATTCCATATTTGGGCTCCAGGGGTCCCCGGTGGGCCCCTAGGTGGTGGATGTTTGGATGAAGTAAGAAGTATGTAGCAACAAAGTATCTTTCATTTCTTGGTGGATATCTTCTCTCCACCCTTCCAACTGACTATTGTATTACTCTTAAAACCCTTTTTCTAATATATATATATATATATATATATATATATATATATATATATATATATATATATATATATATATATATAACACAGCATGTTTTATCAGAACCTGAAATGTAAAAATCTACAAAGTGAAAATATTTTCCCAGGAGAAATGTATATAGCTTATATTTGTGTTGCTCTAATAAAGAATATAAAACTAGAATTGTTTGTTTTTAATATATTATATGTCACATACTAAAAAAAATTACGTCCAAGCTTCACCCCCCCCCCCCCCCCCCAGGAACCCGGGCAAAGCCGGGCAACCTGTTAGTTCTAGATATACCATAGAGCTACTCAAAATGAGTCGATGTATTGAACCCAGTGTAAAGTACAGTCATGGCATAAAAAACTATGATTTTTACTGTGTAAACAACAGAGAAAAATGAGGATACATCAGTTACATTTCTCCTCTCCTCATTTTACATTTAATTTTCCTCTGATTTCCTTGGTGTGCAGTGTTGCGGGGGGGGGCTTTTTCATTTAGAAATGAAAGTACTACATTTTTTTGTTTTTTTTTCCCAAGGAAAAATGATTAGCTGTTGTATGCTATTGAATGTGCTTTTCATTTCTTTCTTTGTAAGGACTGTAAGAAAGTGGAAAGCCTGGCCCTTTGTTGTGTCCTTTCTAATTTGTTCATATCCATTTCAAATGAATTTTCATCAATCTTCTGATTTGTTAAAACATCAATTGTCTGTCTCAGCAATGAGTTGTGTATTTTAAGACTAACCTTGATCTAAAATGGCATGGGCCCCTTGTGGGACAGGCGGGGTCGAGGGCGCCTCCTCCTCCATCCGGAGGGTCTTTGGTTCCGGCCAGCTCGGGCAGGGTTCTGACGCACAGGAGCCCTCATGCTACCCGGCTCCTCCAGCTCCTTGCTATGCTCAGTGGAGGTCACTAGACCTGTAGGGCAGAGAAAGAACACTGTATTCCATACTGATGGATTTGGCATATATACATTTTACTTTGACCATCTCCTGATTTTAATTCCATAAAGTGCTTGTCTTACGAAAATGATATCATAAAATCCCGGGTCTTCTGTGTGTGATATGCTTAAATAGGTTGTAAAGTTCACCGATAAATAAAAAAAATTGGCTTGAAAAAGAAATTTTTAGCATCTGAATTCTGTTCCAAAAATCACTAAAAGCTTGTCCACTATTGCTAGATCACAGCGATTTACAGGTCAGTGGCGCTGCATGTGTAACGTCATATCCGCCACTGCCTTCTTTTGTGTCCACACTGACTCTATTCACCCAATTGATCTGATTGACTCATATTTGTGTTTCCTTTTCTTTTACTTTATGTTCCAGCCTTTTAATTTTGGACCGTAGAGCTTCCTTATCTGATTTCACAGTTAGGCAGTTATCACACTGTAAATTAGAGGGAAAAGGTGTGCTTGATGACAATGGCTGTCTTGTAAAGTCTGGAGTGAGAGTTATAAAAGTACTTGAATGAGACAGTGGAGTTGTAAAAACCTTTTATGGTTGCAGAGGTATAGTGATTTTAGTAAAAATCAATAATGGTAATTGCGCACTGACCCCCCCCCCCCCCCCCCCCCCCCCACCACCACCACCACCACCTAACATTGTAGCACAAAATAGAAAGGGTCTACATGGTCTTAACTGGGACTGTTAGAAGCAGAAAAGGTTGTAGTTTTATGAGCAACTTAGTTTTGGAGGTTAACCCTAACAAATTCCTGGCTGTTGCGAGCTCACTGCGCACAATGCATATGGCACAACGCGCCACCCGCTCCTGCTGGCTCCAGAGCTAAAAGTGAAAGTGCCTAACACTTGCTGTGTGGTGAGCGCTTTACTCTTTGGGATGGCGCTTCTGAATTTTGTTTCTATGGGGTGCCAAGTGTCACCGGGCCCATTTCGTGGATGAAATGCATTTCGTCCATCAGAGAATGCATTTCGTCATCACAAAATGCATTTCGTCGGACGAAGTGCACTTCATCCATCACCGGGCCCATTTCATGGACGAAATGCATTTCGTCCATCACAGAATGCATTTCGTCATCACAAAATGCATTTCGTCGGACGAAATGCATTTCGTGATGACGAAATGCATTTCGTGGGACGAAATACATTTTGTGATGACGAAATGCATTCTGTGATGGACGAAATGCATTTCGTCCCACGAAATGAATTTCGTCCATCACGAAATGCATTTTGTCCACAGAATGCATTTCGTCGGACGAAATGCATTTCGTCCATCACAAAATGCATTTCATCGGACGGAATGCATTCTGTGATTGACGAAATTCATTTCGTGATCTACCATACTGCATTCTGTGGACAAAATGCATTTCGTGATGGACGAAATGCATTTCGTGGTACGAAATGCATTTCATCCATCACAGAATGCATTTCGTCATCACAAAATGCATTTCGTCCATCACAAAATGCATTCCGTCCAACGAAATGCATTTCGTGATGGACGAAATGCATTTCGTACCACGAAATGCATTTCGTGATGACGAAATGCATTCTATGATGGATGAAATGCATTTCGTCCGACGAAATGCATTTTGTGATGACAAAATGCATTCTGTGATGGACGAAATGCATTTCGTCCGACAAAATGCATTCTGTGATGGACGAAATGCATTTCGTCCGACGAAATGCATTCTGTGATGGACGAAATGCATTTCGTCCGACGAAATGTATTCTGTGATGGACGAAATGCATTTTGTCCGACGAAATGCATTTTGTGATGACGAAATCCATTCTGTGATGGACGAAATGCATTCTGTGATGGACGAAATGCATTTCGTCCACGAAATGGGCCCGGTGACACTTGGCACCCCATATGTTTCCAGACAAAATGAACTGCTCCGGATACCAGACATCACTCAAATCCTTCTATCTGAATTTGCTTCACAAATTTATCTTTTTCAAAATGTATAGAGCAGACACCAAACCATACTGTCAGCTTGAAGTTACCTCTCTTTGTCTGTATAAATCAAATCCATACATTCTGTAAGTGTCCTGCCGACTTTAGGCTATGATGGACTAAAAGTACCCTTTTTTAAAAAATCGGTTACACTTGAACAGCCTTGAAGGACACACCTCTTAGGAGGCATGCTTTGGTTTTAATTTTGTTTTGGAATAAAAAAAAAATTAAAAACGTGCTACACTTTGCAAAGCAGACAAAGCCAGAGATGCCGTCAAACTTTCAAGCGTTGCACATATGACGTCACCTCCTTTGAATTAACAATAACTTACCAGGAATGCATTCGTGTAATAGCGGACTTAAAGAGCCAAACTTTACTGGCTAAATCGAACATGTTCCTGGTCTCGTATTAAAATATAATTTAGACAGTAAACTATTTAACATGTCTAGTTTTATAAAGTATAATTTCCAGGGGTGATGTCATTTTCGTAAGACTAACACTTTAAACTGTGTCAAGAGCTCAGCAGGTCCACACAACCATTCCTCAGTCTCATCATCACATACCTTCCCTCGCACTGTCACTGCTATTTCTTAATCATATGATTTAAGGTGGATTACTGAATAATATGGGTTGTTGTTGTTGTTGTTGTTGTTTTGCCATTATTGGCTTAACATAACAAAACTCAGTCATGAAGCACTGTAAAAAGGTGCGACAGTCTGGTGATCTCAGTCAGAGAGTGGTATTTACTAAGTACATTCACTCTGTCTTATACAGTGGGGTCCAAAAGTATTAGACTATGAGTGAAAATGCTTCTGCCTGGCATACTTTTTCAAATTAACATAAAGCTTTTCATTACAAAGAATATTTTCAGTAACAACTTGCATGAACAGGAGAATCTTTCAAGTATTTTCATGAATTTCTCATGAGTTTCTTAGTATTTCGTACATCCCCCTTTTGCTTTAATGACAATGTGCACTCAAGCTGCCATGGACTCCAGAAGTGTGTGCAAAACCTTATGATCCATTATAGATCAGATCCACCTGAGTGGTGTCTGAATACGTGCTTTAATGAAAGGGATAAAACTCACGGAAAATCTGATCTTTTGTCCAAAGCAGTTAACATGGTCAATATCACAAATTTAAATACATTGCTTACATTTAAATTGTAATGTAGATATTCTGCAACATCTTGTATATTGAATAATCAAGATGTTACACATTTCCTTTTTTGTTTTTGAAAATTCGATCTTCTAAATCTTTCTGTTTATTTGCAGTTTTAAGGAAAAAAAATAATCCCAGATTTTTAATTTGATCTCAGCCATTTAGGCCTCACATTATACAGTGTTTTGCAAAAGTATTCATCCCCCTTGGTGTTTGTCCTGTTTTGTCGCATTACAAGCTGGAATTAAAATGGATTTTTTAGGGGTTAGCACCATTTGATTTACACAACATGCCTACCACTTTAAAGGTGCAAATTGTTGTTTTATTGTGACACAAACAGCAATTAAGATGAAAAAACAGAAATCTGGAGCATACATAGGTATTCACTCCCTTTCATATGAAACCCCTAAATAAGAGCTGCTCCAACCGATTCACTTCATAAGTCACATAATTAGTTGATTAAGATCCACCTGTGTGCAATCAAAGTGTCACATGATCTGTCACATGATGTCTGTATAAATCACCCTGTTCTGGAAGGACCCTGATTCTGCAACACTACTAAGCAAGCAACATGAAAACCAAGGAGCCTCCAAACAGGTCAGAGACAAAGTTGTGGAGAAGTATAGATCAGGGTTGGGTTATAAAAAATATCCCAAACTTTGAATATCCCAGGGAGCACCATTAAATCCATTATAGCAAAATGGAAAGAATATGTTACCACTACAAACCTGACGAGAGAAGGCCGCCCACCAAAACTCACAGACCAGGCAAGGAGGGCATTAATCAGAGATGCAACAAAAACACCAAAGGTAACACTGAAGGAGCTGCAAAGATCCACATCGGAGATGGGAGTATCTGTCCATAGGACCACTTTAAGCCGTACACTCCACAGAGCGGGGCTTTATGGAAGAGTGGCCAGAAAAAAGTAATTGCTTAAGAAAACATGTTTGGAATTGGCACAACAGCATGTGGCAGACTCCCCAAACACATGGAAGACGATTTTCTGGTCAGTTGAGACTAAAATTGATCTTTTTGGCCATCATGGGAAATGTCATGTGTGGTACAAACCCAACACCCTGAGAACACCATTCCTACAGTGAAGCATGGTGGTGGCATCATCATGCTGTGGGGATATTTTTCATCTGCAGGGACAGGAAAGCTGGTCAGGACTGAAGGAAAGATAGATGGCACTAAATACAGGGCAGTTCTGGAAGAAAACTTGTTTGAGTCGGCCAGAGGTTTGAGACTGGATTGAAGGTTCACATTTCAGCAGGACAATGACCCTAAACATACTGCTAAAGCTACACTGGAGTGGTTTAAAGGGAAACATTTAAATGTCTTGGAATGGCCTAATCAAAGCCTCAATCCAATTGAGAATCTGTGACATAAATTGAAGATTGCTGTACACCAACACAACCCATCTAACTTGAAGGAGTTGGAGCAGTTTTGCCTTGAGGAATGGGCAAAAATCCCAGCAGCTAGATGTGCTAAGCTAATAGAGACATACCTCAAGAGACTTGCAGCTGTAATTGCAGCAAAAGGTGGCTCTAGAAAGTATTGACTTTGGGGGGTGAATAGCTATGCACACTCCAGATTTCTGTTTTTTTTTTCATCTTAATTATTGTTTGTGTCACAATAAAACAACAATTTGCACCTTTAAAGTTGTAGGCATGTTGTGTAAATCAAATGGTGCTAACCCCCAAAATCCATTTTAATTCCAGCTTGTAATGCAACAAAACAGGACAAACACCAAGGGGGATGAATACTTTTGCAAAACACTGTATGTGTAACTTAATATTTCCAAATCACTTTTTCCACATATACAGGTTTTTTGAAAATGTAGTACTGTATATAAAAACTTTTCATTTAATAGGTTGCAGCAGGGGTGGCACGGTGGTGTAGTGGTTAGCGCTGTCGCCTCACAGCAAGAAGGTCCTGGGTTCGAGCCCCGGGGCCGGTGAGGGCCTTTCTGTGTGGAGTTTGCATGTTCTCCCCGTGTCCGCGTGGGTTTCCTCCGGGTGCTCCGGTTTCCCCCACAGTCCAAAGACATGCAGGTTAGGTTAACTGGTGACTCTAAATTGACCGTAGGTGTGAGTGTGAATGGTTGTCTGTGTCTATGTGTCAGCCCTGTGATGACCTGGCGACTTGTCCAGGGTGTACCCCGCCTTTCGCCTGTAGTCAGCTGGGATAGGCTCCAGCTTGCCTGCGACCCTGTAGAAGGATAAAGCGGCTAGAGATAATGAGATGAGATGAGGTTGCAGCAGAAATGAATCCAAATGCTTTCTAAAAATAGAAAGTCATAGTTTCATGTGTTCTTTTCTCTAGATGGTGTCGATAATGAATCTCTCCTATATGATAAAACTCTTATATCCAGGAAACTTTAAATTAACATGACACAAGCCATTTTCATGCAGGTTTCCTTTCATGCAATCCCTTGTTTGATTTGAATTTTGAGAACATTATCATAATTTAGAGAAAATTGAATGGCAAGAGGTATTCTCATGTGCTCAGTGAAGACGGCATGTAGCTTATGTAAACTATGTAAACTCAGTTTTTGTAGATGCATTTGATCTGTATGTCGCCATCCTTATAGTTGAGGGTTAGCCATCCAGGGAACTGTTCTGCAACTAGCTTCCATGAATTCTCTTGGGTGATTATAGCACACCAGAGGGGCCCAAACCCTCATCTGGTGGTGGACACACATTCACACCTATGGGCAATTTAGTGTAGCCAATTTAACTAATCTGCCCATCTTTGGACTGTGCGAGGAAACCCACACAGACATGGGGCGAGCATACAAACTCCACACAGAAAGGCCCCAGTCGGCCATGAGGTTGGAACCCAGAACCTTCTTGCTATGAGGCAACAGTGCCACCCAGATGCTTTTGATAGAGATAACTAAATATGCTTCAGAAACACTTGTGCTCACTTATGTTTTTTTTTTAACCCCGTTACCATTCCTGCCCACAGCACTTTTCAAAACATGCCCATGTTATTTAATTTGATTCCATATAGGGTAATATGGTAAATATTCATGGGTGCCTCAAAAAAGGGTTCCTCAAACTTCTTATGTGGTTCTACTTAGAATTCTTTTGGCTCTACGGTTCTGCAGAGAATCCTTAGAGGGAACAAAGTAAACAATTCCAATGAGTGTACATGAAACACAGCATTTAAAGATTTTGATTAAATGGTTACACCATCATGAGGTTTTCCTCACATCTCTGTGTTGTACTCAGAGAAGTAAAACAGCTCATGAACAGCTCGTTTGCACAGACATGTGAGTGAGGATTTGTATGAGCACACCGTAAGTCTTGACGAAACCCAGATGTTTCATATCATCACGCAATAACTGTAGTAAGATCTTTTAAACTGCTTTATACACTAGAGTGTGGTCCGATTCTCCCAAACCTTTCACCTTAGTAGGAAATCAAAGCAGTGCTCCAGGGTGTGAGGGTTTGGAGTATCATCATCTGCTCGCTGATATCTGATGTGACTAATCTCACGAGTGATTCCATCACTGATCTCCACTTTCTGTTCGATGACATTACTGACTCCAGGAATGCCTTGCATGAGAAAGCTACTAATGTGCATACATCATGGGAAAATTAGGGAGCGGATTTATGGTAATTCAAGCATCAGAAATGAATTGAATATAATGTGAAGCTCATAAAAACCTGTTTAATTATTAAATTGCTATTGCTTCTCAGTGCTGATTTGGTGAACATCCAAGCCACCATTTCCAAGCAATTTGCTTTATAACATATTTCACACAATGAAGGTCTTAATCATTTCCTAGCATGCTTTGTGAATTAATATCCACATCTCTCTCTCTCTCTCTCCCCAGTTATAACCTTTGCATATATCTTTTCATCCAAGCCTCAAGTTTTGTGCCAAAATCACAGCCAGAAAGACGCATCAGCTAATAAAAAAGCATTTTTCATTCAGAGCTTCCTATTTAGCTTTCCTGTCAAGAACGAGAATTTGTTTAAACAGGCAACATGTATTCCTGAAGCCTAGCCAGGTCTTTCATTAAGTCTGTTCATTACTTTGACATTTCAGCTAATTAATATCCTTTGCTAACCTTCGACAAGAATTTTGGAAGAGAAATTTCTGTCACATGCACTCACAATATCGGCTTCTCGAAAATATTAATTCAAGAAGCCAATTCCACTGCCTTTCCCTTAGTGGAATACAACACGTACAAATCTTACAAATCAAGTCTTATATTCAAGTTAATCATCTTTACTTGCTGTGTAACACGTTTACATGAGAACAGTTGATTAATTCATTCAAGGCATAGAAAGACTCCATTACATTACAAACCCCCCCCCCCCCCCCCCCCCCCCCACACACACACACACGCAAAATCCGACTTTCCTCCAGGCAACCTAATTCTGTACTTATCCTCTTGCTATTGGATCAAAAGCAGAATTAATGAAGGAGGTTTATATACCGTATTTGCTCAACACACACACACACACACACACACACACACACGCACACACAGTTAACTCATGTCTACTTAATAGCTGGTGGGGGAGGTAGAAGGTGAAGGGTTAAAATGTAAAAAGGCTCCATGTGTGAGTGCGGTTAGAACCGACAGGAAGCTTTTCTCCCCCAAGAGTAACAGAAAAACACACAATGGGTCTTAACCATGATCTAATTGTCGGTGCAACCATCATTCAGTCCTGCACGTCCCTGAAACATGACAGGAAGAACAGACGCAAACTGTCTGAAAGGGATAATGAAGAATGTCCCAGCTTGGCCTCAGAACAGATTGTAATTACAACTGAACAAGCTGAAAGCTGCTTATCAATATATTGCATTCACTCTTCTCCCAGTGCTCAGTCTTGTCATAACATTTCTCCTTAATGAACAATTTAAGGTTTCCTGCCATCACAGGCTGCCTGTCTTTGCCCAGTGTTTTGAGGACATACATCTGAGTTTGGGTCAAAAAACCATAATGTAAGCTGCTAAAAATAAAACCTCCGGCAGCCATTAGAACAACGTTTATGAATTAACTTTTAACATCCAGAGGAAACTTAATCAGACAGATGCGCTAAATATTGAGGGGGAAGTCTATTTTAGGCACATAGAGTCACTCTCAGTGACTGTTTCACAGCTCTTGACTTTGTCTCAAACCACACAGTCCTTTATAGACCTCTGGTGGATGCTGCATCCTTTTAAACGCCATCAAAAATGATGGCAAAATGACAAGGACATAACAGCGGATGTATTTCATCAGTTTCTTATCCCGCTCATCATGCTGTAAAAAGTAAAGTGCCCTGTCCTCGAATTATATTGACAATTATGGTAATAAAGTGACTGTGCTTCCAGAAACTTCTCATGGTGCAACTATGCTTATCATGTCTCATGAGAAATTCATGCTAAATCAAATGAATGACATGAATGTGGTTTGGTTTAAGCCAAATAAAGTTGCAAGAAAAAGTACCCTGCTTTCCATAGTTCATTTGCAAGTGTGAGACCATAACTCCTCTTTAGACATCCCTCAGTAAGATGAAGTTTATAACCACTAGACCTTGCTGTTTAACCCACTGCTTGATCATGATGCTTCATAATTCATTCATCGTACTTTTGAAAAAAGAAGAATAAAGAAAGAAAATGAAAAAAGAGCAAAGTTTTTTGGTGCCTTCTTTCAGCTCAACTGAAGATGGTAGTGCAGCAGTGACTATTCCCATTTCAGTGTGTGACAGACTGCTCCATCCTCCAGAGTCATGATGAATAGCCAGAAGTGCTACTATTTCATTTTCTTCTCCCTGCCTTGGTGCACTCCTTGGGTGCTATCCATTATGTTGGCTTTTTCACACGACTGCCTTGTTGCTGCTGGACATACCGAGGTTGATAGCCTGTTTCTCTAAATCCACAGTCTGTATCTCATGCGGACAACTTGTGCCTCTTCAAGCGCTTGTCTGGCAGAGGAAGAAAGAGCCACAGGGCACGGGGCAGTTATGAACAGCCGGTTGAGTTTGATGGGCACCTCACTGACACCCTGTGTGGAGCTTAAAATGTACAAAATGCCCCAAGTATAGGTGCACTGCACCTATATATATATATATATATATATATATATATATATATATATATATATACATATATATATATATATATATATATATATAAGAAGGACACATGATCATTATTAAGGATGCTTTAGAGACATGTTTTGGAGAGCATATACATGGAAAGTCCAGATGGATTTAATCTATTCGCCACTACTCCAGGAAGTGAGAGATTAGATCTATTTATGTGCAAAGCAGAACCAGGTGAGGACAGCACAGCGTTCCTCTATAGGGAGATGTATTACATGTCTTTTCACTCCTCAAATTCAACCTTTGGTACTTATCCCATGCTGCTTAAGCTGCCTCATTGGAAGGTTATTTGTGTGCAGATCATTCCATTCATTTATCGTCTCTCTTTACCGTGCATTTTATATACAGCTCTGGGAAAAAAAAATTTAAAATAAGAGGCCACTTTTAATGGTGACCACCATTTTTAAATTTTTTTTTTCCAGAACTGTATATCATATTTAGAATAAGCCATGAACATGGAAACAATAGCTGAATAGGACATGCTTGGCCAGCATGGAAAGAACTGTAGTGAAGGATGAGGAGAAAAAAAATTAACAAAGAAAAAGGCTGGTAAGACCTACTAAATGGACAAAGACGGATAATAATTTGAAGACACTTATGCCAGCTTCATCAGCAAACCTGGCACGGTGGTGTAGTGGTTCGCGCTGTCGCCTCACAGCAAGAAGGTCCGGGTTCGAGCCCCGTGGCCGGCGAGGGCCTTTCTGTGCGGAGTTTGCATGTTCTCCCCGTGTCCGCGTGGGTTTCCTCCGGGTGCTCCGGTTTCCCCCACAGTCCAAAGACATGCAGGTTAGGTTAACTGGTGACTCTAAATTGACCGTAGGTGTGAATGTGAGTGTGAATGGTTGTCTGTGTCTATGTGTCAGCCCTGTGATCACCTGGCGACTTGTCCAGGGTGTACCCCGCCTTTCGCCCGTAGTCAGCTGGGATAGGCTCCAGCTTGCCTGCGACCCTGTAGAAGGATAAAGCCTCTAGAGATGAGATGAGATATTTATTTATTTATTTCCCACTCGCCCCTCCTTCGGGTGGTCTTGTGACAAAGTGACAAAGTTTGTTTGTTTGTTTGTCTTGAGCTAATGTCGCTTTTTTTTGACTGATTTTCACCAAATTTGGCAAGTAGGTTGGGGGATGACCCAGAATTTTGCAGATTTAAACAAAATTCATGTACAGGCCCCAGGGAGGTCCTTGGGGGACAAGGCAATCTTTGTTTATTTGTTTGTCTTGAGTGAATGTTGCCATTTCTCAATGAATTTTCACCAAATTTGACAAGTTGGTAGGGGGATGACCCGGAATTTTGGAGATACAAGCAAAATTCATGTACGGGCCCCAGGAAGGTCCCTGGGGTCACAACATCCACCCACCCCCTCCCTCAATGCCTTTCATGTTACATTTATCAACAAAACTTTCGACAGATCTTCAGCCACAATTTGGCAGAACTCAGAAATTCCATATTTGGGCCCCAGGTAGTGGATGCTTGGATTTTTGTTTGTCTTGGGTTAACGTCACCATTTCTCAACGGCTCTTCACCAAATTTGACATGAAAGTCTGGGGGCAACCCAGAATTTTGCAAAACCCAAGCAATGCCCAGGTAACCTGCTAGTGTGTGTGTGTGTATATATATATAATATATAATATGATATATATATATCAGGGCTCTGGGCAGGACATTTGAGTTTTTCCATATCAACCTTAGCAAGCCATGTCTTCATGGATCTCACTTTGTGCACAGGGACATTGTCATGCTGTAACATTCTACAACATACAATGACATCCTATACAAGTACTTCCAACTTTGTGGCAACAGTTGGAGGAAGACTCCCATATGGGTATTATGGTCAGGTTTTCATATTCTTTTAGCCATATAGTGTATATTTACACAGTTCTGCATGTATTAAACAAAAATACATGTTTAAATCAAAATTTCATTTTGTCATGGTGTTGAAAAGTCTGCTGTAGCCTTAAACATTCTACAGCTTGTTTCCAATGATGGGTACAAAACAACCATGGATAGAGCATCTGAACCACAGAAGAGTGCTGAATAAATGCTACACTAGCAGTGTACCACAAAGCCAGAGGTGAAGAATTCATTCAGATAAAAACCAGCCCTTGGCTTTTTAGACAATTTGCATGTGTGTGTTTGAAGTGTACTAAATTTTAGATTATATTTATACAACACCATCAGGTACGTGCATGAGAGTGAGCACTGGGGTGTGGATCCCCATGGGTGTGTAACCATAGCACTTCAGAGCTGTGATACCCAATCCTTTGAAGAACCTTCATTCACTAAAATGAGAGAGAGAATCAAGAAACATACATTGCATACATACTATATACAAATATATATGAAACAAATAATATTTCAAGAGGATATTACACACTGGTGTGAAGATATGAAGTTTATCTTCGAATGTTGAATGTATATTTCACGAGTGAGCGAAATATTCTTCAACATGAAAAGATAAACTTCATATCTTCACGCCACCATTTAATATTCTTTTTATGATCTAGACACATTCACAAAAAAGTACACAAATTTTTCAAAACAATTCATCAGTATTATCACGAGTGAGGATATTGGAAAATATGTTACTCAATATCCATGAAAAATACGAGTAGCGTATTTCCCAGTAAAACACTCATGTCTATATAATAAATATATTTATACGCCACTCATATTTTTCATACAAACTGCATCCCAGAAATTGAGTAACATATTTTCCAATATCCTCATTCAGTGAATTGTTTTGATAAATTTGGGTACTTTTTGTTTGTGAATGTGTCTGTATAATAAAAAGAACATGACATGTTGGCTTCAAGATATGAAGTTTATCTTATTGTGTTGAAAAACTCATATTTTCCATACGAAATACATCACGGATCTGAGTAATAGAAATATTTCCCAATATTTCACTCCGATGACATCAATCCCAGTGTTTTTCTCACTGACTAGATGCATGCTGTGAAAATGTGAACCGGTTCAAAATTAAAGTTTTTTTTAATAACTTGCGTACTTTTTTGTGTATGTGTTTATATCATATAAAAGACATTACAAAATATGTGGCGTGAAGATTTGAAGTTTATCTTCTCGGGTTGAAAAATATACATTCAGATATATTTCATATGTATTCACGACTCGAAGATAAGCTTCATATCTTTGCGCCACGATGTAATATCCTCTCGAAATTTCATATGTTTCATATATATGTTTTTTCGAACAATGTGCGGTGTATTGTAAGGTATTAGCTCTTTGTTATTTTATTTATTCTTTTTTGTCACTATTTTTCATTTTCTTTCTTTTGTATGTACAAATAATTACATTTTTATACATGTTCGAAATAAATAAATTCATTCATTCATTCATTCATTCATTCATTCATATATTCATATATAGTATGCATGCAATGCATGATTCTTGATTCTCTCTCTTTTGTCTCATATTCTCTCTCATTTAGTTTATATATATATATATATATATATATATATATATATATATATATGGGGGCGGCACGGTGGTGTAGTGGTTAGCGCTGTCGCCTCACAGCATGAAGGTCCTGGGATCGAGCCCCAGGGCCGGCGAGGGCCTTTCTGTGTGGAGTTTGCATGTTCTCCCCGTGTCCGCGTGGGTTTCCTCCGGGTGCTCCGGTTTCCCCCACAGTCCAAAGACATGCAGGTTAGGTTAACTGGTGACTCTAAATTGACCGTAGGTGTGAATGTGAGTGTGAATGGTTGTCTGTGTCTATGTGTCAGCCCTGTGATCACCTGGCGACTTGTCCAGGGTGTACCCCGCCTTTCGCCCGTAGTCAGCTGGGATAGGCTCCAGCTTGCCTGTGACCCTGTAGAACAGGATAAAGTGGCTAGAGATAATGATATGATATGATATATATATATATATATATATATAAAACTAAATGAGAAATCATAAATAACAATAAAGAAAATAGCAAGAAATCAAAAAAACAGTAATCATTTCATATTACTGTTATATCAGTAATCAAATAATTTGAATATATATATATATATATATATTGAAATCAAAGTCCTTCCCACTTTTCCGTAGCCCTCGGCCTCTCACCTATTACATAGCTAGGGCTACAGTGGGGGGTAGTCCTCTGGTAACCGCAAGAGTTTGACTCCTCACTCGCATCTGTATTGCAGTGTGCCTTGCCAGACGGCAGTAGGTACCATTTTTATGACAGTCTTTGGTATGACCCGACTGTGAGTAGAACTCGCAATCTCCCGATCGAGAGGCAGACAACACACTAACCACTAGGCCAACTCGCGGTCATTACTATATGTTGGTTGTCTCTATATAGGTTGTGTTAACCCTGTGATAGCTTGGTGACCTGCCCAGGATGTATACATATGGAGATATTCCATATATATATATATATATATATATATATATATATATATATATATATATATATATATATATATATATATGGAATTTTGTGGTAAGCCAATCAGTGTTTAAAAAATGTTTAATATTTTAGATACTTCAATGTAGTCACCGTTTACCTTGATGACGCCTATTGGCATTATCTTAACCAGCTTCATGAGGTAGTCACCTGGAACACTTGCCTTCTTAACGCATTCGAGATCAAACAGTAAATAGTAAATAATAACAATACAGAAAATAGCAAGAAATCAAAAAACAGTAATCATTTCTGATCTGAGCAAAAAATAATAAGACTTGTAAATGGCCATAGAGTGCTCCTGCTTGAGCTGTTTTATTATTTTCTCCACTACACACAAATCTGTGCCAAGCCCAATAATCTGTAGCCTGCCAAGCCATCCTCCACTTAGTCATAGTAGAACACAGGCATTATATCCCTAATAAGATGAGAATTAAGACAAAGTGCTAGCTTCGACACAGTATAAGCCCCTGTTAATGCATAACTCATTATACGTACAGTCAGTACACGTGAAGTCCCTCAGTGAGCTACTTGGCATATGGAAATGAAGGTAAGGAAACCACGGCCGTTGTTTGAGCTGCATATGAAATCAGAAGTCTTCCATTCTGAATCGTTCTGCCTTTTGCAGCCCGAGAGTCACAGCGCTGCTTATCACATGCCTACCAGTAGCACAGGGCCTTGGCAGAAACTGGTACCAATCTCTTGTCGACTTTCAGACCATGTTACCATGGCAGCCGTTCTGAAAGGCGCTCAGTCAGGACCAAAAGGAATGATATTGCGAATTGGAATTGAGTCCCAGGTTTTACACATTTCAGGTTTTGTGCCCTCAGTGCTTCATTAGCATCTGCTGGACAAGGTGGGTTATGCAGTGCATGTGGTCCAGCACATTGCTGGTCGTGAATGTTTTGGAAGTATGGAACTGTTTGATATGCAGCAACGTGTGACTGTCATAGTAATGCACATGGGAGGAAATGAAGAACAGCTTTGTTTGGTGCTGCCCCACAGAGGAAAAACAAGTGCACACAAACTAGTCCCAGTATGCTGTCTTTCTTCTTACTCAACCCACAAAAGTTGCTCCTTTTTGCAACCTATTACTAAGAAGAAAAGAGGCTGTACCCTGCTTTAAAACAAAACAAAAAATCAAACATGTACTTTGTCGTTATTCAGCTCTCTGATCTTGTCTGACACATTCAGATGGCACGCAGCTTTGGAAACTACACATGACCCAAATTAGTGCACTGCTTTAATGATGAGGTGAGAAATGGCCCAGTTCCAAGTGATCAGAGCGCAGGTTCAAAGCGGCGAGGCTGCCTGCAGCCGGGAATGCTAATGAAGCTCAACGAAAGAGAGCAAGAGACAGAAAGCTGAACAGTTGCTCTGGATCGACAGGGGTGAATCAGTGGGTAGAGGTTACTGCAGGTTGGGTCGTCTAATTCACTGAGCTGCTCACACAAGAGCAGCAATATTAAGCAAGATTTCTCATGAATCAGCTCCAGGCAGTATGCCATTTTAGAGAGGAGTTACAATCAGGAGAGGTTTGGGGAGGCTGAGTTTCGGATATTGCAAGGAAAGTGCAGATTTTCATATCTTGCGTGGCAAAAGAAGCTGCATCACTGATAAACTGTGATGAATCCCTTGCACCTCTGATCACTGAATCATAGTATTCATCAGTGCTGAATTTGTGTGTTGTGACTCGATGCGTGCTGGGGGGTCAGCTGCAGTGCCCCTGTTTTGGGTCTGTGCCACACTACAGGGTGACTTAGAGTAATGCCAACACTGTACACATTTTGTGCTGAGAGAACATATTTTGATCCCTGTGTTCTCTGTTCAAAATCTCCTCAGTCAGTAGAAAATATTTCGAATGTAATGAATAAAGGGTGAGCAACCCATAACTAGCTACTGTAAGCAACTGATTTGATTTTAATATATAATTACTGAATCAGATGGAAAGCTGGAAGCATCCTGGAGTCTTTCCAATTCCTAAATATTTGCTCTGGTTCTCATGGTGCATTTTCAGGTCATTGAGGTTGCAGCTGCAGTTTGTTTTGTTTATCTGTGTTGCATATTAACCAATATGTGTATACATGTGCTGAAATGAAATGCAGCGCTCTTTGGTGCTTCCAGGAAAGACTTTTGCCTTAAATAGATATGTTTATGGGCTTGTGCCACTTTAAAGAGTAAACTATTCACACTAAGGGAACGAGTGTTTTTTTTTTTAAACGAGAACAGTGGCTACAACATTGGCTTGGATTTACTGCAAACATAACATTATTTCATATTAAATCCTGCCGATAAAATGGAGTCATATATAATAAATATATACTGCACATGTAGCACTGTCGCCTCACAGCAAGAAGGTCCTGGGTTTGAGCCCAGCAGCTGACGAGGGCCTTTCTGTGCGGAGTTTGCATGTTCTCCCCGTGTCCGCGTGGGTTTCCTCCGGGTGCTCCGGTTTCCCCCACAGTCCAAAGACATGCAGGTTAGGTTAACTGGTGACTCTAAATTGACCGTAGGTGTAAATGCGAGTGTGAATGGTTGTTTGTCTCTGTGTCAGCCCTGTGATGACCTGGCGACTTGTCCAGGGTGTACCCCGCCTCTCGCCCATAGTCAGTTGGGATAGGCTCCAGCTTGCCTGCGACCCTGTAGAACAGGATACGTGGCTACAGATGATGGATGGATGGATGTACATACCACCCAGCCATATATTAACTGTTACAAGCTTAGTACGGCGAAGACTGAACGACTTCACGGCGTATTATTTTTATTCAATTATTTGAAAAGGCAATGCGTACCTATCCTGTAGCATGGGCCTATAAATTGTGGGAATTCTCAGTGGACATGGAAAGTGTTTCCCAACTCTCAACCACTTCTCTGCGATCCACTTTCAGTTCTTCTCATTAAAGCAACTTCGCCCGAACAGCATACTAATACTAGGAAACTATGGACTGGGCACCACAATATCAGCTCATATAACTTACAGCCTGTGAAGACAAATTGTTGTGGTGACCTTTTTTCTGCCTTTTATATCTGAACTGAAATGAGAAATTTCTGCTCTAGTATAGTTGTTTTGTTTATTTATTTATTTATTTATTTATTTTCTCTGAGTGCAATATTGTTCGGACTTTATGATTTTCTCGCCACATGTTTTAGAAATTGAACGTGAATGCAATTAAATTCTATTTAATCCTGATGCGTCTTCACAAGCTTAGCTCGCTGTTCATAAAAACGTCTTCCCCGATCACATCTGATTGGCAGCGGCCATGAAACTAATGCTTTATGTTCAAACAGGGATCCATAAATCACTTTATTATTCAGCCAGCATGGATGGTGTGAGGAGTTTGGAATGTCTGGCTTTAATTAACCAGTTAAAGCGAAAGAGAAGGAGGCAGACTGGGGAGGTTTCAGGTGATAGACTGTGTTCAATAGCAATGTTCCAGCCGATTCTGATAAACAAAAGGGATTGTGATGCCCTCGCCGTTTGCTCGTGCAAAGTCTTACAGATTAGCAGCAGTGACAGCGTGTTGATCTGGCCGAAGGAAGCAGGCTGGCTGGATGCTTTAGAAGCTCAGAAGCTGCCAGTACATGAGGCTCACTACTCTTGCCAGATGCCCGAGTGGAAACACTGAGCTTCAAGCAGCAACTTTTAAGAAAGCTACTAAATCTTTTATGTTCCCTGCAGAAGTACACCTGCGATAGTGGCAGAACAAGAAAGACCACCAGCTGGGAAAGTTTTAAAGGCAGTTGAATATTTTAGTGCCTGTGTACACCTCTGTTGTGCAGTCTGGACTGTGTGCCTGCTTGAATATTTTATTGTTTTACCCTTTGAGTGTGTAGGTCAAGGTGAGCTGATTTACACAAAGGACATCGAATTGCATAATGCTGGCTGACATGCCAATTATTTCCTATTTCCCATAGCCACTTGGTAGCATTTTTAAGTTCATGTCCAAAGTGAGTTCGGACATAACAACGGTGCACTTGTCATTTTACAGAAGTGTTTGTTTTTTAATAACACCAGAACTATTATTAATTCTCTTTATTAGCAAACAATAAAACGAGACACATATTCTTTTAACTGCTTGGGAAAACCATTCTCATGAAGCCATTCATTCATTCATTCATTCATTCATTTTCTATTGTGCTGATATATTGTGGGTCGCGGGTAAGCTGGGGCCAATCACAGCTGATATTGGGCTTCTTGTGAAGCCATATATTTCAACATAATGGTCACACATGAATCTGCTAAAACAAATTATTGTGTCCTCATAACAGCCGACACTTGATATTGACACAATTCGATTCATTATTTTATTGTTGCTCCTGTTTACAGGAAGCAATATAAAAACACTGTGGCTGAAATTAATAAAACATATACGTATGTAGGTTTTGCATATCGTTGTTCATGTTGCAGCCATATTGGCGTTATGTTTTTATACACATGTAATTGGTGAAATCTGATAGGGTGGGGTTTATTTGTTCATTTGTTTGTTTGTTTGTTTCATTCAATAGGACATGTCCACAATGCTGTAAGAACTCGTGCTCAGAATACTGTTGCACGAAACAGCCAAAAGTTTGGCAATCATGATTTAGTCCCACTTTGTTATAACAACCTCCACTCTTCTGGGAATGCTTTCCACCAGGTGTGTAATACTCGAGTCCAGGACTCAGACTTGAGTCTGACTCGTGCCCTAATTTTAAGAACTCATGATTTGACTTGGACTTGAGCACTGATGACTCGGACTCGTGCATTAACTGCATCCAGACTCGTAAACTGGAGACAAGGACTTGGATTTTTTCTTTTTATGCTAAGTTTTTGCAAGAGAATGCACATTCACTTGTTCACACGTCATGTTCAGGAACGAACTAATGTTAATGGCGCTAAAATGCCTGGAGAGAATGCCCCGACGATTGTCCGCTTTGCTTATGCAGACTTCTTGTGCCATGGGGAAAAAAATCCACTGCTATGTGTTCCATATGTAGAAGAACTATCGAGGAGATGATGGGGACAACTTCAAGCTTCAATCGTCATTTGGCAAGACTCCACCCAGAGAAGAAAGTGACACTCAATGTTCATTGCTCTTTTGATAGTGGGCGGGGCTTGCTGAGCAATGAACAAGCTTTTTATCTGTAGCCTATAAAATAAAATGGGGCAGTCAAGCAGTAACGCTAGTCCAACACAGTAGCAGAGACGCTTTCACATAAAGGCAGCAACAGCCACCGTCAAATGGTGAGATTGGAGCCTTGTTCTCTGATACCCCTTTTCCACCAAATCAGTTCCAGGGCTGGTTCGGGGCCAGTGCTGGTGCTGGTTCACAACTCGTTCAACTTGCGAGCCAGCTGAGAACCAGTTTGCTTTTCCATAGCTCGCAGTGCTAAGAGAAGCCACATCATTACGTCGCTGTATACGTCAGTTACGTCGTTGTATACGTCATTACGTCACTATATACGTCAGTTACGTCGCTACGTTTGCATAAACCTTGGCGCGAATATCGAAGCAAAAACAACACGGAAGAAGCAGCAACAACAACAATAATAATAATGGATGACTTCGCGTTTGTACAGCTGCTGCTTCTCACCGCTTAAAAATGGCGATCTTTCGTGGTCTTGTTATTGTTGTTGGTCTTAACAACTCCGCCCCCCTGCTGACATAAGCAGTTCTTTCCTCTGGCCCAGCAGAGAGTTGGTGCTAGCCTGGAACCGGTTTTTCTGGCCCCAGAGCCAGTTCTTTGTCAGTGGAAACAGAAAACCCGGTTTCAAACTAAGCACTGGCCCCAAACCAGCCCTGGAACTGCTTTGGTGGAAAAGGGGCATGACTTGACTCGGATAAATAGTTGACTCGATTCGACTAGAAATTTTCTTAAATGATTTGGACTTGAACACTGGGGACTCAAAACTGGACTCAGACTCGAGGTTTAATGACTTGACTACAACACTGCTTTCCACTAAATTTTAGAGCATGGCTGTGGAGATTTGCCCATTCAGTCACAAGAGCATTAGTGAGGTCAGGTGATGAGGTTTGGGGTGCAGTCAGCATTCCAGTTCATCTCAAAGGTGCTCGGTGTGGTTGAGGTCAGGGATCTGTGCAGGACACTCAAACTCTTCCACTCCAATCTGGTCAAACCATGTCTTCATGGAGCTCAATTTGTACACAGGGGTACTGTCATGCTGGAACAGGTTTCCAGTGAGCAGACATTGCATACAATGACATTCTGTGTTTCCAACTTTGTTTGTGTTTGGGGAAGACACACATTCGAGTGGTGGCATAGTGGTGTAGTGGTTAGCACTGTTGCCTCACAGCAAGAAGGTTCTGGGTTTGAACCCAGTGGCCAACGAGGGCCTTTCTGTGTGGAGTTTGCATGTTCTCCCTGTGTCTGCATGGGTTTCCTCCCACGGTCCAAAGATATGCAGGTTAGGTTAATTGGTGGCTCTAAATTGACCGTGAATGGTTGTTTGTGTCTCTATGTGTGTGTGTGTGTGTCAGCCCTGCAATGAGCTGGCGACTTGTCCAGGGTGTACCCTGCCTCGCCCATGGTCAGCTGGGACAGGCTCAAGCTTGCCCCCTATGACCCCGTATGGGATAAGCGGTTACAGATAAAGCAAACACATTCGGGTGTTATGGGTACGGAAATACCACCTGCTAAAACAGACTGCATAATAGAGATGCCAGTGCCATCAAGTGTTTCCTCAGAATATAGATACGCAGGTCACCCAGGTCATGAATTAAATGTAAGTCACTGACCTTATGTGTGTGTGTGTGTGTGTGTCCTTATGAATGAAAACATCAAGTGCAAGAGAGAGGAAATTATAAAAAAAAGACCTGCTGAAGGGCACAATCCTTTAATAACTTTTCCGTAACTAGACTTTACTTCCCAGTGGATACCCACCATTATCATGTTATTGCTGGACATCTGGAAAGGTTTACAGTTTAGATGTTTGGTACACTTTCCATGGCCCTTGTAATCATAATTGTTGACAGAAGCACCCTCTTTACATTAGGTAAACAGCCTGAAATTATGACTGAAAGTTTCACATCCTTCCTCCTGTTAATGGTATGTGCACATGTAGATCTACTAATAAGGTCTGCATTTGTTTTGGTTGTTTTTCTATGTTGCTGGTTGACTCTGAATGGTGCTGGAAGGTGCATGATCCTGCCTCAGCCATACATTGAACTTTAAATATGAATTAATGTCATTGCTGAGAACTCACATGAAATTGGTTCTCCGCACGCAAATGGTTTATTTCAAATGATGTGAATGAGCTCTGTGCCTTCACCTGCTTTCACTAAGGTGACAAACTAGGCAGCTAAAATTATACATCTCAGGAGCTTTGTGTGTGTGTGTGTGTGTGTGTGTGTGTGTGTGTGTGTGTGTGTGTGTGTGTGTGTGTGTGTGTGTGCGTGCACATTTCAACCTGTTGTTTTCCTCCCCCCCTGTCTCCACTGTATGTGTTAAGGGGATATGTCCTTTTCCTTCAGCAACTGAAGGATGAAACTCTGATATTGTAGGCAGCATAAGGTGACATCTTTACAGACCAAGCTTAAGAACAGTCATACTGGAGGACGGATCGTTTTCAGAATGAATTATGAATGGCTCACTGCAGCGAGGGCTTGGCTGTTTGTGAGGAAAGCCCATTGCAAGACGAGATTTGTGGTGATTCAGGTTTGCATAGACGAGATTTGCGAGGTCGCATGTCGTTCTGCCGGCTGACTCGAAAACAGCGAAAGTGTAATCGCCTGTTGCACTGTGACTTCCACTGCTCGTCCCCACCCTCTTTCAGTCTCTGCCTACAGATAACCCCTTTAACACACACACAGTCACTCTGCGAGTCTCTTTATCTCTGGTTTGAAATAGCTCGCAATTTCCAGCAAACTACCAGTGAACTGGAAAAAGTGTGCATCTGGAGATGAAAGGCTTCACATGCGCTGCCTACACACTCAGACACTTGCAACACCTTCCCGCGACAGCACACATCCCTGATTCGCAGCAGGTATCGTCCCTTTTCTCTTGTTCTCGCTATCTCTCTATCGATTTTTCGCTTCACCTCTCTCTCCCCATCATCATTGCCTGATTCTCTAATGCTGTCTGAGTGAAGCTAATGCTGCTAATGCTGCCTGGGAACAAGCGCTGGCCTGAGTCTGGGCATTACAGAGCTAAAGTATGGAACAGCATCAGCACCACCACCACCCCACCACCCCCATCCCCCCCACACACGGAAGACAGGACTGAAAAATGATACCGATTGTAATTCGGGCTAATTGCTTCCCAATTACTCATGCAGAGACAAAAATAGCAAGATCTCCATAATGAAGGCATGCAGATTGCCAGTTTGATGTGGCTAGTAGACACTAGCCTGGGCACATTCTCTCTCTCTCTCTCTCACACACACACACACACACACACACACACACACACACACACACACACTCCTCCCCCTGAAACACCACACATGCTTCCCAGCATCTGTTAATTGATTGGTGTCAGTATTTGGAGAAATGCAGGGATCTCCAGAAGGGTCACTCTTGTTGTTTTTAACACCAGACTGCGACCTACATCACATCTGCAAGCCGGCCGCCGGTCAGCTGACACAAGCTCCCAGTCACAGCTGACTTGAATGACCTAGCACTGGTATAAAGCTCTCCTGCCAAATGTGTATGTAGTAATGCTGTTACTATACATTAATAACAGATTATGAAACTGGACACCCATACACGCTTTTGTGGGATTTAATTGAAGCCAAAGTTCAGTCGTTCATGTACATAATGATCATTATATACACATGTATGCGCACACAGAACCAACATTCACAATGAATGATCTTTTGCTTTCGGAAATACAACCATCACATTATACACCTGACCGTAGGTTTCAAGACTGACAGCACATTGGCTTTTTTCCAAAGAAATCAGTCAGTCTGAATGAATGATGCCAGCAGCTTCCTTTTGTAACACATGGAGGAACATTGTAATAAGCTTATGTGTTACATTTGTGAGACCCAGCACCACACAGACCTCAAAGCTAGCTTAGCAGTGCATGACACATCCAGGAATAATCATAATCGTGAATATATACCCAATCATTTTATCCTTAGAAATGATGCCTTCCTTGTTTCAAAGCATAGACAGAATTCTGGTCCAGAAGCAAATAAACAAGACCAAAAGAATACACAACAACAACATGCAAACCTCTGCAGTGCAGTACAGTATACAGCCCAGGTGCTGTTTCTCCTCCTCTCCCAGCCACAGAAAGCTAACTACGCTGGGTAACTGATCAACTACAGCTGCTTCTAGCCGAGCTGAAAGCTAACAGCATATAGACAGAGAGAGAGACAGAGAGAGAGAGAGAGAGAGAGAGAGAGAGAGAGGAAATAGACGAGCATAGGGAGGCTCCAGGCAACAGCCTGCTTGCTCCCTGACTTACCAGCATGGGCTGAACACAGCAGAGAAAGCAGCAGCACAATCACCAGCGTCAGGATCTTCACATTCATTTCTGCTCTCCCCTCTGTCTCTCCTCTAGTCGTGAGCTGATATACTGTAGTGGTGTGTGTGTGTGTGTATGTGTGAGAATGTGTAAGTGTGTGTGTGTGTGTGTGTGTAGTAGGGAGGTAGAGGGAGGGTGGGTGAGCTCGACAGAGAGAAAGGGAGAGATACTGTTTGCTCCTGCTCGTGTGGCTGTGTATGTGTGTGTGCTGTTTGTGTGTGTGTGTGTGTGTGTGTGTGTGTGAATGGGCTGTGTGAATGTGTTTGTATATCAGCGCCACTCTAAGACTGAGGGCATGTCTCGGTTGGAGCTCTCCCACAGAGATGTGCACGGTTCCTTTCTTCCTCCTCCTCCTAGAATAAGAGAGCTGCAGTGTGAGCCAAGTTCAGTTGAGCT
Organism: Neoarius graeffei; assembly: GCF_027579695.1. NCBI lineage: Eukaryota > Metazoa > Chordata > Actinopteri > Siluriformes > Ariidae > Neoarius > Neoarius graeffei. The sequence goes on from NC_083576.1 coordinate 47,519,270, forward strand.
GCGAAGGTAGTCGGCTTCTGGCAGGTTTGGGGATGGTGGATGTTTGCTTAGAGTGGCTTCACTCGATCATGTGTCTTATATAACTGGCTCCAGGGGCCACAAAAAAGAAGGCCTCCCCTTCTTACACCCCTCCACCTCTTACACCAGCCCTCCCACCAAACAACAGAGGAAAGGGTGGGGATGGAAGAGGAAGATGGGTCACAGAGGTTTATGGTAATAACCCAACAGATGCTCTTGTTTCAAACTCTTTGCATGTCAAAAAGAAAAAAAAAAAAGTGCACATCAGTGCATAATGAACCTGCACAAGAATTTCTTTCTTTAGACAGCTACAGTCACCTGGGGGAAATTTTTTCTTGTCACATCCTTCATAACTGATACGTGTGATATTTTACTGTTTAAGGATTTGTTTTTGCCACAGTATGACGTATCGGATTCACCCTATAGAGTCTGGGAATTTAACTTGTTCTGAGCTATTTGTTTTCTCGATACATTTTCATTATTTAATTTAACATTACATTACATTAAAGTGCTAGTCTTACGAAAATGACATTGCCCCTGGAAATTATATCTTATAAAACTAGACATGTTAAATAGTTTATTGTCTAAATTGAAACCGGGAACATGTTCTATTTAGCTGGTAAAGTTTGGCTCTTTGAGTCCACCATTACACGAATGTGTTCCTGGTAAGTTACTGTTAATTCAAAGGAAGTGACGTCATATGTGCAATGCTTGAAAGTTCACAGCATTTCTGGTTTCGTCTGCTTTGCAAAGTGTACCAGGTTTTTAATGATTTTTTTAATTCCAAAACTAAAACCAAGGCATGTCTCCTAAGAGGTGTGTCGTTCAAGGCTGTTCAAGTGTAGCTGATAAAAAAAAGCAGAATTTCGATCCATTACAGCCCAAAGTCAGCAGGACACTTACGGAATGAATGGGTTCGATTTGTACGGACAAAGAGAGGTAACTTCAAGCCGACAGGACAGTTTGGTGTCTGCCCCATACATTTTGAAAAAGATATATTTGTGACGCAAATTCACATAGAAGGATTTGAGCGACATCTGGTATGTGGAGCAGATCTTACGATCTGGAAACAAAAGTCAGAAGTGCCATCCCAAAGAGCAAAGAGCTCACCGCACAGTAAGTGTCAATCTTGTGTTTAGCCTGTTGCTTGGATTTATTAGTTGTCCTTAGTCTTTTATCCTTTTCACTGATAGCAGTTCTGAAGTTTTATACAAGGCTAAATATTTAAATTAAAATTAGGCACTTTCACTTTCAGTGCTGGAGCTGGCAGGAGTGGACGGCGCGTTGTGCCATATGCATTGTGCGCAGCGAGCGCACAACAGCCAGGAATAAGTTAAGGTTAACCTCCAAAACTAAGTTGCTCATAAAACTACAACCCTTTCTGGTTCTCATCTCATCTCATTATCTCTAGCCGCTTTATCCTGTTCTACAGGGTCGCAAGCAAGCTGGAGCCTATCCCAGCTGACTACGGGCGAAAGGCGGGGTACACCCTGGACAAGTCGCCAGGTCATCACAGGGCTGACACATAGACACAGACAACCATTCACACTCACATTCACACCTACGGTCAATTTAGAGTCACCAGTTAACCTAACCTGCATGTCTTTGGACTGTGGGGGAAACCGGAGCACCCGGAGGAAACCCACGCGGACACAGGGAGAACATGCAAACTCCGCACAGAAAGGCCCTCACTGGCCACGGGGCCCGAACCCGGACCTTCTTGCTGTGAGGCGACAGCGCTAACCACTACACCACCGTGCCGCCCCCCTTTCTGGTTCTAACAGTGATTTTTGGAACAGAATTCAGAGACAAAAAATTATTTTTCAAACCAATTTATTAGTGAACTTTACAACCTATTTGAGCATATCCCACACAGAAAACCTGGGATTATATGATGTAATTTGTGTTAGACTAGCACTTTAATGACATTTAGCAGATGCTCTTATCCAGAGCAATGTATAACATACCCAGAGCAGCCTGGGGAGCAGTTGGGGGTTAGGTGCCTTGCTCAAGGGCACTTCAGCCATTCTTGCTGGTCCAAGGAATTGAACCAGTGACCTTTTGGTCCCAAAGCTGCTTCTCTCCCCATTAGGCCAAGGCTTCCCCAGAACCAATAAATCACTAACAATATACTGAGAAGACAGAAATCCAGTTTTCTTGGTAACATTTTTCTAAGGTCTTTATATAAGTGCATAGTCATCTGTAACTACTGAATGAATATATGAACTAATCCTTAGTACAGCTCTTTCAGTATTTTTGTACACCTCCAATCGTGAACTAAAACCTGAGAGAGAATACATTATAAATGCAACTGAAATATAGATATTATTTTAAAAAAATAAATGTATGATATGAAAGTTTAAATATTGTCTTCTAAAATCACCTCTATACTAATAACTCGGCTTTAATAACTGCGTTTATTAACATATGCCTCTATGTGCTTGGATGCATCTATTTTTATAATATGACCCCAATAAAGTTGGTTGATTTTGATTATGCTGTCTCAAAGAAACACGTTCGAGTTGCTGGCTTCAAATTCTGAATTTTGACATCAGAAGTAATGACAATACACTTCGACTGTACCAAATTACCTGAACACACCTGCGCATAATCCTATTACCATAAAGCTTGGGTTAGCCTACAGTATGTAAGAAAATAGTCCACGTTTTAAAAGCAGAAGGCCTTTCGATTTCATAAAATCAGTGAAATTTAGTTCCCTCTGAAATTTGGTCATTGTAATATATGTTTATTTCTGTAATATCTCAGAAAATATTAGGCCATTCTGTGGATGGGAAGTTATTTAATTTGAGGAGATTCACAAGCAAATAATGTGCATGAAATCGTTCACTTTGCGCAGTCAAGCAGACAGAGGAAGTCCGTGTGCGCATGTGCAGGTTTATCTTGACTGTGCACTGACAGTTACATCATCTTGTCACTAAATGAACAGCTGATCACACCAAGGTGCTCGCTGACCACTGATATTTATTAGTTTGGTCCTGCGTTTCCTTTCCTTCGCAACAAAACGTCTTTTCTTCTCGCTTTCTGTTACTGTAGTCGGTCTTTCGTGTTTCATTCGCACACTCACGTCCTCCATTTCCCTCTCCTCTTTCAAATTTGTATCCCACAATGCCTTGTGCGAACGGGGAAAGCCCACCACATGATGCTTGACGTAGTATTTTGTATTGCATCATGGTGAAGCAGGAAAAAATAGCGGAGAATTTAGGGCCACGTGGGCTTTAATTCATTAATTGTTCTATTTAAAAAAAAAGAATAAAATTGGAAGTCTGTGATCCAAATTCAGTAGCTTTCAGTTCACGAAACAAAAATAACTGGGTGTCAGGGAAAATTATTTTTATGACCTAAATTTGAAAAATCTGAAAGACAGTACAGCTTTAACATTAGTTTCTCTTACCATTATTAATATCTATTCATCCATGATTTAGTTGGCTGTCAGTGTTCTTCATGATTTGTTGTTGCACTAAGGACTGTTTTCTTAATCCTGTGAATTAGTTTGCAACATTGACTTTATCTCTTATGTTGAAATGTGAAGGTGGTTTAAAGAAAAAATAATGACCAGTTTTCTAGTGTAATGCAGTCATGTCCAGTGATGAAATCCTATATTCCAAAGAAATGCTGTGTTGTTCCTTTCCCTTCATTTGCCAACATGATCTCATAAGAAATTTGTAAGAGTTCAGACAAATGATGGTAATTACTGACAAATTTATCATTAAGAAGATATCGGAGAGCTAACCCTCGAGCGTGAAGTTGGTGAAGCACTTAAAAAACAATTAAGTACTTGCTGAATGAGCAGAAAGCCATGATGGATGGATTGCATTTGTCATGTAAAACACAAAGCACCCCCATTGTAAGGATGTTCTCAAAAGTCATTTTATTCGCTTAAGCCTTCAGTTCAGGGTCCATGATCCTGCACCCTTGACACTCTGTGCAGGCATTGTTTTGTGAGTCACCTGCCCCAGGGCAAATATGTCCTTAACACCCTCTTCAGACTTACCAACATGAGCACCTTCCATTTTTAAATGGCCCACTTGAAATGCTCACTTCTCATGAAGTAATCTTTTCACCCTACAAGTATCTAGGCTCAGTTTAAAGGTGCTTATCCTCCCTAGGCCCTTTTTTTAGCTGTCAGATAATTCGCTAAAGTACACTGACCAGGTTCTGTCCATGACTGTCATCCATGCTACTTTACATTAAATATGCATGGCATGTTACATGTGTTGATGGAAGTCAACAAATAGATTTGGTTATTTAAATCTGCCTTAGTTCTTTTTTATGCATCATAGAACGTGGGTTGACACCATGGTTATAGCCCATTGTGTATAATTAGTGTCGAGTGACATTGGACAGGAACAAAGTTTTCCTGTTTTTCTGCTCTGCGTTTGAGAAAATTATATTATCATTAAATGTAATTTTAAGGATAAATAGCAAACTGACATTATCACATCTATATGGTGTGTGCCATAATAGAGTCAGAGTTTTTATTTAACAATTATTCACCTCAGGCGAAGTGAATATTAGTGAATAATAACTGGGATGAAGTCAAGGTTATTGTTTAAATAATATTGGCTTGCTTTGAGTGGTATATCAGATATTTTCTATTCAGTTAGCATGATACTGAACGAGTTGAAGATGAGTAGCTGAATGGAATATTAGGATATCCCACTCAAAGCCAGCCAATATTATTATTATTATTATTATTATTATTATTATTATTATTATTATTATACATTTGATATAACAATTATAGATTTTACAAAAAATTAAGAACAGAGGGGTAACTTACCAATATTGAATGCTGATTCTGATTGAATGTAATTCAATGTTCTGTCAATCCAATGTACAAAGTCAAAGTTCTAACAATAAAAATGGTACAAGTCCAAAAAGCCTGAACAACAACCCAACTTATATACAAGCTATATACAGGTTGACAGTTCCAGTTCATGGTTACTTTTGGTGATAGTTAATTGTTACATTGCAGTTGTTCAAAACAAAAGGGCTTTGCCAAGTGAAGTCCTCTTGTAAAAGTCTGCATCACTTTTCCTCACCTCCAAGTAGAACTTTGACAATATTTCTGCTGTTGCTGTCTTTTCCAGATTTTCGATGTCCATTCGTATGTTTTTCTCTTGTAAATATGCATGAAGAATATCCAGTGAAGTTTTGGTAGCCTTTCGGGTGTTCAGCGTGTCTTTCTCTTTAAATCTTCTGCTTTTAATGAAGCAAACCTCGCAGTCATGTTTGTGTACAAACTCTGTCACTCGCTAGTGCGGAAGTTTTACATCTCTGACGTGTCTCTTTTCCAGTTTTTCGATGTCCATTGGTATGTTTTTCTCTTGTAAATATGCGTGAGGAATATATAATGAAGTTTTGGTCGCCTTTTGGATGTTCAGCGTATCTTTAGTTTCAGTTTTCAGTTTATTTATTTCATGCTTAAACCAAGCACTGAATTAACCCCGTTTTCTCTTTCTCCTGGCTGACAAAGAAATGATTGTGTGCATGCGCAGCAGAAAAGTTTTGTCATTGGATCTTTGCATGAGCTCTGATGTGTGACATTGTGTTGTTTTGACAACATGCAATATTATAACAATATTGCATGCTCATTCTCTATTGGGGAGAGTAGCGTAATACACAGGGGATAAGCGATATGATAACAATATTTTATGCCATCAATAAACCCACTAGAAGGGAATAGAATACTTGTTTTTATTCCATGGAAAAAGTGGCCTGTATGTATAATAATCACTGATATTCACTGAGCTTGAGGTGAATAATTGTTTTAGCATAAATACACAGGTGATTATTTTTTAAAAAATTAAAAATCGCATTTAAAAAAAGTTATTTCAGTCTTCAAAAGTGGTGTGCAAATGTAATGCACACAGACTTGTGTCACTTATCTACACTGAGTCACATAAAATACTTTGTTTTGACATAGATGAAATAAATGATAATTCCACCTTATTTTTGAATAGTTTTAGACCATACTTTGTTGCATCTCTAGTGCTTTTAGGAACAGCATTTTATTTCATAATTTGAAATTCTTCCTCACTTATGGTAACAAAGCAATTGGCCGCCCATTTTGCCGAGTCGCTCGAGGTGACTGTCAAGAAATAGTCCGAATCTCTCGACCAAGCATGATTTCCTATAATCACCTGCAAATTTATACTAAACTACACATAGTCCCTGCATTTCAATGTTGTTAGCTATGGCACCTTCAAGTCAGATATCTCATGACGCTGGCAGTGTTGTCAGGTTCAGGGATTAACCTCAGTTTTTAACACTAAGTGAAATACATATTCAACTGGATAAATAACGGTCTCTATTTTTTGCCATAAAACTTCGTAATTTAATTGGGGTTATGTTTTAGGTCTTTGTTCTTCTGAAAGCAACATTCACTGAGTTTGATGGCATGGTTGGATCTGAGCAGTTAACATGTTTCTGTAAAATAATAGTAAAAAAATATATTGTTTCTGTTGTCACAATGTCAGAAAAAACAAACAAACAAAAAAACCCAACAACAACAAGTGAACCAGACACACACAGGCCAATAATGGCATATCTCATAAATGAAATGCTGTGCTTCGGATCATAACTATAGCTTTCAAGCTTTCATCTCCATGCTTTTACCATTCTGTCAGTCACTACAGGTGAATCGACAGGTTACGCCTCAACTCATATATGCGGAATACTTTTCAAATTACTTTTGGCAGAGCTGTAAGTCAGTCATTCTAGCCTTGATACATGATTTCTGTTTATGGTACAGTTTTATATGTAAATATAAACTGTATCATGAATATCAGATCAGAATAAGGATTCTCTTTATAGACATGTATAGCTATAAATAATCAAAAAATTAAAAATGATTAGAATTATAATTGACTGCAAGCTGGCCTAGTGGTTAGCATGTCTGCCTCTTGACCCGGAGATCGCGAGTTCTACTCGCAGTCGGGTCATACCAAAGACCATCATAAAAATGGTACCTACTACCATCTGGCAAGGCACGCTGCAATACAGATGCAAGTAGGGAGTCAAACTCTTGCGGTTACCAGAGGACTACCCCCCCACTGTAACCCTAGCTGTATGGGCGAGAGGCCGAGGGCTATCAAAATGGAGATTGGCGCCGCACCCATATGCCTTAAAGAATTGGTTAGTACTGGGATAGGAGACTGCCTGGGAAGACCAGATTCTGGCGTGAGAGGGACTTTGACTTTGAGAATTATAATTAGGGTGGTACAGTGGTTAGTACAGTCGCCTTACAGTAAGAAGGTTCTAGGTTTGAACCTAGGGATCTAAATACTGCAGCGTTAAAAAAAAGGACATTAAATCACAATTAAATATATCAAAGTGAAGCCAGTGTCTTTTCCCTTATGAATGGGCTGTAATCTCACTATGGTTAACCTGATATTGACGTGCATATTTAGCTGACATTCTATACTTTACTGCTATACTTTCTAGTTCCATTATTCATTGAATTCAATTTGTCTGGAGTGCAAAGCCAAAACAACACAAATTGTATTATTGCTCAGTGACCTTCTGACTGCACTATAAAGCTAATAAAAGCATCAATGTTTACATTTTTTTTTTAATTTTCAACCAAATAAAGCATCAATTCACTACCTCAGGTGTTAATTTTCCTTTGCTGAGCTATCAATGGTCGGTCATAAGAAATTATTTTAATACCTTTTGTAAAGAGGCATTCGAAAATGTGTGAAATTCAAAAGTAGACTACAAAATCAAAACATTTGCACCATGTTACTCAGATTCATATTCACTGGATGTAAAGTTTTATGTAGGCTTCAGGTGGTGAGATGGGTTTTTTTCTTTTTTTCCATGTCAGTATCCTTGCATCCGTTTGTTGATTTTAACGGATAATCTGCTATGATGGCATTGAATTCCTATGGCATTTCTATGGAAGTGGCCTTGGTCATCCGGAACTTATGGACCCTGGACAAGCTGGTATTTCAGAGGGTTGGGATCTGACACAGGAAGCACTTGGATGTTTACAGGAAATATTTTCAATAAAGGAATGCAATGCCGGCTGCATTTTGGCTACCGATGACGACATTTCAGTGGCACTGTAGCTGCCTTAAATAAACAGTATTTTATTTGGCCATTTATTTTTAGTTGCACACGTTTCTTCAATCATCTGATTATGTTGCTTATAGGAAACAAAGATGACTCCTACTCAGGGCATGTTTATCAGCGATATTAATCACTCCACAGGTGGGCTTTGGTCGCTGGCTAAAAAAGGGTCTCTTATCTGACAAAATGTTTCTCTTGTTATTTGTCCGCTTTCATGAGTAATCACCTTCCTGTTTATTATACACATTTTAATTACCGGCCTCAAATACAGTCACAAAAATAAACAGGCGGATGTTTGTTGCTGTTATAAGAAATCAAGGAGGTTGAATGTAATAGAAAGAATGGCCAGAGAGGAAAATATCACCACTGGTGTTTCTACTGAGCTGCACATTCTACAAGTCTTTCCCTCCATATACAACACTTCGATTGAACCATGTGATTGAGTTGTGAGTTAGTGGAAAAGGTAGGTGAAATGTTGAAAATCTCATGATGTTCAGAAATGGGCTAAGTTTAATTTTTATAGTTTTCAACAACTAGGAGGTCGCTGCTGATGTCATCCTCAAATCACAGTATTTTTCATAATAAAAACAAGAAATTCCAAATGTGTATTTTTATCTCGTGATTGTACACTAATCATCATGTCTATTTGTCGAAAAGTCATGCAATCCCAACTTTTCCAGAGCTGTGCTTTTGTGTACTTGTCATCATGATGCTCTTTTTTGTTTGTGTTTGTTCTTATTTTGTGTTTGGATTATGACCGGAGCAAATTTACTCTCCAGGAGGAACTTCTGGCACATTCATCAAGCTGTCTCAGCCAATTATTGCCATGAACATTTGCCCCAGTGTTGCGTGACTATGCAGCAGCAGCTGTCTCCATAATCCAGGTTATCCGGCCCATGAGCTAGAGAGTGGTAACTGAGGGTAACTTATGAGGGATGACAGTTTAGGGTCGCCATCATTTCAATGGGGCTAAAGTAACCCACAGCCACTCATTCATTTATGGACAATGCAAGGGCTCTAAAAGGTAACAGCAGTTCCCACCTGCTTGATTGTGTTTTGCTGGTACTTGCTGTACCCATTCACTTTAGCAAAGTTCACTCTTTGTACACTGATGATGTAAAGCATGGATTCTTCTATCAACCTGGTGTCTGCAAGTTAAGAGAGCTGTTTTTGCTCAGCGCCCTTGCTTGAATAGACTAAGTCAAGCCCACATAAGCCCTCATAATATTGAGCTTTACTGTAGGTGCGTAAAGCCAACAAAGATAGAATAGCTTTGAATTCTTTGTACATTCAGCCTTTAATCAGACTTACAAATCTTTGCAGAGGTGACAGGTGATCCAAGACATCTTGATGTTAGTTACCCCGCCTCTGTGTGTCACAAAGTAGATTGGATTTGGGCCATGTGAACAGGAGATATCCTCTGAAGCTTTTCTTTTCATCCCAACGTTCTGTATCCAAACATGAATGGGAATGGACCAGTGCTAACTGGCCATCTGTGCTTCCTCTCAGGTTTTTGGATACGATTTCTTTTATTCTTTTACACCCCAAAAAGAGTGCAGCTTTGTTGTTAATCCAGATTGAAAGTTTATTTATTGTAGGATGAAGATTAAAAGAAGTCAAAACAAATTAAATGGTCAAAGAGAAGTAGCCAAAGTCAGTCCTCCTTTTTATGCAGCTGCTAGCATGATGTTGCGCTTATCAGAATTTCAATCAGTTGCATGTGGTTTGGAAACAGCCTGCTTGATGCTGGATGCTGGCAGCAAATTCTAGGGGCTGAAGATTGTGGGGTTAACGTGAGGGAGTGCTGTAATTTCACAGATTAGAGGGTTGGTTTTGTGCATTGTGAACTTTGCCTGTTCTTCACTGAACATTAAACCTTTTTGTTAATTCCCTACATGTTTGGATCTTACAGTAGATCATTGTTCTGAAGATTAACACATTTTCTGAGTGTTACTATCAGTGTGTACAGTCTGAAACAGATAGACAACTGGAACATGTCTCAAACTGTCCTTTACTGCAGGCTTGTACACTGTAAAAAAAGAATAGTCGAGAATACTTGAAATTTCAAGGCAACAGTCTGCATTAAGAATTTTATGTTTTGCCAACGATGTATGCCCATGATAATCCAAACTATGATAACACTGTTATCTTTATTAAGAATTCTTAATTAAGTCAATTTTCAATTCCTCATTCTGCCAACATAGATTTCTCTTTTTGCTGAACAGTGGCATTCACAGTAGTACAAAAAGGCAATTGAGGTTCTCACAATTTTTTGGGGGGGGCTTTTTTTTTACCTTTATTTGGATAGGACAGTGTAGAGACAGGAAATGAGCAGGAGAGAGAGACGGATCGGGAAATGACCTCAGGTCGGAATCGAACCCGGGTCCCCAGACTTATGGTATGGCGCCTTATCCACCTGAGCCACAACAACATTTTCAATTCAGATTATTCACTATTGCATATTTACACATCATTGAGGTGCACCCTATCAGTTTGATGTGGATTTTTCTGTTCGTTAATAATTATTCATATTTTCTTGTCCATTCAATTGTGAATATGGAATTACTTGAACAAAGCATAATTCTATTTTTTAGAATTATCCACATCAAGAAAAATCCACATCAAACTGATAGGGTGCACCTCAATGATGTGTAAATATACAATAGTGAATAATCTGAATTGAAAATACATAATTGTCACAGGTGTTTATTCAGCGCATGCTCTGAATGACCAAGACACGTGGTTTCCTCTCCCAAATGCAAGGGCTGGGCAATGTGGTTCTCTCTCCGGTTGAAGATCATGTTGTCGTGGCTCAGGTGCCATACCATAAATCCGGGGGCCTGGGTTTGATTCCGACCTGAGGTTGTTTCCTGATCTCTCTCTCTCTCTCCTGCTCATTTCCTGTCTCTACACTGTCCTATCCAAATAAAGGTGAAAAAAGCCCCCCAAAAAATTGTGATAACCTCAATTGCCTTTTTGTACTACTGTGAATGCCACTGTTCAGCAAAAAGAGAAATCTATGTTGGCAGAATGAGGAATTGAAAATTGACTTTTGGTGACTGACCCCTTGAAAATGGTTCCTCCAGGAACCATGACGTTTCAGTTGTCAAGACAACGGAAAAACTAAAATACAAATACAAATACAAGAGCATTTTGTTTTGTGCACAAGAGCATTGTGACGTATCTTTCTGTTTTTGTATTTTAGTTTTTCCGTTGTCTTGACAACTGAAACGTCATCGTTCCTGGAGGAACCAGTTTCAAGGGGTCAGTCACCAAAGGGTTAATTAAGAATTCTTAATAAAGATAACAGTGTTATCATAGTTTGGATTATCATGGGCACATCGTTGGCAAAACATAAAATTATTAATGCAGACTGTTGCCTTGAAATTTCAAGTATTCTCAACTATTCTTTTTTACAGTGTAGTACTCGAGTCCAGGACTTGGACTTGAGTCTGACTCGTGCCCTAATTTTAAGGACTCGTGACTTGACTTGGACTTGAGCACCAATGACTCGGACTTGGACTCAGACTCATGCATTAACTGCATTCGGACTTGTAAATTGGAAACAAGGACTCGGATTTTTTCTTTATTTTTTGTAACATGCCATAATAATTTGGCATCTCATCTCATCTCATTATCTCTAGCTGCTTTATCCTGTTCTACAGGGTCGCAGGCAAGCTGGAGCCTATCCCAGCTGACTACGGGCGAAAGGCGGGGTACACCCTGGACAAGTCGCCAGGTCATCACAGGGCTGACACATAGACACAGACAACCATTCACACTCACATTCACACCTACGGTCAATTTAGAGTCACCAGTTAACCTAACCTGCATGTCTTTGGACTGTGGGGGAAACCGGAGCACCCGGAGGAAACCCACGTGGACACAGAGAGAACATGCAAACTCCGCACAGAAAGGCTCTCGCCGGCCACGGGGCTCGAACCCGGACCTTCTTGCTGTGAGGTGACAGCGCTAACCACTACACCACCGTGCCGCCCTAAGATATTTATATCGACATTAATTTTTGTACTAATTTTGTGCAAGAGTGTCACACCTGTGCACCTTGGCACATGCATCAGATAGACTCTCGGGCGCGCTCCGGACAGCGCGCACGCCAAGTGGACTCTCACACGAGCGCTGTAAACAACTCGCACCTGCACATGATTAAGGCGCAATCAACGCACCTATATAAAAACTGTGAAAACACACTTACTTTGCGAAGTATTGAGTTGCGTTGCTGACACATTACCAAGCCTTATTTCCTTGTTTGGTTTCCTGATCCCTGATTTCCTGTTTCTCGTCTTTGATTCTGCCGAGTCTATGATAGCCTGTTTGTGCCTCGCTCGATCTATTGCCTGTTTCACTGTTTTACAATTTTGCCTGCCATTCTGAATTGTTTACCTGTCTTCACTTGTATTAATAAACACACCTTCTGCACTTACCGTAAAATACCAAATAATAGCCGAGTTCCAATTAACCGCCGAGTTCCCTTTAACGGCCGGGTGTACGCGTGTGTTGTGACAAATAAAGGCCGGTTCCGAATACTCGCCAGGGTCTAAAAAAAAAAAAAAGCGTCCGAACGTTCTATCTAGAATCTTGAGGCCCAGCACTTTTCTGGTTTTCTGGTGTTTAAACGATTTTGCATTGCATAGTTTTCTACCGAAACAATATGAATGAATGAATGAAATTATTTCTATAATACTGTTTACAACATTTTGTTACGTGATAATAAACATGCCATTTCAATGTTATAATCTTGGTCTACCGTAATATTTCTTGAGGAATGCAACTCCGTAACTTTTGACAGATGTCTTAGCCACCCCTTTGGGTATACCCAACGAAAGCCAGCGTGTGTGGTGACATTGAGGACTGCGGGTTTCCAAGGTTGGACTGCTGCTTCTGTTAAACGACCTAAATTGCCGAATGCATGCGTCAAAGCACACACTGAGTTTTATTAAAGACCTTATACCATTTCACTTGCCCTTACCCATTCGGATCTGGAAGACGCTTTACAAAAAAGGTGAGAGCGTTCTAACATGCGTTTCAGTCTGCTCGCGGCCAATCTAATCCAAGGGGCCTTTTCAACAAGTAATCTGTCGTGCAAGTTGGGCAGAAGCACGCGTCAGGCAGGCAACATGTAGGCCTACAAGTCAGTAACCTATTCAACTAACTTTCATCCGAACTTTAAGTTTTCTACGGGGTCGAGCCACCGTACCAGCTCACTCGGGGAATAGGCTCATATCGGCCAAATAGGGAGACGTCTTGGAGAGAAACGTGAGAATGCAAGATGACAGTATGTAGCCACTGCAGGTCACTTATTTTTCAGCATAAGAAAAAACCCTTTGGTTTGACACTTCGCACCCTAATTATGTTGCTTCAACGTCGCGCCCTCCATGCAATTTCAGATTGACAGACATTGCGAAGCGCAAAGGGTGGAGGGAGGCTGCATGGGTGAGGGTGATAGCAAGTGACCATAACTTTGCAGAGTAATTAAATCACAGTGCTGCGCACAGACAATGGTGTGGTTTCTTTGTAAAGCATGCGCTTAACTAGTCATTAACAGGAAAAGGTGTGTGATTTATCCTTTATCCACCCCGACTGTGCCATGCGAAGATGCATTCTGCGTCTTCAAAATTCCCCGAAGTCGGCACCGTGCTATCTGTAATCTAACTCTAAACAAACTGTAAGTTATACTGGTTAAAAGTAGGCCTATCTGAGAATGATTTTTTTCCCCGTTTTGAGGTAGATTTTGGGGAAGGTGTTTGTGAAGAAGGAATTAATCGCCTGTTCCAAATAGCCGCCTAGTCTCTAATACGCGCCGGGTCTCTTACGTGATTGAGACAAATAATCGCCCGGGCTATTATTTGGTATTTTACGGTATATCCGTCTCCCAACTGTCTCTGACAGAATACTTCGCACCTCCTGACAAAGAGAGTGCACATTCACCTGTTCATACGTCATGTTCAGGAACAAACTCATGTTAATGGTGCTGAAACAGCTACCGTCAAATGGTGCGGTTGGAGTCTTGTTCTTGGACTCGACTCGGATCAATAGTGGACTCGACTTGAAATTTTTTTTTAATGACTTGGACTTGAACACTGGGGACTCGAGACTGGACTCGGACTCGAGGTTTAGTGACTCAACTAGAACACTGCTTCACTGAGACACTGTAATCTTATACATGATCTATAAAAGTGATCATTATAAAGAATAATATGCTAGTAGTATGGTAGTTAGTTAGCTCATGTTGGCAGTCTCTAAATAATCCTTTTTTTCATGTGCCTTTCAGTCACTGATATTAAATTCATTATTATCCTAAACGTGTACTTCTTTCTCATCCATGTCTTACATCTGCTACATTGAAGATTTTTACCGGATAAATATCTTCATTTTCTTAAGAGGTTGTTATTGCTATGATGCTTTCAAACCAAGATGAACAAAGGCTTTAGCTGAGAAGTGCTTTTACAGTGCCAGCCTCTGGAAAAACAAAAATCCATTTCCACTTTGGGGATTTGTTGGGGATTGTGTTTCTCCCTCTCTTACCCATCCAAAAAAAATGTTAATGATTTTGATTCTTTCTCTCTAGAAGTAGCTCCGAGTTTTAAAAGGTGAGGGATGGAGCTGAGTTGTTGGAACTCATTTGTATGAATAGGAAATAAAAAGCCTCCATAAAAGCTATGCTGGAATGGCAGCGTTTTGAACCAAGTCTTCTTTGTTTCTTATCTCTGTGAAATTTGCCTTTCATGTGCTGACACCTTCCTTATTATGAATTCTCTTTGCTCTGTCTGGGAAGAATAACATAACAATTTGCGCTGCTCTATGTATCGTTTCCATGGTTTGCCAAGCAGTAAATGTAATTTATATACTGTCACGTACAAAAAAGCCAATGGCAATGGTTTTTGTAACACTTTTTGTCCAGCTGCATATTGTTATCAACTGAAAGGGAAATGACCAAAAAAAACCCAACCAACCAACTCTATTAACAACCCAAGGTCTTTAATGGCTAGCACTGAGGCCAAAATATCCATACCATAAATCATTTCTTTTTGGTGAAGGCAGTCTTGGTCCCCACCTGTTAGGGTTTGCCTTCGGGTCATTTTTCAACATGAGATCAGGGACCCATTAGGAATCAGTTCATTCTGTGAGAGAAAAAAATGGATGGAAAACACCTGAGATGAAATTTCCCCCTCCTGCCTCTTAATGCCTGAGAGAGCATTAGAAAGTCAGATTTCTGGAAGTGCACAGAAACCCCATCTTTAAACAATAGGGCGGAAAATAATCAACTTGTCAAGGTTAAGTATATATTATGACCACCATTCTGCATCTACTTTGTAATGTTATGAAGATTTGTGCATTTAATCCAAGATGAAGACTTTAATTGGGTTAATGGGTTTTAGTTATTGAGAAGCTGGAAAACAGTTTCGAGGAGAAAGAAAGAAAGAAAGAAAGAAAGAAAGAAAGAAAGAAAGAAAGAAACCTAGAGAAAGTGAAATAGAGGGAGAAGGAGGAAGTTGAGCCAGTAAAGGATGTGCTGTCCTTTGTGTCTCTGGCATGTTGATGAATTGGCTTCTCTAGAGAAACCAGTTACTTTCATACTGGGCCACTGGACTCTATTTGTACCATAGCAACTAGACTTTTGAAGTGTAGTGCACAACAGTTATAACTAAAACATGACGTAGTTAACAAACAAAACATGGTTTGAATATTTCCTAAACTATTTTTTTCATCTTAGTGTTTATTTACACCAATTCAGCTTAAACACATTCACATTCAGTGTCTGTTCAGTAAACTGAAGGGGTCATTTGTATTATATTTTTTAATGGATCTTTCTGGTATCAAATTATTTGCCAGCAGATTCATGTGCTTTTCACGTGTGCTTAAAGCACTTCTTGGAGCAATTAGGAGAAATCTATTTATCTGCACAGTCTGATTACTTTTTTCTTTTAATTTGCAGTGGATAATTGGGAGATGAATCAGCGGTTAAGATCAACTCGAGAGCTGAAGGCAGTTTGCCGGGAAGTACTACAAAAGCATGCATGATTTTACTGAAAGTACTTCAGATCCACAAATGACCTTGCAATAAGCTGTTTATTCCCTGAAAGTCTTTTTGGAACATATGGTAGCCTGGATAATATAGAAACAAAATTCATGTACATGAGTCAGATCAAAAATTCTGATTAATCAGTTGAGATCATGGGGGCATGTTAGTGCAGTGTGTAATGTTGTTACCTCACAGCTCCAGGGTCTGGGGCTCAGATTACTGTCTGTACAGAGCTTTGCATGTTATCCCTATATCCAGGTACTCCCAAAAGAGGCCAATTGGTGGATCGGCAACTCTAAATTGCTACTATATTCAAATATACCCTGTCCAAGGTGTGTTCTAGCATGTGACCAGTGTTCCTCTGATAGGCTCCAGATCCAACGTAACCCTAATCATGATAAAATGATTTTAAAAATTACTGGTATAGGTTGTCAAATGAAGCTCATAATAATTGAATTGTACACAAGTTGCATCACACCTAATCAACATTGTGGACTCTTATTATAACCATTACTGTGCTTTGGGTATGATTGACTGGTCATTATTTATGAGTATAAACATATCACTCCCTCTCTTCACTGATCCTGTTACACTAGATGATCCATTTTTGTACATTGTTATTTGTTGTTCTAGCACTTAATGGACTGTCCCCTTCTGATCTGCTTTATAGTGCCTTCCAGGTGTCTGAGGTAATTCAGTTCTTTCTGGTTGTTCCATGTTCTTGGTTAAAGCTCAATGGAACCCTGTCTGTCATTAGTAAATAAAAAATAAGGAGTATGGGTCCCGTAGAATTTGCATGTGCAGGACCAAAAGTCTCCACAGGCAGTCTGCGACCTTCTATGGTGCTGAACACACACAAGTGTCGTGCAAGTCTCAAGAACGGTTTTGCCAAATTTTTACCAGCAGCATGTACAGCAGGTTGTGAGTGAAGCTTTAAGTAAGCAATTTATCCTGGTCAGGTTGGATCTGGAACCTATATCAGGAACACTGGGTGTGAGACAACAATGAAAACAAACACAGGGAGAATATGCACACAATCTCCACACAGATACCCACTATGCTACCATGCTGTCCAGATGTAATACATTTACCATCAAACTAAAAATGTCATGGTTGCTGTTGTACAGTAATTAACAAATGGCAACTTTACGGCTATCTCATATCATTATCTCTAGCCACTTTATCCTGTTCTACAGGGTCGCAGGTAAGCTGGAGCCTATCCCAGCTGACTACGGGCGAAAGGCGGGGTACACCCTGGACAAGTCGCCAGGTCATCACAGGGCTGACACATAGACACAGACAACCATTCACACTCACGTTCACACCTACGGTCAATTTAGAGTCACCAGTTAACCTAACCTGCATGTCTTTGGACTGTGGGGGAAACCGGAGCACCCGGAGGAAACCCACGCGGACACGGGGAGAACATGCAAACTCCACACAGAAAGGCCCTCGCCAGCCACGGGGCTTGAACCCAGGACCTTCTTGCTGTGAGGCGACAGCGCTAACCACTACACCACCGTGCTGCCAACTTTACGGCTATATAAACCCCAATTCTAAAAAGGTTGGGACGCTGTGTAAATGGTAAATAAAAACAGAATGCGATAATTTGCAAATTATGGAAACCCTATATTTCACTGAAAATAGTACAAAGACAACATATCAAGGGGCAGCACGGTGGTGTAGTGGTTAGCGCTGTCGCCTCACAGCAAGAAGGTCCTGGGTTCGAGCCCCGGGGCCGGCAAGGGCCTCTCTGTGTGGAGTTTGCATGTTCTCCCCGTGTCTGCGTGGGTTTCCTCCGGGTGCTCCGGTTTCCCCCACAGTCCAAAGACATGCAGGTTAGGTTAACTGGTGACTCTAAATTGACCGTAGGTGTGAATGGTTGTCTGTGTCTATGTGTCAGCCCTGTGATGACCTGGCGACTTGTCCAGGGTGTACCCCGCCTTTCGCCCGTAGTCAGCTGGGATAGGCTCCAGCTTGCCTGCGACCCTGTAGAAGGATAAAGCGGCTAGAGATAATGAGATGAGATATATATATATATATATATATACACAGTGGTGCTTGAAATTTGTGAACCCTTTAGAATTTTCTATATTTCTGCATAAATATGACCTAAAACATCATCAGATTTTCACACAAGTCCTAAAAGTAGATAAAGAGAACCCAGTTAAACAAATGAGACAAAAATATTATACTTGGTCATTTATTTATTGAGGAAAATTAGCCAATATTGCATATCTGTGAGTGGCAAAAGTATGTGAACCTTTGCTTTCAGTATCTGGTGTGACCCCCTCATGCAGCAATAACTGCAATTAAACGTTTGCGGTAACTGTTGATCAGTCCTGCACACCGGCTTGGAGGAATTTTAGCCCATTCCTCCGTACAGAACAGCTTCAACTCTGGGATGTTGGTGGGTTTCCTCACATGAACTGCTTGCTTCAGGTCCTTCCACAACATTTCCATTGGATTAAGGTCAGGACTTTGCCTTGGCCATTCCAAAACATTAACTTTATTCTTCTTTAACCATTCTTTGGTAGAACGACTTGTGTGCTTAGTGTCGTTGTTTTGCTGCATGACCCACCTTCTCTTGAGATTCAGTTCATGGACAGATGTCCTGACATTTTCCTTTAGAATTCACTGGTATAATTCAGAATTCATTGTTCCATCAATGACAGTAAGCCGTCCTGGCCCAGATGCAGCAAAACAGGCCCAAACCATGATACTACCACCACCATGTTTCACAGATGGGATAAGGTTCTTATGCTGGAATGCAGTGTTTTCCTTTCTCCAAATGTAACGCTTCTCATTTAAACCAAAAAGTTCTATTTTGGTCTCATCTGTCCACAAAACATTTTTCCAATAGCCTTCTGGCTTGTCCATGTGACCTTTAACTGCAGACGAGCAGCAATGTTCTTTTTGGAGAGCCGTGGCTTTCTCCTTGCAACCCTGCCATGCACACCATTGTTGTTCAGTGTTCTCCTGATGGTGGACTCATGAACATTAGCCAATGTGAGAGAGGCCTTCAGTTGCTTAGAAGTTACTGTGGGGTCCTTTGTGACCTCGCCGACTATTACACGCCTTGCTCTTGGAGCGATCTTTGTTGGTCAACCACTCCTGGGGAGGGTAACAATGGTCTTGAATTTCCTCCATTTGTACACAATCTGTCTGACTGTGGATTGGTGGAGTCCAAACTCTTTAGAGATGGTTTTGTAACCTTTTCCAGCCTGATGAGCAACAACAACGCTTTTTCTGAGGTCCTCAGAAATCTCCTTTGTTCGTGCCATGATACACTTCCACAAACACGTGTTGTGAAGATCAGACTTTGATAGATCCCTGTTCTTTAAATAAAACAGGGTGCCCACTCACACCTGATTGTCATCGCATTGATTGAAAACACCTGACTCTAATTTCACCTTCAAATTAACTGCTAATCCTAGAGGTTCACATAATTTTGCCACTCACAGATATGTAATATTGGATCATTTCCATCAATAAATAAATGACAAAGTATAATATTTTTGTCTCATTTGTTTAACTGGGTTCTCTTTATCTACTTTTAGGACTTGTGTGAAAATCTGATGATGTTTTAGGTCATATTTATGCAGAAATATAGAAAATTCTAAAGGGTTCACAAACTTTCAAGCACCACTGTGTATATATATACAGGGTTAGTCAAAATTATGTTAACATTAGTGGATTATTTTTGTCCTGCAGATAGACCTATGCCATGGGTGACAGATTAACACCAGAGCAAAGAAAAGTGGCTGCAAGCTTGATGGAAGTGTATGGTTTGCCAACCATAGTCCGTTGAAAGTTTGCAGAAAGTTTACATATTTTGTGAATAAATGGTTTCTACCATTTAAGTGTTAACATAATTTTGACTCATATATATATATATATATATATATATATATATATATATATATATATATATATATATATGCGGCACGGTGGTGTAGTGGTTAGCGCTGTCGCCTCACAGCAAGAAGGTCCGGGTTCGAGCCCCGTGGCCGGCGAGGGCCTTTCTGTGTGGAGTTTGCATGTTCTCCCCGTGTCCGCGTGGGTTTCCTCCGGGTGCTCCAGTTTCCCCCACAGTCCAAAGACATGCAGGTTAGGTTAACTGGTGACTCTAAGGCTACATCCACACGACAACGGCAACGAGATGTTATTTAAAAATATATCGCATCCAAATGGGCAACGATCAGTAAAATATCAGGTCCATATGGCAACACAACGCTTGCTGAAAACGATGCAATACACATGCCACACCTCTAGGGGCGCTGTAAGACGGTCCCTTCAGAGACACCAGAACAATAGAAGAAGTAAGGACGCATGCGCATAAACTATTATGCACGAGACTTCATATTAGCCACAAAGTCAGGAAAATCTGTTCGTAAAATTACATTATAATGACCAAATACAATGAAAAGTATTTTTCCAGTCTCACCTGTGAAAGGTAATCCCATGTGATCTCGTTTGGACAGCAAACCTGTTGGTACAGTTAAATGCAGCTAATCTTTATTCTCCGCTTTGACCTATCCAATATGGCGGCGAGGATGACGTATGATTCTACGCGGAAGGCGGCGTCTTTAATGGTCCGGAATAAATTGAATACTGCACGTTGATGGATTAATTTGTTGTTTCTCACCTGTGAAAGGTAATCCCATGTGATCTCGTTTGGACGGTAAACCTGTTGGTACAGTTAAAGGCAGCGCATGAATCTTTATTCTCCGCTTTGACCTATCCAATATGGCGGCGAGGATGAAGTATGATTCTACGCGGAAGGCGGTGTCTTTAATGGTCCGGAATAAATTGAATGCTACACATTGATGGATTAATTTGCTCCTCTACGCCCTTTTTGAGGAATGTATTGTCGGACTTAAACCAACATCTGAAGAGGTGAGATCGCTCCTTTTTTTCCCTATTTTTGCTGGCGGGATTGACTCTGCCCTAAGGGCAGAGTCTCTCTCTCTCTCTCTCTCTCTCTCTCTCTCTCTCTCTCTCTCTCTCTCTCACTTTGCACCATTACACAATAAATATTCACAGTGAAAATATTTTGTAAGCGCGTTTCATGAACCAAGTTATAGGATTTGTTGACAACTCGCATCGCATCGCAATGAGAAGATCATTGGCACTACTGGTGTTAATAATCAGACCATTTCATAAATGAATATTTTGCTGTAGGGCTGCAGTGTTTGTACAATTGCATGTTTTTGCTTCACTATTACTGTCACTATTCTGCTTCTTGCATTACTACTGTGAACTAACACTGAACATAATAATAATAATAATAATAATAATAATAATATCCAAGCCTGTGTTTCACTCTCACTAGTGCTCTGTAAGGCTTTTTCCTGGTGATATCCTGGTGATATTCGTTACACTTCTACCCGGCGTGAAGCACTCACAGTCATGTGGTTTTGACGTCATCGTAAACAAATCCGTTCTACTCATCCAGACGACTTCACAACGGCAAAGTTGCCAGATCTTTCCACTCTGGAACCCGTTCTCAAAAAGATTGTGTTTTGGGCACCCAAAACGCCGGTGCCGTGTGGACGCCAGGCCTAAACGATAAGCAATTGTATCGGAGTCACCTGAATCCATTGCCGTGTGGACAGGGCCTAAATTGACCGTGAGTATGAATGGTTGTCTGTGTCTATGTGTCAGCCCTGTGATGACCTGGCGACTTGTCCAGGGTGTACCCCGCCTTTTGCCCGTAGTCAGCTGGGATAGGCTCCAGCTTGCCTGCGACCCTGTAGAACAGGATAAAGCGGCTACAGATAATGAGATAAGATGATATATATCGTGGCGATTTCTCAGAGACAACAAGGGAAGCCAAGCTTCCCCTAAAATTCTCTCCCCAAACTGCGGCGTCTACAACGTTGAATTCTCATTAAAACAATAACTTGCATAACATAATATATGCCCAAGATTGTATTTATGTTCATAACTATCCTGTAACTTATTTGAGTGATGTCTGACGAACTTGCAGTTCGCTATAAGAATCACCTTTGCTGCCAGGCTGTAACCTTTCTTATTTCAATGGGCTCTATGGACTGGCAGCAGTGTTGCCAGATTGGGCGGTTTTAAGTGCTTTTTGGCGGGTTTTGAACATATTTTGGGATGGAAAACGTCAGCAGTATCTGGCAACACTGACTGGCAGCCGGGTATCCGTTGCAGTCTACGAGACGGCTCTGAACAGCCAATTTCGGCTAGTTGTTATTGGTTAAAATCAACAAAATCGTCACTTCCAGGGAAGCCGGGCTTCTCTGGGACTAAACGAGACAGTGGGAGGGACAAGAAGCCAGGCTGATAAAGGATTATTGGAGGTGGTGTTTGAAAGACATGAGGAGGGCGGTACTTCGGCGAGGAACACGGAAGCATGATCAGTCAGTCCCCAGCGGATGTCGAGAAAATGTAGTCGTGTGCCAAAGTGCTGTCCGAATTTCTTTTCATATAAACGTTTCTTCTCATTGATGTCTCTGTACATTACTCTGTAAATAAATGTAAATATTACTCGTTGTGCTCCGTTAACTTTCATCCATTCTATCAGTTTGATCATTCGCGAATTCACTCGTTTATTTCATTTGTAGTTCAATCTGGTTGTAGGCTAGCTTGAGCCTTATTGGGATCTGCAGTGCTAGCTGCTAACAGAAATTGGTGAAGTCTCTGGAAAGCACAACCAGCTGGTATGACAGGGTCACAGACCATTTTAGACCGAGAGCGGGCCGAGAGGTTGCGCGGGAGCGAAGCTGCGCGAGAGCGGGCCGAGAGGTTGCGCGAGAGCGGGCCGAGAGGTTGCGCGGGAGCGAGGCTGCGCGAGAGCGGGCCGAGAGGTTGCGCAGGAACGGGCCGCGTAATAACAACAAACGCAATGCCCCCGAAGAAAGCTCCTACGGTCGAGGAGATAGATGATATTAAAAAATCCCTCGACTTTCTGGGGGAAGAAATCTCTGCTGTCAGGGTGCAGCAGAAGACCATCCTGGACCTGGTAGAAGAGGTCAAAGCTCTGAGGCTGCAGAATTCAGAGAAGGCAAAGAGGATCGCCATTCTCGAGAACCGAGTGGAGGAGCTGGAGCAGTACACCCGGATGAATGACATCATTGTGACCGGACTGCAAATTCAACCCCGCTCATATGCTGGAGCAGTGGCGAGAAGAGACGGAGAGGAACTGAACGAGGAGGATGCTAACTCTGTGGAGAAACAGGTGTTAGCATTCCTGCACTCCAAGGGGATTGAGGTAAAAAGCAATAACATTGAAGCATGTCACCCTCTCCCACGGAGAAGCAACACAGGCAAACCAGCTGTAATAATGAGATTTGCCAACAGAAAGCATAAGATGCAATTGTTAAAACAAGGGAAGAAACTGAAAGGCTCAGATGTGTTTTTAAATGAGCACTTAACAAAAAAAAATGCAGATATTGCAAAAAAGGCGAGACTACTAAGGAAACAGGGGAAAATCCAAAACACTTGGACACAAAACTGCAAGATTTTCATCAAGTTGAGGGGATCTCCAGAAGAGGCCAAGATCTTGGTCATCCGAGATATTGGGGAACTGGACAAATTCTGAGGGAGCCAAATAAAGCAATTTACAATCATGACACAAGGACTGGACACTGGACACAAGAACTGGACACTTTCCATTATACTGAGCACAAAATACAAGATATGGAAAATAATATTGATCCGGAAAATAATCTTTTCAGCAACATCAATATCAGCTGCCGGTATTACACTGAATATCAATACAATGCAAAGATCAGAGACGGAAATAAGATATCAATTATTCATTTCAATATCAGAAGTCTGTATGCCAATTTCCATAAAATGAAGGAATATCTCAGTCAGTTCAATACTCCATTCAATATAATAGCCATATCAGAAACTTGGATCAACGATGAGATGGGAGTAGATTTTGAGCTGAACGGGTATGAATTAAATTATATCAATAGAAAGAACAAAAGAGGAGGGGGTGTGGCAATATATGTTGATAATAGTTTGGAATATAAAATTAATAATAAAATGACGGTAGCTGTTGATGATTGGATGGAGTGTATTACAATAGAAATGTGCTGTGAAAAAATGAAAAATATAATGGTGAGCTGTATATACAGATCTCCTGGATCAAGCATAGAAGTTTTTATAGATTGGATGGAAAGTATGTTTATAAAATCAACTCAGAAGGTCATGTACATCTGTGGTGATTTTAACATCGACCTCTTAAATCATAAGAAACACAAAATGACAGAAGAGTTCATTAATTCAATGTTAAGTATGGGACTGTACCCAACTATTACAAGACCAAGCAGGATCACTTCTCACAGCACCACTTTAATAGATAATATATTTACTAATATCCTGGAAAATAATATAGAGAGTGGACTACTATTAACAGACATCAGTGACCACCTACCTATTTTTAATGTATATTACTGTAATTATAGCAAGAAAAAGGATAATAAAAATTATAAATATATAAGAATGAAAACTGAAGAAACCATGATTGCACTAAAAAATGACTTAATAATACAGGACTGGAATGTAGTTTATAAAGAAAAAGATGTTGATAAAGCATATGAGGAATTTTTAATAATATTCAATGAACTATATAATAAAAATTGTCCTATAAAGAAATACAGTAATATACATAAATATACAAATAGTCTGTGGGTCACCAAGGGGCTACAAAATGCCTGCAAAAAGAAAAATATATTATACAGACAATTCTTAAAGCATCGAACTATAGAGGCAGAGGAAAAATATAAAAAATATAAAAATAAATTAACTAATATTATGAGGATATGTAAGAAAGACTATTATAATAAATTAGTGGAGAAAAATAAAAACAATATTAAAGGTATATGGACTGTATTAAATGGTATTGTGAGAAATGGATCCAAAACTACAAATTACCCAGAGTACTACACTGTAAATGATAAGACCATAAATAATATGGAGGATGTGGTGAATGGTTTTAATCAATTCTTTGTAAATGTGGGACCAGATTTAGCGGCAAAAATAAAGGAACCCGAGACAACACAATGTGGGGACATAGAAGATATGGGGGACAGAAATCCAAGTACAATTTTTCTAACTGCAACTGATGAGGAAGAAATTATCCAAATTGTAAGAAAATGTAAAAACAAAACTTCTGCAGACTGGAATGATATAGACATGTTAACAGTAAAGACAGTTATTGAGGGAATTGTGAAACCACTCACCCACATCTGCAATTTATCTTTTCAATCAGGTACATTTCCAGACAAAATGAAAATTGCAAAAGTGATACCATTGTTTAAAACCGGAGATAGACACCATTTCACAAACTACAGGCCTGTTTCTTTACTCCCCCAATTCTCCAAAATACTCGAAAAACTTTTTTCAGATAGACTGGACAAATTCATTGAAAAACACAACCTCCTTACAGACAGTCAATATGGATTCAGAACGGACAGATCAACATCGATGGCACTAATGGAACTAATAGAGGAAATCACAAAATGTATAGACAATAAAAAAATAGCAATTGGAGTATTTGTGGACCTAAAAAAAGCATTCGATACTATTGATCATAGTATATTATTAAGTAAACTTGAAAAGTGTGGTGTTAGGGGAGTTGGGTGGAGATGGCTGTCGAGCTATCTAAGAAACAGGCAACAGTTTGTGCAGATAGGGGACCATAAATCTGATTTCATGAACATTACATGCGGGGTACCACAGGGGTCAATATTAGGTCCGAAATTATTCATAATATACATCAATGACATATGTACAATTTCGCAAGAACTGAAATTTGTTTTGTTTGCAGATGACACCAATATTTTTTGTTCCGGTGAGAATTTGCAGCAGACTTTAGAGATAATCACAACTGAAATAAATAAACTAAAACTATGGTTTGACAAAAATAAATTATCATTAAATCTAAGCAAAACAAAGATTATGTTGTTTGGGAGACATAAAATAGATTGTAATGTAGAATTGATAATAGACAATACTAAGATAGAAATGGTACAGGAAATTAAATTTCTTGGTGTGATTTTGGATCATAAAGTCTGCTGGAAACCTCATGTAGGATACGTACGAGCAAAACTGGCAAAGTGCTCGGCAATTCTGTGGAAAACAAAATATATTCTTGATTGTAAATCTTTGCATACTCTATATTACTCATTATTTTTGCCATATCTGACTTATTGTGTCGAAGTCTGGGGAAACACCTACAAAACCACTCTGCAGCCGATATGTACAATACAGAAAAGAGCAATAAGGACAATAAACAAAACAGGATACAGAGATCACACAAACCCACTATTCATAAAATCACACATGTTGAAATTTATGGATCTGGTCAAATTCAGAACAGCACAAATAATGTACAAAGTAAGAAATAATCTATTGCCAAAAAATATACAAGGAATGTTCAGTGAGAGAGAGGGGGGATATAATCTAAGGGGAGACCTAAATTTTAAAAAACCAAAGGTTCGAACAAATATGAAAAGCATGTGCGTATCGAGCTGTGGGGTGACTTTATGGAACAGACTGGAGACAGAAATAAAACAAAGTGCAAATATAAATCTGTTTAAAAAAAGGTACAAAAAAATATTTTTAAACAAGTATATTGCAGAGGAAATATGTTAATGGAGGATGATGAGGGATAAATAGAATAGGGTTGATTGTTATATTAGAACTAGCTTAGTATATGGTATATATTTATTTATGGGGATAGATATCTTCATATTTACAGGGATAAGTATGTAGTAGATATTTTTTTTTTTTGTAATTATATATTTATATAGATAGTTGTGTATATGTATATATATGTATATGGATATGGTATGTAGTATATATTTATTTTTGTAATTATATATTTATATAGATATTCATGAAGTGTATATATGGTATATATTTTTATAGGTGTATTAATGTAGTTTGGATTTCGGGGTAGTTAAAAAGGGGTGGGAAATTAAAAAAAGGATTGTACTTCTTCCCACTCCTTTTTCGAACAATGTGCGGTGTATTGTAATGTATTAGCTCTTTATATTATTTTATTTATTCTTTTTTTGTCACTTTTTTCATTTTCTTTCTTTTGTATGTACAAATAGTTACATACATTTTTATACATGTTCGAAATAAATAAATTCATTCATTCATTCATTCAAAAATTCATTCATTTTCTGGAAAAGGAGCGGAGGGCAGAATTTGTGTATAAATAGTGTTCATGTTCATGAATCTGAAGTATATACACACTTCAGTAATGTTAAGAGAATGGTGGGCTCTGTGTTATAGGTTATACCTGGGTATAATATTCAAGGTTCTGTGTGTTGCATAGCCTACCTGGTTATGAATTTCCAGACTGTGTTGCAGAAGATGTTCAAGGATGTGTTGCACAGCTGGGTGTTGTGTTAAAGACTCTGTGTTGCATATCAGGGTATGATGTTCAAGGCTCTTCGTTGAATAGCCAGTGATTTTTGGATGTTTGATATTTTTGATTAAGGATATGAGGCACTAGCCTGGCAAGCCAGACTATAACATGAAATGTACAAGCAAAAATACTTTCTGCCACTAGGTAGGGTTGTCTAGTTCACTATGCTAATGGGGCACACCTTTCTATGCTTTGATATCCGGCCTACAGGTTTCACGATGAATGCGTAAAATGGGCTTCCCCTGTTTTAAAAACCAGCAGCCGCCACTGATATATATATATATATATATATATATATATATATATATATATATATATATATATTGGTAAGAAAGGACACTCATGAAGCTTCCATCATCTATATTACATAGTGGCCACTGTACAAGCCTCTGGAGACAGTGTGATGATCTGCGGTTGCTTTGGTTGGTTAGGTCGAGGCTCAGCACTGATATGGGGCAATAAAATGAAGTCAGTTGATGACCTGAATGTACTGAATGACCAGGTTATCACATCAATGGAATTTTTTCTTCCCTGATGACACGGGTATAAAATTAGGGCTCAGATTGTGAAAGAGTGGTTCAGGAAGCATGAGGAATCATTTTCACACATGAATTGGCCACCGCAGAGTCCCGACCTTACCCCCATTGAGAATCTTTGGGATGTACTGGAGATAACTTTACACAGTAAGTCGACTTTCCCATCCTCAACACAAGATCTCAGTGCAAAATTATTACAATTCTGGACTGAAATAAATGTTGTGACATTGCATAAGTTTATCGAAACAATGCCACAGCGAATGCATGCTGGAATCAAAGTGGTCCAACCAAATATTAGAGTGTGCGACTTTTTTTTGGCAGAGTAGTGTAAATTTAATATTAATTACCATCTATAAATATGTGCAAATTATTCACATTTTCAAATAGTTTTATGATGCTCTTTAAAGGGGCTGTCTCACTCTTCCCAGAAGCCACAGCGTCAAGTAGCGAGTCGTCATTTTCACATCCATGGATATTCCACTGTTTGAAAAACAATCCAACAACATCCCAAGCCATATATCATCAATTATAATATGAAATTGAAGATATTTTTGTCAAAGTAGTTATATTTTAAATTCCAACGTGATGAACCAGAACCAGCCTCGGCTGTCTCACAGACAGCCGCAAAGGAAAGAAAATATCAGGCATATTCTTTTCAAAACTTCAACATATGACATGTACCGTAGATGAAGAAAAAGTTCAAGATGGATTCCAAAGGGGTCAATAACAGTGAATTTGCATAGGTTTTGCTGCAGAGAAAGCTAGTTGAATAGCAGTCACACACTTTCAAAGAAAAACAAACTATATTTTGGGAAGGGTGAGTTGGCCCCTTTAAGAAACAGCTGTGAATGTGTATGCCATAAATAGTATTCCAATAATATAAAGAGTTTAGTTTTTTTGTGGTCATGGATGAATACAAAGTCTACATTATTATTGAATACAAAATGAATCAGCAGTAAAGGGATTTTTTTTCTTCCCTGATTTTCTCCCTGATTTATTAATGACCAATTCCTACCTATCAGACAACAGCTACCAACCGGGGAGAGCAAAGGCTATCATGTGCTTCCGCAAAGGCACGTAAAGACAACAGACTGCATTTTCACAGACTGATGCTCATGCAGCACACACAGAGAAAAGCACTATCTGGACACATGACCTCACAGATACCCATGATTGACTGGCATTGCTAGAATTAACAGGGAAGAGAGAATGCAGCCTCCCCTTCTCTGAAATCACAGCCAGTTTTGCTCTATTGGGCTCCTGGCTATGGCATCATCAGGATTTAAACTTGTGATCTCTAGATGCGAGTTAAATACCTTTCAGTTGCACTACTTGGAAGCCTTGAATCAGCAGTAAGTTTGTCTGTGCTCCTTACACATGAAAACTTCCTTCCTGACTTGAAGTGTTGGACCATTGTGCACCTGAAAGTCTATATTTTCTTGTTCTTCTCACTCATAATTTTACTGAGATTTTTTTACGGCATATAAAGAAAATATTTTTGTCCACACAGCTTCTGTGCTCTGGCCCAAGTGGAGTAATAGAATGAGCATACGGGAAGATGCAGGAGGTGTCATGAAAGAGCATCAACACTATTAGTCACAGGAAACACTGCATTACACACTGCTGTATCTTACAAAAGCTACAGTTCTTCATTTCCTCCTTGCTCAATAGTTTTGCTAGAACAACCAACAAATGTCTGGATAAAACTGATTGGATAAAAGTTTTTGAGTGGTACATTATAATAAAGCTTTATTGCTGTGTGTGTGTGTGTGTGTGTGTGTGTGTGTGTGTGTGTGTGTTTGCACATGTACACACAGAGATTCAAAGTTTTAGTTTTAGTTAGGAATTAGGTAGGGATGTCTTTCAGAGTAGCATTTAATTTAAGTTTTGTATTTGTAATTCTTAATACTGATATCACATAAGTGTGATTATAATAAGGTTTTGTTTGTTCTGTTTCTATCCTAAGCAATTATGAACTTAGCATCTTGTTTGCAGTGGTTTAAAAGCAGTCATTTTAACAGCTGGGTCCCCCCCACACACACACACTGGCTATCCGTATCTCACTGAACTCTTGAATTACAGATCTGATTAGTTACATTATGATCCAGCTAGCTTGATATGATTTTAAGTCCATTTAGCAACAATGATCTTTAGTCTGTCAACTGTTAACCATATGCCTGATGATAAATGTACACATACCAAGGTTTTAATAGTGAATGGTTTTAGTTGTGAATGAGCAATAGTATAAAAAATTATAGCCAGACAATGTACTATTTGTCAGCCAATACCTCTTGTGACTAAAACCAGAGCACACTGAAGTCATCAGGAAACAAATAATAATTTCCACATCTGGTAAAGGCATCAAGGAACTAGAAGGGCACTTGGCAGAGTGCATACCTCCACCAAGTCACATATTTGGATGTGCATCAAAATCAAATTGTTCCTTGGCCCATGGCCCACCTTTCCTCAAAAGTTCATCAAAATCTATTCACTACTTTTTGAGTTACATTGGGAAAAGAAAAAAAAATTCTGGATCCACATACATAGGTACCTGGATCCTGGATCCACATACATATCTGGATTTGCATTGAATGCAAATCAGTTGTTCCTTGGCTCACCTTTCTTCAAATTTTCATCAAAATCTGTTTGCTACTTTTTGAGTTACATTGGGAAAAGGCAAACAAACAACCAGCAAGCAGTAAAAACATAACCTCCTCCAACAAAGTTGACGGAGATAATAATGTAAACCTCTAATTGGACATCCAAAATAAATAGTGAAAGAACAGTGATGTATTCCTAATTATGAAAAACATAATAGGTTGCCATTCATAGGCTGTCCATTTCTATATGAAACAAATACAGTATAAGACAGCCTACTGGTTTTGATTTTGTGGCCTAACCCTGTGTACAAGCCAATACATTTGTACATTTAGTAAATTAACCACATCTAGTGTAGAACTACTGAAGGAAGTTTCATGCATCTTAAATAGGATCCATTTGTTAATTCTGTTCATCCTACTTTGTTTTTAACTGTTTGTAATGTTACACTTATTTTAATTCATTGTGTGTCTCTGGAGTTGAAGCACACTTCTTTAAAAACAAACACAAATTGACTGTACTCCAAAGCAAGAAATTTCTGATTTTAGCCACTTGCTGGAAATGGTTAATTTAATCCTGATGTTTCATGTCTCGGGTGTCTTTTTCAAAATCACCACCAACTTGTGTGTAAGAACATTCACATCAACAATGTTATTGGTGCAGGCAGAAGGAAAATTGCTTCTCTACAAATGGAAGTTTTTTTGTTGCCATGGTTTCTTATAAAGTTAAGCTCCATCATCAGTGACTTTATGAGAAAGCAATTTTCCTCTTTTGCCTTTTAGCATTGTCTTATAATGTGGTAGAGCAAACAGAAGGTTTAAAAATTTTGGCAGAACGTAATGAATGTCGCCTTTGTAGATACAGTATAGGAGTATTATGGTTGAACACAGTTTGGCTTAAATGGCAAATGTTATCTAATCAGAGATAAAACAAAATTAGTTGGGCATAATATGATGTAACAGTGAACATGTTAGGAAGAAAACTGGTTTAGAGGCATTAAAAGTCTTAAGGCCTGTGTATGTGCATTTTGTATTATTTTTGAAATTCCCTTTGTGGATCAAGACAAAGTCCTGGTTGTGTAATTTGGTGAACCTCAGGGCTATGTCACAAGGAATGTAATGCTCCTGGTGAGACCACCCTTGATGAACAGATATGAGGGAAGAGGGCCTGTTGATAGGTACAACAACACCCTGCTCAGTTTGGGTTGCTGGGACCCACCACCCCTGGAGCCAGTCCTGGAGGTGGTGTCCACAAGTGAGTGCTTGATGACTGGGCCACCCACATGACCTGGTGGGGCTCAGCCCAAAATAGCAATGTGGGGGTGGGAGTCAGGTCTTGCAAGGCATAGGTCTGAATTTTGGAACATGGAACATTACTTCACTGGTGGGGAGAGAGCCTGAGTAATGTGAGATGGAAAGATAAGGACTAGATACAGTGTACGTTACAGCCACACACAGTAAAGGGTCTGAACCAGACTTCTTCATTGGTAGCGGTCTCTCTTCTGCTCTACAGTTCCCATAGGACATAGATCTCAAATGGGTGTGAGGATACTCACCAGTCCCAGACTGAAGCCCTCACACTTTTTATAAGTGGATAAGACTGTTGCCTCAATGAGATTTTGGAGTTCAGGAAGGAAAACTAACACTTGTTTATGCATATGCACCACATTTGGAGATGTTGGAGCAGGTGCCCAAGAGGGTACTGCCTACTGACTCCATTGTGCTACTCTTGCAAATGATATCAGACACAATGTTGCTCATAAATGTACTTGGTACCAGAACACCAAAAAGTTCAAAAGTCAATGACTGATTTTGTGATTGTATCATGAGATATTAGGCCATATGTGTGAAAGAGAAGGACAGATCTGTCAAAGACTCACCAGTTGGGTACTGGCCAGATTTACCTGGTAAACCCAACAGAACCTTTGGGGTTACTTGGGAGCATCTGGTAGTCTTTGATTAAAGACAAATGAGGTAATTATGAGAACACTCAGTTTGATGGACCATCTCAGGAGGCAGTTCCAGAAATCTCTAGTGCTTTTGAGTGCAAATTCAGGGCTAAAATTACTATAGCATCTAGAAAATGTCACAGCTACAGGACTGAACACACCTCTTTAGTGTTGCATGAAGATCTGGCACAGTGCATTTGGACCGGCAAACTGGGATAATGGTCCTTATTTATTTATTTAGTTTATTTCTTTAAGTGTATGTTTCAATAAGTGGAAACGTATTCTTCAGCTTCCCAGGAAACATCTATACCAGAGTTCTGGAAAGACATCATTCAATAGTTTAGGAAAAACAATGCCCAGACTAATGTCCAGGACCATCTCTTTACTTTTGCACAGCTTTCTATTGCACAGGGGTCATGAGAATAGATTAATCCAGTCTATGTGTTTTGTGGATTTGAAGAAAGCCTACAATTGTGGACCTTGATGTTTGCAGGAATATGGTGTATTGGGGTAACTACTTACAGTATGATCCAGTCTTTGTATCAATGCAGTGACACTGTGTCTGCATTCTTGGTCTTAAGTTGAAATAGTTTAAGGTTGATGTCAGACTCTACAAATAACTGCAAGTAACATCCCTGTCAATTGCAGAAGATTGTGTTCACTTGGCATTATCCAAAGTGGACCTTAGACATTCATATGAACAATTTGCCGCTCAGTGTGTAGCAGCTGGGATAAATCCAGCACCTCCAATGATTTTCTCCATGATTTTCTCCTGGAAAAGAGTAGGATGCTTCCTTTCCAAGTGGAGACACCTTACCCCTGGTGGCAGAGTTTATGTACCTTGGGATATTATTCATGTGTGATAGGAAAAGAGAGCATAAGATTAACAAATGAGCCATGTCAGCTGTAGCAGTTACAGTCATTGTACTGGTCTATTGGTGAAACACAAGCTAAGTTTTTGGACAAGGCTTTCTGTTTACTGGTCAATTAACATCAAATATGGTTGAGCACTATGGGTAGTTACTGAAAGAATTAGGCTGTGTGCATGTGCAGCAAAAATTAGGTTACTCTGCAGGGTTGTTGGGCTTAATCTCTGTGATAGGGTAAAGAGCTCGGAAATCTGGGAGAGTCTCAGAGTACAGGTGCTGCTCTTCCAAATTCAAGAGCAGCAAGTTGAGGTGGTTCAGGCAACTTACAAGGATGCCCTCTGGTTGGCTCCTGCTAGAGCTGTATCAGGCATGCCTCCCTAGACAGAGACCTTAGCACAGATCCAGGACTTGCTGGAGAGATATCTCACTTTTGGCTTGGGAATGTCTCGGGATCTCTCAGGAGGAGCTAGAATCTGTGTCTATAGAGAGGGCTAAGCTAACCTTCTCAGTCTGATGCTACTGTGACCCCCACCAGGACACCTGGGTGAAAAGTAGACCTTTGACATTCACATTTAAAATGTATTTGTTTGTTTATCATTTTCTATTCTTCAAAAGGTGATTAAAGGATAAACTTTATAAACTTTATTAATTGTACATATAGAACCAAATACTATGTACAACATAATCATGTAATTTTATGTTTGCTAGATTTTAAGCTGGGACATATGCACTTACCGCAAGTTGGCCTAGTGGTTAGCATGTCTGCCTCTCAATCGGGAGATCGCAAGTTCTACTCACAGTCGGGTCATATCAAAGACCATCATAAAAATGGTACCTATTGCAGTCTGGCAAGGCACACTGCAATGCAGATGCAAGTGAGGAGTCAAACTCTTGTGGTTACCAGAGGACTAGCCCCCCACTGTAACTCTAGCTGTATAGACAAGAGGCCGAGGGCTCTGGACATGGAGATCAGTGCTGCCCAATGCACCTTAATGGCCTGGTTAGTACTGGGACTGGAGACTGCCTGGGAAGACCAAGGCATAGTATGAGAAGGACTTTAAACTTTTTTTTTTTTTTAGACACATGCACTTGTACCATAACTTCTTTGTTTGTTTGTTTAGTGTCTGAATGTACACTAATTATTTGGCCACCTGTGTTGTCCTCTGCGCTTTTTGATAATTTCTACAATATAATTAGTTGAATTCTTCATTGTTTCTCTTACAAGAGAAGCCAAAATAGATGCAACTGCTTAAGGCTACTAGGAAGTAAAAAAGAAATTGTGCCTGCCATCTGTGTGCTATTTAGATTGATCCCACAGCAATGGCTACTTCATTCAAGAACCGCCAAGGAGCATCATTAGATACGTCATTTTTCAATCTTCATATTCCATTGTCCTCAAGGAGGCTTGTATTACCCTCAGGATTAAAGTCAAGTTCCCTGAAATATTTCTACAGCAGTGGAACTTTGCTGACCCTCTTGTTTAACTATACCCCACCTCATTTAAAAAAAATTATGTAGGCCAAGGTGAACCCTTAAATAGCTGAAGAATTATGACCCATTTTGCCCCTGAAGAAGCATTTACTATGCATCACTGTACCCCAAGCACTAACATGACAAAAATATATACCTAATAATCACCAAGGAAAACACCTCAATCAACTTGTGTAAATGACAATTGTTTTATATAGTCTTGTTTTGGTCTAACATCAAACATAAGATTGAAAACTGCATTATGGCTGTGAGCAGCAACAGTTCATGCTGGGGGATGGCATAAACAAGACTTAGTGATGTCATGCTACTCTGAACTGCATCCCTTTCTCTCTAATTTTTCTCCTTAAACCCCAGTGGGTTATCAGGAGGGAGAAGCTGAGAGCTGAGTCACAGCCACAGCCGAGTCCTGAGCCTGATAATACTGCAAGAGTTTGAGGAGTTATATCCTTCTTCCTGTTTTAATTAGGAAGAGTGTACCATCAACAGGCAATCATGTCATCATCTTCCTTCCCTGGGTTGATTAAAGAGAGTGAGAACTGCGTCATTGTGCATGTACAGCTCTGAAGATATGGCATGGGGGGGGCCTTTAGGTTTGAAACTGGTGTGGTTTTTTTCCCATTTTGGCTTAAAGGGTGCATAATAGCACAATTTAATAAATGTGAAACACCACCCTGTCACACTTTGCACCAGACTAGCCATAATCAGCCTCTCACTATTCAGTACAGCTGCAACACTGGCTTGTCATGAGACCTGCATCACCTCATGGGAATCAGATTTTTTTCCCACTTTCAGGAGGCCTTTAAAAAAATCCATCGTTAAGGATCCATCAAATCCTCTCTGGCCTGTCAGACTTTCAGCATGTACTTCCAGGTGCACCAGTGATCTGCATTTTCAGCCTCCAAATCAGGAAGTTCTGATTTATAGTTCAGCTTGCATGTCAAAAGATATGTGCTTCATACTTCACTGGTTATGTTAAGTGTACTTTTGATCTGCACTGGTGCCTTTTATGCTCTGCTTTTCCTTCTGCTGTATTGTAGTTGTCAATATGTATTTTCTTCAACTTTATAGGACTTTTTCAAGAGACCCCAGAATATATGTTTTGGCATGCTTTTAGACAGAAAGCCTGTTTTTCTTGAACATTTTCATCTTTATTTAATCTTTATTAGATGATGTCAACCACTTGCCAGGTTTTAAATAGTGGCTAAAAATAATCCATGATATTAATTATGGGCGGCACGGTGGTGTAGTGGTTAGCGCTGTCGCCTCACAGCAAGAAGGTCCTGGGTTCGAGCCCCGGGGCCGGCGAGGGCCTTTCTGTGTGGAGTTTGCATGTTTTCCCCGTGTCCGTGTGGGTTTCCTCCGGGTGCTCCGGTTTCCCCCACAGTCCAAAGACATGCAGGTTAGGTTAACTGGTGACTCTAAATTGACCGTGGGTGTGAGTGTGAATGGTTGTCTGTGTCTATGTGTCAGCCCTGTGATGACCTGGCGACTTGTCCAGGGTGTACCCCGCCTTTTGCCCATAGTCAGCTGGGATAGGCTCCAGCTTGCCTGCGACCCTGTAGAAGGATAAAGCGGCTAGAGATAATGAGATGAGATGAGATATTAATTATAAGAAATGAAGCATGGGGAGAATAATGTGCTGCTGATCTGGTAGAAAGTTTATATTTGCAATCAACCCTTTTTCATGCCCCACAGATGTTGCATGGTGGGCTCCAAAGTAAGCACATAATTCTTCACTGTTAAATGCCTAGATAGATCACCTTCCAATAACTTGTACTTATATACAATTGTTTGAACTGATTATCATGGTATCAGCAGTGGTTTAGAAATAGCTCCATTCCTGAGTTGGGTAAACCTACAATCCTCTTTCTCAGACCTGCACTGAGCTCCTTGGACTTTCTCATTGTACAGTGTATTTGTAAAACAACCCTTTTTTTTCTGTTGGCACAGAGAAGCTACTAGCTGTAGTCAATCATGATCATTAACAGGAAGTTAAGAAGCCTTTGCCTTGGCAAAAGACATTTTGGAACTTTCAGCATCGTTCACACTGCAAGGCTTAATGCTCAATTCCGATTTTTTTGTGAAATCCGATTTTTTTGTGAGGTCGTTCACATTAACAAATATATGCGACTTGTATGTGATCCTCAGTATGAACGAAAAGCGACCTAAAAGTGTTCCGCATGCGCATTGCAGGATACGATGACGTCACACGCAGTGAGCATGGCCAGTGTTTACGGAAGTAAAACCGCCCGGTTGCGGTATGACCCATCCAATCTAGCTTGAATAGCTGCATCCCCCCAAATGGAAATCAGCTCCCTAACCTCTGCGTCCTTCCATTGAGAAGATTCAGAACCTTCACAGCCCGAAGCGTCCCTCGCATTGATGTCATGCGCAGGGGTGCAGATACGTTTTTTGAACTGGGGGGGACAAAGCAAACCAACCCCGATATGCCTGTCAAACTTGTTGTTAGTAACCATAGCAACCAAGCTCGAGCTCGCAACCTGTGCAGTCTGCGCAGCTCAACCAATCGAATATCAGTCTTTGTTTTATGTGAGTTGTTGCAACTATGTATACACTGCTGTGCACCTCAATAAACCGAATGGTAATTAGTCTTTTGATTTTTCCGTGAGGTTTGCCTTATACAAAGAAAGACAGCATAGACGTTTTTTCCTCCCTATAAGTGGGGGGACCGAACGCGGTGAATTTAAATCTGGGTGGGACGAATCCCCCCCGTCCCCCCCTCTATCTGCGCCCGTGATTATGCGCCATGTTGTTGTAACTTTTTTTGAGAGACCCGCCGCCTACTTCAGCGCAGAATAGTGACGTTTGTGGCTTGTTGATGACGTGTAAGTCGGATGAATGCGACCTGGCGGTTCAGACTGAAGTCGCATATGAAAAGAGCGGATAGGGATCGGAATTAGGACCACATATCCAAACGGCCTGGGTCGGATTTGAAAAAATCGGATCTGTGTCGTTCATATTGTCAATAAAAGATCGGATACAGGTCACATATGGGCGAAAAGATCGGATTTGAGTCACTTCAGCCTGCAGTGTGAACGTAGCCTAAATGGGTGCATGTATATTTTTGACCCTGTGTTGATTTCAGAAAACCCAAAATAAATGAAAACTTCTGCACCAAATTCTTTTTTTAATTAAACATGTATGCTGTACAATCATTCTGTCCCAGAAAAAGAACAATTCAAAGAAAGTACTGAAAGCCCATTTATATGTTTATATAACATTACTTTACATCACATTAGAGTACCCTGGAACACTAATACTGCTTTAGGCCTGATGGTAAGGCATGTTTTCCATGTATTTTAAAACATGTTGAACAAGTGCTTTTCTGCATCTTATGCTGGACATAGCCTGATGATGACTACACTTAACTGTGAACAGCTTATTGAATTTCCTCCAGGAAACCTCCCCTGTGCATCACCGAATGCTGTGTTGTAGGCAGTCACTGTGAAGACTTCAATTACCGGCAAGTCCCAGCCGGCTGATTTCTAACTGTGACCAGCAAATTAGAAGAGAGAGAGAGACAGAGAGAGAGAGAGAGAGAGAGAGAATATATGTCTAAGGAAGATCATGTAGAGAATTCGAGTCTAAAGCTTAGTTACAGCGCTAAAATCAAGAAACTGGAGAAGACAAACTTCAAGCAGAGTTCAATAAGTGCAGTATTGAGAAGAGGAAATTCTTTGTTCATATGCTGGAAACAAGTCAACTGTCTGTGCCATAATCCACCCAGTGACTGATTTATAACAGGCATTAAACTGTTACCTAAACCTAAACTTCCTGACCTTTAATTCTTTCTACATTTGAAAAAGAAAATGCTCTAAACATGGAACAAGCATTGGGTTTGTCCACCACTGAGTTTACTGTCATTGTGTGTTTGGGTAGCTATAGTGCCTGACTGAATTATTGCCATTTAAAAAAAAAAAAAAGAGAGAAAACGTTACATATATCAAAAGGACTACACACACACACACACACACACACACACACACACACACACAGAGTGGTGCTTGGAAGTTTGTGAACCCTTTAGAATTTTCTATATTTCTGCATAAATATGACCAAAAACATCATCAGATTTTCACACAAGTCTTAAAGTAGATAAAGAGAACCCAGTTCAACAAATGAGACAAAAATATTACACTTAGTCATTTATTTATTGAGGAAAATGATCTAATATTACATATCTGTGAGTGGCAAAAGTATGTGAACCTCTAGGATTAGCAGTTAATTTGAAGGTGAAATTAGAGTCAGGTGATTGGCATCCCATTGATTGAAAACACCTGACTCTAATTTCACTTTCAAATTAACTGCTAATCCTAGAGGTTCACATACTTTTGCCACTCACAGATATGTAATATTAGATCATTTTCCTCAATAAATAAATGACTAAGTGTAATATTTTTGTCTCATTTGTTTAACTGGATTCTCTTTATCTGCTTTTAGGACTTGTGTCAAAATCTGATGATGTTTTCGGTCATATTTATGCAGAAATATAGAAAATTCTAAAGGGTTCACAAACTTTCAAGTGCCACTGTGTGTGTGTGTGTGTGTATATATATATATATATATATATATATATATATATATATATATATATATATATATATATACACACACACAAGCCAATTCCAAAAAGTTGGAATGCTGCGTAAACTGTAAATAAAAACAGAATGCAATAATTTGTAAATCACGGAAACCATATTTCATTGAAAATAGCACAAAGGCAATGTATCAAATGTTGAAACTGAGAAAATGTCTTATTTTTTGAAAAATATATGCTCATTTTGAATTTGATATCAGCAACACATTTAAAAAAATTGGGACGGGGCATGTTTACCACTGTGTTGCATCACCTCTACTTTTAACAACACTCTATAAATGTTTGGGACCTGGGGAGACCAACTGCTGTAGTTTTGAAAGAGAAATGTTGTCCCATTCTTGCCTGATATATAATTTCAGTTGCTCAACAGTTCAGGGTCTCTTTTGTTGTATTTTGCACTTAAATGTTTTAAATGGGAGACAGGTCTGGACTGCAGGCAGGCCAGTTTAGTACCCGGACTCTATTACTACGGAGCCATGCAGTTTTAATATGTGCAGAAAGCGGTTTGGAATTGTCTTGCTGATAGAAGGAAGGCCTTCCCTGAAAAAGATCCTGTCTGGATGGCAGCATATCACTCTGAAACATGTATCATTCAGCATTAATGATGCCTTCTCAGATGTACACGCTACCCATGCCATGTGCACTAATGCACCCTCATACCATCACAGATGCTGGCTTTTGAACTGTGCACTGATAACAAGCTGGATGGTCCCTCTCCTCCTTAGCCTGGAGGACGCGATGTCCATGATTTCTAAAAAAAAAAAAACAATTCTATTTTTGATTCATCAGACCTCAGGACAATTTTCCACTTTGCCTCAGTCCATTGTAAAAGAGCTCAAGTCCAGAGAACATGGTGATGTTTCTGGATATTGTTTATATATGGTTTTAACTTGCATTTGTGGATGCAGTAATGAACTGTTTTCACAGACGATGGTTTTCTGAAGTGTTACTGAGCTCATACAGTGATTTCCACTACAGACACATGTCTACTTTTAATGCAGTGTCACCTGAGGGCCTGAAGATCACAGGCATCCAGTGTCAGTTTTCAGCCTTGTCTTTTGCATACAGAGATCTCTCCAGATTCTCTGAATCTTTTAATGATATATGTACCATAGATGATGTGATCCCCAAATTCTTTACAATTTTACATTGGGGAACATGATTCTTAAATTGTTGCACTGTTTGCCCTTATTAATTATTATTTTACTTTATTTATTACTTACTTATTTATTACTAATTATTTCCTTTATTTATTTCCTTTTTATTATTTTATTTTAATTAATTACCTAATTATGCTTAATGGTATTTTAAATGCATATGTACTTTCTGGTAACAAGCCATGTCTCTCCGATGTGTACTCTGCCATTCAAAGATAACATGTTTGGTTAACACGGATTTTATTTTATTTTATTTTATTTATTTATTTGTCTTTACATTGAAGACATTTGGGTTTGGGTATGGTGGTATAATGGTTAGCACTATCGCCTCACAGCAAGAAGGTCCTGGGTTCGAGCCCAGCGGCCAATGAGGGCCTTTCTGTGCGGAGTTTGCATGTTCTCCCTGTGTCTGCGTGGGTTTCCTCCGGGTGCTCCGGTTTCCCCCACAGTCCAAAGACATGCAGGTTAGGCTAATTGATGGCTCTAAATTGACTGTACATGTGAATGTGAGTGTGAATGGTTGTTTGTCTCTATGTGTCAGCCCTGCAATGACCTGGTGACTTGTCCAGGGTGTACCCCGCCTCTTGCCCATAGTCAGCTGGGATAGGCTCCAGCTTGCCTGCAACCCTGTACAGGATAAGCAGCTACAGACAATGGATGGATGGATATTTACATTTTCATGTGTTATACATCATAGAACATGGCACCTTTTGTTTGAACACACCCATTTTTCAAGTGATCAAAAATATTAGAATATGTGCCTGATAGATGTTTCTTGTTGCCCTGGTGCACCCTGTTAGATTGATTGTTCAAACAATGGCATTACTCTCTCTCATGCCAATCAGAATGACACTAACCAATCAATGATGTGTGTAAGCTGAAGTATGAGCAGAAGGAGGCAGTTGCTTTCCTCCGAATGTGTTCACTGCTCTGTGATGAAGCATAAGCAGTAGTACAAAACATGCTGTGGCTGGCTTCACAAGTCCTAGAGGAAGCACATGCTAAACTTCACTCACAGCTGTCATGTGACAGAGGAGAGCTAACTGGTGAGTGACAATTGGCAAATAACCAAATTAGGAGAAAATGAGGATACGATCCAAAGAAAAATGAAACAGAGCAGATGTGAAAAATAATATAAGTTATATATGCAAAAGTATGTGAACCTCTAGGATTAGCAGTTAATTTGAAAGTGAAATTAGAGTCAGGTGTTTTCAATCAATGGGATGACAATCAGGTGTGAGTGGGCACGCTGTTTTATTTAAAGAACAGGGATCTATCAAAGTCTGATCTTCACAACACATGTTTGTGGAAGTGTATCATGGCACGAACAAAGGAGATTTCTGAGGAGCTCAGAAAAAGTGTTGTTGATGCTCATCAGGCTGGAAAAGGTTACAAAACCATCTCTAAAGAGTTTGGACTCCACCAATCCACAGTCAGATTGTGTACAAATGGAGGAAATTCAAGACCATTGTTACCCTCCCCAGGAGTGGATGGCCAACAAAGATCACTCCAAGAGCAAGGCGTGTAATAGTTGACGAGGTCACAAAGGACCCCAGGGTAACTTCTAAGCAACTTAGGCTACATCCACACGACAACGGCAACGAGATTTTTTTTTAAATATCGTGTCCACATGGGCAACGGATCAGTTAAATATCAGGTCCATATGGCAACGCAACGCTTGCTGAAAACGATGCAATACACATGCCACACCTCTAGGTGCGCTGTAAGACGGTCCCATCAGAGACACCAGAACAATAGAAGTAGACGCATGCGCACAGTGACTATCCCTGTCACTGTCACACGCACACACTTTCTCACTCCCTATCCTATGGATATAGTCCCTTTAAATCACGTGGTCGTTTTTTGAATGGAGACGCGGAAAGAGGAATGAACGGCCCTTTTTGAGGAATGTATTGTCGGACTTAAACCAACATCTGAAGAGGTGAGATCGCTCCTTTTTTTTCCCTATTTTTGCTGGCGGGATTGACTCTGCCCTAAGGGCTATTCTCTCTCTCTCTCTCTCTCTCTCTCTCTCTCTCTCTCTTTGCACCATTACACAATAAATATTCACAGTGAAAATATTTTGTAAGCGCGTTTCATGAACCAAGTTATAGGATTTGTTGACAACTCGCATCGAGTTCGTTACACTTCTACCCAGCGTGAAGCACATGTGGTTGTGACATCATTGTAAACAAATCCATTCTACTCATCCAGACGAATTCGCAACGGCGCCGTTGCCAGATTTTTTCACTCTGGAACCCGTTCTCAAAAGATTTCGTTTTGGGGAACCCAAAACGCCGGTGCCGTGTGGACGCCAGGACAAAACGATAAACAATTTTATCAGATTCACCTGAATCCGTTGCCGTGTGGACAGGGCCTTAAAGCCTCTCTCACATTGGCTAATGTTCATGAGTCCACCATCAGGAGAACACTGAACAACAATGGTGTGCATGGAAAGCCACTGCTCTCCAAAAAGAACATTGCTGCTCGTCTGCAGTTTCCTAAAGATCACGTGAACAAGCCAGAAAGCTATTGGAAAAATGTTTTGTGGACGGATGAGACCAAAATAGAACTTTTTGGTTTAAATGAGAAGTGTTATGTTTGGAGAAAGGAAAACACTGCATTCCAGCATAAGAACCTTATCCCATCTGTGAAACATGGTGGTGGTAGTATCATGGTTTGGGCCTGTTTTGCTGCATCTGGGCCAGGACGGCTTGCCATCATTGATGGAACAATGAATTCTAAAGAAAAGAGAAAGAAACCTTTATTTGTCACATGCACACTTCAAGCACAGTGAAATTCATCCTCTGCATTTAACCCATCTGAAGCAGTGAACACACGCACACACACCCAGTGCAGTGGGCAGCTCTGAATTATACCAGTGAATTCTAAAGAAAATGTCAGGACATCTGTCCATGAACTGAACCTCAAGAGAAGGTGGGTCATGCAGCAAGACAACGACCCTAAGCACACAAGTCGTTCTACCAAAGAATGGTTAAAGAAGAATAAAGTTAATGTTTTGGAATGGCCAAGTCAAAGTCCTGACCTTAATCCAATCGAAATGTTGTGGAAGGACCTGAAGTGAGCAATTCATGTGAGGAAACCCACCAAAATCCCAGAGTTGAAGCTGTTCTGTACGGAGGAATGGGCTAAAATTCCTCCAAGCCGGTGTGCAGGACTGATCAACAGTTACCGGAAACATTTAGCTGCAGTTATTGCTGCACAAGGGGGTCACACCAGATACTGAAAGCAAAGGTTCACATACTTCTGCCACTCACAGATATGTAATATTGGATAATTTTCCTCAATAAATAAATGACCAAATATAATATTTTTTGTCTCATTTGTTTAACTGTGTTCTC
The DNA here is from genome assembly GCF_027579695.1 of Neoarius graeffei. Lineage (NCBI taxonomy): Eukaryota > Metazoa > Chordata > Actinopteri > Siluriformes > Ariidae > Neoarius > Neoarius graeffei. Next base: position 47,563,421 of record NC_083576.1, read on the forward strand.
TTTATCTACTTTTAGGACTTGTGTGAAAATCTGATGATGTTTTCGGTCACATTTATGCAGAAATATAGAAAATTCTAAAGGGTTCACAAACTTTCAAGCACCACTGTACCTTCACTATTTTTTGTTTGTTTACAGCATCAGTTCATCTCCACTGTGCAAAGGTTAAAAAAATATAGTTTATAATTTATATCCTTTAGTGCAAACTGGCAAAGTATATAAGAACCTGATATACTTACTGTTACATCTCACTGTAGCTGAGTATGTGCAGACACACACAATTCACTAGTGTCAGTTTGATTGACAGGTGAGAATATAATGCCATCGTTTTTCCTCTCTTGGAATCACAGCCCCAGATGCCTATGGCATAGACAAGCTTTGAACACTCAGTCTTACCACAGTAGGGCAAATGCTTTTCTGTTGTGTCACTCAGGAGATCTTTTTTCGCAAAATCTTAAGATATGTGTCCAGCAGACATTTTGCTCTTTTCTCCTGTCACACACCAGAGATTAGATGTTGTGGTGATCACCACAGATCAATAGCACCAAGTCGCTTCTGCTCAGCCTGTTCAAAGTTCACTCCTGATATCTCTACATGAAAACCAGAGGTCAGATGGTGAAAGATGGCCTCAGATTAAAACTGTAGGATGTTGAGATGAGCCATGCCGCATCCCTCCTTCTTCCTAACAACATCAGACATGCCAGCATGGGGTCTGCAGCATGCTTATATTATAATACTGTATTGACAAGCCTCCATAATGAGTAAAAAACAGAGTAGGCACATACAGGACATAATATTTCTTTGATAATGTGGTTAGGTAGTAGTAGTAGTAGTAGTAGGATTAGTAGTAGTAGGGAGGAGGAAGTGTAGTCGTAGTTTTCTGCATTTTTTGTGCATCCTTGTTGAAATAAGCTTTAAAAATAGCAATCATCAAATCCTTTAACAGTGCTCATTTATCTAATTGTGTTAATCCATACGGGAACGTGCCCTCCTTAATCTAATAATCTAAGCCAAGCAAACATGGCACTGAGGACATTTAGATGGCTAATTGTGTAAATTCCGATTCAGAGAACATGGTGAGTGCTATCCATCTTAATCCCCCTTAAGCCATCCTGAGAGCATCATGTCTGCAGTTGCTCAGCCACTGATATGCCATACAGCACTGGTTAGAAGGAAATGCCAAACTCTTTGTAAAAATCTAAGCATATGGTTGTTATTCAATCTCTTCTGTACTTTCTATTTTTTTTCACTCACCTCTTAATCTTGTGATGGCTTGCAGCAACTCATGGGACTCCACCAGAGGTACAGACATAGTGCAGGCTCTATTGCATGTTAAGCCTAGCCAGCAAAGTTTGCACTCAGGGCAACTTCCTCTGCCATCTGTCCCATAGGCACCAGTCCAACAATGTGGCAAGGCACCCATCAATACAGGAGGGAAGATTGTTGCTTATGCTCTTGTCCTCATCTTTATTGTAGGACATTGCAAAGACTAAATGCACTCTGTTCAGATCTGCATCATTGCCAACAAAGAGATTTACTCTCCACCCTGATATTGGCTAACCACGAGTTGGCCTAGTGGTTAGCTTGTCCGTCTCTCGATCGGGAGATCACGAGTTCTACTTGCAGTTGGGTCATACAAAAGACCATTATAAAAATGATACCTACTACCATCTAGCAAGGCATGCTGCAATACAGATGTGAGTGGGGAAGTCAAACTCTCACAGTTACCAGAGAACTAGCCCCCCCACTGTAACCCTAGCTGTATAGGCGAGAGGTCGAAGAATGGTGCCGCACCCATATGCCTCCAAAAGCTGGCTAGTACTGGGACAGGAGACTGCCTGGGAAGAACAGATTCTGGCATGAGAGGGACTTTGACTTGACTGATATTGGCTGTGTGTTTCTGTGATAACATTTAAAATCTTTATGAAAAAAACAATCACAAAACAAAACAACAACCTGGCACAGGGCGGCATGGTGGTGTAGTTGTTAGCATTGTCACCTCACAGCAAGAAGGTCCGGGTTCGAGCCCAGCGGCCGGCGAGGGTCTTTCTGTGTGGAGTTTGCATGTTCTCCCTGTGTCCGTGTGGGTTTCCTCCGGGTGCTCTGGTTTCCCCCACAGTCCAAAGACATGCAGGTTAGATTAATTGGCGGCTGTAAATTGACCGTAGGTGTGAATGTAAGTGTGAATGGTTGTTTGTCTCTGTGTTGGCCCTGCGATAACCTGGCAACTTGTCCAGGGTTTACCCTGCCTTTCTCCCATAGTCAGCTGGGATAGGCTCCAGCTTGCCTACGCCCCTGTAGAACAGGATAAGCGGTTACAGATAATGGATGGATGGATAAAAACCTGGCACAGTGGATTCTTGATCTCTAGTATTACAGAATGTAAACAGAAATGCAGTATGTATGACCTGAAACTCCTCCAACATTCCTTGGAGTCTGTTGTCACTGTTCAATGGCTTGTTGTTAATTTCACAAAAAGAGTGGACTCTTTTGGAAAAAAAAAAGTGAAAAGTGTTCAACGGCTGTTCAAACTTCAAAAGAAACTTAAGTATGGATACACAGCACAGGTCATGGCACATAGGTGTCTTCTTGGGGATTTAACTTAATATTAACAGAATGTTATGACAGCAGTGAGTTCTTTCACGTTTAATCTCAAAAACTGAACCTCAGTGGGCTTCCCTGTCAGCCTCAGGAAAAGCAATAGTGTCATAAATCAATTTTGTCAGCCCGTGTGTTTTTGAACCTGCAGACTGCCCACAGCTTGTGTCATTTCTGATGTTCTTACTTCCATCCACGAGGCTGTCAGTGAGTTCCTGGATACACAGTGTGCTGTCTGCAGATGAGCTAACATAGTAAAACACTCATTTAATGTAATATTGACAGAATCTTGCATGACGATATGACTAAAAAATCTGCACTGAATCTTACCTAAACAAGCAATCATTATTCACACACAGGAGAACGAGTGTTCAACATGGTACTCACTATACCATATTACAAAAAAACATTCTCTGCCTTTATGGATTTGGGAAACCCAGCTCTATTTGTTGTTACTACTCTTTTCACTGTGGCGGCAAAAATGACCACGTGCACGTCATTTAGTATGAATGTGATCTGCCTCAGTGGTTTTGTTAACACTGCATTCTTTTACTGTGTGTAAACAAGGTGAGGGAATCATCATGTACCTATAGGCATGAGCTGCATCGCTTTGGCTTCCTAATAAAATACTGTTTTCACCCAATAGACGCGCTTTCCATGACTTCCCACAAATTTCTTTGCCATAGTCTATGCTTGCAGCAGGCATTTATGTTACTGGGGAAAAACCTGACTGCTTATAGCTCCAGGGCTTCTGGATTATTTCTCTTGATACCTTTTTTCAGGTGGTCTGTGCTGACTGACAGGGCAGCTCCCTGCCCTTACTCAGACCGGTTCAGTGCGGATGTCTGGTTAATGAGGGTGACTCCGAGGATTATAATTAGGGGGTAAGGCAGGAGGGGGGGGTATTATAGCCCATATGTGTCAGGCTAGACATGTGAACCTCCCAGGCTGTGTCCATGAGCTCTTTTCAGCTCTCTGATGCTCATATTTACCATAGAGCAACACGGATCAATATTACTACCTCCCTGAAGTGGCATAAAACAGTCCAGTGCCTATGACAGATACGTTATGCAAGACAGATTATTTGTTTTTGTAAGGCCCAGGAGGTATAGTCTGATGTTACCATTTCATGTTTTTCCAGCATTGTGTTAACCAAGTGATCATTTATTCTAACAAGGTCATAAAAGTCATTATAATATATCTGAACCAGTCATTTTGAAATGATGAAAGAAGGCAGGCGAAGTGCAAGTTGCTACACACTCTCTTTATTTCACCAGTGATTTACATCCGTCCTGCTTCTTTTCTGGGTGCATTCACCTGTCCTTCAGTGACTAGTAGCTTGAAAGAGAAAAACAGAGATGGAAACATGAGAATTGGAAAGAAAACCAAAAAATGGAGGAGTGATGCAACATATGGAAGCTATCACAGGGGCCAAGCTCCCATCTGTGTGCACAGCCGCAGTGCATTGGCACCCACCAGCCACTGTGCAGGATGGGAATAATCCATGGAAGAGGACCCATGGAATTGCTGCAGGACTCTGAATTCCCTGGAGAAGTGCACTTGTCCAGGATGGGGTGGGGAGAAGAGATAGGGATGGTGTAAGAAGAAAGTGCAGATGTTTACTGGTGTGTACCAAAAACAGGTGCTCAATTGCTGTGGAGGATTCACAGAGATTCTCATGTTTCTGTCAATGTGTAGAAGTAGAATGCTGTTCTTTTTTGTTGTAGCAAAACTCTTCCTCTTTATTTCTTCTTGTTTAAATGATAGGGTTGATCTAGAGCAGTGTTTCTCAACCACTGGGCTGCGACCCGTTAGTGGGCTGTGAAGCACCATCTAGTGGGCTGCGAATTTTTTTCAGGTCGAAGCTAATTTTTACTCATACTAGGGGACAATTGCTGGGTTGCATCTGACATCACATCCATCTCATGAAGCTACGGTCACACTCCAGCTCATGATGCTTTGCGATGGGTTATCAATGAAAATGAGGCATTTTGGCGGTGATGCATGGTGATATACATGTGAGCTAAAAGTTCTGGTCACACAGTAGGTGAACATTTGACTGTCATGCCTTTGCATGCTTGAGCCTGGCGCAGCTTGAGCGGCCGTGCGTGCTCACGGAGCGCGTTGTGCGCACTTGGGACCCAGTCGTTATGGGAAACACCTGATACTGATTTGAGCACAAGTAGCATGTGCAGATATGGAAGGTGTTTTCACAGAGGCTTTGCGAAGTATTATCACTATCCCGTTTATCTTTAGCCATGTTTATAATGCTGTATAAATCCTCAGCATTATGATTCTGCTTTGCTTTCTTTTGTGTTTTGTTTTCATAAATATCACGCCTGCTAATAAACACTCTTCCTGCACTTAGATCCGTCTACTGCCATCTGTCTTGTAGTGTCCTGATCCCCAGATCTTTAACCCAACCACATATAAAAAGTCGTACGCCTCCATGCTCTTCCAGGTTTTCATCTATGTGTCCATGTAGAACGATGTCTGCAGCACCAGGTAGTTTGAGATGATCGGGGAACTCAACAGATGGATGATTTTCCAACTCATATGAAAAATCCTTCTTTGTTAGCGTAACGGGCGATTGCTCTAAGACAACGAGGGAGGCTCAGCCTTCTCTAAAAATGACGAACATCATGTAGGATGAATTGCGCTAGGCTTATGTTATAGCCGACCTTATAACATTGCTATTTCAGATCCAGAATCATAGAAATATATGTGCTCAACCCAACTACAGCGTGAAATCATTCCGTTATAACTTTCCCCAGTTCGCCTAATGTGTGCGTGAGTTCTTCCCCCTCGTGACAGCGCGATGCAGCCCAGCCTCAGTGGACTTCAATGGCATTTAGGAGCTATGCGCTTTTCAATATCAAAATGCAAGATGATTATTGGACAAATACTGCGAAAACGCCCGCCCACGGAGTCCCACGGACTCCCAGCCTCAGTGGACTTCAATGGCATTTGGGAGCTATGCGCTTTTCAATATCAAAATGCAAGACGATTATTGGACAAATACTGCGAAAACGCCCGCCCACGGACTCCCACGGACTCCCAGCCTCAGTGGACTTCAGTGGCATTTGGGAGCTATGCGCTTTTCAATATCAAAATGCAAGACGATTATTGGACAAATACTGCGAAAATGCCCGCCCACAGAGTCTCACGGACTCCCAGCCTCAGTGGACTTCAATGGCATTTGGGAGCTATGCGCTATTCAATATCAAAATGCAAGATGATTATTGGACAAATACTGCGAAAATGCCCACCCACGGACTCCGAGCCTCACAGTGGGAGGGACATGGCAGTTTCCGCAAGGAGATTGGTGATTGGTGAAAGTGGCCGGATATTTTCTTTGATTGACAGCTTGTTTCAAATATAGACAGGCAGCGGCAATGCCGGGGTGGCCCTATATTTAGCCGGGACCATCCCCGGCCCAAACCATCAATGGTGGCCTGCTTGGAGCATGGGGAAAATAATTTTCACTAATTTTGGTCACTGATCTTATTCTTGCATTAATCATCAATTCAACTGCACTCTGCATTTTCACATGGCAGCCCAGACGCCGACAGCATCGCAGCAGATTAAATAGGCGCTACCAAATAAGGAAATTCTCCCCTCCCCTCTATTGCAGTTGGTTTGGTCCAAGACTCCTCCTCTGTATTGCGGGGAACTTAAACAACATTGGTGCGAAACAGCGCGCGTCAGTGATGGAGGGCAGAAAGAGGCCAGGTGGAACCGAAAGGGTGAAGCTTAAAAAAAGGAAGGAGGTGGCAGCAAAATGTGCCAAATTGACAGATATGTTCTCAAGACCAGCTGGTAGGTTACGAAAGATATGGAGTATGATAACCCTGTTTGTCGATTTTATCAGTCTATGCTAGGCCTATAATGTGTCGATAGTTTGCGATGTCAATTCAGCTTTTTGATGTCATGTGAAATCTCGCAATTTACACGGTATAGATGTGGTGTATGTCTTAATTCTAAGAAGAACCGGGCATTGCTTTACATCCCAGTTATTACAATTTTAGATGAACAGGTCCCAAATGTGCTGTTGCACGTTATTTCCTCATCCAGCCTATTTCATCTCGCTGTCACACCGTGCAGTTCCACAGGCGTGCGCACATTGTGGTTATGAACACACAGGCCTAGAAGTCATATTTGATGTTAAATAATTGTTGTTAAATATATAACTTAGAAGAGGTGTATGCGTATGCCAATATTCTAAGCAGAATCGAACACTTGCTTTAGCCTACATTTCATTTAACCATTTTTGAGTTGCCTAATGCGCCCTCACGCTTTATCTGCCGGTTGCTGAGTACCCAGCATTGTTGATTTGCCATTATTTTCGAGGCGTATGCGGCATGTAATGCACAAGCATTGGTTCAAATGCACGCGAGAACCTATATTGTTGAAGTGAAGTGAAGTTTACCTGAATTTAAACCAAATAAAAAGCATTGTGAAAGAACAGTTATTTGTTTTATCTTTTTTAATGTACTCAAATTCCTCCTCCATTTCAAAGTGGCCTGAATGTGAATTAAACTCCCGGACTGAAAACAGGGCCCACTCCGGCCCTGGGCAGCGGCAGTGGCATGCACAGATAGACACAAGGTGGTGCTCAAGCACCTGCCCCTCTGCCGTCTGTCCAAAAAAGTGCCCTTTTGAATTTTTTTTTTTTACAGTTTACTGAGGCCAATGTCGACATGATCTTTTAGAAAAGCCGCGGCATTAAAAGCATGTGTGAAAATAATGTCCCGATGTGTGCCCCCTCCGCACACACACCGGACCTCTGTCTCTCTTGCTCTGTCACGTGAACAAGCGTGCAGTGCATTCAATGTGAGGTTGCAGCAGCATAGCGTCCTGGAAGCCACGGCCTTGTCGTAGCGCAGACAACACATCGGGCAGTCAGTCAGCTCTTCCTCTGCCCCACCAGCCAGGTAACACATGAATCAAGTGAAAATGTATTGTTTGCCCTCTAAGCCCAAGCTGTAATTATTTTGTCGTGAGGTAGCCCGTCGCATACAGAAACAACTGCACATAAGTATTATATTTTTTGCTAGACCATTTTCAGATTTAGGAAAACAAAAATTTATTTTTCTATTTTGTTCAACTAGAGATTCCTGGCAAAGTCAAAAAGCCTTGATGTAATAAATTAACATTAAGTGGTTGTTTTACACCTTTAAAAACTAAAACGGGTCAGTGGCGACCCGAACACAAGAGGAGGGTTAAATCTCAGACTTTTATAATAAGGTGTTCCACATGCGCAAAAAAGTGCCCTTTTTTCCCCCCAGAGCACTTGCCCCCCAAAATGTCTGTGCATGCCACTGGGTAGTGGTGAATTTCAGTTCAGTCCCATGCGGATTCGCAAGTGCTGTGGTGTATTGTAAGAGATCAGCTTACATTTCGATTTCATCCATTACATACGGTTTCTACCAGCTTTTTTAGTTTGTATATATTTTCATTGTAAATAAAGTGTAAATATAGTGTTGTCAAGTTTGCTATCTTAGTTCCAGAAATTTCGTTTATTTGGGTGACTGAATTTGAACTTGAGAGGGCTAGTCAGCTAGCAAGAAAGCTGCGCACAGATGCCAAGCATTGCTGATTTAATTTTGGCGAAGCCATTTGCCAGTCTTCCTTTCGAGGAAAAAAATAAAATTAAAGAGCAGGGTAGACCAACACCTCAAATTGACTTGGTGAAAAAGGTAGGGAATAATACTCGTTCCTTCCAGCTCTCCTGGTACAAGAAAGTGAATTGGCTAACAGCAAGTGACCCACATCAACAACAGTAAATATATTACTTTAGTAATATGTCATGGATGGACCAAAAATATAGAATCTATTTAAAATGTTTATGCTGAATATATTATATTGGAATATATATTTCTCTGGATATGAATTAAACACAGCTACAATCTGGAAAACATTTTAAACAAAAACACAGCCGAGAACATTTCACACTACAGACCTGGATTAAAAGTGAAGGGTTATCAAAATTGTCAATAAAACATTTCTCAGTCAAAATAAGTAAAATATAGGGAAAGTGTCATTGAATGAAATGTGTGGCACCCAGCTCTATGTTTGGCTCCCCAAGGTCACTGCTTGTGCCTATTCCAGAACACTCTGCTGTTACTGCTGAGGTTCCTGACAAAGAGCTGCTTTCAATAATGATCAATTTTTAAACAACATGCCACATGCCACAATTTTAAAATATAAAATGTTAAAATATACCCCCCCCCCAACATCATGCATATTGGACAGTAGGCTAATGGGCCAAAAGAACCTGTTATTTCACAGTTTGTGACCCTGCCAACAATCAGCCAGATCAGAGGCAAGAGTATGGGCAAAATTGATGTGTTTTTTCTTTTTTCTTTTAAAATCTGGAAACATCGTAACCGACCAGCCTCCCCTGTTTGAAAGACTACCAGCCACCACTGGTTAGCGTGTAAGGATCTAATCCCATTGAGTGGTTTCTAGATCCACTTCTTCTGAGTGTATTACTTAGTTTTAGTAATTTGCTTGTTTTCTAGACACAAACATGACAATAAGTCCTTGCGTTAATAGACCAGACTCCACATTTGGATCCTTAATCCCTTTTGAATGAGAATGCCCTGCATGCATGGTTTTATGTTGGCTTCTGGCAAATTCATACAGTTACAAATACAATACCTACAATTAAAAAAAGTTTGGTTTGATTGCATTTATTTAATTCCTGGGCGCCCATCTGTAACAGGGAGTGATGTTGCATTCCATTAATACACTTTACAATAGATTATTAGGTTCTAATAGAATAGATGAGCCAAAATAATTGGGGATCTTTTTTAATGGGCCCCGACTCGTTACAAGTATGAATAGGTGGGCCTTAATGTAGAAAAGGTTGAGAACCCCTGATGTAGTGCATTTTAGAACATATTATCACCAGACCATGTGCCAGACCAGTGAGTTTGCTTAGTCTTTGGTTTGTAAATGGTCCATTTTGAGTCAAACAACTAAAAAATTATTAGACATAAAACAAAATGTGACTTGTCATCAAGTAAATTGGTCTCCAGGTGTAGCTTAGATTGTTTGTATGTATAGATTGCTCCAAAGGGACACATTAGAGAGTCTAATATAACAAGATTAAATGAGCAGCAATGAAATTCTCGTGACTTTTTACACTTGGTTTAAAGGTCATAGGCAAGGGTCGGAGGTGGAATGTAGAATATCAACTTTATTTTCTAGAAGAATGACCCAAAAAGCTAATTCAATCTTCCTGGTATCTAATTTACACCCTAAAATTGAATAAAATGGTTAAAATATACTGGTTTGCACAAGTTCTGAAGGTTTGTTTACATCTCACTTATGCGCACTTTTACCACCAGGAGACAGTCATCATGACGTCATTCAAGGCAAACAGACTGGGAGCAGTTCTGTGTTTACTTGCGAACCGAGCAAAAGTGTACGGACTTTGGTCGTGAGAGGTTGTGTAAAATGTCTGAAAGCAATAGCGATTTTGAAGTAGGAACTCTCCAAATTGAATATCGAGAAGTGAAACCATATATGTATGAACCTATGGCTGTTGCGAAGCAATCGGTGAATGTGGCTCACTAGTTTGACCGTGCGGCCTTGGAATCAGACAGCGACTCGGCCGACTCTGATCGTGGTGACCCCGGACCTCAACAAGACTCGCGCCCAAGCGATTTATCCTAGTACTTATGATAAATTCCTACTTTTGTCGTAATACTAAATAAGAGCCCTTTTGAAGAACAATTAAACCACACGGGCACACACGTAATCCCTATAATATAACGTGGATTCATTTATATTGCTTATATAATATATTGGTAATAGTAATATAAGCATTATACTATTTATGGCCTACTCTAAGCGAGGAAATATCCCTTTTGTCTCATTTCTGCAATGATTGTACAGGATCCCTCAGGATTCTTGACTTGTCAATTGCAAGCAAAGGTAAAAATGTTTACCTCCAATCTTCTCCTTTTTGCTTGAGCATTGCTGGTCTGTTTCTTCTTTGACTGCTTGATTTTGTGTTCAAATTTTGTTAGAACAGTGTCAAGTTTGAGCCTTCTGTATCTGACACTGACACCTAAACTCTCCAACAGATGGGGATTCTTCAGAAAGTGATTGGAGCACAGAGTGGCGTATTTACCCGGCTGCCAACCCTCTCGCTTCATGCACACAATCCACTCTCTCCGCCTCTTCTCCTCTCTCAGAAAAAGGTAAAAACTTCTTCCTGAACCAGTCCTGTTGTTACAGTTCACTGCACAACAATAAGGCATGGTTTTTCTTTGGAAATTCCCAAACGCACCTCTGCACTCAAGCCGAACGGCAATGCAAATAAACGGAAGTGGACTCAACTCAAGTGATTTGTTTGCCATGAATGACATCACGCGCCGAGTGGCCACAAAAATCGCCGAGCAGAAATTCGCCGTGATCCGCACTAACTTATTCTCACTTATTTTAATTATTACTTATTAACAATACTTCTTGGGACCAGAAGAATATTACAGAGGGTTTTTTAACATATAAAGTTTCAAATGTGCATAAATTGAAAACCTTTGCCTATGACCTTTAAACTTGAGCTATATTGATATAATTCCCAATCAGCTGATTTATTACAAAATGAAATTACTGCCTCCTCTGTACTATCACTTTGTTTATGAAAGCTGATAAAAGATTTCCCCAGAAACCACTGTCAAATACACTGGATTGGTTACTACATGACTATTTTGGAGTTGTTCACATTAGTAAGGTCCTATAAGTTATTCAAAGTTAATTAAATCAAAAAGACCTTCCCAAGACCTCATTACAAACACTGTACTATTATTTCAGTGAAAAATGTATTCACCTTGGTGCATTTCGTACGACCCTGTTTCAGTGTACTCTGGGTGGCGTGTTGTGTGCCGTATCAGCTCAGCAGTGACTAGCTCTTGACATCCTCACAACCGTCCCCGGAGGCTCTCTGACACACTCGTACCTCCTAAAATGATTCACAGAGTGAACGGTGCCCTTTCTGCTAAACCTCCCCACTGATTTATTGCATTTGCAGAGAAAGTTTTTTCTTTATTGAAACCAATGACCTTAGCAGTCCAGCGGAAGTTTTCAGTCAGCTAAGGTTATTTTGTACAATGCAGTGGCATTTATTCTCTGATACTGTCCTGTGTTCAATCCATCTATGGGAATATTAACCTTGGACTTAATTTAAATATTATTTTTGTGAGCAAATCAAGGTGCTGATACATTTCAGGTTGAGCTTGTGAGTGGAATATCAAATAGTGGTACCCCTAGTTTGAAAGTCTTTTCATGTGTTACTGCTGATATATGTGTGTGTGTGTGTGTGTGTGTGTGTGTGTGTGTGTGTGTAGCTTCAGCTACTAAACCATCCCTAAGGCTGTAGTTCCTGGGCCCCCCGAGTTAACACGTCTCTGACTTACACACACCTGTGACTGATTTGAACATGAGTGAGTAACCAGTGAAGCATGTTTTCTTTCATGAAATAATTCACCCAGTTTCAGGTTTGTTGGGTCCCATCCCATTTTAGCAGACATCACTATTCTCATCCTACACTGATTTTGCAGATATAAGTGTCTGTTATATGGTTTGCTACATTCATCAGTGTTGATTGTGTGTCTGTATATGTGGGTGTGTGGTTAAAGGGGAACTGAAGCTTGTCTCATCTGACTACAATGATTCATATTGCGTGCAGGTTGACGATAGGGGAGCACCCTGATCTGCTGAGGACATTATTTTGTTCTACAAGCTCTGTATCTGAGCCTGGCCTTTTTTACTACACTGCTCCGCTTCAGTCATCCATGTAAAAAAAAAAAAAAGAGCAGTTGTCTGAAAGTTTCTCTTATTTTCACCCCACTTTAAAAGCAAACTCCTGCACTGTGGCTCAAGTCTGTATGACCACTGTGAGCCTTCAGGCAGTAATGGCCAATCCCACAGGAACTGAGTTACAAGAGCTGTCAGTGCTTGACAAGTTCACCGGCCACAAGGCGCTCCTTTATCATCAGGAAGTTGTTGGGAAGACGAGATATTTTGGTTTGTTTTCATTGCTGGAAACAAATGCATTTACAAAACAAACAATCAGGAGATATCCTTGTCAGGTGACATCCTTAAAAGAGCTTGGTAAACTGGGCCAGATGTGTACAAGACCACATTAATAGAGTATTATTCAACACAGCCCACTGAAAAGCTATAGCAGTGCAGCTAAGGCTTTACCAGTGGCGACAATGCTCATTTTCAAGGTTGTCATATTGTTCATAAACAGGAAACAGGAACAAATGGATTCATGCAGAAGCTCTCATACAATCCCTCGTGTACTGTATATGCAGTATGTAGGGACTCAGTGGGCCTCCAGTATATTGCTAATAATAGCAGCTTATAGATTGGTACACCATATTTGCATGATACAAGTGATAAATAGGTTTGTTTTTTGCTGACTGTACAATAATTAATAAACTCATCTTTTTTTATAGAAAAAGTTGTCGTTTGTTTACTAACATTCATTGTGCACAGTTTTGGCAAGGTATCAAAACAGTATTACCGTACAGTCTCTTTCCTGATACAGGCTTTCCCAGTGAACTTAATTTGTCAGTTTATCATTCCTCATGCACAGGGTCACGTTCAGAATTCAGAAAATGGACAGCCACTTTTATCTGAAGTTTCCCGAGTTTTCCCCTTAAAAAGAGCATGCAAGTTGCTCTCAGTGAAGTAAAATTAAGGATATACTTTGGCTTTATTCCATAAAAAGGTGCATCAAACATTCAAAGATTATTCTTTAAGGAGGACAAAGGACAGACGATAGATAGATAGATAGATAGATAGATAGATAGATAGATAGATAGATAGATAGATAGATAGATAGATAGATAGATAGATAGATAGATAGATAGATAGATAGATAGATAGAATGTCGTTACATTTTTTGATTTGGGGTAAGTGTTGCAATGATCATTTAGTTTGTTGTTCCAATACACTCACACACAACTTGCTTGCACTTCTAAATTATGCACAAAGACAATAAGATCAGGAACTCAAAGAGGGGACATTGTAAGATTAATTGGAACTGGGGAAATTGGATGAGATTTGCCCTGTATTATTAATTATACCCTACAGAAGCCCTGAACCACAAGTTGTGGAGAAAAAAAGTTCTTAGTTCTGTATTTATGTTGAATTAATATGTCATTATTTTAATTGAATAACTTAATTAACTTATTTTGAGTTATTACCTCATACATCAAATTCAAAGGGTCAGTTTTAGGGGTCAAAACCTTGGCCATGTCTGAACACATTTAAATGAATTACCACTCATTAGACTTACAGAACCAGTCAAAAGTTTGGATACACCTGCTCATTCATAGGTTTTTCTATATTTTGACTATTTTGTGCATTGTAGAACAGTAATGAAGACATCAAGACTATGAAATAACATATGGAACATATATGGAATTATGTGGTAAACAAAAAGTGTTAAAAAACTCCAAAATGTTCCATATTTTAGATTCTTCAAAGTAGCCACTGTTTACCTTGATGACGCTTTGTAGACTATTGGCATTATCTTAACCAGCTTCATGAGGTAGTCACCTGAAATGCTTTTCAATTAACAGGTGTGTCTTGTCAAAAGTTAATTAATGCAATTTCTTGCCTTCTTAATGTGTTTGAGATCAAACAGTAAACAGTAAATAATAAAAATACAGTAAATAGCCCTATTCCACAACTGTAGTAATCCATATGATATCAAGAACCACTCAACTAAGTAAAGAGAAACAACAGTCCATCATTACTTTAAGACATGAAGTGTCTTTTAATTAATAAAAATAAAGAAAAAAACGTTGAATTACAAGGTGTCTCCAAACTTTTGACTGTAAGCTAATATTGAATAAATGGGTCGCACTGATAGACTGTGGGCTGATATACAGTACTGTGCAAGTCTAGGCACCCTATGTTTTAGCACAAACTTTGTTATAGATTTTTATTTTGTCCACATAGTACAAAAACTTTTTAGATTTCCAAACATTAGTTTTCCAGCAGAAAATTAAATGTTACAGGAAAATGTTTGTATGTCAATAAAGAAACTAGAGCGGCGGCTACAATTATCGACACCTTAATGATCTTTTGGCCGTTGCAAAAGTAGAACAGACTTTCAATACGTAGATTCATCTCATCGCATTATCTCTAGCCACTTTATCCTGTTCTACAGGGTCGCAGGCAAGCTGGAGCCTATCCCAGCTGACTATGGGCGAAAGGCGGGGTACACCTTGGACAAGTAGCCAGGTCATCACAGGGCTGACACATAGACACAGACAACCATTCACACTCACATTCACACCTATGGTCAATTTAGAGTCACCAGTTAACCTAACCTGCATGTCTTTTGACTGTGGGGGAAACTGGAGCACCCGGAGGAAACCCACACGGACACAGGGAGAACATGCAAACTCCGCACAGAAAGGCCCTCGCCAGCCACGGGGCTCGAACCCGGACCTTCTTGCTGTGAGGCGACAGCGCTAACCACTACACCACCGTGCCGCCATTACGTAGATTGTGCATGAATAATTACTCAAACTCCCACTGGGAAGAAATGAGTTGATTCTCAATTACTTAGCGTATCAGATCACATGACACTGTTCCACAGTTATTGACACCTTTGTCCACAGTTATCGACACCGTTCCACAATTATCGACATCCAGATAATTGTTTATTTAAAAAAATAATCTGTATGTGGTATTAAGTTAACAAAACATAGTTTTGATTTAAAATTTGCTTTACATAGACGTATATTTAGTACAAAAGATATTTTATATAACTATATCGATGTCGGTGTTTATACGTAAATGAGGAAGTATTTCTAATGTTTCTAAACAAATGAATTGATAATGTTGAACCTGTGTCAGAAAATCTTTTTGTTCCACTTTCAACCCACTTTCGAAGTATTTTCATAGATCACATTTTGTTAATCATTCGTTGTTGTTTGTATTAATTCCTAGTTTTGTAGTTTACCAATAAATGTCAACAGGCAAATGACATTGTAACCACATGAAAATCCAGATCAAAGGTCGCATGTCATTCCTCGAACCAAAATATAAAATGCCTACTGATATTGTAATGTGTGATAGATATTTACAACAAACTGCAAATAATATTTTCTAAATGGAATATAAAAATGTGAATATTTCAAGGATGTAATTTTTTATTTCCTAGGAATTTAATTCCGGTCTAATTCTATTTATTGCAGTAGGATTCCAAATACTCTATAAACATTACATTCTGTTACGAATCAGAAAAAAATGATTATAAATCACAGCACTTTTATTTTTTTAACATACTTCATCTACTTCAACAGTGTTACACAAAGATCGATCCATAACAGTTGTAAATGTCACTTAATTCCACAGGGTGTCAATAATGGTGGACACCGGTGAAAGTGATCACTATTATCGACACCTCACGCGACTTCTCAAATGCGCGTTTAGATACAAAATGGTGACTGTCAAATGAAAGAGTAAGAAACAAATTAGGTTTCAACAAGAATATCATGAAATATCGGTGAAATTGAGAAGTAAAAACATGTCCAGGATCTTTCCACCATGCTTACCTGTGATGATAACGTCTGGGTTTTCCTCAACTTGCTGACTGCGTGAAAAAAAATTCCATCTCAGGTAACGAGCTGTGTCATCAGACAACAAGATCAAAGGGTGAGGGGGTGGGGTCTTGCAGTTGATTAATTAACCAATAATAACTGTTGTAACTGAAACTCACCTTTGCAAAATTGTTTTTTATTGGTAAATCTGAAAAGGTGTCAATAATTATGGACTGTCGATAATTGTAGTTGCGGCTCTAGTATATAAGAAACCACTTTTCAGCCAAAAACTGCTGGCTACTGGGTTTTGCTGCAAAATTAAGAAGCAAGTGTGACAGTCACAGTCTCTAGAAGAACTGTGGCAGGTTCTGTAAGATGCTCAGTAAAACCTACAGCTCATTTCCTTATAAAACTGCACTCATTGTACCTGAGACATTTTTTTTTAAGCAAAGGGTCGTCACAACAAATATTGACTTTGTTTCATTTATTACTGTTTTTGACACTTTATACTATTTTTTTAATGTAGAAACATTTAATTTAATCATTTTTGAAGGCATCTTTGATCTACAGCATTTCTTTACAAGTGCTTAAGACTTTTGCACAGTACTGTATATTAAATATATGCATCACAATAACAAGAAAACATGCTGAAATAAGGGGCGGCACGGTGGTGTAGTGGTTAGCGCTGTCGCCTCACAGCAAGAAGGTCCTGGGTTCGAGCCCCGGGGCCGGCGAGGGCCCTTCTGTGTGGAGTTTGCATGTTCTCCCCGTGTCCGCGTGGGTTTCCTCCGGGTGCTCCGGTTTCCCCCACAGTCCAAAGACATGCAGGTTAGGTTAACTGGTGACTCTAAATTGACCGTAGGTGTGAATGTGAGTGTGAATGGTTGTCTGTGTCTATGTGTCGGCCCTGTGATGACCTGGCGACTTGTCCAGGGTGTACCCCGCCTTTCGCCCGTAGTCAGCTGGGATAGGCTCCAGCTTGCCTGCGACCCTGTAGAACAGGATAAAGCGGCTAGAGATAATGACATGACATGACATCGAAATTACAAGTTGAATAGATATTAAGTCAAAATAACAACATAGCACTTCAAAGTGTTGTTGTTGTTGTTGTTGTTGTTGTCAAAGCTGAAATTCAAGGGTTCCCAAACTAGGGATTGCAGTCCCTTGATTTCTTTTGTTTCATTTATTTCTTGTAAAAAATTTATATTAGAAATATCATATTTTGTGTGCTGATACTTTGAAATGTTACTTGGATTCACTTTCAGACAAGCCACATTTAAATGAATATGCTATGTTATTTTAGTCTTTTTGTTCACTATCCTGACATGCTAAAAAAAATCTAGTTCTGCAATAAAAACAGATAAATTTCCCCGTTCATCTCCCTCCACTAAACAAACTACTGTGTAGTCTCAAATTGTACACTTATGTAGCTTAATATTCTAGACAATAACTTTTCTCTCCCTGTCTCTTCTCTCTGTCTGTCTTTCTCTCTCTGTTGAGTTACATGTCGATCCTGAGACACGTGTGATGCTGACCTCTTCTGCTCCTTGAACCTGCTTGATCCATCCTGATGTCCTACGTTTGGCTGGAGTTTCATCACATTGCTCCTGTGGAAGACGACCCCATATGGACAGTCAAAAGTCGTACTTGGAAGACAGCTCTGGACACAGTAATGTATCTATGGCTGAGGACTACAATTACCATGATAACTTTAGGACTGCAGTTGTCACGAACAGTTTTGTACTCAAGTTTCCATCAATGAACAGTTTATAACTTCAACAAAACAGACTTCATGTTAACACTATAATGATTTTCCTGATTACGCAGTTATACTTTGTGACTATATAGGACACTATTATAGAAGCAAATTATTTATAATTACACTATCTGTTATCACCCAAATGAGGATGGGTTCCCTTTTGAGTCTGGTTCCTCTCGAGGTTTCTTCCTCATGTCGTCTGAGGGAGTTTTTCCTCACCACCGTCGCCACAGGCTTGCTCATTGGGGATAGATTAGGGATAAAATTAGCTCATGTTTAAAGTCCTGAATTAATTTTAATTTTCTGTAAAGCTGCCTTGCGACAATGTCTTTTGTTAAAAGTGCTATAAAAATAAACTTGACTTGACTTGGCTTGACTTGACAATGTCTGAGTACTGAGTACTGGCACAAACCAGTTAATAGTACCACTACTGAAAGTTCTGTTTTGCATGACCAGTCTTTTGGTTTTTCTACATTAATAAATACTTTTGAATGTGTGGTATGAGTTTTCAATTTGAGATACAGCCCATGATAATAATCATGACAGCAGTGGAAAGTTTTAAGCGAGATAGAGCTCATCAGTGTGTTTAACATTGCAGTTCTTCCTGGAAACTTGATGCACAAAAACGTTTTGGCTAATATTGTCATACTTGAGATCAGTCTCAAGACCACTTTTTGATAGTCTTGGTCTCGTCTCTGAATTGACTGCATTTTTACTTGGTCTTGTCTCAGTCTCGGACATAGAGATTCGGGATTTTAATACAAGACCAGTCAAGACCACAACTGTGGGGATTTCACGAAACTGCTTGTACATTGCTTGATGTATTTGTTAAAATCATTACTGTGATTGGATGTAAAACTTCCTGCTTCAAATGCAACCAATAACGTGACTCGTTGCTAATTCTAAATTTTCATTACTGTCCATGGCCGTCACCCCTCCCCCCTTCACACACACACTGGTCTGGTCCTGGTCTTGATTCGGTCTTGCCCTGCTTTAGTCTTGGTCTTAACTTGGTCTCAATCCATCAAAGTCTTGGTCTTGTCTCAGTTTCGATACACTCTGGTCTTGGTCATGACTTGTTCTCGGTTTAGGTGGTCTTGACTAAGAAACTAGTTTTGGCTCTAATGTGCCATCTTCAGAATGCCACTTTTAAACTTTCAGATTTACATATGACAGGCTGAACAATGTCACTTGCATCAGCACCTGCCTGTAATGTCTTACACGTAGATGTGTTAATAAAAAAATAAAACATTTTCATGTTATTGTAGTCCTCTATTATAAATCTGGTATTTTAGAAAATGTAGTGTTAAGGGTTGGGGTCACTGAAAATTTGTGATGTTCATTTGCTCAAAAAGCTTGGGAACCCCTGGCTCACATAATATCCTTAGAGACAATGGTGTAAATTATGGGTAGATTTTTAAAGACTGGTAGTGGTACCTTTAGTCAGCAACTAGGATGCATTGATACACATCTAAAGTTGTGTAACATTCGTATGTGGAAAAGAAAAATGTGTGTTAAAGTGTATCAATAGGTAGCACGATGGTGTAGTGGTTAGCACTGCTGCCTCACAGCAAGAAGGTCCTGGGTTCGAGCCCAGCGGCCAACGGGGGCCTTTCTGTGTGGTGTTTGCATGTTCTCTCTTGTGTCTGCGTGGGTTTCCTCCGGGTGCTCCAGTTTCCCCCACAGTCCAAAGACATGCAGGTTAGGCTAATTGGTGGCTCTAAATTGACCGTAGGTGTGAATGTGTGTGTGAATGGTTGTTTGTCTGTGTCAGCCCTGCGATGATCTGGCGACTTGTCCAGGATGTACCCTGCCTCTCGCCCATAGTCAGCTGGGATAGGCTCCAGCTTGCCCGCAACCCTGCACAGGATCAATGGCTACAGATAATGGATGGATGGATGGATGGATGGATGGATGGAAGTGTGTCAGTAAGTCTGATTGTGGTGAATTCTACTAAAGACTACACAAATTGATCTGGCACAGAAAAAATACATAAATTTAGTTTTAAAACAAAAGGTTCCAAAGAAGTGTGCCATTTTTAAAAACAGTGCAAAACCATGCAAGTAAGCTATAAATAATACAAAATCTAAACTGCCTCACAAGTCTCAGGACAATTAGCTCTGAACTGCTTGTTTTCTCAACCACTTTGGTCTTTATGTCCATATGGAGCAAGAATACAACTTTATTTGAAAAATGAGGTTTACTTGGCATCTCGTATTTTGGATAGCACTAATTTTATATATATATATATATATATATATATATATATATATATATATATATATATATATATATATATACTGGGTGCAATTTGCTGGGGGGGATGGTGTGGATCATCCCCCCTTCTGGTTTTTATCTCTGCTGAAAAAAAATCCTCAGGGACAACCCCGTCAATAAAACAAACAAACCAAAAAAAAAGTTGACATGACAGGCATGTTGTGACAGTTTTCTATGGTCTACATTGCACTCACTTTCAAAATGACCCGAAGTGGCAGCTTTGATGTTCACGAACATCTAGGGTTGCCAACCGTCCCGTATTGGGCGGGACATCCCGTTTTTTGGGTAATTTTAATTTGTCCCGTCAGGGACAGATCCTGCCCCTCACTCCAATGCTGTGGTGTAAATCGCGTAATTGCCGTGAGAAGCGCTATTACCGCGAGTCGCGGTCATCTGCGATTTAAAACCATTCACTGTTGCCATATCCTGAATTTTTAAGCTATGGACCCTTTTCAGTCATGTGACCTTCGTAAACGCGACCGCCATTTTGGACATGTAGTGGACTTCGGCTCGAATCAGTTTGAATGCGAGAAAGGCGACAAACGAAAAACATAAAAGAAAAAGGAGCGAGATGCAGAAAACACCTTCACTATCTAGCGACATAGGGCATTTACAGGGCGAGCAGAGGGAGAGGTATTTGCAAAAATTGAGGTTAGCAGGCTTAGAGAACGACGTTTACCTGCTTCCACCAGGATTGTTCACTGACGTACGGAAGTACACAAAGCCCTCGTCTTTACCTGACTTCGGCCCACATGATCTGTATACCTATGTCGTTAAAAACCCATCGCCATACACATACACGCCAACGTCCGAGGTTCCGGAGCGCGCTCCGGCTTGCTCCCGGAGTGCTCCGGCCGAGGTTCCAGAGGGCGCTCCGGCTTGCTCCAGGAGTGCTCCGGCCGAGGTTCCGGAGCGCGCTTCGGCTTGCTCCAGGAGTGCTCCGGCCGAGGTTCCAGAGGGCGCTCCGGCTTGCTCCAGGAGTGCTCCGGCCGAGGTTACGGAGCGCGCTCCGGCTTGCTCCAGAGCAAGCCGGCGCGCGCTGCTTAATTTGAGGGGAACCTCGGCCGGAGCACTCCGGGAGCAAGCCGGCGCACGCTGCTTAATTTGAGGGAGAGCAAGCCGGCGCACGCTGCTTAATTTGAGGGAGAGCAAGCCGGAGCGCGCTCCGGAACCTCGGACGTTGGCTCCGGCAGCTATTTATACTGGATCCGGTGTAAATAGCTGCCGGATCATAATTACAGTAAATTAGTAAATACAGTAAAGGAAAAACTTCAGACTGAAAGGTTTTAACAGTCATCCAAATGACTGAACGTAAACATTGCTACAGTAACATACTAGCTATGTTCTTGACATTAGCTAGTCAACAATAGCTACTACAGAAGAACAAAGAGGTTACAATGGGTTATTTTAGCCTATTTGGTTACACACTCGCCGCCACAGAATGTTAACAGCAATGTAATGCCTTTTCTGGCTAATTTTATTCGTCTTACCTCCAACAAAGTGGTCACTACACAAGCGCTGGTATGCCGAGGGCTGCCAATCTGTTAATGGCCGCTATCCATCTTCTCCGTCGGGATCCGATAAAATGATAAACCTTGCCTTGTTTGTTGATGGTTACTACATCCAGGTGCACAACAATATAGTGGCATGATGGAAGTCTTGCTGAAAGTAAAAACTTTCTTTGCTGCCGTTCCTCAATGTTGGCTGTGGTAAACTACAAACACGTCCAAAATGGCGGCCGCGTTTGTCGTGACGTCACGTGAAAAGGGTCCATACTGACAAAATAGGCATCAAATTAAACTAGAGCAGATGAGCCAGTGGATACAGCCTAACTGTTCGATAAGGATAGCAGATAGCTTAAAAAAAAAACTTCCGAAACAGGATAGACCTCAGCCTGTAGTAGGGGAGCTTTTCTGCCTCACTCCTGCCTTTGTGATGTCTTTCTCTCTTCTTCTTCTGCTATGAAGCATTGCAGAAGGTTCTTAGGGTTTTCAAATAGACAATTAAGCAAATATCAGGGTTTTACAGCTAAAGCAAATCATTTTTCAGTTTATGACATTGCCTTCATAAATATGGCCTGATAAATTATTTGGCCAAAGTTTAAAAGAGAAAAATGAGACAATAATATTAGAATTGTTTGTTATTTTGCATTAAGTTACTTAAAAATATCCATTAATTGGTCTATTAATTTTTAAAAGCTCTATTTTAGAAATGAATTTGTAGTGGCCTATTTGAAACACTCACCTAAAGGCGATTCGGTGCTGTAACTATTCTGGGGCGCTGGGGTGCGTGTACAGGGCCTGTACCGGTACTTGTCCGCACCCGGAACAAAGTGTCCCTCATTTGGATATGAGAAAGTTGGCAACCCTACGAACATCCCCAGCAAATAGATACATTGTAGATAATCAGAGTGTGAACGTGGATTTAGCGCCATGAATCACATCCTTACTGATGAGCGCAACAGAATGAATGTATCCACACTGACAGCCTTCTTTTCCTCGCTGTCAATGGGCCAGACGTGCGTTCCTTCCCTGCTGAGAAATTCGCAGAAATGTGGATTAAAGAAGGGCGAAACGCGACGGATAGCGCATTGACGGGAAAGCAGAAAAGGCCACATGAACTGCGCCATCAGAGCAAACTGTTCATTTAGTATTCATGTATTTCAGTGATTTTCGAGTAACTGTCCATTTAATCTGGAGGGAGAGAAACATCACAGCAACGCGATAAGCAATGCGAACTTTGTTGTGTGTTAGTGTCCGTGTATTTAGTCAGAGAGATAGGAAGATGAATTTACTATCTCTGGTTTAGTGTTCGTTTTCATTTAGTGTTATTCATTTGATATCATCGGATGTTATTGAGCTGTTAGCCTATTGTTACCTTAATTTTGTGACGTTTCATGATTAAAAAAAAAAACATCCCCCCTTCTGGTTTTTTGACAAATCGCACCCTGTATATATATATATATATATATATATATATATATATATATATATATATATATATATATATATATATAAACTGTTGGGTTTGTGTGAGCAGAACTGGCTCATAGTTTTAGGGTAAATGCACCCATTATATAAAGGTCTTCTTTGGCTGTGGTTTTTGTGCTGCCCCATGTATTTGTGTTTTGCTATTTGTAAATTGAAAGAGCATGTAGGACAGATGCAACACTTTTCTCTGAATTGCCACTGGAAGAATAGAAGACATTGGAAAAACCAATACTGGAGACTCTGAAGTTGATGAGGGCTTTTTTATGGCCTTGTCTTTGGTAGCAATAATAGAGCTAAAGTGAGAGAGAGATTTTGACCTTCTTTTAGATAAAAGATGGCATGGGACTGATTTTAAGTGTCTATTTCTTCTGGAGTTTGAAATGTTTCAGTAATCAACATGAAAATCACTGGTTTATGATATGATTTTAGTATATGTTTTATAATACCTTTAAAACATTATAATAAATATGGCGGCACGGTGGTGTAGTGGTTAGCGCTGTCGCCTCACAGCAAAAAGGTCCGGGTTCAAGCCCCGTGGCCGGCGAGGGCCTTTCTGTGCGCAGTTTGCATGTTCTCCCCGTGTCCGCGTGGGTTTCCTCCGGGTGCTCCGGTTTCCCCCACAGTCCAAAGACATGCAGGTTAGGTTAACTGGTGACTCTAAATTGATCGTAGGTGTGAATGTGAGTGTAAATGGTTGTCTGTGTCTATGTGTCAGCCCTGTGATGACCTGGCGACTTGTCCAGGGTGTATCCCGCCTTTCGCCTGTAGTCAGCTGGGATAGGCTCCAGCTTGCCTGCGACCCTGTAGAACAGGATAAAGCGGCTACAGATAATGAGATGAGATGAGACATTATCATAAATATGTGCAGCACAATGTCAAACCCATTTATGTTACCATACATCCCCCATGAAATCACTTCTACTTGTGCACCTGTTATGTTTGGCATGCTGTTTGAAGAACTTTACATGAATAAGCCTCAAAAGAATAAACTTTTTCTCCCAACATATATAAAACAGCATTTTCAAGCTCGTAAGACCTCTTAAGCTTTCGGAATGCTTAAGCAGCTTTTTTGCATTTAAGGCCATTGCTCGTGATCAGTGATTTATTCTCTGATATATTAAATGGTTCCAAGCCTTGGACCTCCCTGCTACAGGCCTGGTTTATACTTGTGAAAAATGAAATGAAAGCCTCATGTTTTACTGCAAAGAATGTATAAAAGAGGCAAAGTACATACTTCATCATCAATCGCTGCTTACTTTTGTGTGCTAATGTGATACTGTGCCATTAGATATTAAAGCAACTGGTCAGAAATGACAAAACCATTGTACTGTTTGGAAGGGATTTCTTATCTTTGTGTTTTTCACATTCAATGAGAAGATAGCTTCAATCAGACCATATCTTCCCAGAAATTATTATTATTATTATTATTATTATTATTATTATTATATGTTGTAATATCCAGCTGTAGCCTTGCTTGCATACCAAAACTTCAGCCAAAAGAAGCTCTACATCATGCTGCCTGGATACAGTAACTCACATTAACTGAAACACTGTTTAGTTGAACAGTTATATAACAGATAAAATTAAATATAGTTCTGTTTCACCAGGGCAGTGAGAATCACCTGAATATCTTGTTCTGCGCATGCACTTTACATAGTGAATTACAATGCAGTATTTACAATAAATCTTGTTGCCATTGACCCATTTTCCCTTTCTTTCTTCTTGTTTAATATACATATACTTCATACACGTCTTCATTTTCTTTTTATTCGAGAAAGAGGGCAAGAATGTGAACAGCACTGTGTTACCATCTTTTCAACTCCTTTGTGCCGACTGGGCTACTAATTTCCTCAGTTTACTTTAATTATCCGTTATACGTATACAATATATTGGGATGCATCTCCGAATCCTATTCAGAGGCACCTATCTTTACAATCTGAGGCATGTAGGTCTGCATCCTCTTAAATTCCAAAGCCTTTGTTTTCAGAGGTGAGGGGGAAAGAAATAATGAGTCTTCTGTTGACTGGACATCCTTGGAAAGTCCACACGGGGCTTCACACCTGCTGGCAATCCTGCGCGCGTGGCTCCGGAAGATGCATCTTTTGGAAAGTATGTATGCTGCTAAAGACTTAAGATGTAGAATTCTTAGGGGAATTGCCAAGAATGTCAAACTGATCATCACTTCCATGTCCATCTACCGAGCCAAGAATGTGACTATTGTTTGTGCAGTTGAAGGCTTCAGGATTGGTATGAACATCTGTGGAGTTCTAAATTATTCCATAGGTCTATTGTGTATCGTTTCCCTTTTATTATGACAGGCACTTGGAGGTCACAAGGTGCCTCCAGTAATAACTGGACTGTAACACTCAAGTGGCTGCAGTTTATATATTATTCTGTTTATATTTCAGCTATTAAGAATGATGACAGGGACACTGTAAGGGTCAGTGAGTAGAACAGGAGTGCGACGGCTGCCTCCGTCTGACAGGTAGAGGACTGGAAATGTCCTTGACAGTTAGACTTTTCTTCCCATGATACTGCACAGCACATTTAATTGGTAAGAATATGAAGAAGGGAAAAAGCAAAAAGATTCTTGACACAAAAAAATGAGGCAATGCTTCCAGGATTCTTGTCAGACACTGAGACTGACATTCAGCAAAGGAATTTTTACTGTGAATTTTAAACAATGAAGCTGTGCAGGAGCTGGATTTTTTTCCTTTACCAAAGTGAATTGGTTTAAAAATCTAAATGAAAATATGCTGTCTGTGTACATTCTGAAGGATTGTATATGGAGCAGTATGTTAATTAATATCTTTACTAATCAGACTATGATCACTCTCTGCCAAGCCTTCATCTTTCCAAGTGTTGGCCAGTTATAGAGGTAAGCAGGTTGCCAGATTGATCTGGCAAATTGTTCATAAATCTGGGAAAATGAAAACAAAACCTAGTGCCAAGACAAGAAACAAACAAAACATGAACGAGTTGAAAAAATGTTTTTGTATATTTTTTTTATAAAATCATTTTATTGTTTGTTAAAGTCAGTTCAGACATTTTGCATAGCCACCCTTAAACTTGCTCTCAAAAAAAATTTTACAGTCTTACCAATAACATAATGGCAACATTTTTTAACTTGTTATCTTTGTTTTTAAGAGCTTAACGTCGATCTGTTATGAAACAGTCTGAAGGGGATTGCAAGGTTGAATCCAATACACTCAAAAAAATAAAACATTGGATTTACTTAACCGAGTTATGGCAACCGGTCCCACGAAACTGTGTTAATTTAGATGTATTGAATACAGTTATGTTTTGAATAACTCAACATAACTGTATTCAATACATCTAAATTAACACAGTTTCGTGGGACTGGTTGCCATAACTCGGTTAAGTAAATCCAATGGGGTTTTTTTTGAGTGTATACTGTAGCTGTATATTGTACAATGTCTGGCCAAAAAAAGTCACACGCTAATATTTCGTTGGACCCCCTTTAGCTTTGGATTACAGCAACCTTATACAATGTCCATCCATCCATCCATCCATCCATTATCTGTAACCGCTTATCCTGTTCTACAGGGTCGCAGGCAAGCTGGAGCCTATCCCAGCTGACTACGGGCGAATGTAGGGGTACACCCTGGACAAGTCGCCAGGTCATCACAGGGCTGACACAGAGACAAATAACCATTCACACTCACATTCACACCTATGGTCAATTTAGAACCACCAATTAGCCTAACCTGCATGTCTTTGGACTGTGGGGGAAACCGGAGCACCCGGAGGAAACCCACGCAGACATGGGGAGAACATGCAAACTCCACACAGAAAGGCCCTCGCCAGCCACTGGGCTTGAACCCAGGACCTTCTTGCTGTGAGGCGACAGTGCTAACCACTACACCACTGTGCCGTCCCTTATACAATGTCATGACATTTATTTCCATCCAGAGTTGTGTTAATTTTTCACTGAGATCTTGTCTTGATGAGGAGAGAGTTGAACCACTCATTAAAGTCTTCTCCAGCACATCCCAAAGACTTCCACTGAGATTACGGTCAGGAGTAAAAATGATTACTCATGCTTCCTGGATGATACTTTTACAAATTGAGCCCAAATTTTATGCCAGTGATGTTATAACCTGGTCATTCAGTACATTGAAGTCAACTGATTCATTTTATTGCCCCATAACTTTGCTGAGCCTTGACCTGACCAACTGAAGTAATCCCATATCATAACACTGTCTCCAGAGGCTTGTACAGTGGCCACTATGCATGATGGATGCATCACTTCATGTACTTCCCTTCTGACCCTGACACACCCATCACTCAGTAATAAGGTCAATCTGGACTCATCAGACCTTTTTCCATTGCTCCAGAGTCCAGTATTTATGTTCTGTAACAAATTGAAGCCTTTTCTTCCAATTAGTCTCACTAACGAGTGGTTTTCTTATGGCTGCACAGCTGTTTAGTCCAAATCCTGTGAGTTCTCATCACATTATGAGTGTGGAATTGCTCTTACTTTTACTATTAAAGATAGCAGTGAGCTCGACTGTGGATTTTTTTATGATTTGACTTCACCAAGAATTTAAGTGATGTCCAATCACAGTCAGTAAAAAAAAAAAATCTGATCATTTCTTCCACAAAGTTAACAGTTCACCACTATCATAATTCAGGGTTTTAATAATGCATTGGACAGTTCTTCACCCAGTTCAAGTAATTCCAGCAATCACCTTAGTTGTTTTCTTTGCTTGATGCAGGCCAGTAATTTGGCTCTTCTGAAACACAATAACATCATTTCCACCACAGGACACATCTTCCGATATGGTTGTTAAATAAATGAGAAGCTACTCACTGCATCAGTTAGGGTTAAAAGAATCATTGCCAGCTGAAACATATCAATCACTGCAGAAATTATCTTATCAAAGGCTCTTACGTGTTCTCTTATTTAAATCCAAATGGCAACTTTTATTTATTTATTTATTTATTTATTTATTTGTGCCAGGCAGTGTATTTAACATAGCAGCCAGAGTTTGTTAGATCTGCCAGATAACTGGATCTTAGTCAAATAAAGCAGTTGTATCAATTGTTAAATTATACTTCCAGCACACATCATTCAGGTCTGACAGCTAGCTGTGGTCAGTGTGCAGCGTGGCACATTTTTGTCCCCTGCAAGCAGCTCAGATGCACTCAGGAGGAGGTGCTGAAAGGTTTGATGTATAATCAGGAAATTCTGGCCTCAGCTCTCCTCAACAGGCATTTGATTCCTCTGAGAGAGGTCATCAAACCTTTTCTGTCCTACCACATACCAGGGTCAATGTTGCACCCTACGGTGTTCTCAGTGCATCCCATTATCTGATTTATGAGTGTGCTGCTTTGTTTGGCTGTGGGCTTATTCTTGTTTTGCTTTGCTTTTGCGAGAGTATGGGTTGAGATAATGAATCAACAAGTGGAGGTGAAGGTTCACATATCTTAGGGATCCGTGTCCTGACCGGTCATCTGGTTTGACCGTTTGCCTGATGCCAGGAGACCTTTGAATGCTGATCCCTGCTGAGTCACTACAGAGTCTTCTGTTTGATGAACTTGGTGAAACACATTTTAGGGAGGCATGCACTCATAAACTTTCTAATCCCAGGTGTATGGGTCTGGAAAAGTGTAGGACAGACACACACAAAGTGTTATTTTGGGAGTTGTGCCAATTTATTCTGTAGACCTTTAATCATCTTTAATCATTACTTAGCACTTATAACTCCCCAAGAATCACACAAGGAGCAGAGCAGCAATTTCTCCATGCCCCATTTACAGTACAGTTTTCTTTAGGCCAACAAGTTCTGAGGAGGCCTTAAAACCCACAAAGATAATGTATCATTTTGAAGCAAACACAACATACACAAGTAGGGGATTGTTATATATTTATAATGGCAGTTTAACTCTGACTCCAATCCCAAAAAATGTGTGTTGATGGTTTGAAAATGAAATGGGAAAAAAAACACCACATACATATTCTAAGAGATGAGACAGCAGTTAGAAGAGAGTGGGTGCTGATTTAATGCCTCTTCAAATGTTAGATGTGGGGGATAGTGAAAGGTGATCTCAGAGGAATAAGTACTGCCAGGGACATAATGACCTAAAAATAGTAGGTGTCATTAGAGCAATGAAAGGAACATGTTTGCAGGGTACATAGCTAACAGCCTGCCTATATGTTTGAGATGCAAGATTGGTGGGAAGGTACATGCCAACTACACTAGGTCCTTTTTTCCAATGGTCAGCTGAGAACTTCTGAAACACTCAGCGTATGACAGGACTGCATTGAAATTAGCTTCAGCAGAGTGAACGTCTCATTTGCCTCACAGGCCTCAGCTTTATAAGAAAAAGAGTGGAGAAAGTGTGCACCTGCTGTATTGTATAATTGCACAGTACAAGGAGTTTAATATTATTTATACCATGGCCACAAAAATAATTATGTTTGATTGGTTGGCATGTATGCATTAATTACTTATAAGTACTTTTTACTGGGACACCTCTGAAGTACATCTGGTTAGGTTTTAATCAGAGTTCTAAAGAAGAAACCTTTATTTGTCACATGCACACTTCAAGCACAGTGAAATTCATCCTCTGCATTTAACCCATCTGAAGCAGTGAACACACGCACACACTCAGAGCAGTGGGCAGCCACACCAGAGCGCCCGGGGAGCAGTCAGGGGTCAGGTACCTTGCTCAAGGGCACCTCAGCCCAAGTCCACCCCACGTCAATCTAACTGCATGTCTTTGGAGTGTGGGGGAAAACGAAGCACCCGGAGGAAACCCACGCAGACACGGGGAGAACATGCAAACTCCACACAGAAAGGTCCTCACCAGCCGCTAGGCTTGAACCTGGAACCTTCTTGCTGTAAGGTGACCATACTAACCACTACACCACTGTGCCGCCCACAGTACCCTTCATACACTAAACACATTGGAATGTAGTAATGACCATGACTATAAACAATTTAGGCTATATCTGTACATTACACTACTACCTTCAAGTTAGGGTAGGCAATGTTGGAGAAACCAGCAAGAGTATGGTAGATTTTGAAAGTCAAGTCAAGTTTATTATTATAGTGCTTTTAACAACAGACATTGTCGCGAAGCAGCTTTACAGAAAATTCAAGACTTTAAACATGAGCTAATCCATCCGTCCATTATTTATAGCCGCTTATCCTGTTCTACAGGGTCGCAGGCAAGCTGGAGCCTATCCCAACTGACTATGGGCGAGAGGCAAGGTGCACCCTGGACAAGTCGCCAGGTCATCGCAGGGCCGACACAGAGACAAAGAACCATTCACACTCACACCTACGGTCAATTTACAGCCGCCAAGTAATCTAACCTGCATGTCTTTGGACTGTGGGGGAAACTGGAGCACCCAGAGGAAACCCACGCAGACACAGGGAGAACATGCAAACTCCACACAGAAAGGCCCTTGTTGGCCACTAGGCTTGAACTCAGGACCTTCTTGCTGTGAGGCGACAGTGCTAACCACTACACGACCATGCTGCCCTACATGAGCTAATCTTATCTCTAATTTATCCCCAATGAGCAAGCCTGGGGCACTGGTGGCAAGGAAAAACTCCCTCAGACGACATGAGGAAGAAACCTTGGGAGGAACCAGACTCAAAAGGGAACCCATCCTCATCTGGGTGATAACAGATAGCATGATTATAAATAACTTGCTTCTAGAACTGTGTCCTATATAGTCACAAAGTACAACTGTGTAACCAGGAAATTCATTATAGTCTTAACATGAAGTCTATTTTGTTGATGTTATCAACTGTTCAGTGATGGAGACTTGAGTGCAAAACTGTTTATGACAACTGTAGTCGTAAATTTATCATGGTAATTGTAATCCTCAGCCGTCATAGCAAAACTGTAAGTGTCCAGAGCCATCTTCCAAGTGCAACTTTCAACTGTCCATATGGGGCCGTCCTCCACAGGAGCAATGTGATGAGACTCCAGCCAGAGGTAGGACATCAAGATGGATCAGGTGGGTCCGAGGAGCAGAAGAGGTCAGCATCGCAGGTGTCTCAGGATCAACATGTAACTCGACAGAGAGAGACAGACAGAGGGAAGAGATGGGGAGAGAGAGAGAGAGAGAGAGAGAGAGAAAACACAGGTTGTTAGGTATGCCCAGTGTCACCTAATGAGTAAGAACAGTATACATTTTTCACTGGGTGCAAGCAGGGACTCCAGCAAAGCTAACTATCCAACCAAAAAATCCCACCCCTTCCTTTCAGGCCTCCCTCCAAAGCCACTCCTCAAAAACACATGAACGCGCACTGCCTGACTACTGCCGAAAGATGAGTCCACAAGAGAGAGTGTTGGGAAGAGGAGTGTAGCACATCATTGTCATATCCATCTACCTCATGTCTCATTGACATGCAAGAAAACATTATCATAATGAATGTAAACAAGGAACATGCCAACCGATGTGGATGTTTGCCTCATAAGAATACATTGTATAACCGTTTTATGGTTTCCGGTTATAGCATTCTAACTCAGTAATAGACCGATTTTGATCGCTTTTGTCCCTAGTAAAAATTTGGACCCAAAAAATGCACCCAGGTTTAAAAAATACCAGAGTTTGTCTTTAAACAATTAACTTGCATACACTGAAGTGCAATCCAACCCATCCTGCTGCATTTTTTAAGCGCCCAAGCATAAAACCCCACAGAGATTATACTTTCTAAAATGTTATGGTTGTGCAAACAGTAGTAACAAAGTGTCTGATACAATAATACTCATAACAGCAACAGAGGGAACAGAAGTTTGTGGTGTATTGACTGTCACACTGTTTCAGCTCCACTGAACTTTTTCTCATTTTAAAAAATCGGAGAGCAATTTCCTTTTGCAAACATTTTACAGTTTCTCTCTGCATCAGTGGGTAGCACTGAACAGAAGAAGAGTTCCATGAGTTATTGAATGTTTTGGGTTTTGATTATTTCTGCATCATCAACTTCTTCATCATAATCTTCCTGGTGGACATTTTTGCATGTGCAGTGCTGATACTGTCTCAAATAACAGGCATTTAATTGGGAGTCAAATTACTGCTTTCACTGCTTTGTGAGGGTGGTATGGTGGTGTAGTGGTTAGCACTGTCGCCTCACAGCAAGAAGGCTCTGGGTTTGAGCCCCGCGGCCAACCCAACTTTCTGTGTGGAGTTTGCATGTTCTCCCCGTGTCTGCGTGGGTTTCCTCCAGGTGCTCTGGTTTCCCCTACAGTCTAAAGACATGCAGTTTAGGCTAATTGATGGCTCTAAATTGCCCGTAGGTGTGAGTGTGAATGGCTGTTTGTCTCTGTGTGTCAGCCCTGTGATGACCTGGCGACTTGTCCAGGGTGTACCCTGCCTCTCGCCCATAGTCAGCTGAGATAGGTGGGGTTTACATTAGACCATATCAGCGGATCATCAGATTAACGTTTTTAAAACGATTAGTGTGCACACAGCAACACCAATACACGATTCGCGTGCACACAGCAACACCAATACATGGCTCCGCTCGGCTCCGCAGGCATCCTGCGCTCCAAATCACTCCGCCCTGAACAGCGAGTGCCCTCTGGAGGGTGCGCACTCCGGCCCTGCACAGCTCACAGAGCGCGCGAGTATAGCGCACGAGCACTGATTCGGGACTGAGCCGCTGTGTGTGTGATCTCAGTGCATATCACTTACCACTTGCAAGTGGAAGGATGGCAAGCCTAAAGACAATCATAACTACACAATGGGCAGTATTTGCATCAGTATTTGCAGTATTTTCATACTTTTATACTCTTTAATGAAAAGTGATACAAGGCGGAAGTCCGCGCCGTTTTTCAGCAGTCGCGTCACATGACCAACGCCAGCGAATCAGGAAGGTGGATGTCACAGTGACGTTGTCCAATGACAACGCCAGCTAGAGCTCAGCACAGCGTATCCGCGTATCTCAATGTTTACACAGCACCGGACCAGACACGATTTGGATTGAATACGTGGACCCTGGCGGATTCCTGTTTCCCGGCGTTTCCAGGCGGTTTAATGTAAACGGACAGTGCATCCGCGAAGAAAATGAGACAGATACGGTCTAATGTAAACTTGGCCATAGGCTTCAGCTTGCCTGCGAATACACACAGGATAAGTGGTTACAGATAATGGATGGATGGACTGCTTTGTGATTGCTCTCAAACATTACCTTCTGAAAATGCAAGCACTTATTCAGTTTGGGGCACATAGAGGAATTTAGAAATATCTAGTCTTAGGCTACGTTTACATTACGTCGAATCAGCGGATCATCAGATTAATGTTCTTAAAATGATTCGCGTTTACACTAAAACCGTTAGCCGTGCACACAGCAACACCAATACGCGGATACGCTCGGCTCCGCAGGCATCCTGCGCTCCAAATCACTCCAACCTAAACCAACTCCAACCAACTCCAACTTAAACCAACATCTGAAGAGGTGAAATTGCTCCTTTTTTTTCCCTATTTTTGCTGGCGGGATTGTTTTTGTTTTTGGAAAGCGCACGGGCGGTGCGCGGTTTGGTACTGCTTCCGCAGTGTTTGGACTAAAGACTCTGCCCTAAGGGCTATTCTCTCTCTCTCTCTCTCTCTCTCTCTCTCTCTCTCTCTCACTTTGCACCATTACACAATAAATATTCACAGTGAAAATATTTTGTAAGCGCGTTTCATGAACCAAGTTATAGGATTTGTTGACAACTCGCATCGAGTTCGTTACACTTCTACCCAGCGTGAAGCACTGACAGTCATGTGGTTGTGACGTCATCGTAAACAAATCTGTTCTACTCATCCAGATGACTTCGCAACGGCACCGTTGCCAGATTTTTTCATTCTGGAACCTGTTCTCAAAAGATTTCGTTTTGGGGCACCCAAAACGCCGGTGCCGTGTGGACGCCAGGCCGAAACGATAAACAATTTTATCAGATTCACCTGAATCCGTTGCCATGTGGACAGGGCCTAAATCAAGGGCTAATTGCCTATTTCAGCATCCCAACTCTGCAAACAGTCCAAGTTATGTGTATGCATGCATGCGTGCATTTGAACACTTGGCTTGATCGGGTTCACTCTGTGGTATTCCTCTGCTCTCAGTACGGTAACATCCTCAATGATTAAAGTGGAAAACTTCCAGCAGCAAATTAAGTCTAAATAATAGGCATCATTGAGCAAAACAAAGGCAAATACATACACAAGCACTTAAATGCACACATTCAAGCCAACAGACAGGATGCCAGAGGAGAGAGAGAGGAAGCAGGCCAGTAGACACGGAGACAGCAGGGACCAAAGTGAGGTCTTGTCCCTGAAACCAGTGTGCATTTCATTCTCTTTCTTCCTTTCTGGATGTTCCTGTTTACCACCACACTCCACTTGATGTGTTTTTCTTCACCTCTTAATGTCAGTATCCTCCTGTGGCATGTGGAGTATTTCACTGAAGAGCACACTGGATGTGAGGCCTCATGGAACACGAACTATTTGTGGAGGCTCCTACAGCCGTATCCATTATATTATTGCCTGACTTCCGTTTTCCACTACCTGCAATTGCACGTCTGACTGAAGATATAAGGCATTGCTATTTCCAAGGATATCCCGAGGAACTGGATAATTCCGCTTGCAACTGACAGAAAAGCTTTTCACACTGTTTTTGTTTTTCTTAGATTTCTGGACTGCTTTGTTTTCAGAAGAAGAAGAAGCCTTTATTTGTCACATGCACTCTCAAGCACAGACTTAAGCACACAGTGAAACTTAACCTCTGTGTTTAATCCATCTGAAGCAGTGAACACACACAAGTGAGCAATGAGCACACACACACACACACACACACACACACACACACACACACACACACAGAGCAGTGGCCAGCTATGCTACAGTGCCCAGGGAGCAGTTGTGTATTAGGTGCCCTTGCTCAAGGGCACTTCAGCCCAACCTCAGGCCATGGTTGCCCCATGTTAACCTAATCGCATTTCTTTGGACTGTGGTGGAAACCAGAGCACCCGGAGGAAACCCATGCAGACACAGGGAGAACAAGCAAACTCCACACAGAAAGGCCCCTATCGGCCACTGGGCTCAAACCCAGAACCTTCTTGCTGTGAGGCAACAGTGCTAACCACTACACCACCATGCTGCCCAGAAATAAAGGTTACAGACAAGGATAAAGTTTTACAACAAAATGCTATTCAAGTACAGGCAGGATTTTCCTTCTTTTTGAACATCCATCTGTGTGATCTTTATTCACAACATTCAGCCTGGGTACCCTTCAAACTGCTTTCTCCCATCCTCATGAATCGTCCTTCCCCCCAGGATCACCTCCTGACCCCAGGATCTAGGAGACAACTCAGATATGCCATGGTTTAACCCTATACAGGGTTAAGCATCACTGGCCTCTTCATCTGAGTGTTTGATCTAAGCTTTTGCACATGCCGTGGTCCTCAAAACTGTGGTGTATAAAGGGGAATAGAGCTCGCAGTCAAAGAAAACAAAAAGTGTGCCTCTGCTGCATGAGTGCCCTCTCCAGGTCTGGCTCTCTACTTGTTGAAGGACCCCAGTTTCATGCTTTTCATTCTCTCCCAAGATCAACTAACACATGCAGCATGTGCAAGTAAGGTTCAGCCAAGGCCAAGAAGCCTAGAAGCCTTTATTTGTCACACGTACACTCAAGCACAGACTTAAACACACAGTGAAATTTAACCTCTGCATTTAACCCATCTGAAGCAGTGAACACACACATGCACACACAAGTGAGCAGTGAACACACACACATACCCAGAGCAACAACCTGAATCCACTATACAATCCTCTAAAGCGGAATGCACTGCAGTTGAAAAATTAGTGTGATCAATATAACAGGAAATACACCTCATGCATCATACAACCTAAGGAATGGAAATCGAAGTCAATATCTAATTTAGCTGTTTCGCTCGCAATGTTTTTCAGAACATCAAATGGCGTTTTAATATCATGATCATCCTACTCTGGTCTTTTCTGTATTTTAAATAACAGGCAGAGAAGTTTGCAATGGGCCCATTCAAAGTCTTTTCAAAAAGAGTAAATTGCACTATTAATGCATGTGTATATGGTCAGTGACACACAAATAGGGCTCGTCTCTCTCAGGTGGGGTTTACATTAGACCGTATCAGCGGATCATCAGATTAACGTTTTTAAAACGATTAACATGCACACAGCAACACCAATACACGATTCGCCTGCACACAGCAACACCAATACACGGATACGCTCGGCTCCGCAGGCATCCTGCGCTCCAAATCACTCTGCCCTGAACAGCGAGTGCCCTCTGGAGGGTGCGCACTCCGGCCCTGCGCAGCTCACAGAGCGCGCGAGTGAAGTGCACGAGCAGTAATTCGGGACTGAGCCACTGTGTGTGTGATCTCAGTGCATGTTGGGTATGCGCATCACTTACCACTTGCAAGTGGAAGGATGGCAAGCCTAAAGACAATCATAACTACACAATGGGCAGCATTTGCATCAGTATTTGCAGTATTTTCATACTTTTATACTCTTTAATGAAAGGTGATACAAGGCGGAAGTCCGCGCCGTTTTTCAGCAGTCGCGTCACATGACCAACGCCAGCGAATCAGGAAGGTGGATGTCACAGTGACGTTGTCCAATGACGACGCCAGCTAGAGCTCAGCACAGCGTATCCGTGTATTCTCAATGTTTACACAGCACCTGACCAGACACGATCTGGATTGAATACGTGGACGCTGGCGGATTCCCGTTTCCCGGTGTTTCCAGGCGTTTTAATGTAAACGGACAGTGCATCCGCGAAGAAAACGAGACAGATACGGTCTAATGTAAACTTGGCCTCAGTGTGTTGGAATGAATATACAGGAGGTAGGAGTCCACCATATTAACATCTTAAATATATGTTTTGACATAGTCATCTAACGTTGCTCTCTGCCATCCAAATGATCCATCCATCCCTTATCCATAACTGCTTATCCTGTGCAGAGTCGCGAGCAAGCTGGAGCCTATCCCAGCTGACTATGGGCAAGAGGTGGAGTACACCCTGGACAAGTCGCCAGGTCATCGCAGGGCTGACACATAGAGACAAACAACCATTCACACCTATGGCCAATTTAGAGCCACCAAGTAACCTAGCCTGCATGTAATTGGACTGTGGGGGGGAAACCAGAGCACCCAGAGGAAACCCACGCAGACATGGGGAGAACATGCAAACTCCACACCGAAAGGCCCCCGTCAGCCACTGAGCTCAAACCCAGGACCTTCTTCCTGCGAGGCGGCAGTGCTAACCACTACACCACCGTGCCGCCCACCATCCACATTAGGTGAATGTAAATAACTTACTGCAGAGATTGCACAGATTTCCATCCGCTTGAACAGTTAGTTCTTCCAAGAAAAACTCTCAGCTGTTTACCCTGGCCTTGCAAAGGTAAATAATTTGCTGTAAAAGAGAATTTAAGGAACATTCACTTAATTAGATTCTCAGACAGGAAATGCAGCTTCACTCTCTCTGCAGTATCTGATCACCCAAAGCTAATATCTGGACTCTCCATCTGCCCCTGTTTCTGTGCTCACAAATCTACCAAATTTCTGGATTTCATTTGTTGGCTGATATTAATATGTGGCATTCATAGTTTGGTCTTGGTTTATGCTGGAGAGTTGGGAGGCTTTTAGAAATCATTCACTTTTGTTCAGAATCTGGAAGCTTGAAGTGCTGAGACTGCTGTCAGGCTCTCTGGTGTCAACTCATATATATTTAATATAATCTTCAGTTCCACCTCTTCTACTGCAGAAGAGCCGCTGTTTTTTTTATTCCTAATGCATCCCTCTCTTTCTGTTATATAAATGTTTAAAATAAGATAGAAGTTTATTCATCCTGAAGGAAAAGGTATAAGAGGTATAAAGTATTAAATGGTATAAGAAACACTTCCACATTAATCAGAACAGATTAGAGACATCACCTCTCCTCCCAGTGAGTGGCACTGAACCCAGAGCTCTTTATTGTTCTGCAATTTTATTCAGAGTATATAACTGCACACATATTGATTAATTTGGTTGAGTGGCTTATGCCCAGTGTGATCTCATCTTCTGGTTCATAGCGTTTATTAGAACTATGTGAAAGAGGGAGTGCTTTGTGTGTGTGTGTGTGTGTGTGTGTGTGTGTGTGTGTGTGTGTGTGTGTGTGTGTGTAAATGTGGGTCCTTTGTGACTACACACTGATTATGTAAAATTCCACCACCTCTGAGAGTCCAAGCACTGCCGAGAGGGTTTAACATCGATCTCTTCTGACCCTGTCTGACCTACTTAATTCCACCATTTCTCAGGTTCTGATTATTCGCCGCCTCTCATCGTCGTCCAACTGGGCAACACCAGCATCCACATCAAATACTGTGACTCACAAAGAGAATG
Organism: Neoarius graeffei; assembly: GCF_027579695.1. Lineage (NCBI taxonomy): Eukaryota > Metazoa > Chordata > Actinopteri > Siluriformes > Ariidae > Neoarius > Neoarius graeffei. Next base: position 47,602,010 of record NC_083576.1, read on the forward strand.
GAAGTTGATGGCACCCAGATTCTGCTGGAGACCCCTCCTTATCCATGCTCCCTGTACTCTTTGTGTGGGAGAAACACTTCAAAGTCTCACATTCAAGCTGTTGCACTCTCATCTCACTCCTTTAGAACTTGCTTATCTGCTATTGTGTCAAGATGCATTGGTTTAATCAACGTATTTGACCTGAGATAAGCCATGATCAGATAATAGAGATCATATATGCTGTAGGATTTGTGCTAATGAGACAGCATAGGGAGGAATGAATATCTAAACTCTGTCTTACACCAATCATGGAAGATCTCAAACAAGTAAATTTGTGTAACATTAATGATTGATTACATTCTCAGATTTCAAACATACCTTCAGGGACGTCTGGTTTGAATTAGAACAGTTAGATTGTCCTGTCAAAAACTAACCTTCAGAAGTTCTGTATTATTTTGGCAAAAGATTTTTTGAGATTAAACTTAGCACAACTTGCTTTCCATTACAATATTTTCACAAATTTATTCAGCTGGAAATGGTTGAATAGTACAGAGCTACAGCCTGAGCCAATGAGGCCTGTACTTCAAACATGGAAATGACCACATCTTTTATCTCAAATATTCAGCGATTAGCTTGGAGAAAGAGAGAGAGAAACCAACCCATGTCTGTAACTCACATTAATCACTCTAATCTCAAGGCAAATTGTTTCATTCATACATCTTAGAGACCCACTAATGGAAGGGAAAACATTCAATCTGTGAAAACATTCACAGATTTGGTGCTACATGCAACAGTATATGACCCAACAACCGACAAGACTTTCAGGCCAGTTATAAAAAAAACAGCACACAGAGCAGAACAGACATGTAAGCCCAAATGATTATCCATCCATTATCCGTAACAGCTTGTCCTGTGCAGGATTGTGGGCAAGCTGGAGCCTATCCCAGCTGACTATGGGCGAGAGGTGGGGTACACCCTGGACAAGTCACCAAATCATTGCAGGGCTGACACATACATACAGACAAACAATCATTCACATTCACACCTACAGTCAATTTGGAGCCACCAATTAACCTGCATGTCTTTGGACTGTGGAGGAAACCAGAGTACCCGGAGGAAACCCACAAAGACACGGGGAGAACATGCAAACTCCACACAGAAAGGCCCCCATCGGCCACTGGGCTCGAACCACTACACCACCGTGTTATATTTTACAGAATATAGTTGTTCTAGGGGTGGCACGGTGGTGTAGTGGTTAGCACTGTTGCCTCACAGCAAGAAGGTTCTGGGTTTGAGCCCAGTGGCTGACGGGGCCTTACTGTGCAGAGTTTTCATGTTCTTGCCGTGTCTGCGTGGGTTTCCTCCAAAGACATGCAGGTTAGGCTAACTGGTGGCTCTAAATTGACCGTGAATGGTTATGTGTCTCTATGCATCAGCCCTGTGATGATCTGGTGACTTGTCCAGGGTGTAGCCTGCCTCTCACCCACAATCAGCTGGGAAAGGCTCCAGCTCACCTGTGACCCTGCACAGGATAAGTGACTACAGATAATGGATGGATGGATTCAGGTTGTATCTATTATTCAGATACAAGATATCAAAGACTAACTTTATCAATAATGTTATTTGTAACAGTTTGTAAAAACACAGGTGAATACATTTTTATTCAATGCAGTGAGGGGAAATAAATATTCAGAAATTGTTTATATACAGTTGCAGTCAAAAGTTCACATAAATGGATATAAATGTCATCATGGACATGAACGCCATGGCAATATTTGGGCTTTCAGTGATTTCTTTGAACTGTTCTTTTTCTGTGGCAGAACGATTGTACAACATACATCTTTACTAGAAACGAAACAAAACAAGAATTTGGTGCACAAGTTTTAATTTAATTTGGGTTTTCTGAAAGCAACACAGTCAAAGCGATGCATACAGGGTCAAAAATATACATACAGCACACCTAATATTTGGTTAAATGTCCTTTAGCAAGTTTTACCTCAACACCAGATGCTTTTGGTTGCATCAATAAGCTTATGGCAGAATTCTGGTTGGATATTTGACCACTGTTCTTGGCAGAATTGGTAGAGTTCAAATACATTTGTGTACTTACTGGCACAAACATGACTTTTAAACACAGTCCATATATGTATTTTCAATAGAGATGAAGTCAGGACTTGTTTTAAGCTTAATGTTAGCCTGCTTTATCCATTCCACAACCAGCTCTGATGTGCATTTGGGGTCATTGTCCTGTTGGAACACTGATTGCATCCAAGGTTCTGATGGCTTGAGGTTATGCTGAAGAATTCTGAAGTAGTCATCCCTCTCTCATTATTCCATCCACTTTGTGCAATGCACCAGTTCCACTGGCAGCAAAACAGCTCCAGATCATGATGCTACCACCACCATGCATAACAGTTAGTACATATTGCTCTGTATATCTGGTTACTGTGGCCAAACAACTCAATTTTTGTCTCATCTGACCATAAAACTTTTCTCCAGAAGGATTCTTTGTCCATGTGGTCAGCTGCAAACTTCAGTTGAGCTTGACTAGCTTGATTTTTGGAACAGGGGCTTTTTTTCTTGGACAGCACACTCTCAATCAATGATGATGTAAAACTCACTTGACTCTAGACAGTGTTCCATAAACTTTTAGTTCATGGCAAGTCTGTGCCTTGATGGTTCCTGGGTTGTTCCTGATTATCCAAACCAATTTGCTCTCAGCTGAGGGTGACAGTTTGGGTCTTCTTCCAGCAAAGTGGGTACACTTCCCAATAATGTGTACTTATATACAATTGTTTGAACTGATCTTGGAATCTGCAGTTGTTTAGAAATGGCTCTCAGAGACATTCCTGAATTGTGTAAAGCTATTATTCTCTTTCAGATCTGTGCTAAGCTCCTTGGACTTTCCCATTGTGTTGTGGTTTGGTCAACCCAATTAGTGCTATCAAGCAAACGTGTTGGCACAAATACCAGCTGTAGTCAATCATGATCACTAACAGGAAGTTAAGAGGCCTTGACAAGTTAAAAGACATTTTGGAGCTTTCAGCACCACTGAATTAATAATCTAAGTGGTGTATATAGAGGATCTTACAAGGTGGCGCAAAGAAAAGAAGTTTATCTTCGAGTGGTGAACATATTTCACAAGTGAGCAAAGTGAACAAGTGAAATATTTTTTAACTCGAGAAGATAAACTTCATATCTTCACGCAACCGTGTAATATTCTTTTTATTATGTGGACACATCCACAAAAAATTGTTAATCAAGAAACTGAAATTTATAAGAAATAGCTAATCAAGTTAATCAAAAGAATTTTAATTTTGAACCAATTCGCCATTTTGACAACGCGTGTCTAGTCAGCAGGAAAACACTGGGAGTGACGTCATCGGAGTGAAGATATCGGGAAATATGTCACTCAGATCCACAATGTATTTCAAATGAAAAATACAAGCTTTTCAACACAAGAAGATAAACTTCATATCTTTAAGGCAATGTGTGATTTTCTTTTTATTATATAGACACATTCACAAACAAAAAGTATGCAAATTTATCAAAAAAAATCATGAGTGAGGATACTGGAAAATATGTTAATGTCCTGGATGTAGTTTGTATGAAAAATACGAGTGGCGTATTTCCCAGTAAAATACTTTTATATAATAGTATAATATATAATATAAAATTTAATATATATAAATTTATGACCCTGTAGATAGATAGATAGATAGATAGATAGATAGATAGATAGATAGATAGATAGATAGATAGATAGATAGATAGATAGATTTTTTAAAGCCTTAATTAATTTATGCAGAGAAAAAGTCATATAGAACCTAATAATTCCAAGATCTGGGGTGGCACGGTGGTGTAGTGGTTAGCGCTGTCGCCTCACAGCAAGAAGGTCTAGGTTTGAGCCCCGTGGCTGGCGAGGGCCTTTCTGTGCGGAGTTTGCATGTTCTCCCCATGTCCGCGTGGGTTTCCTCCGGGTGCTCCGGTTTCCCCCACAGTCCAAAGACATGCAGGTTAGGTTAACTGGTGACTCTAAATTGACCGTAGGTGTGAATGTGAATGGTTGTCTGTGTCTATGTGTCAGCCCTGTGATGACCTGGTGACTTGTCCAGGGTGTACCCCGCCTTTCACCCGTAGTCAGCTGGGATAGGCTCCAGCTTGCCTGCGACTCTGTAGAACAGGATAAAGCGGCTAGAGATAATGAGATGAGAATTCCAAGATCTCATATTTAATGGCACGGGCTTTGATTTATAATAGATTTTTCTGCCATTCTCTCTGAAATGAGGGACAGATTTTAGACTGTGCATTTTTCTATACTGCTATCTGTTCTTTCTTTCTCTGCCTTTGCAACTCTGTCTGCTGTGTTTCTGTTGTCTCTGTATGTCATATTTTCAAGTGGCTGTGTTGAATAGCGCATTCCAAGATGTCCTTGGTGTCATCTGCGGGATCGTAGTTTAAGTTTATGATTTATATGGTACTTTCGCCATGGACCTCAGCAGGCAGAGTCATAAATATGCAGTCATAAACATGTAATTTCCTGAAATAAAGAAATCATTTCAGTAAAATGACTTGAAGGTGATTAGAATTTGTCCTTTGAGATGTCTCAGGGAGGGTGTAGAGAGTGGGATCTGTGTAAGACAATCCTGTCGAGATTTAATCTGAAGTATTTATATCCAACTATGAAAAAGCACCAGCACAGTCAAGCTTGTGTGTGTATCAGAGAAACTGCATCTCCACAGTTTGCGTGTGTGCATGAGTTCACCATGATTAAGTCCACTTAGCTCACTGGACATGGTCAGCGAACCTTATCAATGATTGAGCGTCCACATTGGGCTTGGCTCCCTGGTGTCAGTCCCGTTGAAGCTAGTCATTTTACAGGCTGCGCCACATTACCAGGAAACGGTTGCCAGGGCTACCACTTATTAATATCTATCATTAACTTTGAGCACTGGGCTCATTTGAGCAAATAATGAAGGCATACACTGGCTCCTAGGAAGAATATGCTGACATTTGAGCACTGGAGTGTGTGTAGCCTGTGTGTGCATGTGTACTCTGTTTTGCTTCCTGGGACTGAAGGTCATCAATGTCATATCTAAGCATTATGTAAATATTTAACTGGTCCCCCTGAAAAGAAAATATGCTAATTCTGTACTTGTAGATAAACTAGTTTACATTTAGGTGTGTGGCAGAATCCAGCTACATATTTTCTAAACTACATACTTTCTTTTTATTTGGGTCCATCTCTGACAGAGAAACATGGTCAGTCCCATGTAGAGTTCTACACAGACCCCTTAAGGGTGTTCCAAAAAAACACAATCCTTATAGGTGCTAGATTTAACGTTTATTGTTTTCTTATAGGTGTGTAACCATCGTCTTATCCTCAGTTGTGAAAGAAAGCTATTGCCTCTTATTTATTTATTTTTTTTTACATTTTTTACATGAATGCTGCAGGGTTGCATAGTGGGTAGTGTGAGGTCCCTGGTTTGATCCTGACCTCAGGTTATTGTCTGTGTGGAGTTTTGCATGTTCTACCCAAAAAAAAAAAAACAAGCAAGTAGGTGGACTGGCAGCTCTGTGTGTGAATGTGTGTGCATGGTGCCCTGTGACATGTTCCCGATGTGTTCCCATCTCACACCTCCCAATGTGTTCCTTGGATAGGCTTTGGATCCACCATGACCCTCTCCAGGATAAAGTGTCTACTGAAAATGAATGAATGAATGAATGAATGAATGAATGCTACAGTTTCATCATAGAAACACACAAAACATCCCCAGGGTAGAATTATGCTTATTTCTTACAAGTGGAGACAATTAGTGTCTCAAAATTAATAAAACACTTGTCACATACAAACACAGGTGTACAGAGTCTTCTAAATAACAGTCCTTCATTATGCAAAGGACTCTTGACCAACCCTTTTCCTAAACATATATAATTCGGTGTAGCCTTAGCAGCTATGTTAAGACACAGGACAGTGGAATGTACGATATATCAGACTGGTTTTAATGCTCCAGTGAAAACACTGTCAATGTCTCTCCCTGTTGTTTCCCTGTGTGTACTGTACCTTCACCTTTTATCGTCTAATGAGAGATGAGAGATGTCATCTTGCTAAACTGATGAAATTCAGACCACTACACTCTAAAAAATAAAGGTGCTTCAGTGGTTCTTCAAATCTCTGGATGGTTCCATGGAGAGTCAAAACTCTGTGATGAACCATTACATTATGCAAAAGGTTCTTCACATTGGAAATGGTTCTTCAGAGCCTGGCATTCTCTTACCATTTGCTGGTCAATGCACATAGGCTATGTTTACACAAATCTGTCTTCACTGCTCAAACAAATGGTTTAAATGGTTCTTTAAAGAACTGTTGCATGAATGGTTCTTTGAAGCCCTGAAAAAGGTTCTTCTATGGCATCGCCCTGAAGAACTGGTACTGGCCCCACTATTTTTTAGAGTGTATCAACATTTTCTCCACTTTTTCATGGCATTTTTCCACTTCACAGTTGTTGTTTTTTAATTGATTCATATTCCCTGACCTTATCCTCTCATTCTTGGTCAAGATTATATACATAACTATGTACAACATAATATAATCAGGTGACAGGCAAATCCAGTGGCATATTTATGGAACAAGCCTGTCCCCTGCTGGTGGATCAATGACACATTTGTAATTAGAGTTTAAATCAGTTACATTAACTAAAGGTTCAAATGAATCAAGAGTGGTTTGCTAACTTGCTTATGCAGATTTCATTTTGCAGATTTGAAGTAAACTGACAGATGAGTCAGATAGATCATTACAGGATTCATCCCACCCTCCCACAGGAAAACACGATTCAGCATTCCTCGAAGACATGGCTGCGGAAAACCCACACTTGCATCTCAGCTGTTCAGTAGCTATTACTGTAATCTGCTTGTGCCACTCAAATAATCTCTCATAAGACAATCATCTGTCAGCAATAATACAGAGTCTAGATGGGGCAAAAAAAAAATGTTATAGCACTGAATTTCTTTTGACAATGATTACAGATTTCTGTATCCTCTGAATACATTTTAGGTTCAATTAGTCTGTTAACAATAGATCAGGAGGTGTTTCCTTTCGGCTGAGTGTGTTAAATACAATAAGCACTGTGTCTTATTTATCTAAGGGCACATCTTGATCATCAAGATATAGCAGTTGGAGGTTCTTTAGTACACACAGTAACACTGGTTTATTACCTCTTAGACCAAAGCCTGATGAAATATATGAGGGTATAGGGCAAATTTGGTACAGCAGGACAAAGTCCAGCATAATTTGCAGCTTTCCTGATTCAACACTTCAACAATGAGAGCAAAAATGAGATTAAAGACATCATTATAGCACAGCGGACTCCTGACATACAAGGCCACAGTTGGGCACTCCTTGTAGCATGAAACTATGAAACAAGAATCTGAGTGAAATTCAGTGTTTTATGCAGATATTTTGCTACACCCTCAGGCACTGTTAAACCTGGCAGGAGCGAGAGAGAAAGAGAGACAGAGAGAGAGAGGACACATGCTTTTATTGCACAAGTGAAGAGACAAAGTTCCACCCCCTCATTTATTACACATTATTCCTATCAAAAGACTCCTCCGAGTACAGATAATGTGTGCTGTGTCAATAGTATATAAATATATACACACTCACACAGAGACACTCCTGCCCCGCTGTCACTCTGTGTGTGGATTTGCTTGGAGCAGATGGTCAAAAATGACATTCTCTGGGTGGATTCTGGCTTTATGTCTGATGGCTTTAAAAGGTAAAAAAGAAAGTTTGGATGATTATAGTTTTTCAGTGGTTTCGGAATGACTATTGGGATTAACTACTAACCACTAACAAAAGAGGGATTTTGCACAGTATAGTTAATGCTTTCATTAAGGCTTCATTTAAATTTGCCATCTGTTGTTTGTCTTATATTTGTTGATTTATTCAAGGAAATAAATTTGCATGCCATTAGCTAGAGGATTTGCTTGTCACCGCTGCTAAATGCCCTGCACACTGATTGATGTTTATTCACAAATTCCATACATTTTCTTGAAAGACAGCAGATTTTAGTGCTTCAACTTAATTTGAAAATTGCAGCTGTGTGAGATGTAGGCTTTTGAGATTTTCTGTTCTGTCCTGAGAGAGTTAGCTCACTAACCAAGTCTCTTGGCTTTCTCCAATGAATAACAGTGTAACAGTGCAGCTGTCTGTATATGTCACTGTGCTTCACTACACTGAAGGCCACTGGAGGTCCCTACTGGACTAAATTGCAGATCTAGTTGCACACAAACCTGGGAAGGGAAATGAAAAAATAATTGAAAGGATATAACTAACTACATTAGATGTCAGAAGTATTCACATCATGTTTTGACATGAGTGCAGCTGCTCAGCAGTGGACAGTGGAATTGACAACCTAGTGGGTGGAGCCCTCAAATTGCCTGGATAATTAAAAAAAAAAAGTTTGCATTTTCATGAGATACAAAGGGCCTGTATTTGCACAAGGTCCAGATGTTTGTGGAACCTCCTGATGATAGCAGAAAAAGCCTGACATTTCAATAAGCAATTGAGGTCACGATGAAGTTCACTAAGTCTGTTATAAATATACTTACTGTGCATGTACTGTAGGCTACAATCATTATGCAGTACAAACCTTGTACAATACAGAGCTGTAGTGACCCCACATTTCACTCCAGTGATGGATGAAGTAATGACTGAATACCCGTAGATGAGTTGCAGGCAATAAATTCAATGCATTTCATTGTCATATTTCTGTGAACATTAAAAAAAATGAAATCTTAGTTCTGTATTAGGATTTCATTTTTTTATGCACTACTGAAAAAAAAAACAATATGCCTATACAGAGTTACTGAAATGTTCTATGACCAGAGTGTTTCCTTTTTAGATTTTCTTTTTTTTTATCCTGTTGTTTTGCTCATCTAAAAACATCAGAGTGAAAATATATACTGGACCAGCTGTCCAGACTAGAAAATAATTGCAGTCTCTATTGTCAAATATTGCATCAACTACAGGAAGTTATTATTGAATTCCAGCTGTAGAGCACTTCCTTTTCTATGGCTTACTATAAAAATACATCAGAGATCACTTAGAAAGAGGGAATGGTAGCTGATTATGTGTGTAGAAGGTTAACTTTGTTGAAAAACATAAATAAATAAAACCAAATTACAACACGAAATCGCATCACTTACTAAAATGCAAATAAAATCCTCTAACATTATCCTAAAGAAATAAAAAGAATACAAAAAGGACTGAAACAGTCAACTGGTGTGTGTAACAGTGCAGATTTTCAGATGTGGATGAAGCTCATGATACTGGATAATAAGTTTAAAGTTCCTACTGTGGTTATTCTGAATTGGCTCTGTATTCCATATAGTGTAGTGTAAAAGATGTACTGGACTGTAAAATTTAGTTGGTAATGTAGTTCATTGCAGTTTCTCTGACAATGTTATATTTTAATATTATATATTTAGTATATAATGTTCAGTAATCTTTTAACCTCTGTCAGTCCTATTTTCTATATTTCTACATGATAAAGACCATCAGCAGTTGGTCAAGAGTTGACACTTACAGCAACCACGACAAGTCATCGGCATTTTAGACCAGATCAAATATCATTTTTATGCAGATCAGCAATGGTAACAAAACTTTCCTGACCATACAGGACACAGTTATAGAAGAAAGTTATTTATAATCACACTATCTGTTATAACCCAAATGAGGATGGGTTCCCTTTTGAGTCTGGTTCCTCTCAAAGTTTCTTCCCTCATGTTGTCTCAGGGAGTTTTTCCTTGCCAGTGTCACCTCAGACTTTCTGATTAGGGATAAATGTATGAATCCATGTGCATATATATATATATATATATATATATATATATATATATATATATATATATATATATATATATATATATATATATATATATATATAAAATGTGTATATATATATATATATATATGTAAAAGCGGCGGCACAGTGGTGTAGTGGTTAGCGCTGTCGCCTCACAGCAAGAAGGTCCGGGTTCGAGCCCCGTGGCCGGCGAGGGCCTTTCTGTGTGGAGTTTGCATGTTCTCCCTGTGTCCGTGTGGGTTTCCTCCGGGTGCTCCGGTTTCCCCCACAGTCCAAAGACATGCAGGTTAGGTTAACTGGTGACTCTAAATTGACCGTAGGTGTGAGTGTGAATGGTTGTCTGTGTCTATGTGTCAGCCCTGTGATGACCTGGCGACTTGTCCAGGGTGTACCCCGCCTTTTGCCCGTAGTCAGCTGGGATAGGCTCCAGCTTGCCTGCGACCCTGTAGAACAGGATAAAGCGGCTAGAGATAATGAGATGAGATATATGTAAAAGCAGAATACAAATAAAATTGACTTGACTTTCCTGAATGGTCAAGAATTACACATTTGTTAGGTTCCAAAGCTTTTAGTTATGGAGGGATGCTTGGAAGTGTGAGTACATAACAGTCAGCAGTCAATCCACAACATTAAAGGGAACTATTCATGGTCAGTAGTATGAAGTGTTGTTTTTGTTGTTGTTGTTTCATGAATTCAAAATTGTAATCGTCAACAGATTGCTATGGTATAAGAAGGATAAAACACGATGTGGCAAGCTGTTATTAGAGAACAAACTGTGAGGTCGTAAACCCTCATAATCACCCAAGTTTTGATTATTTTCCTGTAACAGCATGCCTCGTCATGTGTTATTCCTTACTTGCAAAGTACAAAAAACTGAAGTCAGAAATGCTGTTGCATTTATAAAATAGAGATTAACGAAAGGATAAATTTGTTTGATAAATAAGATAAATAATGGTTTAATTACTTTGAGAAAATAATTGTAGAAAATTATTATTTTAAGTTTATCTGGGAAGGCTGACTGGGACATTTGATTACTGAAAAGAACTAAAAAAAATCTATTGTTGGTGTGTGTCCCTCTTCATCTCATGACAGGACAAAGCCATTCAGCACAGGCAGAGGGAAGAGCAGGCAGCGAAAGAAATTGCTCCGTAGTGCCTCCGGTATGCTTTCTTGCTCTTTTTCCCCCATCCATCTATCTGTCTTTACCAGTGAAGCTGAATCTGATGCAGTGAAGATCAGATCAATTCACAATTTAAGCATCCTACTGTATAAGGTCCATGCTGATGATTAAAATAAATTTCCTGGCTGTCACTATAGTGTGTAGGGGTCTTTTCCTAATCTGGAGCTCTGCATCCTACTGGCCATTGTCAGGCAATTCCTGGCAACAAATAGAAAACACATTTACACAAAACTTGTAATAAAATTTGAAGGGAAGTTTTGAATTCCATACATTGTTCTTCACATTTATGGGGGAAAATATGGATGGAGTTAGGGCGCAAAAAATATGTGCTTGAATTAACCCCTTCTAAATGCCAGGGCCTTGGTTAGGCATTGCTTGTACATTTGAATACCTTCTTGTGTGCATGCATGCACAGAGTATGACATTTTGACAAGTGGTGACCATACTATAAAAAGCCATCACCATTTGGTCTCATACATGTCACACATTTCAAGCTATCTACATAAAAGCATCTGAATGTGGTCAGAGCCTGTCCTCTAAAGCTGGCAATAGTGTCAATAATTTTATATTATCTTCATACAATAATTAGCCTTGTTTATTATCAAGCTGTGTCTGTTTTTCTCATTTCGGATCCTAACAGCATAGATCTGGCTGTGACTATTGGGTTAATCTATTGTGACAGTTCGTATGGGTGGGTGGAGCACAGAAGGACGGCAGGCTAGAACTGAGTTCACAAAACTCTTTTTATTGTGACACTTTTCAGCGTTACACCACTCTCCCAGACACTCAGACACACGCACACACATCAGTCGTCTGGTTGGGGAGAGAGCTCCCTCTGCTCTTGCTCTCTCTCCTTAAATAGGGCGCGGTCACTGGGGAAGACACACAAACACATTAATTAACATCAGGTGCAGTGATTCTACCACTTACCTTCCCTGGCTCCGCCCTCCGGTCACAGACCGACGCTTGACCACGCCCCCACTGCCACATCTATTTAATGGTTACCTCACAGTTATTGCCAGGGGTGGCCTCACTCAGTGTCCCAGGTATGGCTGGTGAGCAGACTCACAAAAGGTGGTTGAGTGGTGTTGCTCTTGTCATGGTCATGGTTGGTGGTTGACTAGAGTTCCTCTCATAAGTCAACTTCATAACACAGAGTTGCCAGGCATTGTTGAGTGGATTGCCCTCTTAATTCAATGGTTTTGGCTCTTGGTTTTGCCTCTTAATGCAGTAGGCAGACTAGTAGCTATGGTATAAAACTTAAGAAGTACTAAAACCCTAGCATGACAGCCTTGCACACTCGAAGCCTTAGGCTTATATACCATTGCTCTGGAAGGTGCTAGGCACCCTTCACCTGCCACCCTCCCCAGGACTCTGATAGTGGATCTCTCAACACATAGTGGAATCCTTTAAATACCTCTACCTATAGACAAGCTGCTGGGATGAATATTATTGTACAACAGACTTTTTTGACTGACTGTTACATCAGGGCTGAGAGAACTGCATGTCTTGGTAATAAGTTAATGCACTGCATGCACTGAATATCAAAGAAAGTGATCATTTTAATATTGACATCATTGGGAAAAGTGAGTGCAGATGGACTGGTGCTGGATGTCAGATTTCCAATGATAGAACAACCATCCATCCATCCATCCATCCATCCATCCATTATCCGTAACCGCTTATCCTGTGCAGAGTCACAGGCAAGCTGGAGCCTATCCCAGCTGACTATGGGCGAGAGGCGGGGTACACCCTGGACAAGTCACCAGGTCATCACAAGGCTGACACATACAGACAAACAACCATTCACACCTACAGTCAATTTAGAGCCACCAATTAGCCTAACGTGCATGTCTTTGGACTGTGGCGGAAACCAGAGCACCCAGAGGAAACCCACACAGACACGGGGAGGACATGCAAACTCCACACAGAAAGGCCCTCATCAGCCACTGGGCTCAAACCCAGGACCTTCTTGCTGTGAGGTGACAGCGCTAACCACTACACCACCGTGCCGCCCCCCTAGAATAACCATATTCTGTAAAATATTTGCTTTTAGCCCAGCTCAGCTCTGCATGCATGCCATGATATTCTCACACCTATCACTTTCTGATCACAAGCATCCCAAGCAACTATAAAACCTATCACATCCCTATATAATCAGACAATAAAAATGATGGACAAAAAAACAAACAATGATGTGGCCCCACTATCACATCCTTGGAGAAACATAATATCTTGACCTTCAAAAGCTTCATAAGCTATTCCAACCTAAAGCTCATTTTTAAAAGCCTACACAGTCATGTGCCTTCCTTGCTTAATGAACATAATCAAGACACCAGCACTCCAGTAGACTCAGCACACAGGCTTTGATGTACAGTAACTGTTGCATTGCAAACCTCATTTAGACAATCAGGGTTCACTGTTAATGGAACTTTGGAATTATTTACCCACTGAGTTAAAAATGCAACACAACTTTACTGTTTTCAATAGAGGTGTTAAAGCATGGCAAAAAGAGAAAAGCCTCCAATGTTATAAATTAGCGTTTCACTACAAACACTAAACACAGTGCATCTGGTGCTTGTCATAATTGTATGTTGCAGTTCCAATGCTACTGTTATGTCCATGTCAAATAAATAAACTAACCTAACATGCAGAGATGATGAAGACAAACATCCAGCCTTCAACAAAGGTGCTAAAGTCCCTCTTCCATAACATCTCGGAGAGAGACTGTAACAATTCCCTGATTATTGTGGATGCTGAATAACAGGCAGGCGGGATCAGGTTCACTTTTTGGGTTTTATTTCAAACCACCACTCAAAACAAAACAAACACGCTTTTCAGCTGACTTAAACCAATGATCGAATCAATGTACCGGTGTGACTTCAGCCCAGAGAGGACCAACCACTCTCTACTCCTCTCCCCCTTTTATCTTCTCCCTGTCACTCCACACAAACACACAGACACAACACTCCACAAACCGGCCCTTGACCACGACCCCGCTACCACATACCCCCACCGCCCAACTCAGGCCAGGGAGCCATCCAGCCTGCAGCTGACCCCCACCCCCCACCACCATCTGTGCCTCTGGCCTATGGACCACATCAAACTTAAAAAGCTGCAGAGCCAGATACCAATGGGTGATCTAGATGTTGGCATCCTTCATGTGGTAGAGCCACTGGAGCAGGGCATGATCCGAACAGAGGGTGAAAGGGCATCTGAGCAGGTAATAGTGGAGGGTGAGGACCACCCATTTGATGGCCAAGCACTCCTTCTCGATGGTGCTATACTTCATCTCCTGCATGGAGAGCTTGCGGCTGATGTACAGCACAGGGCACTCCTCTCCCTCCACTGTTTGGGACAAAACGGCCCCCAGCCCTCTGTCCGATGCATTGGTCTGCAAAACAAAAGGGAGAGAGAAGTCAGGGGAGTATAAAAGTGCCCTCCCACACACACACAGTGCAGCTTTTGCCTGGTTAAAGACCTGTTGGCATGGATCCGTTCACTGGACCAGATCCGGTGCTCCATTTTTAGTGAGGTCAGCCAGTGGGCTGGTGACGTGCAAAAAATTAGGCACAAACCATCTATAATAGCCAGCCAGCCCCAGGAACTGCCTCACCCCCTTTTTGGTCTTAGGTCTTGGGCAGATGGCAATCGCTGCAGTCTTATTAATTTGGGGACGCATCTGACCATGACCCAAGTGGAAGCCGAGATGCTGTACTTCCACCCACTTAATTGCACACTTCTTCAGGTTTGCTGTGAGCCTTGCATGCCTCAGCGACCTCAGGACCATTCTGAGATGTTGTAGATGCTGCTCCCAATCATTACTATAGATGATTATATCATCTAAGTAGGCTGCCACATATGCATTGTGGGGATGTAGAACGCAGTCCATGAGATGCTGAAATGTCACTAGGGATCTAAACAGGAAGGAAGGATGACAAATTGGTGTAAACTGAACAGAGTGGAAAAGGCCATTTTTTTCGCAGGAAAATGGAATCAAGGGGATCTGCCAATATCCCTTTGTTACATCCAGTTTTGAGTAAAAGTGAGCCATGCCTAGCTGATCGAGCAGTTTATCAATGCAAGGCATCAGACAGGTGTCAAATTTAGATGCCATAGTGACTTTTCTATAGTCTACACAGAACTGAACTGACCCATCCGTCTCGGGAACCAAAACCACCAGCCTGCTCCAGTCGCTATGTGACTCTTCAATTACCCCCATCTTCAACATAGCCTGGAGTTCATCCTGAATCACATTTTTCTTGTCTTTGGGGAGCCGATATGGGCAGCTGTGCACCACCACCCCTGGGGGAGTCTCAATGTGGTGTTCTATGAGGTCAGTGTCCCCAGGGAGGGGCAAGAACACATTGCAGAATTCCTCTTGCAACCTAATAACCTGTGCTCTCTGGGACAGTGAGAGGCGGTCTTCACAGGGGACCTGGGTGAATTGAACTTTATAGACTTACCTCCAGTCTCAGCTCCGCCCTCTCCAGAATGACCATCACCAGATCCACAGGAACCTCCTCTCTCCAAGGTTTCAGGAGATTGAGGTGGTAAATTTGACATGTGTTACCTCTATCTGGATGTTTGACCTCATAGTCAACCTCCCCTATTCACCGTGTGACCTCAAAAGGCCCTTGCCACTTGGCAAGCAATTTTGAACTTGAAGTGGGCAGTAAAATGAGGACCTTATCTCCTGATGCAAATTCCCTTAGCCACATCCCTCTGCTGTACAGGCGAGATTGATGTTCTTGGGCCTGTAGCAAATTCTCCTGGGTTATGTGACTCAGTATGTGGAGTTTTGCTTAGGTCAAGAATATATTGAATTTCATTTTTGCTTCAAGAAGGCCCCTCCTGCCAATTTTCTCAAATGATATCTAAAACACCATGGGGCTTGTGCCAACACAACAATTCAAATGGGGAAAACCCAGTGGAGACTTGTGGTGTTAGGGTTTTGCTGGGAATCGAACCCGGGTCGCTGGTGCAGTGATCCAGCAAAACCCCACTAGGCCACCAGGGGAATGACTCAAGTGCAGAGGCATGAGGCGAAAGTAGAGTAGCAAAAAACAGTTCATTTACAATGCAAAAAATCCAAAAAGTATAATCCAAAATGCTCAGAAGATATAAGGGAAAAAATAAAAAATCCAAAAGTTCAAAGTCAATACAAAAGCCAATAACCAGAAAAGAAGGGGTAAAAATCCAAACGCTCAGAAGATCCAAAAAGTCAAAAACAAAATCCACAAAATCCAAAAGAAAGCAAAAATACAAAGAACACAAGGACATAGGCAAGGCACACAGGACAGAGGTAACTAGCACTAAACAGCATAGCAAAAAGACTCCGTGACTAGAGGCCAAAGTGAGGGAGTATAAATACACAAACTAAATAGAACACAGGTGATAATAATGAGGACTAGGCGGGGCACAAGGCACATGGAAAAACAAAACACAACACACAGAAACAATAGCGGCCTCTAGCAGTCAAAACAAACATGACAACAATAAAGGAATGATAGCGGCCTCTAGAGGCCAACAAAGTCCAAGTCCTAACATGTGGGACCTCACGCACTGCAAACAACAGAGGGTCTAGCCACCTATCCCAGTTTTTAGCATCCTTGTGAATAAACTTACAAATCATGTTCTTAAGTGTTTGGTTAAATTGTTCAACCAGCCCATCTGTGGATGATAAACACTAGTATGAATTGATTTAATCCCCAATTCATACAATTTGTGCGGTGTACGTGATATAAAAGTAGTGCCTTGATCAGTCAGGATTTCTTTTGGAATCCCAACTCGGGAGATAACACAGAAGAGTGCCTCCACAACACTGCATGCTGAGATATTGTGCAGAGGCACTGCTTCCAGATATTGCATTGCATAATCAAAAATGACTAATACAAAGCAACATCTGCATGCAGATTGATCTAATGGCCTGATGAGATACATACCAATTCTTTCGAAGGGGGATATCAATTAACAGCAATGGGTACACTGGCGCTTTCGGTGTGGCCACTGGATTCACCAGCTGACATCCGCGATATGCCGCACACCACCTGCGGACATCAGTACAAATCCCTGGTCAAAAGAAATGGGCCATGAGATGACTTAGTGTCTTATCTTGCCCCAAATGCCCAGCCATAGGATTATGATGAGCCGCATGGAATAAAAGTTCCCTTTGGCTCTTTGGGATCAACAACTGTGTAATCTTTTCTTTCATTTGAGTGTCCTGCGTCACTCAATATAGCCTATCCTTAATAATACAAAAGTATAGGAAGGAAAGCACAATATCAGGCTGGAGGATTTGGCCATCAATTACTTTCACTTGGTCAAAGGAGTGTCTCAGAGACTCGTCATACGCCTGCTCCAATGGGAAATCCCCTAAGGGGTTCCCCAGAGAAGGAGAAGGGCTCTCCCCACTCTCTGTGTCATCATGACACAGAGCTGATGTGGACAGTCCTGGGACTGCCTCCCCAGCTAATGCTGCAGTGGGATTCCCCAGTGACGTGCTACTGCACAGCTGCTGGCCAAAGGCGAAGGGCCGGCTGACTTCCTCCAGAGCCAGTGCATGGAAGTGCTGCTGGTGTTGCTCTGGGGAGTAGCCAACTCGCTGGAGAATTGCACATTTCAAATCCGCATATACCAGCCGATTCTCTGTGGGCAGTTGCGGAGCCATGAGCTGCGCTTTGCCAGTCAGGATCAGCAACAGGCAGGTTGCTTGCTGCTCATCCTGCCACCCCCATGCCTCCACAATTTGCTCAAAGAGCTCCATGAAAGCCTCTGGGACATTGTGCGGCCCCATTTTTGTGAGGGTGACATGGTGAAATCCTGCGGACTCTGGGGCTGGTGCACCTGCTGGAGTGATGACATGCAGGAGCACCTGGCAGTCTTCTTGCTGGGCCTGCAGCAGAGCCTCAAAGTGCCACTCGTGCGCCATCTTCATCGCGACCAGCACCTAGTGCTGGTTCTGTTGGGCGGCAGCGAGGGCATGGACCAGCTCTTTCAATGGGGAGGACTCCATGGCGATGATTCTTTTTCACTGTCCTGGCTTTCAGCACCAGTGTAACAATTCCCTGATTACTGTGGATGCTGAATAACAGGCAGGCAGGCTCAGGTTCACATTTTGGGTTTTATTTCAGACCACCACTCAAAACAAAACAAACACGCTTTTTAGCTGACTTAAACCAATGATCGAATCAATGCACTGGCGTGACTTCAGCCCAGGGAAGACCAACTACTCTGCTCCTCTCCTCCTTTTATCTTCTCCCTATCACTGCACACAAACACACCGACACAGCACATTAATTCACCACAGGTGCTTCCACTTTGCCACTCATCTTCTGTGGCTTCACTGTCCATTCACAAACCGGCCTTTGACCATGCCCCTGCTGCCACAGAGATATTGTGCCAAAAGACTGGTGTCAGGGTCTCATTGTGAAAATGCCCAAGAAAGGCAACCTTCTGAAGCTGTGACAATTGACAGGGTGTCACCTTGCTCTCACTACCTAGTAAAGTATTCTGCTGAATTTTGCTGAGACTCAGACAAGGCACTGGGCTGCAAGCTGAGATAAGAGAAGGCCAGGTTCAGGAGAAGGAGAGGCTGCATAGTCCATATATTTGCACTCTGGAACATCATTAAGCAGTGCCTGGAATGGAGGTCACATCAATTTCATTGACTTCAGGAAAGCATTCAACAGTATCCATTGTGAAAGCCTTTAGAAGATCTTGGCAGCATGTGAACTACCACCTAAAATCATTAGTCTCATCAGTGCCTTCTACAATAAGTTTGAGTGAAGTGTTAAACTAGATAACTCCATCTCTAACCAATTTCTTGTAGAATCTGGTATTAGACAGGGATGCATACTCTCTCCAGTTCTGTTCTTGGTGGGCATATATTGGACTATAGATCCAGCAACACCATCTAAGGCGGTTGGACCATGTCCTAAGTATGCCAACTGAGAGGATTCCAAAGAAGGCACTATATTGAACAATACCAGGGAAATGCATGCCAGGCCATGCTAAAACAACATGTCAAAGAACTGTGGTAGTCCTAGATAGAAAGGGATTCTCAAGAAGCATGGCACAGGTAGCAGCCCGACAAAGATAGATGGTGATGTTTCACTGAGACTTTATGTCTCAATGGGGACAAAGACTATCAGTAAGTATCCATTCACTGATGACCAGAGAGTTGAGAGGTAACTCTGCTATGGAACTCACGATTCTCAACTAAGGTTAGGTGTCTCATACCTAAAAACCTGGACTTTTTAATGTGCGTTCCTCACCATGTCCAGTACATGTGATCCACACAATTACTAATTGGTCATAAAACCAATAGGAAAGGTGAAATAGAATGTAAGGTTAGGAATGTAACCTTGTTCTATGAACACCAGATCACACTATATTTTTATAGCATTATAACTACATGGCTTCGTATCAAAATGTCATGGTACATGTATGCATGCGCATGAAAAGGTATCAGGTGTTAAAACATTGTCCCAAGCAGTAACATAAATTGAAACAGAGTTACATCCATGACATGATGTTTTGCATGAAGGTTTATTGAAGACCCCAAAAACTGGCCTTATATTTACTTTTAAAGTGAATTTTTTATTCTGTTCTCAGGTATTTTCAATGGGAAAAAAGTAAATTAGATGCATACTATGTTACAAAGGCTAGAGTACTCCTTTAATGTACCTAAATGCACTTTACCATCTGTTTGGGGGTTCTCTAGATTTCATACAGAACCTTATTTGTGATTAAAAATGAATAGCTGTGGTACGTTTTTTTAATCCCATATGTCAATCTTTTTTGTTTTTGTAGTATTTGCCTCCAACAGTTATTCCCACAACTAGGAGGCTAATTGAACTGAGAGAAGTCATGATCACACAGAACATCGCTGCCTACATTATACCTGGAACAGATGCCCACCTGGTAGACAGATTTCTCTCCTCCACTTCCCTTTCATCTCTTCTTCTCTGCTTTTCTTTCTCTTGCTCTTTCCCTCTTATCCTATCTCTCCTCTTAAAATTAATATAATAATCTGTTCCTATAATAATCTGTTAAAAATCAATAACCTGTTTCTTTTGTTTTGTCAGAGTGAATACATTGCCCCGCGAGATGCCAGGTTGGCCTGGATGTCTGGTTTCACTGGTTCTTCAGGTGTGTTCCTGTGCAAGTTCTTTTATCACATTATGTTAAACTCTTATATAATTCCTCCTCATTTAATCTTAGAGGGATAGTAGAGGGAAGCACTTGTTCAAGGACTGCATAAAGTGTCAATGCTGCAAGTAGTGGACATATTCAGAGCTTGCTTTATGACTGATAAACAGTGTTCTCCTTCACTCTCAAGGCACGGCAGTTGTGACCCAAGACAAAGCAGTGCTATGGACTGACAGTCGCTATTGGGTTCAGGCTGAGCGCCAGATGGACTGCAACTGGGAACTGGAAAAAGAAGGTAAGTTAAAACAGTCACAAAAAACAAGGTATTACAGTAGTCTTTGTATCACCAAAATGTGCTGTTCTATGGTGTTATTAATTAGAGGTTGAGTTCAGTCTAACTGTACTGGAATACAGTTTCTATCTCCAGCATCACCAAGTGGCTCATCAAAGAGCTCAGTGAGGGAGATTGGGTGGGCTATGATCCATTCCTGTTCTCTGTTTGTGAGTAACATCAGACATACTCCTTCTGTCTTAAACCTATTTAAATTCTTCAATAATGCAGTATATCCTTACATAACTATAATAAAAGTAACTTACACTCAAGATTAAGTGATCCAGTAATCAAGCACAATATATTACTTAACTGAATACTGCATCATTGCTCTTTGTCAACGCAGACACATTTGATGCCTACAACAACAACCTGGCTCCAGCGAAACGGAACCTTAAATCTATTCCTGATAACCTGGTGGACAAAATATGGACTACACGGCCACCTCTTCCTCCTGATAACCTCACACGCCTGCCTGATGACTTCATTGGTGTGTGTGTGTGTGTGTGTGTCCCCTTATCAGTCCACTGATAAATAACTGCAAACATAAAAGCATATGCTCATTGCAAACACAGCTATAAACCCTGTTACACACTATTATTTAAAGTAACAATATCAAATGGCTTTGATGATAAGAGCTCAGTATGTGTGTATGTCCCTGTCTGAACATTTAATTCTGAATAGACAGAAAGGTAATAAAGTGGTTGGAAAGTAGTGTGCATGTTAAATGTGTGTGGATAGAGAGAACTTGGCAGATGAAGGTGGATCAGATACGAGCTCAAATGATCAACAATCCCTACAAGCCTACAGCTGTCCTGCTCTCAGCTCTGGATGAAACAGCATGTAAGAGATGTGTACTAATAGTTTATCTTTGTTTTACACTCCCATTGCTGCTTATTTGAACACTTATTAGATGATCTGTTCTGAATGTATTCTATTTTTTGTCTTTTTTAGGGCTTTTAAACATGCGTGGCAATGACATCCCCTTCAACCCATTCTTTTACTCCTACACACTGCTGACTCTTGATAAGATATGGCAAGTTGATTTCTTTCCCATTGATATTCCCACTCAGACCTTTATATTCAATTATTTTAAATATTGACACTGCTGCTGCTCTTCTTTTGAAAGGCTCTTTGTGCACACAAAAAGACTGACAGAAGAAATCAAGCTCTACCTGAACTCATCATGCACCGCGTCTCACTGCGTACAGCTGTTTGAATATGAGTCTGTCCGAATGCAGTTCAAGAAGTACCTCGCCGAGCCCAATGTTAGAGTTTGGGTGGGCACAGAGTACACTAACCAAGCCCTGTATGAACTCATCACTCCAGAGGTGAGACTTGGCTCTGGATGTGTACAATCCTATCCACAGCATTATCAGTTGGCCATCACATAATTTAGGGAGAAGTTTATTACAGTCAGAAATTACAATCAGATAGAATTTGTGGCCAAATAGTATTTCACTTACAAGGAATTTGGCTTGGCAGTTGTCACAGCACCCACCACTGCTGAGTTTGCAAACACCACAGCATATTACACATATCCCTAGACCTTTTATTAGACCCACCTTCTCATAAAGACACACATTAGTAAGGCTTTTCCCGTTTTGATGTAGCCCAGTCCAGTTTGTTTGCTGTTTTGTCTGTCTTTGATTTACACCAGTGGTGGCTGGTAGTCTTTCAAACAGGGGAGGCTGGTCGGTTACGATATTTCCAGATTTTAAAAGAAAAAACACATCAGTTTTGCCCATACTCTTGCCTCTGATCTGGCTGATTGTTGGCAGCGTCACAAACTGTGAAATAATAGGTTCTTTTGGCCCATTAGCCTACTGTCCAGTATGCATGATGGTGGTGTTGGGGGGGTATATTTTAACATTTTATATTTTAAAATTGTGGCATGTTGTTTAGAAATTGACCTCGGCTGTGTTTTTGTTTAAAAATGTTTTCCAAATTGTAGCGGTGTTTAATTCATATCCAGAAAAACATATATTCCAATATAATATACTCAGCATAAACATTTTAAATAGATTCTATATTTTTGGTCCATCCATGACATATTACTAAAGTAGCCTATTTACTGTTGTTGATGTGGGTCACTTGCTGTTAGCCAATTCACTTTCTCGTACCAGGAGAGCTGAAAGGAACGAGTATTATTCCCTACCTTTTTCACCAAGTCAAATTGAGGCGTTGGTCTACCCTGCTCTTTAATTTTAATTTTTTCCTCGAAAGGAAGACTGGCAAATGGCTTCGCCAAAATTAAATCAGCAATGCTTGGCATCCGTGCGCAGCTTTCTTGCTAGCTGACTAGCCCCCTCAAGTTCAAGTTCAGTCACTCAAATAAACGACATTTCTGGAACTAAGATAGCAAACTTGACAACACTATATTTACACTTTATTTACAATAAAAATATATACAAACTAAAAAAGCTGGTAGAAACCGTATGTAATGAATGAAATCGAAATGTAAGCTGATCTCTTACGATACACCACAGCACTTGCGAATCCGCATGGGACTGAACTGATGTTGCCAGATACTGCTGACGTTATCCAGCCCAAAATATGTTCAAAACCCGGCAAAATGCACTTAAAACCGCCCAATTAAGCGGGAAATCGCCCAATCTGGCAACACTGTCCGCTGCCTGTCTATAGTTGAAACGAGCTGTCAATCAAAGAAAATATCCGGCCACTTTCACCAATCACCAGTCTCCTCGCAGAAACTGCCATGTCCCTCCCATGTGAGGCTCGGAGTCCGTGGGCGGGCATTTTCACAGTATTTGTCCAATAACCATCTTGCATTTTGAGATTGACAAGCGCATAGCTCCCAAATGCCATTGAAGTCCACTGAGGCTGGGAGTCCGTGAGACTCCATGGGCGGGCATTTTCGCAGTATTTGTCCAATAATCGTCTTGCATTTTGAGATTGACAAGCACATAGCTCCCAATCCACTGAGGCTGGGCTGCATCGCGCTGTCACGAGGGGGAAAAACTCACGCACACATTAGGTGAACTGGGGAAAGTTATAACGGAATGATTTCGCACTGTAGTTGGGTTGAGCACATATTTCTATGATTCTGGATCTAAAATAGCAATGTTATAAGGTCGGCTATAACATAAGCCTAGCGCAATTCATCCTACACGATGTTCGTCATTTTTAGAGGAGGCTGAGCCTCCCTCGTTGTCTTAGAGCAATCTCCCGTGATTTACACAATAAATCTCTACTTGCATCCAATCTTCCTGAGCCTGACAGAAGATTTCACCAATAGCTCAGCTCCATTTACATCAAGCACGAAAAGCTAGCTCCCATTTCTGCTGCAACTAGAGACCCTGACCAATCATAGCTAGGCCTGAAATGTCTGATGGAGATCTGACCAAGTGCCAAGGTTTCTTGTTGCAATGTTTTCGATATTTATGGTCTCAAAATCACTTTGTTATTCTCCCTGACCAATGGAAAAGCATGAACATGGACTACAGTGGTGTGGCCCAGTGAATGGTATCTTATGATCATTTTGTCACACCCTTCTGAAATGATTTTGATCATTCTCTTGAGGGTAAAGAAAAAGTTTAGTGACTCCTAACCTGACAACAAGGCTCCAGATCTGCAAATGAGTATACATGAAAATTTTCTGACACTCATAGTGAGTGAAACTAGCACTAATAGCTTTTTGTTCAGACTAAATACGTATGTTGATACAGTCACTCATTATTATGCATTCTTGCTGACCTCACAATTTACTTGAACAAGTTTTTGCTGGAGAAAATGCACATTTCATAATCCCCAAGCTCACCTCTTCCAGAAAAGAATCAGTACTCTGAGCTCTTGCACATTGGACACCGATTCTCAGTGAACATGCATCTACTGTTTGTTCTTCTTTTTGTGATTGTATGATTTGATGTTTGTTCTTTGTTTGAACGTTCTTTGTTTGAATGTTTTGTCCGCCGGTTGTGGTGTAGCTCTGGACCCAGTTTTGCGCGTCGGTTCCCTTCGGGCCTTGGTCCACCATGGGTGATACCTGTGCTCCTCGCTATGGACTGCAGTGAGCTTGTTGCTCTTTTTAACATCAGGCTTGTCCAGCGCTCTGTGCAACGGTGCTTCTGTGCTTGGTGCAGTGTTCTGAACGATGTTGCCTGGTGGCATTGTGGTGGCTGTGCAGGCAATTTGGGACATACCAGCGTTCTGTGCGGCGGTGCTTCTGTGCTCACTTTGTGGAGCCATGGTGTGGTGTTCCGAGCAATGTTGCCTGGTGGCGTCGTGGTGGCTGTGCAGGCGGTGTGGGATTTACCTTTGTGTGTCTTTTGGTGGGACTGTGAGCAGCTACGCCACTGGAATTACATACTGACCCTCTTTTGGTGGGCTTTTTTTCCCCTCTCTAATTGTAAAGCGATCTTGGGTGTGAGAAAGGCGCTATATAAATTGAACTTATTATTATTATCATTACTGTGCCTACTGCAGAGAATCTGAACATCTCTTCACACACTGTCCAGCACAGCACAGGCTTCAAGTAAGAGCAGAAGGAGGAAAGCAACTGTTAGATGCTCCTCAGTGTCCATATCATTGCACAGCCAAACTTCTCTATGATACTGCCCCTCCTCATGCCCCGTGTACCCATTAATACTGTTGGGAACACAGCTGTGGAGGAATACACAGAGGAAGCTCTCAAACAGTGTTACATTTAAACATTTAAACCTCCACATCACCAGCAGCAGCAGACTTCACCTTCATGCAAGATGAAGGATACTGCCATGCATTTCCTATCAAGGATCAAATCAATCACTGAGCTAATCAATGAGCTAGTTCTTTTTTTTTTTAAATCAAACATCCTTAGAACTCCATATAATCTGACACTTTAGTACTGCCTCAGTTGGATTACGAATGCATGGTTATGTCATATGGCCTGGTGATGCTATCTTTTTTGCACCTACCAGGGTACTTCAAAAAGTTCTTGGCCTCACCCAGAAAACATCACAGGAAAAAGATTGTTCTTACATTATTTTTCAGCATAGTCTCCTTTAACTTCAATACACTTGGCCTACCGATGTTCAAGCTTTGCTATCCCTTCACAGAAGAAGGTCATATCTTGAGCCTCCAGATACTCCTGGACAGCATGGATGACTTCATCATCACTCTGAAAATGGTGACCACGCAAGTGGGATTTCAGTTTGGGAAGCAGATAGAAGTCAGATGGTGCCAGGACGAGTGAGTAAGGTGCATGGGGCAAAAGTTCAAAGCCACATTTGGTTGCTTCTGCCACTGCCACCTGTGCTGTGTGGATGGGTGCATTGTCCTGGAGCAACACCACACCAGCTTGAAGTTTTCCTCTCCTTTTTTCTTTGTTTGCTTCTTTCATTTGAGTTTTTGTGGACAGTGATATAAGGCTTTATAGTATACAGTGATGCCCCAAAATGGGAGTTACGCCTCTTGTTTCCAGGTGAGGCCGACAACTTTTTGAAGTACCCTCATACTTTGGAACATATTAGGAAAATTTGTCATCACCTACAGTATATTGAGTGATCATCTCCATTTGCTATGATGAACACACATAAGATGTGAAAAAAGTTATTTCAATGCAAAAGTTTACATACACACAAGCAAGAAAACAAACCAGGAGTGAATGGAACTAAATTCATACTTAGGAGATGGCAACTTCTGCAGGCAGGGAGGACTAATACAGCAATAATATGGTAGTACATCTATTTTTTTGACCGCAATTTGGCCTAGTGGTTAGCGTGTCTGCCTCTTGACCAGGAGATTGTGAGTTCTACTCGTGGTCAGGTCATACCAAAGACCATCATAAAAATAGTACCTACTACCATCTGCCAAGGCATGCTGCAATACAGATGCGAGTGGGGAAGTCAAACTCTCGCGGTTACCAGAGGACCAGCCCCCCACTGTAACCCTTGCTGTATAGGCGAGAGACTGAGGGCTATTGAAAGGGAGAGCAGCACTGCACCCATATGCCTTAAAGAGTCGGTTAGTACTGGGACAGGAGACTGCCTGGGAAGACCAGATTCTGGCATGAGAGGGACTTTGACTTTTTTTTTTACTTCTATTTTTAACAACAGGATAAATAGAAGACGATGATCATGATGATGATGATGAATCTGATGATGATGTTGATGATGATCATGAAAGACTTAGTTATGCTGTACCTTGTGTACTTAAAAATTCATAATGCTTTGAATAGAAAAGCTGTACATACTCTTAGCCCTAGAAAGCTTTGAATCTTTCTTTTCACATACCTCACCATGATACACATTTAGGTATTTCACATGGTTGTGTCCTTAATGTAATTTTAAAGAAAAAACATTTAATATTCATTCATCTTTCATAATCCTTTTATTCTGCTTAGGCTCACAGTGAATCCAGAGTCTGTCCTAAGAGCAATAAAAGTAAGGTGGGAATACACACAGAATGGGGTTACTAGTCCATCACAGGACACCATGCACACATATTCACACACTGATTCAAACTTACAGCCAATTTAGTTTCACCAATCCATCTATCAGTACGTTTTTAACCTGGAGGAAATCCACATGGATACAGGGAGAAAATGTGAAACTGTGCACAGACATTAACCCGAGCTCAGAAAATAACTGAGGACACTGTAGCTTTGAGGTGGCAGTGTTACCTGCTGTACACACCATCTGTCCACATTTAATATAGTTTGTGTGATTTTTTTTTTATTTTATTTTAAAGCCACACTGGGAAAGGCTGCCAAAATTCAGAAACAAACTGCTAGTGTGTGTGTGTGTGTGTGTGTGTGTGTGTGTGTGTGTGTGTATGTATGCATGTCTGTGCAGCATAGAATTAAGCAATACTTGCACAGTTGTCTATTACACAATTTGTTCAGTCATGGTGTTACCAATATGGCATCAAAAACTGGAAACAGTAACCAATGCCAGTCTGCCTAGAATAAACAGTTGGCAGTGTACAAACTATGTTAAAAAATGTATATGCTTTTTTTTTTGTCAAGGCATAAGTTATAACAGGTTCAAACTAGAACTAGTAGCAGTAGCTACTGCTAAGAACTGCTCCACTAGCATTGGTTTATAATAAGGGTTCAGGCAAGAGGGTAAGCTAAGGAGAATGCACGGAGGTCGGCCACGGCAGCTGAGTTCCTGAGCTCCCATTTAAGGTCCCATGACCTTAAAAAAACAACCACTTTAAACATAACAAGCTCTGTGGAAGCATCTGAGGTGTCATTTTTATCCAGAAATATGACTGTAAAGTTGGCAGAACGGTAGTGCAGTGGTTAGTGCTGTTGCCTAACAGCAAGAAGGGTTTGAGCCCAGCAGCTGACAGGGGCCTTTCTGTGTGGAGTTTGCATGTTCTCCCCATGTCTGCATGAGTTCCCTGTGTGTGTGAATGGTTGGGTAGGAACTGCTGTATATCCTTGATGCCCACCCTGGGTAGCTCTCCTGAGATAGCTAACAAATCTGCAATAAACAGTCAACTATGGCTGATGTATGAAAAGAAGACTGTAAAGTTGGTGAAAATACCCAAATTCTACAGCCTCTTTCTTGGGCACTGTAGATTACAGAGGCTCAGGGTTGGCGATGTTTGAAAGCTACTGAAGTGCTCTTTTCAAGGATTCTAACATATTGTTGCAGTGCAGAGATATTCAGCTTATTGTTCACTTCGTAATTGTAGACAACTCCTAGTTTGGTAATGAAAGCAGGATCTCCATGAAAGAATGCCATGAAGTGACTAGTGTGCTATTACACACTATCATCTTTTCAATTCTATGGTGCACAATCATTTAATTTAGTTTAGGTCACTTAACAAGGATACACAACATGATGCATACATAAATCCTTTAAGAAAATTGATATGAACCTATATAAACACGTAAAGCAGGAGTTCTCATCCTTTTCTGCTTTGCGGCCCACCTATTCTTACTTGTAACAGGAATGGGCCCATTAAAAAAGATCCCTAATTATTTTGGCTCATCTATTCTATTAGAATCTAATAAGCTATTGTAAAGTGTATTAATGGGACGCGACAACACTCCCTGTTACAGATGGGAGCCCAGGAATTAAATAAGTGCAATAAAAACAAATTGTTTTTAATTGTAGGTATTGTATTTACAACCCCGATTCCAAAAAAGTTGGGACAAAGTACAAATTGTAAATAAAAACAGAATGCAATAATTTACAAATCTCAAAAACTGATATTGTATTCACAATAGAACATGGACAACATAAATGTCGAAAGTGAGACATTTTGAAATTTCATGCCAAATATTGGCTCATTTGAAATTTCATGACAGCAACACATCTCAAAAAAGTTGGGACAGGGGCAATAAGAGGCTGGAAAAGTTAAAGGTACGAAAAAGGAACAGCTGGAGGACCAAATTGCAACTCATTAGGTCAATTGGCAATAGGTCATTAACATGACTGGGTATAAAAAGAGCATCTTGGAGTGGCAGCAACTCTCAGAAGTAAAGATGGGAAGAGGATCACCAATCCCCCTAATTCTGCACCGACAAATAGTGGAGCAATATCAGAAACGAGTTCGACAGTGTAAAATTGCAAAGAGTTTGAACATATCATCATCTACAGTGCATAATATCATCAAAAGATTCAGAGAATCTGGAAGAATCTCTGTGGGTAAGGGTCAAGGCCAGAAAACCATACTGGGTGCCCATGATCTTCGGGCCCTTAGACGGCACTGCATCACATACAGGCATGCTTCTGTATTGGAAATCACAAAATGGGCTCAGGAATATTTCCAGAGAACATTATCTGTGAACACAATTCACCGTGCCATCCGCCGTTGCCAGCTAAAACTCTATAGTTCAAAGAAGAAGCCGTATCTAAACATGATCCAGAAGCGCAGACATCTTCTCTGGGCCAAGGCTCATTTAAAATGGACTGTGGCAAAGTGCAAAACTGTTCTGTGGTCAGACGAATCAAAATTTGAATTTCTTTATGGAAATCAGGGACGCCGTGTCATTCGGACTAAAGAGGAGAAGGATGACCCAAGTTGTTATCAGCACTCAGTTCAGAAGCCTGCATCTCTGATGGTATGGGGTTGCATTAGTGCATGTGGCATGGGCAGCTTACACATCTGGAAAGACACCATCAATGCTGAAAGGTATATCCAGGTTCTAGAGCAACATATGCTCCCATGCAGACGACGCCTCTTTCAGGGAAGACCTTGCATTTTCCAACATGACAATGCCAAACCACATACTGCATCAATTACACCATCATGGCTGCGTAGAAGAAGGGTCTGGGTACTGAACTGGCCAGCCTGCAGTCCAGATCTTTCACCCATAGAAAACATTTGGCGCATCATAAAACGGAAGATACGACAAAAAAGACCTAAGACAGTTGAGCAACTAGAATCCTACATTAGACAAGAATGGGTTAACATTCCTATCCCTAAACTTGAGCAACTTGTCTCCTCAGTCCCCAGACGTTTACAGACTGTTGTAAAGAGAAAAGGGGATGTCTCACAGTGGTAAACATGGCCTTGTCCCAACTTTTTTGAGATGTGTTGTTGTCATGAAATTTAAAATCACCTAATTTTTCTCTTTAAATGAAACATTTTCTCAGTTTAAACATTTGATATGCCATCTATGTTCTATTCTGAATAAAATATGGAATTTTGAAACTTCCACATCATTGCATTCCGTTTTTATTTACAATTTGTACTTTGTCCCAACTTTTTTGGAATCGGGGTTGTAAAACTGTATGGATGTGCCAGAAGCCAACATAAAACCATGCATTCACGTCATTCTCATTCAAAAGGGATAATATGATCCAAAAGTGGAGTCTGGTCCATTAACACAAGAACTTATTGTCATGTTTGTGTACAGCAAACAAGCAAGTTATTAAAACCAAGTAGTACACTCAAAAGAAGTGGACATAGAAACCACTCAATGGGATTAGAGCCTTATACGCTAACCAAGAAGAATGTTTCCTATGAGTTGGAAAATTATCCATCTGTTGAGTTCCCTGACATCTCAAACTACCTGGTGCTTCAGACATTGTTCTACATGGACACACAGATGAAAACCTGGAAGAGCATGGAGGCATACAACTTTTTATATGTGGCTGGGTTAAAGATCTGGAGATCAAGACACTACAAGATAGACGGCAGTAGACAGATGTAAGTGCAGGAAGAGTGTTTATTAGCAGGCGTGATATTTAACTCAAATCAAGTTTATTCGTATAGTACTTTTAACAACAGGCATTGTCGCAAAGCAGCTTTACAGACAATTAAAGACTTGAAACATGAGCTAATGTTATCCCTAATTTAAAGCCTGTGGCAAGGAAAAACTCCCTCAGACCACATGAGGAAGAAACCTTGAGAGGAATCAGACTCAAAAGGGAACCCATCCTCATTTGGGTGATGACAGATAGCATGATTATCAATAACTTGCTTCTATAACTGTGTCCTATATAATCATAAAGTACAACTGTGAAACGAGGAAATTCATTACAGTTTTAGCATGAAATCTGTTTTGTTGAAGTTATAACCTGTGCACTGATGGAGACTTGAGTGCAAAACTTTTTATGACAACTCCAGTCCTAAAGTTAGCAAGTCAACTGTAGCAACTCCTCAGCCATAAATGCATTACTGTAAGTGTCCAGAGCCGTCTTCCAAGTGTTTGTTTTTTTTACAAAAGCAAAACAGAAAGCAGAGGATTTAAACAGCATTATAAACATGGCTAGAAACAAACGTGACAGTGACAATGATAATATTTCGCAAAGCCTCTGTGAAAACAGTGTCGATATCTGTGCGTGCTGATTGTGCTCAAATCAGTATCGGGCATTTCCCATAACGACCGTGTCCCAAGTACGCACACAACACACTCCATGAGCGCGTGCGGCCACTCGAGCTGTGCCAGACTCAAGTGCACAAAGGCGTGACAGTCAAGTGTTCGCCTACTGTGTCAACATAACTTTTAGCTCACGTGTATATCGCCATCAGAATGCCTCATTTTCATCGATAACCCATCGCAAAGCATCGCAAGCTGTACTGTGACCGTAGCTTAATGAGGTGGGCATGACGTCGGATGCAACCCTGCCATTGTACCCTGCCATTGTACATTGTACAAATAAAAATTAGCTTCAACTTGAAAAAAAAAAATCATGGCCCACTAATGGGCCAGGGCCCAGTGGTTGAGAAACACTGATGTAAAGGATTATTTCAATAGGCATTAGCAGTTGTAAGCAAGTTCTTGCTTTTTTATTTCTTCTGCACAGATC
This sequence comes from Neoarius graeffei, assembly GCF_027579695.1. Taxonomy (NCBI): domain Eukaryota; kingdom Metazoa; phylum Chordata; class Actinopteri; order Siluriformes; family Ariidae; genus Neoarius; species Neoarius graeffei. The sequence goes on from NC_083576.1 coordinate 47,633,732, forward strand.
CTTCTACCATTAGTGCAGATATCAAGACATGCGGTTAGGTTAATATGGGACGGCCTTGGGCTGAGGTGCCCTTGAGCGAGGCACCTAACTCCCAACTGCTCCCCGGGCGCTGTTAGCATGGCTGCCCACTGCTCTGGCTATGTGTGTGTGTTCATTGCTCATGTGTGTGTGTGCGTGTGTGTGTTCACTGCTTCAGACGGGTTAAATGCAGAGAGGAATTTCACAAGTGTATGATGAATAAAGTTGTGCTTTCTTTCTTTATACCGGATGAGTCACGTACCGTACATTGTGGCTTTTCTGTCCCTGCCTGGGTAGCATTAGCTGGTGAGCCTGGGAAGCCAACTCTCAGCACACCGCTATGCTAACAAGATTTAATGGCTGATTGTCAGAAATGTTGAACCATTAACATGACATGTTAAACTCACAGCTAACGTAGCTAGTGGTACTGTATTTGGGATTGAGACTGAATTTGGGTGGCAACAGGACTGTCTTTGTTTTGACATGCGTTCCTCTTTGGGCTTAGAAAACAGAGAAAAATGCAATGCTCTTATGGGAGTCAGGTATACCAATGGCTGGTCCAAGTTGCACTGAAATCATCTGTCAGTCACTCCAAATGACTACCTTCTTTATACACATTTTTGTATCTGTGTTCTGTGCAGAGTTTATTGTTTTGTCATTATAAGTGCATAACCATGCATACAGACAGTTTAGAAGGGCTTTTGTGGTTTATTATGATGTAAGGTTGACTTATCAGTTTGATATTAACAGATTTCTTTTTATATAAGGTTCTTATGTAACTTTCTGGAGTGCAGACCTTACTGCCTGGAAAGTGGCATTATCGGTATATCAGTAAATATCTATGCTTTCTGACTCTGTTGCTGTCAACATGACACCTGTTGGAATCAATCTTAAATTAGTATTCATGTAGGTTTAAACATGTCTCATAACAGCTTGATATACAGTATTGTGTAAAAGTTTTAGGCACATGTAAAGAAATGCTGAAGACCAAAACTGGCTTAAAAATAATGAAATGAAATATTTCAACATTAAAAAAAATACTATAAACAGTAGTAAGCCATAATAAATGAAAAAAGTCAGTATTTTAAAAAAAAAGAAAGAAAATTGCTTTTAACCCTTTGATGCAAAACATGGGTCAAAAGTGACCTGGCTGAGTTTTTATCTTCTATATCTTTGCAATAAATTAATTCCATCATTCAGTATTCAAGGTATTCCTCAATTAACTTGTTTTTGATCATCATACATCCTCATTTTATTTTTTCCTTTCTTACTTTTTGAATAAAAACCCTTTTTGTATCACTACCCTTCTAATGCACAACATGGGTCAAAACGACCTGCATTCATTTTCCAGGTTATTTCATGTATGGCTGAGATATGAAGGTATGAGATACTTTTGAAATAAATTCATTTTGTCATTTACTTTTCCAAATATGCAGTAAATATCTTGTTTTTGTTTAGCACAAATCATCATTTTTATTTTTCCTTTCTTAAGTTATGAACAAGCACAGCTTTTGTAATTCTACATCAAGTTTACACACATGGGTCAGAAACGACCCGCATGCATTTACTCCAGCGTTTGGTGGGAACTGTGAATTGTGCTTGTGCCAGACATTTCACAGCTCAGCACAGCTCCCTTTGCCCATCTAATACATGCAAGTAATGTTTTTCAATTGTTCTAACATTACCTTAGAAAAAAATTGATTATGTTTAGGTTGCCTTGAGAGTGAGTAGATTACTTGTCAGAAAGTTACAAGTAATTACTATTAGCTACCGAGCTGTTGACATATTCTACTTTAGTTAGCTAATTTTATTGTAGTTGGCTTAGCTAACTACATAGTTAATAAATAAATAACTGGCCCCATTCACTGCTAAAGTAATTACTTGAAACAAATTATTATTATAGTATTAAGACATTTAATTTTAAATCACACTTGGATAACCCATGTGTAGTAATATAAAAAGTATTTTTGTTCATAAAGTAGGAAAGAAAAAATTAAATTAATGATTTGTGGTAATTAAAAACAAGATATTTAAAGAATACTTGGAATATTCAATCATAAAATAAATTGATTTCAAAAGATAGAGCAAAGAAAAACTCAGTCAGCATGAAATAACCTGGAAAAATGAATGCGGGTCATTTTTGACCCATGTTGTGCATTAGAAGGGGTGTGCATATGTTTTGCATCAAAGGGTTAAAAAATAGTCGTCTCAGGTACAGTGAGTACAGTTTTATAAGGAAATGAGCTGTAGGTTTTACTGAGCATCTTGCAGAACCAGCCACAGTTCTTCTGGACACTTTGTCACACTTGCTTCTTAATTTTGCAGCAAAACCCAGCAGCCTTCATTATGTTTTCTATCTGTAATCTGAAAAGTGGTCTCTTATGTAATATGCTGCTCAGATACAAACATTTTTTTTCTGTAACATTTAAAGTGCTGGTCTCACAAAAATTACATCATAAAATCCCGGGTTTTCTGTGTGTGATATGCTCAAATAGGTTATAAAGTTCACCGATAAATTTTTTAAAAAATGCCCTGAAAAAGAAAATCTTTTAATCTGAATTCTGTTTCCAAAAAATCACTAAAAGTTTGTCCGCTATTACCGTAGATTGCAGCGATTTTTTGGTCAACTGCCTTCTTTTGTAAAGCTCTCTAGACCAGGGGTTTTCAAAGTGTGGGAGAGTCAGCCCCCCCCCCCCGAGAGCAAATAAACAACAGCGCCCCCCCTTACAATTTTTGTTGTTGCTATATACTTAATGTTCCATTCATATTTTTTTAAAGATTTTTTTGGGCTTTTTTCACCTTTATTATTGGATAGGACAGTGTAGAGACAGGAAATGAGCAGGAGAGAGAGACAGGGAGGGATCAGGAAATGACCTCAGGCCAGAATCAAACCCAGGTCCCCAGATTTATGGTATGGCACCTTATCCACGACACCCCCATTCCATTCATATTTTAAAAAATGGTTGTTGTACACATTTTTATTTCTTTCTTTTACACATTTTAAACATCTGTGCTTTTTGAAAACATCTTTTTTACACATTTAAAACATCTGTGCTTTTTTAAAAACATCTTGTTTTACACATTTTAAACATCTGTGCTTTTTTAAAACTTTTTTACACATTTTAAACATCTGCTTTTTTAAAAACATCTTGTTTTACACATTTTAAACATCTGTGCTTTTTAAAACCTCTTTTGTACACATTTTAAACATCTGTGCTTTTTTAAAAACATCTTGTTTTACACATTTTAAACATCTGTGCTTTTTTACAACTTTTTTTACACATTTTAAACATCTGCTTTTTTTAAAACATCTTGTTTTATACATTTTAAACATCTGTGCTTTTTAAAACCTCTTTTGTACACATTTTAAACATCTGTGCTTTTTTTTTTAAACATCTTGTTTTACACATTTTAAACATCTCATACCATCGTTAGCTAGCACCTCTTGGCAGACAACACACTGTGGCAGTGGAGCATCTTCAGATCCAGTCCATGAAAATCCAAACTTTAAATAATCGTGGTCATACTTCCTTCTTTTTTTGCTTGGCCCAGACTCTGTCTCCTCACTCACTGTAGCTTTAGGTACTAAAAATCGATCCATTTTGTCTCTGGCAAAGGCTAGCTGAAGTTCGCTAAATGTCCGCAGTAGTAACTTATTCTGGTTTATTTTTCCTCACGTTGCGCCCCCCTGAAGAACTCTGGCGCCCCCCTAGGGGAGGCGCGCCCCACACTTTGAAAAGCCCTGGCTTAGACAACTTCGTGACAACAAGGATGAAGAAATGACTCAGAGTAAGCATGTTTTGGTTTGCTTTTAGATCAGTAATTGTCTATCTAAGTATTATATTTGGCCACATAGAAACACCCTTAGAATGTTATTGATCTGACTAAGGAAAACTAATCAATTCAAGCAACAGGCGAAACACAAGCTTGACTCTTACTGTGCGGTGAGCTCTTTGCTCTTTGGGATGGCGCTTCTGACTTTTGTTTCCAGATCGTAAGAACTGCTCCGCATACCCGACGTCGCTCAAATCCTTCTGTGTGAATTTGCCTCACAAATTTATCTTTTTCAAAATGTATGGAGCAGACACCAAACCATCCTGTTGGTCTGAAGTTACCTCTCTTTGTCTGTACAAATTGAACCCATTCATTCCATAAATGTCCTGCTGATTTTGAGCTGTAATGGATCAAAATTCCACTTTTTTATCAGCTACACTTGAACAGCCTTGAACAATACACTTCTTAGGAGACATGCTTTAGTTTTAGTTTTGTTTTGGAATAAAAAAAATCATTAAAAATGTGCTACATTTTGCAAAGCAGATGAAGCTGGAAATGTTGTGAACTTTCAAGAGTTGCGCATATGACGTCACTTCCTTTGAATCAACAATAACTTACCAGGAACATGTCTGTGAAGATTCTCAGTCATCCAGGTCATGGTAAACTGTGGGTGGTAAAAGAGAGCAACTGGACTTGCTTGAAGATTCTTGAAGACGTTTCACCTCTCATCCGAAAGGCTTCTTCAGTTCTGTCTGACTGGTAGGGAGTATCAGGTATTTATCCTCTCATGGATGAAAAGGTCATCTAGGGTGTCATTGAGTCATCCTGTTGGTGTGGGTCACTGGGGGCTGGTTGTGAACGGCCTCGAGAGTCGTTAGGATGATCAATGGATTGCCCGTTAGGGTGATCAATGGAATGCTGGTTCTCTCGGTCCTCCTGTGAGTCACTGAAAACAGCTGGGTTTTGGTGTGCATTCGGTTGTCTGGGAAGTGTGCCAAGGACTGCATTGTAGGTGGCTGATAAATAATGTCTTAGACCCCCACCTCTGTTCAGCGATGGTCATTCCAGGTTGACAAAAATGGCTTCTTTAACTCCTTGCTCATACCAACGATCCTCTCTGGCTAAAATGCGTACGTTGCAATCCTGAAATGAGTGTCCTTTGTTGTTAAGATGAAGGTAGACAGCAGAGTCCTGGCCTGAGGAACTGGCTCTCCTGTGTTGAGCCATGCGCCTGTGAAGCGGTTGTTTTGTAACATACGAGTCCGTGCATTCCTCACTGCACTGAATGGCATACACTACGTTGTCCTGTTTGTGTCTGGGTATTCTGTCCTTAGGGTGGACCAGTTTCTGCTTCAGAGTGTTACTGGGTCTGAAATGTACCGGAATGTTGTGTTTGTAGAAGATCCTCCTGAGTTTCTCAGATAGACCAGAAACGTAGGGAATGACAATGTTCTTGCGTTTGTTCCTGTTATCCTCCTTGTCCATTCTGTTCCTTTTTCTGCTCTTGAGGAAAGACCAGTTGGGATACCCGCAGTTCTGAAGTGCTTTCTTTAAAATCTAAATTCTAAAATGTATTACTGTACTAGAGATGTGACTACCCCTGTGGTTACTCTGACCTGGTGATGGCGGGCTGGGCTGTATGAGACATTGACTCTCCTGACTAGTTCCAGGATGGTCAGGACTGCAGCTGAGCTCTGTGTTAGCCTAATCTGTGCCTGACTTGCTTCTTTTTACAAAGAATTGACACCTTAGATGACCTTTTCATCCATCTCATCTCATCTCATTATCTCTAGCCACTTTATCCTGTTCTACAGGGTCACAGGCGAGCTGGAGCCTATCCCAGCTGACTACGGGCGAAAGGCGGGGTACACCCTGGACAAGTCGCCAGGTCATCGCAGGGCTGACACATAGACACAGACAACCATTCACACTCACACCTACGGTCAATTTTAGAGTCACCAGTTAACCTAACCTGCATGTCCTTGGACTGTGGGGGAAACCGGAGCACCCGGAGGAAACCCACGCGGACACGGGGAGAACATGCAAACTCCACACAGAAAGGCCCTCGCCGGCCACGGGGCTCGAACCCGGACCTTCTTGCTGTGAGGCAACAGCGCTAACCACTACACCACCGTGCCGCCCCCTTTTCATCCATGAGAGGATAAATACCTGATGCTCCCTACCAGTCAGACAGAACTGAAGAAGCCTTTCGGATGAGAGGTGAAACGTCTTCAAGAATCTTCAAGCAAGTCCAGTTGCTCTCTTTTACCACCCACAACTTACCAGGAACGCATTCGTGTAGTGGGGGACTCAAATGGCCCTTTTCCACTACCCTTTTTCAGCTCACTTCAGCTCACTTCAGCCCGACACGGTTCGCGTTTCGACTACCTCAGAACAGCACGACTCAGCTCGCTTCAGCCTTACTCAGCACCCAAAACTCGCACAGTTTTGGAGTGGGGCTGAAGCGAGCCAAACCGAGCCGAGTGGGGCTAGGGGCGTGAGGAGACACTCCCCTGTGCACTGATTGGTGAGGAGGAGTGTCCTCACATGCCCACACATGCCCCGCGAGCACGCTGGGATCTGTAAACACCGTAAACCCGGAAGAAGAATAATTACGAATTACGAGAATTTCTGAAGCCTTATGCGCCTCGCCTCATCCATATGCTCTTGCCAGTATCTGTTGGCGTTGTCGGTGACAACAAGCCACAGCACCAAGACCAGCAACACTAACGACTCCATGTCCTCCATGTTTATTGTTTACTATCCGGGTCGTGAAACTACCGCTTAAAAGCTCACTGATGTCACTGTTTGCGCCGCCTAACGACATCACGTGACGTCCACCCACTTTCGCTAACTCCACCCAATGTGTCCACCCACTTCCAGCCAGCACGGCTCAGCGCGGTTGTAGTCGAAATGCAACTCCAACAGCCCCACTCAGCTCGACTCAGCCCAACTCAGCACGGCACGGCTCAGCCCAACTCAGCCGCGTTGGTAGTGGAAAAGTGGCAAAAGAGCCTAACTTTACTGGCTAAATAGAACATGTTCCCAGTCTCATATTAAAATACAATTTAGACAGTAAACTATTTAACATGTCTAGTTTTATAAGGTATAATTTCTAGGGGTGGACAGCACTGTCGCCTCACAGCAAGAAGGTTCTGGGTTTGAGCCCCGTGGCCGGCGAGGGCCTTTCTGTGTGGAGTTTGCATGTTCTCCCCGTGTCTGCATGGGTTTCCTCCGGGTGCTCTGGTTTCCCCCACAGTCCAAAGACATGCAGGTTAGGTTAACTGGTGGCTCTAAATTGACCGTGAGTGTGAATGGTTGGTTATCTCTGTGTCAGCCCTGCGATGACCTGGCGACTTGTCCAGGGTGTACCCCACCTCTCGCCTATAGTCAGCTGGGATAGGCTCGAGCTTGCCTGTGACCCTGTAGAACAGGATAAGCGGCTACAGATAATGGATGGAATTTCTAGGGGTGATGTCATTTTCATAAGACTAGCATTTTAATTTTGTGCTAGAAAACAAACATTTGGAACTCTAAAATGTTTTTGTACTGACTCAATAATGTAGAAGTCATAAAATAGAAATCTATAACAAAGTTTGTATGAAAAAATAGGGTGCCTAAGACTATTGCACAGTACTGTAGGTAGTCCTGCAGCCCTATGAACTCCACCCTAATGTAAAATATGAATTCTGAATGTCACAATTTACTCATAGCATTAGATTAGCAGACCAGCTAGTGGCCTAGTGGTTAGCATGTCCGCCTCCCAATCAGGAGATTGCGAGTTCTATTCATGGTCAGGTCATACCAAAGACCATCATAAAAATGGTACCTACTGCTGTCTGGCAAGGTACACTGCAATACAGATGTGAGTGGGGAGTCAAACTCTCGTGGTTACCAGAGGACTAGCCCCTCACTGTAGCCCTAGCTATGTGAGAGGCCAAGGGCTATGGAAACAGAGATTGGCGCTGCCCTATGCGCCACGTAGTGTGGGAAGGACTTTGATTAGATTAGTAGAGGCTGATCAAGGTTATCCTAAACCTTATGTAAGCCAAACTGGACTTTTTTTTTTTTTGCACCAGCAAAAGTAAGTTACAGTTTGTCACAAGTATGTGTTTCATGATTAGGTATACAGTCTGACCCAACAATAAGTATTTACCTTTGTCTTCTAGGAGAAGCTCCTGAAAAGTGAATACTCTCCAGTGCTGATCACCAAAGCAATTAAAGATGAGACTGAACAGAGAATCCTTCGAGAAGCTCATGTAAGAGCATACATATACTCTCCTTACATCTTCATATAGTTTACGCCTACATTGTACCCACTCTCCATCCAAAGGGATCCAAACTTATTACTGTCTACATCAATGAACAATGTTTTATTGTGCTATAAACCGCAGACGAATATTGCTTTCAGACTGAAAGCAGCAGAGTGCAGCCTGACTGAATGTGCTTCTTATCAAATAACTTCTATTTTATGTCTTTCATAGCAATGTGCTGTGTTTTATATTCCATGTATTTTTATGAGTGTTTTATCTCATAAAGACAAAATTCTGTTTACCATTTTGAGATGACTGACCATCTGTACACTATTACATTATAACTTGAACTCACTGTCTGCATTCAAATGAATCTCCTCAATCGAAATGCTGTGAGCTCATGCTTGTACATTTCCTGGTGTATTTAGTGGAAACTGGTATCTTTTGAGAGCATTAGGCTGTTGGGTGCACATTTTCTGTTTTGTGCTCTGAGTGTCCTCACTGGCATGCCGTAGATAAGAGATGCTGTAGCAGTCATGCAGTTCCTATATCAGCTTGAAAGAACTGTCCCTGAGGGCAAGGAGACAGAGCTTACTGCAGCAAAACTCGTCAATGAATACCGCAGGTAAGGAACAGTTGGCATCAGCAGAATATAAAAACACCATTACTCTGCCTTCAGTTTCACACTTCTTTTTCACTTACAAAAAAAAAGGATATTTTGCCAACAAATATAATTTGTATCACATCATCATTTCCATCTAGTATCATTTTATTACTAATTAATTATTTTTAATAATGAAATCATCAAATAAATAAATGCGATTTTGACTTCTCACTTATAGTACTGCGGGTTACGCTTAAATTGTTACAAAAATAAAAAGGGGTATCATTCTATTCAGTTCTTTTAAAATATATTGTACTCATGGTTTTATTATAATTATTTTTAAAAACATCTTTGTATAGATTATATGGCCAAAAGTTTGTGCATACCTGATCATCACAGCCATATGTTCTTATTGAACATCCAATTCCAGATTTAATCCCCCACTCCCTTTGCTGTTATAGTAGAAGAACAAATTTATTTGTCACACATACACTTAAAACATTTAACCCATCTGAAGCAGTGAACACGCACATGAGCAATGAGTACACACACACCCAGAGCAGTGGGCAGCCATGCGACAGGACAGTTGGGGGTTAGGTGCCTTGCCCAAGGGCACTTCCATCCCATGTTAACCTAACCACATGTCTTTGATCTGTGGGTGCCCAGTGGCCGATTCTGTGGGAGAAACCAGAGCACCCGGAGGAAACCCACACAGACACAGGGAGAACATGAAAACTTCACACAGAAAGGCCCCTGTCAGCCACTGGGCTCAAACCCAGAACTTTCTTGCTGTGAGGCGACAATGCTAACCACTACACGCCCTTCTGGGAAGGTTTTCTACTAGATTTTGGAGCGTGGCTGTGGGAATTTGTCAAGCGCGTTAGTGAGGTCAGGCACTGAAGTTGATCCTGAAGGTGTTCAGTGGGGTTGAGATCAGGGCTCTGTGAAGGCCACTCAAGATCTTCCACTCCAACCATGTCAAACCATGTTTTCATAGACCTCACTTTGTGCACGTGGGCATTGCCATGCTGGAACAGGTTTGCTTCCTTAGATCCAGTGAAGGGACATTGTAATGCCATAGTATCCAATATCACCCTATACAATTGTGTGCTTCCAACATTGTGACAACAGCTTGAGGAACACTTACATATGGGTGTGAAGATCACGTGTCCATAGACATTTGGGTATATGCAAGTGTTTCAGTATATTTGATTCACATATTTATCTGTGTTGTTTCAGTCTGCAAAAGTTCAGCAGGGGGCCAAGCTTTGACACGATTTCTGCAAGTGGACCTAATGCAGCCCTTGCCCATTATAGGTACAAAATTAATTGGAATTTGTTCTTTTGCTTATTGCATCTTTATTATTATTATTATTATTATTATTATTATTATTATTATTACTTATTTTTCCATATTAGATCTGCAAATGCCTGATGTTTTTGCTGAGCAAAAATCCAGTTTGCAAATGTTTTTTTAATTTCAGTCCATCTAATGAAACTGCAAGAGATCTGACCACAGATGAGATGTATCTCGTTGACTCAGGAGGACAGTACCTGTGAGTAACCCAAAACAGATTTTAATCCTGTAAGTTAGTGTTACCAAACACTTTGGCATCCGTATACATAATGTGTCTTTATTGTACATAGTGATGGTACAACTGATATTACTCGCACTGTGCACTGGGGTTCACCTACTGATTTTCAAAAGGTATGATTCTGTACCTAAGCATTAAGGGTTTTTGTTATAGTTTTAAACTATGTTTTAAATCAAGAACAAACCTTTTCCCCCTGTTTATTCTACTTTTAAAGGAGGCTTTCACAAGAGTGCTTATGGGAAACATTGAAATATCAAGGACTATCTTTCCAGCAGGAACTAAAGGCAAGACTGTGTCCTTTTTTGCATGATCAACTACCTGCTTTTCCCCCCACAAGATATCTACATGTCTTCAGATGTTCTCACTGATCTCAGAGGAACATCAAAAGCATGTTCCTCATCAGTGCTTTCTTTTCAAGGTATCAACATGGAGATGCTAGGGCGCAGAGCATTGTGGGAAGTCGGTCTGAATTATGGGCATGGTACAGGTCATGGTGTGGGAAACTACTTTGGAGTTCATGAATGTAAGCCTTCTGCTTTAATATGCTTTCTGATAAATTAATGTTGATGGGTCCAAGATTTTGGAATTTTCTGAATAATTTTGAGGCTTTGGTCACTGAAATATCTGGAAAATAATAGAGCATTTTGTAATGTGGGTTGTGCTATCTTTACCTTCACACCTGCAAGTACACACTTTCCAGGCTACATCTTAAACTGCATAATGCACTGAGTACCAAATGAAAAAGCTAAATCTCTCAGCTGCTTTATTATAATTTCACAGCGTACTGCTCTGTTGGCTTGAGTCTACTTGCACTGGAGATGACTCTGTTCATTTCTGACACTGATGGGTATGAACTAGTCCACTAATTATAGCTAACTATGTGAAATACAGGGCAAGAGAATAAAACTAACATTTGATCTTTAGCTAAATATTTCACAAATTCCACAATGAGAATACATCAACTGACTACCGTTCATTAGAGCGAGTGACAGAGTCCATATGATATTCCATTGTCACTCTCTCAATCCCATTCTTATTCTCTGACTTCCTTGTTTGGCTGCCATGTTGGCCTACATTCTTCGTACATTTGGAGTATGATGATGTTTGACTTATCCAAGCAGGAGTACAGCAAGTACATACAAATATCCCACCATTTTGGACCCGATATCCTGGACAGAGTGCTGATTATGAATTACTATTACAGACTGTCAGCTTAGTAATATCATATTATACATTATATTTGTATGACTCGTATTTAATCATGTTTTTTAAAACAACCTTTTTAAAAGAAAAATCTATGTTCCATATGTTTAACTTATTACCACCAACAACTTTGTGGGAGGAGGTTTTGATTTTGCCTCAGTTTGTTTGTCTGTTCCCAATGTAACTCAAAAAGTAGTAAACAGATTTTGACAAAATTTTAAGGAATGTGGGCCATGAGCCAAGGAAAAATTGATTAGATTTTGATGCAAATCCTGATATGTATGTGGATCCAGGAATTTTTTTTGCCTTTTCCCAATGTAACACAAAAAGTAGTGAATGGATTTTGATGAAATTTGGTGTACAGCTTTAGTATTATCCTAGATTCAAGTGACTTGATTTTGATATTGTGTTGATTAATATGTGGCTTGGAGGAGGAAGGCACTCTACCAAGTGCCCTTCTAGATTTGGTATGTTCTTACAATTCTCCAGTGGTGCTGCAGCATTGTGGATGAAACCTATTCCTAATTCCTGCTTGCATTTTTTAATAAGCTTTTATGCTTTCTTCTAGGGCCTGTTGGTTTTCAGTCCAATAATATTCCATTCCAACAAGGCATGTTCACATCCATTGGTAAGGCATCAGACTAAACAACATCAAGCGTCATCATATCAGACCCTGTAGTAAAAACCAACAGAAACACTTCAAAAGCACAAATAACAAGATAGCACAGTGATATTTAAGTGGCAAAATACATCAAAGCAGTTAAGAAATCATATTCAGTGTTACTGAGTTGTCTTGTTTTCCCATAACCGATAATTAAACACAGTGAATATATCCAGATCAAAACTGATCACCTTTTTAATCTCTTGCAGAACCTGGCTACTACAGAGTGAATGAATTTGGAATAAGGATTGAGGATGTTGTTGTTATTGTTCCAGCTAAAACAATGGTACATTTCATAGTCAAAATGCTAATTAGTTAAAGGGAGGACATAAACTAGAAATGCTTGCTCACATTTGTTTCAATGTGAATATCACCTTTGTTCATTTCTTTTGTTCATTGTTTTTTGTCCCACTTTTCCAGTATGGCAATAATTATCTGACATTCGACACTGTGTCCCTGGTCCCCTATGACAGAAAATTGATTGACATTTCTCTTCTCAGCCCTGAACAGGTAACAAAACATTCTCCACTAATGATTATGTTGTGCACTGCGATAACCTGGTGACTTGTCCAGGGTGTACCCCGCCTCTCGCCCATAGTCAGCTGGGATAGGCTCCAGCTTGCCTCTGACCCTGTAGAACAGGATAAGCGGCTACAGAAAATGGATGGATGGATGGATGGATGGATGATTATGTTGTCAGTCAGCTGTTTATTCTGTTGTTGCAAAGGTTGTTTGCTGCTAATTAGTTGGCTTCCTTTGAAAGTCCCTTCTGACATCCTTCCCCAGCAAAGCATCTCAAGCATGACAGCAAAAAAGTGCATCTTCTGGCACGACATTGGTGCTAAATGAGTTACATGAAATTATGTTACCTCATTTATAATCTTATGAATAACTCATATAACATTATAAAGGAGGCATGATTTATTTGTTGGAAGCATCTTATGGGATGTTGTTGTTGTTGTTTTAAATTTACCTACATATATACAAATACAGTGTCTTGCAAAAGTATTCATCCCCCTTGGTGTTTGTCTTGTTTTCTTTCATTACGAGATGGAATTAAAATGGATTTTTGGAGCATTAACACCATTTTGATTTACACAACATGCCTACCACTTTAAAGGTGAAAATTGTTGTTTTATTGTGACACAAACAATAAATAAGATGAAAAAAAACAGAAATCTAGAGTGTGCATAAGTATTCACCCCCTTTTGTATGAAACCCCTAAATAAGAGCTGGTCCAACCAATTCACTTCATAAGTCACATAATTAGTTGATTAAGTTCCACCTGTATGCAATCAAAGTGTCACATGATCTGTCACATGATGTCTATATAAATCAACCTGTTCTGGAAGGACCCTGACTCTGCAACACTACTAAGCACGCAACATGAAAACCAAGGAGCACTCCAACCAGGTCAGAGACAAAGTTGTGAAGAAGTATAGATCAGGGTTGGGTTATAAAAAAAAAAAATCACAAACTTATAACATCCCAGGGAGCAACATTAAATCTATTATAGCAAAATGGAAAGAATATGGCACCACTACAAACCTGACAAGAGAAGGCTGCCCACCAAAACTCACAGACCAGACAAGGAGGGCATTAATCAGAGATGCAACAAAGACACCAACGATAACACTGAAGGAGCTGCAAAGATCCTCAGCGGAAATGGGAGTATCTGTCCATAGGACCACTTTAAGCCGTACACTCCACAGAGTGGGGCTTTATGGAAGAGTGGCCAGAAAAAAGTAATTGCTTAAGAAAACACATTTGGAGTTTGCCCAACAGCAAGTGGCAGACTTCCCAAACACATGGAAGAAGATTCTCTGGTCAAATGAGACTAAAATTGAACTTTTTGGCCATCATGGGAAATGCCATGTGTGGCGCAAACCCATCACCCTGAGAATACCATTCCTACAGTGAAGCATGGTGGTGGCAGCATCATGCTGTGGGGATATTTTTCATCTGCAGGGACAGGAAAGCTGGTCAGGATTGAAGTTAAGATGGATGGCACTAAATACAGGGCAATTCTGGAGGAAAACCTGTTTGAATCAGCCAGAGGTTTGAGACTGGGACGAAGGTTCACGTTCCAGCAGGACAATGACCCTAAACATACTGTGAAAGCTACACTGGAATGGTTTAAAGGGAAACATTTACATGTCTTGTAATGGCCTAATCAGAGCCCAGACCTCAATCCAATTGAGAATCTGTGGCATAACTTGAAGATTGCTGTACACCAACGCAACCCATCTAACTTGAAGGGGTTGGAGTAGTTTTGCCTTGAGGAATGGGCAAAACTCCCAGTGGCTAGATGTGCTAAGCTAATAGAGACATACCTCAAGAGACTTTCAGCTGTAATTGCAGCAAAAGATGGATCAAAAAAGTATTGATTTGGGGGGAGGGAATACCTATGCACACTCCAGATTTCTGTTTTTTCACCTTATTGTTTGTGTCACAATAAAAACAACAACAATTTTCACCTTAAAATTGTAGGTATGTTGTGTAAATCAAATGGTGCTAACCCCCCAAAAATCCATTTTAATTCCATCTTGTAATGTGACAAAACAGGACAAACACCAAGGGGGATGAATACTTTTGCAAGACACATTCAGATAAATACAATACAAATTAATAAAGTTTACCATGACATTTGCAGTGCCTATTCAGATGAACAATTCATTTATTCACATTATTCATTTTTGATTCATTCATGAATATATTATTATTTTTTAGTCATCTTTCTATGTTACTTATTATAAACCTGTCATTTGATATTAAATTAGCCCACTGTTTGTTCTATATTCCTGTAGCTCCAATGGCTAAACACATACTACCTGACCATCCGGTCTACAATGGGTCCAGAGCTGAAGAGACAGGACCTGACAGAGATCTATAACTGGATGATGCACAACACAGAGCCATTTGTGAAGACAGCGTCTTCAGCTGCCATCCCCTCAATCTCACTTCTGCTGCTACTTCTGCCTATAGCATTACTGTAGAATCACCTAAGAATGCCCCACAACATTACTGTAGAATCTCAGAAAAATTATCCCACAGTTTTATTATGTAATTTCCAATGAATGCCACAAAACTTTACTGTCGAATCTCATAAAATTGTCCCACAGCTTTATTATGCAATCTACTAAGAATTACAGAGAAGCTTTACTGTAGAAATCAGGGCTTTGACACATACAGCCACCAAATCATTCCTACAAGTCTGTCCATAACACATCTGCCACCACTCCAGCACCACTCTCACAGTGCTGATCAAGCTCACTTAAACAATTTGTGCTCATCTTGCTCTCTCCCACTTCTTTACTTCTTTTTGTAATATTAACAAACAGCCTAATTGAAACAGCTAAATAAAAAGGTTTACTACGACTGAGTGAAACATAGACTTTTTGTGTCTTTAAATGCACTGTAATTTAAATTCACTTCTCAGCAGTGACAGGAGGCAAGAAAAACTGATGACTCATACCTGAAAAAGTCGATTCAGTCTCTCCTGAGTATTTTTAACCTTTAACCTACCATGATAATTAACAGAAATGTGTGTGCCTGTTAGATATTTTGCAGTGCAGTAGATCTAGGCTTTTGTTGTTGCTGCTGTTCAAATCAAAATTGATTGCTGTTCTGTTTATGTGTGTGATGCAGTTGTTTGTAATTTATATTTACAGAAGCGTACATCTACTAATCACGAATGAATGGATCGATAATTTATTAAAACAAGCGTATTTAAAATCTGTCTCCAGACCTGGTGAATTGTCCCTGTGCAGTCTTCATGTACACACTATTATGGGATTAGACTCTACACTCTTAGAATAAAGGTCACATCCAGACTTTCTTTCATTGTCTCTCTGGAGGAACCTGTACAGTATAATCCTAGAGTTTTCCAAAGTAGAGTTTCAAATTAGAAGCTAGGAATCCTTAACTTTACAAAAAGCCCTTCGAAGAACTATTTCTGTATAATGTAACGCATCCGGAGATCTACTGAGCTACAGTGTTTAGTAAAACACACAAGTGTTACTGATGGCTGCAATTAAATGCATGAGATGTGCTAGAATTAGATTAGGACTTAAATTAAACTCTGCAGGACTGTGCATCTGCAGGAGAAATATCTAATCATGGGTTAGATATTGTAATGTGTAGGATCAGCATTCTTACTTTCCCCTGATCTAGCCAGCTTATCAACTTATTATTAAACCCGTTATGAATTATATCCGGTGAGTCGAGTCAGGGAAATTTTTAAGTTATGCAAGCCAGTGCATCCCCAGGGCTGAGTTGAGAGCCCCTGCTGTAATCAGTATGTGTATCACACAGTGGGACCCAACTGTGATATTCAAATGTTTAGTAATTAATGGCATCAAATGGGTTAAAGTAGTACTGGAACTAAACTCAGTTGGGCAGAAGGTCCCCAGGATCAGGATTAGGCAACAATATTATATAGTGTTTTAGTATAATCATGATTCTGATGGAACGCTTAAAATGTGCCTCTTTGGATGAAGATAATTAAAACATTCTTGAAAATTAACAATTGCAATTAACCTCTAAACCAGAAATCTGGCAGAGTTACTGCTTATTGTGATTATATCTAAATTCTGGGTAATAATAAGAAAATCATGGGGATGTGAGACATGATGTTAGATTTTCATTTAAGAGTTCCAGGCCTACTCCAAAGCTCATAAATGTACTTCTTGAGAAAATTTTTTTTTTTTGCCTTTGCCACAAGTGAAGCACAAATACCACTGGAGGGCTTGTTGCTTGGCAACGTTTCTACCAGAGTTGCAGGAAGGTGTGAATGTGGTTTTGAGAACGTCCGCTCTTCTTGCTTGTCTCTCTTATTCTCTTTCTTTTCTGACGCTTGTGTATAATTTGCTTGGCTTTGAACAACAGGATGAGATTGAAAGTCTTACACGTCTTGCATAATGGGCATTAAGGTCAACAGATACAACTTTTGTCACTATGCTGTTGTTGTAACTTTTTTTGTTTTGTTTTTTTGTAAGCTGTACAAAAAAAGAGGAACCTTTGTTAACCAAAAGGAGATGTTCAGCTCAACGAGATCATCCTGTTGTGCTGATAGTTGAAGCAAATTATCCACTAAGTCCTGTCATTTTTTTTCTTATTGTTGTTCATGGGGAAAATATGTGCTTTTCTTGTCTATTCTGAAGGAGATCTACAGTTGTTTACACTAGATGGATGTGTACGTGGATGACAAGGAACAACTACTTATCTTGACATCATGCGGCCTGCTAACACAAAAATAACTGTACCAACACACACACACACACGTACTTCCTCTGCAGTTCACTTACACAGTTCTGTTTACTATCTACCAAAAGGCTGGGACCACATGGAAAGGGGAGCATTCACATTAATTCTTCTGAATTATTTGGCTTTATGCTTAATTTTAAAAGCATTCACGATGGTTTTAGGCTCTCTCTCCTTATGTAGTTGTATAAGATGGGTGGCTCGTGATTATAATGGGTTGTTCAGGACACATTCACACCTGTTCATTGTAAAGCTTTTTCTCTTTGTGGATGTGGAAGACACCAAGTTTGCAGAGTTTTGAAAGGTAATTTTCTATGCACAGAATGACTCATCTCCAAACGTTCAGATTTCCATGAGTTTCTTTTGCAAGATGAATGCAACAGCTCTCATGTTCTGCAATTTTTGTCACGCTATAGGAACCAGTATATGTAAACACACTAAAATGGTTTGTTTTACTGGGGAAATGATCAGAAAAGCTAATTATTTCTGATATTGTCACCAACATATAAACAAACATAGATAACAAATATCTACCAAATTTCATTATTTCAACAATCAAATTCCTACTTTAAAGACGGTGTGCCCAAGCCCTTCTGATTGTTGCTAAATAGATTTGTTTTAAAACAGATATAAACAACTGGTTTAACCAAATCGAACGGTAGAAAAAAGTGGTTCCTGTCTGGTCATGTGACTTCCTCTCATTCAGTGTTCTTCACTCAGCAGAGCAGAAAGAAAGAAGAGCTTTCTGACTTTCTTCCTCCTCTTGGTTTTGTTAGTGTGTGGGGTACAGTGGTATCGTAGTAGAGCTGGCAGGTGTTGGTGTAGCTGAGAAAAGATTCTTACCTCTACAACTAGAATTGTGTTTCTCGAGTAAAATTGCCCTCCTCTGAGCACAATGTTACGGCGGAGACCCTCAAATGCCTCAGAGAAGGAGCAGGCCCAGGTGCAAAAGAAGAAGGTGAGAATGTGGCTTTAAGTTGTTTTGTTTGAGTATTGTATCTCTGCTGGATAGGAGGACAATAGTAGAGTGAAGATACAAGGATTCTTAGAGTTTTAAGCTACCTGAAATGAACGAGTGTATGATAACAGTACATTTTGTCTTATGGTGAAAAGCAAACAGTCAAAAATCTCCTGAATATAAAGTGATCTATACATATACTGTAAGATCACATTAAGAGTCAGTATGGTAATGTCTAATTTGAACGTGCTTGAAGTGACCTTTAAAATAATGATGAAATATTTGCCCATCTTGCATCGGTGGTGTACTGGGTCAAAGGAACAGAGAGACAAGAGGGTTTTTCCTCATCACTGTATTATTGTTCAGGTTGAGTTGCATGGCTGTGCAGCATTTCCTGTAGAGACACAGACATGCATCCTGAATTTATTCTTGTCTCTTAAGTGTTAGATTGAGTGTCATGAAAAGGCTTCAAAGTGACATTTACATTTGGGCTTCGAGCGTTGCTTACTCTAATCCTTTTCGTTTACAGGGAATCTTCACCTCCTACGCTTAGCTCCACTAACCCTATTTTTTACATCATTGGCGTCTTTTGTTCATAAACCACAAGTTTCAGTCAGAAAAGGCCAACTGACAACTTTAATGTACATGCAAAAAAATTATTTACAGAAAAATATAAAATCACAGTATTTTTAGATACATTAAGTGGTTAGACGCATTGTATGGTGATGATGATAAAACCTCAACACATAAGATGATGGGAGTTGTAGTATTTAACTACAGATTTTCTTTCTTTTTTTTTTAGTCGATCGTCAGTTTGATTTAGTCATCATTCAAATAAATACCACATTATACAGTAGTTTAGCTTAAATGTCTGTGTGCTTATATATACACTCCTCTGGCCTACTCTAAAATGTACATAAAATATGTAGAGACTAAAATAATTGTTAAAGTACATATAGATAAAAAGACAGAAAGGCTTTCTGATAAATGGATTGGCAGTTGTTCTGGTTCAGCATTGTGTGGTTTGGTTGAGATGTGATAGTCTTCGTTTTCTCGGTACAATGTGACTTTGTTTCATATCTCCACCCATCATTTGTGCCATATTTCTCAGTACAGGAAGTGAGTGTATGTCACTGCTTTTGCAAAATGTTTGCAGACCAATCCTGGAAACTCATTGCGCTGTCTTGAGTGCAGGCTACTGCTTGCTTGCTTGCTTGCTTACTTACTCACTTTGGCTTTGAATATACACACTGTACAGCACTGAATGATTCCACATTATGCTGTGTAGAAAATATGGCTGTAGATATGTATCTGCTCAGAGGATACTGAATCATCATTCTTAGCAATACACCTCACAAGCCTCACACTTCGAAGCTCAGTGCTATGAAAAAGGAGCGAGCCAGAGACTGATTATTGCCATAATTAAAGTTCTAGCTGTTGTGAGGAGGAAATGAGGTAGACCCTTTGTCTAAAAATTAAGAAGCGAGTGTGACAGTCAAAGTGTCCAGAAGAACTGTGGCTGGTTCTGTAAGATGCTCAGTAAAGCCTACAGCTCATTTCCTTATCAAACTGCACTCAGTGTACCTGAGACTACTTTTTTTTTTTTTTAAAGCAAAGGGTCATCTCACACCAAACATCAACTTTGTTTCATTAATATGGATTATTGCTGTTTATGGTATTTTTCTTGTCTGAGTAGATTTTGTTTGTGTCAACAGTTGACACTGCAGAGGTCCAGCAGCTTTAAAGACTTCATGAAGCCCAAGCCATCTTCACCTGTGGTGAATCCTGAGCTCACCCTGGAAGAGTCGGTAGGATTCCTGCATTTACATATGCTAGTCAGTGTTTCTGCACACAGATTAACCGTCCAGAAAAATCACATACATTTCCCATGTGATTATAAGTATTTCACATAGGATTATGTGAATTATACATGATTGCACGTGAAAAAAACGTGAAGGTGGTGTCACGTGAACAATATTTGTAAAATCGTGTAAGAAAATCACATCCTTGCATGCAAAAAAAAAAAAATCAGTTGAAAGGAATTATATGTGAAAACCATATGTGAAACTAAAAACACATGCACTGCATGTGAAAAAATGTGTGAAACATTAAATCATGCCCTGTGATGACCTGGCGACTTGTCCAGGGTGTACCCCGCCTTTCGCCCGTAGTCAGCTGGGATAGGCTCCAGCTTGCCTGCGACCCTGTAGAACAGGATAAAGCGGCTAGAGATGATGAGATGAGATGAGATGAGAGACATTAAATCATTAAAAATAACCAATAAAAATGACCAAAAAACC
The DNA here is from genome assembly GCF_027579695.1 of Neoarius graeffei. Classification (NCBI taxonomy): domain Eukaryota; kingdom Metazoa; phylum Chordata; class Actinopteri; order Siluriformes; family Ariidae; genus Neoarius; species Neoarius graeffei. The sequence continues at coordinate 47,654,360 of NC_083576.1, forward strand.
CAATCAATAAAAATTATCCAAATGTGACTTTGCTGTGATGGTAGACTTAATTTGATTTAACTGCTGTAAAGCTGTTGGGGATGAGAGGACTGCATAACAAGAAAGCCATCAAGGGCATTACAGATGTTGCGGAAAAAGCATCCAGATAGCTGTGGGTCAAACGGGACGATCCGTGGACCACGCAAGCTACCCAGATACAAGTTGAGGACTGATCATCCCTGGCTGGGTCGCCTGGACGAGGGTGTGTTGAAAGACCCGAAACACCCGATGACTCCAGGTTACATCACTGATGATGTGTCTGGGTTGCACTGCAGGGTGTGTATTACAAACAAATTGTTTTGAAAATGTTTTTAGCTTTATAGCCTAGACTTAATCTGTGACTATGTATTCAGACATCACAGACTCAGTCACTGTCTTTTGTGATACATACAAATTCATTTATTGTCATTGTACAAAGTATGGACAGATTCAATAACTCCAAGCAATTTAAAAGGTTTTAAAATTTTTCTAAAAACAGTTCAGTTGCACTTCAAAACATAGAGTAGACTTGCTCCTTGGTTTAGTGACTGAAACAGTGGGGGGACGATCAGGATGAAATTCAGCCCTGACCTATAAACCACAAGGACTCTCTGTTTAAGAGTACCTAGTCAGGATATCATTCGCAATTGAACTAGCCAAGCATAGAGCCTGAGCAAGATTCTGAGAAAAGCATGCAAATCTAACACGCAGTAGATGTATATGCATAGTTGCATCATGTGAATTCTAATATGATTAATCTTCAATCATAAAGTCATCTAGACTGGGCAGGAACAGTTATAAGGGAAAAGAAAAAAAAAACCTTGTGCCTGCAGCACTCAGTAACATCACTAACACTGATAACCACTCTTCTTGTAAAACGTCAGCAGCTTGTGCACACTGTAGCTCACAAAAGCAGGTGATATACAGAACAGCAGTGTGGATGACACTGTGGTAATGACTTACTGGAAATGTGCCTCAACTTAGAGACTGAACTTCTCACCGGTAGTGTGTATTGCTTCGTGCTTATGAAAAGCCATGCTACACTGTACAAAACATTCATAAGGACTTTTAACTTTAAATTATCATATAAAATGATCAATTCTACAAAGTAATTGAAATAGTGTGAATAGAGAAAAGCAGGGAGAACTGGGAGACATCTTGCTATATCCCAGAAATAAACAAAAAAAAGAGAAGAAGTGGAGGATTTGAGGAAGCATACAAAAAAAAAACCCAGGGTATTTTGTCAGTGAGTGTTGGATTGACAAAGAGCAAAGTGTGAATGTAATCTTATTTGCCCTTTTGCATTTCATACCTTCATTTATGAACGTAATGCCAAAAAGAGATATCAAAAGAGGGAAAAGTCTACAGTCAGGAAACTGAGGACATTTTTGAGAAATGAAGGGATGAGCGATAGCAAGCGAGTACTGCAGCACACTCATTACCCACACTGACAGCGATGTAGTATTTTGTAATGTAAATATGATGAAGGTTTTTGGCTTAACTCTCATGGCATACTCACAACTGAACAATGGCTGTTTCTTTTGCTCTTTAAACAAAATGTGCCTTATACCTTGCCACATACTTGATGATTCTGCCGAACAGATGGAAAAAAAATGTAACAGGACTAAAATAACCTCTTCCTTTCAGAATTACAAATACCTGTCATTTAACAGCTTCATTTTACATTTTTATGTTTAGATGAACCTGACCTAAAAAGATAGGTAGATAGAAATTCTTCACATTTGTAACATACATTTGAATATTAAAATTTTTGTATGCTCATTAGATAAATTGAGGCAAGTAAAATGGTTTGTATGTGGTAGACTGGTTTCCCATCCAGGGTGTGTCCCACCTCACACCCGTTGTTCCCAGAATAGGCTCTGGCTCCACCTTGATCACGCCCAGGACAAAGTGGTTCCTGAAAATGAATGAATGAATCCCTGCTAAAATGATCAGTTAGTGTAGATAAAGGTAGAGTTACCTTATAAAAAGACAACTGTGTGTATATGGTCTACAAATGTTCTGATTGTCAAGAGACGGTGAAAAATAATTATTACTTTGTGACAATGGGATTCGAGTTATGGTTCTAGACAGGGTTAAAGTTATGTTTATTTGTTAGGGTAGGTGAAATATCTACAAACTATTTTAAGGAACTACCCTAAATGTGCTGTGAAATTCCCCTTAGCTGCCAGAGGGTGAAGTCCAAGAGAACTCTGAAAAAAACAGTGGAAAGCTGGGGAAGAAATGGAGGAACGTCATCACTCGCACCATGACCCGGAAGACATCTAAGATGGTACAGAAAGTTCTTGCTGAGGAAGGGGTGAGTTTGGAAAGTGCACAAGACTGAAATGCCTGCTGAATAGGTGGATCTGTTGTTTAACAAGAGGAAATTCATATTTGTAACTCGTGTACTGATGGAAAGAGAATACAATGCGCAAAAGATTGATTATGTCTCCCCCTTCTGGATGATCAAGGAAAATCTGAAACAGTCTGTATTAAATGTACCATGTCATTTGTGATAATAACAAACTATCCGACAATATTAAGTGTTTTACAAACTTTTTTTAAAAATAATTTCCATAAAAAGATGAATACGCTTTCTGCAGATTGAGAGTGGAGAGGATAGCTCAGTGTCTCCTGTATCCCCGAATGACTGGACTCCAGACCTGAGTGCTGGGAACCGGATATCTGTGTGTTCCAACAGTTCAGAAGACACCATACATTCCCCCCTGTGCCGTCAACTCTCTGGATGTAAGGCCTTGTATAACCCTATTTTACCAAAACATTTCACTCCAAAATGATAATTCTCCTCCTAATGTAGTGCTTCAAGTGTTTCCACAAGCTAATTAGAATGATGCTACTGAGAATATTTAAGGTGGGCCCTCATTTTTGGATGGAGTATTTATTTCAGTGTTTTAAAGACAAGATTGCCTACTGTTGTTTGTACACAGGTGGGGACAGGCAAAGTCTGGATAGTGGCTTCAGTCAGAGGGACAGTATGGAAAGCAATTATAATGGACCATTTTGTGGCAGGGCCCGTGTGCACACTGACTTCACCCCCAGTCCTTACGACATCGACTCTCTCAAACTGCAGGTTGTTTTCTCTACAATGTCTCAAACAAAATAAGTGAAATTTGGGGGGGGGAGTGAGAAGTGTCTTTTGCATGAAACAATACATTGTGTGCGTGAATGCATACACTGTGCTCTCAAAACAGAGTTCCTCAAGGGTTCTTTGCATGGATAACACCCCTAGCTTTCAAAAAAGGCTCCATTTGAAAGAACCCTTTTACTATGGGGTTCATTATGTACGTAGAAATTTTAAGGGATTTCCAATAGAAAAAGCAACCAGAAACACCATCTAAAGTGTTATATGGAACATATTTTTCTAAGTTTATTAGAAGGAAGTTGAAATTATTTTATTCTTTTTTTTAATCATCACAGAAAGGTGATATCATCCAGATCATTGAGAAGCCACCAGTAGGCACTTGGACTGGTAAGCTCAACAACAAAGTGGGTTCCTTCAAGTTCATATATGTCACCATACTCCCAGAGGAGGACACACCACCAAGGAGGAAGCGATGCCATAGTCATGGTCAGGGACGGTGCAATAAACCCAAACCAAAAACACTGGAGGAAGTTATGGAAAGGATTGGTCTAAAAGTAAGCTATAACTGTGTGCACGTTCTGTCACAAATGCATGTACACTTGCTGACTCAAAATGAATATGTTAAAGCTAAACGATTTATTTACAGAGTATTTATTAACAAGCCTTCAAAGAAGTTTCAGTACTATTAAAAGATAGAAAAATAGAAACTGTTGTTTCAACGTTTTTTAGACATATTGTTGAAAACTACTAATAACAGACAGTTTGATTCTTTCTCTCTCTCTCTCTCTCTCTCTAGGACCTTGAATCTCTTCTCTCCATGCATGGTTTCCAAAGCTTGGAGGACTTCAGTGGACTGAAGGAGTCTCACCTGAATGAGCTGAACATCACAGATCCTGAGCAGCGCACCAAGATACTGACAGCAGCAGAACTGCTTCATGATTGTACGTTACTTCTGGTTCTTACTCACTTTTATGCTTATCGCAGGCTAGAGGATTCAGTAGTCAATAATTAACCGTTAAACATCAGCAATCTTTTTAAAGATTTGTGATGAGAGTAAAATCAGTTGAAGCTAAAGATCATATATGAAAGTGTTAATGCTGAAGACTTCAGCAGCATGAAGAAGGCAAGACCTGTTCCCTTTTCACAGATGTTCAATATTATAGCACTTCACAGACACTTCCACAGAAATCTGCTTTAGTTCACACATATTTCAGCCTTCCCTTCAAGCAAATAATTGGCTCTAATTTAAATATCTACGCTTTGTGCTTTCCTCATTACACACAGTTGGCCTGAAGCCCAGTGGTCATGTACATCTTATCGCATTGCTAACTGCACAAGTAGTGCTGGTGATAACGTCCTACCTAATCAAGGACGTACTGATGTATTCTAAACAAGCACAGATTGTATTTTGTAAATGTTTTTGTGTGACTGTTTCAGCAATAATCCAGGTAAATCTGAAACCAGTTAATGAAATCCTTCTTTTATTTTTTTCTGCAGCGGAGGGAGAGTCTGATGAAGAGAAGGAGAGAGCTGAGGAGAAGGTTGACATGCCACGGGACTCAGGTTGCTATGAGAGCACAGAAAACCTAGTGAATGGGCGAGAGGAGGCTGAAACGGAGCCCAAAACGGAACCTGGTGCAGATGAAGATGGAGAAACAGACACACAGCTCGAAGCGGTTCAGGAGAAGCTGCAAGACCTGACTGTGGAGGAGGAGTCCTGAGAGCATTGAATCAACACTGGAAAAACTCTACTGCTGTGCCTCAGAGACTCCATTTTCTCCACTGATGGATTGGAAGTGTTTGTAGCAGCCCAAATCCCATGACAAACTGACTTCAAACGTCAAGTCATGAATACTGAATTACAATGAACATAATTCAAATTTCTATTTGATGCAGCAGGGAGGTTTTACAATATCATCTCACTGAACGGACAGTGACCATTTTGTTATTATTCTGAGAAGCTTTCAGAATACTTCAACAGTTTTTACATGAACTATACTGTAAACAGAATAAAAATGGACAGTGAAATATCCTTTGGTTGAGGTCATAAATTTGCCTGGTCTTAATGATGATATATAGTAAAAAAAAAAATTTGATCATTATATAGTACTATGTGGGCTGTTTCACAATCAGGGTGTACTTTTTGGGTCCACAAGAGTCCAAAAATCAAACTTCAGATTTTTGTGTTTCTCTGCTGCCAAAAATGACCTTTAGAGATGGAAATTAACTGTGCAGAATTTCAGTGCTACAGGTCATATACTCAGCATGTTGCTTGGGGTGAGAAGACAGCATGTAGTGTGTTTTCTAAAATTGGCCCATGTTCTTATACTCCGCAAGAGTAAGGTATACAAAGTGAAAACCTGTTGAAATGTAGAAGATTTTAAGTACAAAATTTCAAGTACTGTGCAAAAATGTTTGTACATGGTGGGAACTGTAACAATACCTGAAGTGGTGAGGATCCTTGCGGTTTTCCAGGCAGAACACTTTTTGACGTACACGTATTTCAACCACATGTGAAGCTCTGCTGCAAATGTCTCACGTCAATTTCAAGTTATGTTTTTTTTTACTGTGCAACAACAGAGTATTCTGCTTCAAAAGAGACAAATATTTTCTTTTAAAAAATCATTTACAACCTCATCATATGGTGAGTGATTTCCGGAGAGAACATTTTTGATAGACAAAGGATATTGTCGGAGGCACTTGGTTTACAAGGGAAAAAAAATTTAACTTCCATTTAAATATCTTTCTATTGTGAATGAAAGTATACATCCCAAAGTAAAACCTAGTTTGTGCTAAAAAAAACCATACAATTCTGAATTTAATCAGTAAAATCTAAGTGTAATTATTAAAGTAGAATTACATGAAATAACCACAAGGTCAAAACTGAGCCCACATTTGACTCTGACAAACATAATTATTAGAACTTATAAGAGATATTACTGCTATAGGTAGGATAGGTAGGGCTTGTGTGTCCCTGTAAAATAAGGTATAAGAAACTCCAGCATACAGTGTGTATATATATATATATATATATATATATATATATATATATATATATATATATATATATATATATATATATAAAAGCCTAAGTTAGTTGGTGTTATTCAAAAAGACAACTATGGATTGTGAAGCAGCCCATATAATAATTTAATATAGTCAATGTAAATCTGAAATATGATAAATATTTCATCTTTATAACTACTTGATGTAATATTTTAAAATGTGTTTTCATCTTGAATGTACAATGCAGTATGTGACATGTATTGGTATAGTTACAATATTTTGCTTTATATTTACAAGACGCCCTGTGATACATTGAGACTGAAAGGGTGCTGGCTGTAGTTACTGTATGCTTTGGGACAGTCATTGTTGTATACATGTTCAAGTGCCATCAGTGCTGTATGTATTTTTTCTTCCATATTTGTGTCATTTTTATGGTAGTTGTTCTATTTGTGTTTGTCTTGCTCTTTTACAAATATTTTGCAAAAATTTGTAGAGTTTACCTTGAGAAGATATGCCCGGTATCAGTCAAAACTTCAGAGACACCTCAAAGCTTGTGATACTTTGATCTAAAGGCTTATGCTTGAAACTGCTTTCTATTATAAATAATATAAAAACAGTGAAGTTGTTGTCCTACCGATGAATTCCATTTCCCAAACCAACTTTTGGTATAAAATGATTTTTTTCTAAACTGCTGGAAAAGCATCAATGGTACTTTAAGTATCTAAGTTTTGCATCATTCATTCATATATTTCACCCATGACCTTTTCTACCTGCAGTCACTCAAGTGTCCCCAAGCAAGATATATATGGTAAACATAAATATTGGACATACTACTACTTCTTTCAGCTGCTCCCGTTAGGGGTCGCCACAGTGGATCCGCATATTTGATTTGGCATAGGTTTTCACACTGAATACCCCAATATATCTGTGCTTGGGACCAGCACTGGCTTGTGCAACCCCAGTGGCTGGGTATTTTTACCTCATCTGCATGTCTTTGAACTGTGGGGCAAACCAGATGACCTGGATGAAACCCACCCATGGGGAGAACATGCAAACCCCACATAGGAAGGCCGCCGTCAGCCATTAGGTTTAAATCCAGAACCTTCTTGCTGTGAGGTGACAGTGCTAACCACTGCATTGTTATTTTAGCTGTCTTCCAGTGTATATTGGAGTTGAGATATAATAATTCATATTCTATGAAAGTGCAGACTTTCACCTTTAGAGATGTGTACATCCATAATCAGGTAAACAGTGTAGGAATTGCAGCACTATGACCACTATGCGGTTTGCATGAATGAGCAGAGGTACCAGGGATCTTAATAAAGTGGACAATTGTGTGTGTGAGAGAATAAAACATCACCCAGATCTGCTCAACAGTAGTTCTGTGGTTGTCTCTTTATGCTGATCGGGGGGGGGGGGGGGGGATTTTAAATAGCAACAGATTGACTACAAAGTGCATCTGTCTTGTTGGTTTTCCTGAAAATTGAAAATTTGCCAGTAAACGTAGGTATAAGTTAAGCGTACCTCGTCGGACAACTGAGTGTATTTATTAATACAGTGCTGAGCGTAAATGAGCACGCCCCCTTTGAAAAGTAACATTTTAAACAATATCTCAATGAACACAAACAATTTCCAAAATGTTGACAAGACAAAGTTTAATATAACATCTGTTTAACTTATAACAGGAAAAAGTAAGGTTAATAATATAACTCAGATTACACATTTTTCAGTTTTACTCAACTTAGGGTGGTGCAAAAATGAGTATACCCCACAACAAAAACTATTACATCTAGTACTTTGTATGGCCTCCATGATTTTTAATGACAGCACCAAGTCTTCTAGGCATGGAATGAACAAGTTGGCGACATTTTGCAACATCAATCTTTTTCCATTCTTCAACAATGACCTCTTTTAGTGACTGGATGCTGGATGGAGAGTGATGCTCAAGTTGTCACTTCAGAATTCCCCATAGGTGTTCGATTAGGTTCAGATCAGGAGACATACTTGGCCACTGAATCACTTTCACCCTGTTCTTCTTCAGAAATCCAACCGTGGCCTTAGGTGGCACGTAGTGATGATAGCATCTTCTCTTTCAGTATAGAGCAATACATCTGTGAATTCATGATGCCATCAATGAGATGCAGCTCCCCGACGGCAGCAGCACTCATGCAGCCCCACATAAGGACACTGCCACCACCATGTTTCACTGTAGGCACCATGCGTTTTTCTTTGTATTCCTCACCTTTGCGACGCCATACAGTTTTGAAGCCATCAGTTCCAAAAACATTTATCTTGGTCTCATCACTCCAGAGTATAGAGTCCCAGTAGTCTTCATCCTTGTCAGCATGGGCCCTGGCAGACTCTAGGCGGGCTTTTTTGTGCCTGGGCTTTAGGAGAGGCTTCTTTCGTGGACGGCATCCATGCATGCCATTCCTCTGCAGCGTTTGCCGTATTGTGTCACAGGAAATAGTCACCCCAGTTTGGCTTTCTACTTCTTTAGATAACTGCAGTCAACTTGCATGCCGATTTTCTTCAACCCTTCTCATCAGAAGACGCTCCTGTCAAGGTGTTAACTTCCGTGGACGACCTGGATGTCTCTGTGAGATGGCTGCAGTTCCATCTTTCTTAAATTTTTTTACCACTTTTGCTACAGTATTCTGACTGATAAGTAAAGCTTTGCTGATCTTCTTGTAGCCTTCACCTTTGTGGTGTAAAGAAATTATTTTCTTTGGGGAATTCTGAAGCGATAACTTGAGCATCACTCTCCATCCAGCATCCAGTCACTAAAAGAGGTCATTGTTGAAGAATGGAAAAAGATTGATGTTGCAAAATGTCATCAACTTGTTCATTCCATGCCTAGAAGACTTGGTGCTGTCATTAAAAATCATGGAGGCCAAACAAAGTACTAGATGTAGTAGTTTTTGTTGTGGGGTGTACTCATTTTTGCACCACCCTAATTTGAGTAAAACTAAAAAATGTGTAATCTAAGTTATATTATTAACCTTACTTTTTCCCGTTATAAGTTAAACAGATGTTATATTAAACTTTGTCTTGTCAACATTTTGGAAATTGTTTGTGTTCATTGAGATCTCATCTCATTATCTCTAGCCGCTTTATCCTGTTCTACAGGGTCGCAGGCAAGCTGGAGCCTATCCCAGCTGACTACGGGCGAAAGGCGGGGTACACCCTGGACAAGTCGCCAGGTCATCACAGGGCTGACACATAGACACAGACAACCACTCACACCTACGGTCAATTTAGAGTCACCAGTTAGCCTAACCTGCATGTCTTTGGACTGTGGGGGAAACCGGAGCACCCGGAGGAAACCCACGCGGACACGGGGAGAACATGCAAACTCCGCACAGAAAGGCCCTTGTCGGCCACGGGACTCGAACCCGGACCTTCTTGCTGTGAGGCGACAGCGCTAACCACTACACCACCGTGCAGCCCTGTTCACTGAGATATTGTTTAAAATGTTACTTTTCAAAGGGGGTGTACTCATTTACGCTGAGCACTGTACCAATCAGTTAAAATATATGGACAAGTAAAATATAGTAAGATATAGTATAATTTAATGAACATTCATACAGACACCAATCCAGCATGTAAAAAGAAGTGAAAAGTATGAGATAATCACAGTGTTAATACAACGAAAAATGAACAGAAAGATAATTACCTTGCAATACATTATAGTGTATATATAATACACTGTAAACATATATTTTGAGCAGACCTTAATTTTTGCTAATATTCGGTACATATTAACTCCTACAAGGACTTGGCATTAAGACTGATTGTAGATTGACATATTTCATGTGGTTGATCACTTCAGCTGTCCCACAAAATGAGCACAATGGGTCTAATCATTAAACAAGCAGACCTTCCACAGACAGAAGTGTTGTGCAATCATTTAACGAACTAATCCTTCATACAACTGTTCACAACAACACACTCACCAGAACATGCCGATTCGGTAAGAAGCAACTGATCTTACTACTCTGTACAGCAAATCATTAAGTCGAACTGAACTGAACAATCTTAAAGCCTAATCAGAAAATGGTGCAACTGTCTCCATTAGCAGGACGTTTGCTAACAGAGAGAAATAGTTAAATATTTGTATTACACAATTCAGTAGGTGTAGCATTATTGGTAAGAGTCAAAGGCCTCCACTAAAGTATCACGAAATCCTGCTGCATCAATTGCTAACTGGAGCATAGAAGTACAAGGTCCTACACAAATGTTCCGTATAAATTAAAGAGAAAAATCAAAAGGCATATGAAAACAGTTAGTGTTCTTAAAATCAGGCATTAACATTCAAATGTATGCATTTAAAAAAGAAATTCTTAAAACATTTCTGTGATTGACTTGGCATCTCTAAATGGAGCTCAAGCTGTGGTCATCCATTTACAGTTGAGCTTCAAGCCCTACCACCAGAGACAAATACTGCACTCTCTCTCTCTTCTTTTTATTCATTTGACACCAAGTAGCCTTTGTGTAGTGGTGAGCTCCAAGTGGAATTACACATTAAACCCTCCCTCCCCCCCATCCCATCCCAATCCCACAATCAAGACAAAAAATGCTCTAACTAGCAAAATATATTGCACAGAGTTGAAGATACTGTGAATGTAGTAAATGGTACTTGAATTCGTTCATCATTGTACACCGACAACATTCTTCCACTAGACATTAGCTTAAGCGTACACTAAAGGTGCCTACTCTACCCTACACACAAATAAAATGTGTCAAAGGAAAAGACACTTGCACAGATCACAGAACAGCATGGGTTAAATATGTTGACCACCAAAAGAATCTTGCATATTATATCCCTTTATCTCACTTCCCTAAGTGTTCCCAGTGTTGTAAACACACCAAGTCTGGGTACTGCTTCTCAGCATGAAATTAACAGATGTAGAAAGATTATGAGAAATAAATTCCATCTACTCTGAGGTTTTTGTAAGCAAATATACTGCTCAAAAAAAGTTGCCAAGTCATGGCTGCAAGTGAAGGAAGAGAAGAGGATGACGGTGGTGGCGATGACGACAATGACAACGGTGACGATGGAGGCAATTCTAGGCTGATCTCATTCATTTCATTGATTGTGGTAAGATGGCGAACAATCACAAGGAGAATGATGAGGCATTTTTTTTTCCACTTCCATGTACATTCATGGACGTTCTTTTTACTTTGTGTATCCATAACCTCTTGACATTTTTTAAACTATGTACAGTTACACCATGGCTTGATTTGTTGAAGTTCATATTTTTGCAGGTCAACATTTCATTCGTGTTCTATTTTAAAAGCCATTACTTTAATACTCAGTGTACACAATTTGGGCCGTATAATGAAATGGAAATTGAAGGGTTTCTCTGCAAATGGCCTTATGTTGTCTGAGATAGTGCAGCTTTCAGATAAGGCACTGTTACTAGTGTCTGTCAACAACAGGCCAACATGTATGTACGGATACTTTCACACACGCCTTACATATAGAAAGTGTGTTAGGGTGTCCATCACAGATTGATCTGAAACATTTTGTACTGTACACTGTTCGTGTTGACACTGTTCGAGTTCTCTGTAAAGCGCCACACTTTGGTGAATGATATTTAAGAAAACAAAGACAGGTTTATGTCACTGACCTAGTTCGAATAATGCAAATGATTATCATGGGTATTTGCAAATGGCATCCATTTGGTCCCACTCTGCTGCTGGGACAGAAATTCACCTGTTTGCATGTGTAGTTTGAACATAGGTGGCTGGTTTATGTCTCTCTCGTTTAAAACAATCCTCCATATGTTTGTGTTGCATAGGACCTTTTTCATCAACCGCTGCACAAAATTCTACAGATGTTATTATACGTCAGATCTGATGGAACGCTAATTAATGAAAAATGGCCATCAAGAAATGCTGCTTGAAGGAAAGCATTGCAAGTAGATGATCAGCAAAAGGGTCCATTTTGTGTGTTTTTGCCATGCAGCGTTTTAGAGAAAAAGAGTGAGAGTGCTGTGATACCAACAGAGGCCTTCAACAGTGAGACAGCCAAAGTTGATATGACCTTCACCTGAACATGGACGGTGAGGAACAGATGCTGCTCTGACAATCAGAGTCTCTCTCAGAGCTTGTGGCCCTTTGGATTGTTCCAATATGCATCTTCCTTAATGAAACACCATTCAGAGGTTTGCAGCAGAGATCTAGTGGGCCGATTCTTTGACAACGATGGGGGCAGGGCCAACCTTAGGGGAGAAGTCTCTTGGGCTGGATGGTTTCTCCTCTTTCGGGATGCTGGCGGTGGTTTTCTGGGCAGTGGCAATGCTGGGCTTGGCCTCATCAGGAGTGTGTTCATTGGGAATCAGAGGAGCTGTGGTTTTCTGCCAGGGAGGGAATAATACAGTTAGGGTTGAATATCATTATGTGATAATCATGAAATTTACATGAGGACGCCTCCTTATGTCTGACACACGGCTAAGAATCTTGTGGTGGTTTTGAGATAACGGCCATCATTTCTTCAATCGCGATAACCCTGCAGATTTATTCTTAAAACCTCTTATTCATGCTCTAGTTATTTTCAGATTTGACTACTGTGGCACTTGATCGTGACAGTGCCTCTGCAAAGCATTCAGAATGCTGCTGCTGCTCACATGATGAGCCCCTATCTTACAGTATGTGACCCCAACAGAGGTCACGCCCCTGGCTTTCCCTCACACTCTAGGCAACAAACAGCTCTGCACCACATTATCTATGCACCTGTATGCCAACTTCATTGGACTTGGTGTGTCCTTCTTATTTCCATTACAACAACTCACTACTTCCTGTGTCGTGACTCCTCAGTGGTGTAATGAGCTTCCCATTCATTCCGAGCAGTCTTGCGTCTCTATTCCTTCCACAAGACCTTTCATTTCAACAGTGTCGAAGACACCACTAGAATTTCACTTTCGTATTTCTTATTCTTTTGTACAACTTGCTTGTATTGTTTATTTACTTATGCATTCATTTTTGATCGTTTCTTTTCATAACCAGGTACAGTAGGCTAGTTCGCTTTAGCGCATGCACAATGCAACATTCGTCTCCTGACTCTATCCTTGCAGATTCCCCAGGGGCTTTGCCATTTCTGAACGTTCTCATACAGTATTAAAAATCAACACCACATGAAGGTACTCTGAAACAACCGGAATATAAAGCTGAGGGAGCATTAATGCTTTTATTTTCTTAAGCTCAGTTTGGAGCACAATGCCAAAGCAAAAATGTCAGGGTTTAACTTGAGCTAAAAGGATACTCTAAACTGTAAAAGGTCACTGGAATACATTTTCTGCCTCCCTGAGCACCAAAACCCCCGAAACAACAGATCCCAGTACATCGGAAAAAAACCACCCACACACACTCAAAATTGTAACAGTGTTCAGAATCTTCCGGTGTAGGTCTTACACAAAGCAATGCAAATACTCGAAATGCAGCAGAGGAGTAGATGCTGTGAAGATTCTGCACTCAGAAAACCTGGGACACAATACATGCACACAAAAACACACACATTGTCACCACACACACTTACTGTGTTAGATGGAACAGGAGTGTTTATAGTGGCAGTTGCATCGGAAGCACCAGAAGAAGTGGAGACAGTGGCTTCTTCAGGCATCACTCCTCTTCTGTCCAAAACACTAAAAAGACAGACAGCGAGAGAGACAGTGTCTAAGAGAAAGTGTGTGTGTGCCAAAATATTGACAGAAGAAGCAAGTGAAGTAATGCAAGTTTACACAGAGACTCGATACATATTTAGACGTTTTTTCCACAGTAAAATTCATACCTAGGGTAAGTGGGGCCACAGAGCACCTCACAGCAGTTCTTGATAATGTTCTTGTGACTGTATGGGTTCTGGATACGGTTCTTCCCTGACCATGAGCCTTTTATCTGCGCCACACAGAAACAAAACCCTCATAAATGCTCAGGGGAAAAAATATCAAGCTCCTGACAATCCAATACCTTCACCGACTGCAGTCAGGGCCATACGTATTTGAAGAGGGACACAATTTTCATAAAATTTTCATAATTTCCTCAAGGGAGGAAAGAGCATTTGGTGATGTAAATGGGTTCCTAACTTCAGGCAGCCACTGACTGCAAAGGATTTGCAGTCAGTGTATTAAAAGTATTCAAATATATTTATAATTATGGTATTATTCTAATTAACACCTATGTAGATGCAATATTAATGCAATATTTTTGTTAAAACTCTTTCAATTAAAGCTGAAAGTCATTTCAAATCCATTACGGTGGTGTACAGTGCCAAAATTACAAAAATTGTGTCACTGACCAAATACTTATGAACCCGACTATAGAACTACTCGCACAATCTCAGCGTCTACTGTCAAATCTACTGCATCCAGTGCACTGAATTCAACAGGAGCTTAAACAATCTGCATCTATTTCAGCATTCTTTTCAACGCAATATCCATCAACTACATCTGGAGCAAATGTGCAGTTACTACAGACAAAAATTCTGATGTTTCCCTGTACGAGGAATAGACTCAAGAATTTTGTCATATGCACACGTTTCCTTGTTTTCTTAGGTTGCATGTTGTCATGGAGGCTTCAGTAGAAAATGAATGATGACAATATTTAAAAAAATTCAAAGTATTCGAAAGTGGCCATGGACCTATTTTACATAATCTTGTGGAAGGCATTTGTAAAATAACAATACGGTAATATAAATATAGGAGATTGCAAACTATGGTTCCAGCAAAATTACATGAGGTGAGGTACGGTGCAACTTAAGGTAATGTGCAAATGAACTAAAGCGGCAGCTACAATTATCAACAGTCCATAATTATCAACACCTTTTCAGATTTACCAATAAAAAACAACTTTACAAAGGTGAGTTTCAGTTACAACAGTTATTATTGGTTAATTAATGAACCGGAAGACCCCCCTCGGCCTTTGACCTTGTCGTCTGATGACACAGCTCATTACCTGAGATGGAATTTTTTTAGCATGATCAGCAATTTGAGGAAAACCCGGACGTTATCATCGCAGGTAAGCGTGGTGGAAAGATCACGGACATGTTCTTACTTCTCAAATTCACCGTATTTCATGATCTCCTTGTCGAAACCTACATTGTTTCTTACTCTTTCATTTGACAGTCGCTGTTTTGTATCTAAACGCGCGTTTGAGAAGTCACGTGAGGTGTCAATAATAGTGATCACTTTCACCGGTGGGCGGCACGGTGGTGTAGTGGTTAGCGCTGTCGCCTCACAGCAAGAAGGTCCTGGGTTCGAGCCCCGGGGCTGGCGAGGGCCTTTCTGTGTGGAGTTTGCATGTTCTCCCCGTGTCCGCGTGGGTTTCCTCCGGGTGCTCCGGTTTCCCCCACAGTCCAAAGACATGCAGGTTAGGTTAACTGGTGACTCTAAATTGACCGTAGGTGTGAATGTGAGTGTGAATGGTTGTCTGTGTCTATGTGTCAGCCCTGTGATGACCTGGCGACTTGTCCAGGGTGTACCCCGCCTTTCGCCCGTAGTCAGCTGGGATAGGCTCCAGCTTGCCTGTGACCCTGTAGAACAGGATAAAGCGGCTACAGATAATGAGATGAGATGAGATTTTAAAAACATTTATCTGTGGAATTTGTTATCTGTCCTTGGCCTTTCATCAGAAGTGAGTTTGGAGTTAATGTGTTTTCCATTCTTTTCTTCTTTCAGTAAGAGGGAAATTAGGCTTGTGAGATATAATGATGTAAATTTAAATGTCTACACAATTTTACATTGCCATGATATACAGTGATGTTTACTCTAATTATATTACCAGACCTGCCAACCTTTACACATTTTGTGTCGGAGCTCTGCAATTTAACAATGATATATATCATCTCATTATCTCTAGCCGCTTTATCCTGTTCTACAGGGTCGCAGGCAAGCTGGAGCCTATCCCAGCTGACTACGGGCGAAAAGCGGGGTATATATATATATATATATATATATATATATATATATATATATATATATATATATATATAGATAGATAGATAGATAGATAGATAGATAGATAGATAGATAGATAGATAGATAGATAGATAGATATATTAGTATGAGTCATCACTCAAATATATGCCAAAAGAACAGCCTGTTTCTTCTCAGCATAATGCAAGATGAACCCATGGACATACAAATCTAGAATCATTTGATGTAGGTGTTTTGATATTAACAGACACCACCTGGAAGCAATGCCCCCTTCTTCCCTCTCACTCTTTAGTGGACTCGTGGCATCTTTACTTTATGTCGTGGTTAACGGAGAATGTTTTGGGTTCCTCAATATGAAATAAAATCTATCAATATATGTTATATACATTAATTAGTGATGCATCTGAACATTTCTGGCTGAAAATGGTCACTTTTTTAGTGCTCAGACATGTTTAACAGTGAAAAATATCAGCCATGTGGACATTAGATAAGCAATTTGTAAAAGGGTTATATCAAGCTATACAGTACCAGGCAAAAGTTTGTACACACCTAATTCAATGCTTTTTTTTCCTTTTATTTTTTATTAAATAAAAGACACTTCATGTCTTAAAGTAATGATGGATGTCATTTCTCTTTACATAGTTGAGTGGTTCTTGACATACTATGGATCATTACAGTTGTGGAATAGGGTTATTTACTGTTTGATCTCAAACGCATTGAGGCGGCAAGAAACTGCACTAATTAACTTTTGACGAGGGGCGGCACGGTGGTGTAGTGGTTAGCGCTGTCGCCTCACAGCAAGAAGGTTCTGGGTTTGAGCCCATTGGCCGACGGAGGCCTTTCTATGTGGAGTTTGAATCTTCTCTCTGTGTCTGCATGGGTTTCCTCCGGGTGCTCCGGTTTCCCCGATAATCCAAAGACATGCAGGTTAGGCTAACTGGTGGCTCTAAATTGACCGTAGGTGTGAATGTGAGTGTGAATGGTTGTTTGTCTCTAGGTGTCAGGCCTGCGATGATCTGGCGACTTGTCCAGGGTGTACCCCGCCTCTCACTCATAGTCAGCTGGGATAGACTCCAGCTTGCTCGCGACCCTGCACAGGATAAGCGGTTACGGATAATGGACAGAACTTTTGACGAGACACACCTGTTAATTGAAAAGCATTCCAGGTGACGACTTCATGAAGCTGGTTAAGATAATGCCAATAGTGTGCAAAGCATCATCAAGGTAAATAGTGGCTACTTTGAAGAATCTAAAATATGAAACATATTTTGCTTTAACACTGTTTTTGTTTACCACATAACTATGTTATTTCATAGTTTTGATGTCTTCAGTATGGTTCTACAATGTAGAAAATAGTCAAAATACAGAAAAACCTATGACGGCATGTCCAAACTTTTGATTCGTACTGTGCTTTTATGTTTTGTTTTGTATTTTTCTTTAATTTTCTTTATTGTAGATTATTGCAGAATCAACCAAAATCCACTATCCAGCTGAGTTTTGGCAATTGCCACTGCCAACAAGAAGTACCGACTTTACAACTGATAATATTACGAGGCCAACAATGGTGGAGATGGTCGAGTTCCTGAGGGTTTTTTTTTTTTTTTAGGATCTGGGTTATCAGTTCTGAATGATTAAAAATAGTTTATCATGATTTTTTTTTAAAAAGTGGTAAATCAATATAGCACAAGTCGAGGGGAAATAAATCACTTAAATGGCTGTCTGTGGTAATCACATATCCAGTACCTCACATACATGGTAGATATACCATATTTAGAGATTCAAAGAATGTTCTTCCAAAGGACTAGAAGAAACCATTCAGGAACTAGAAAAAGGGTGTTCTTTTTTCCTGGATGGAAATTAGGAATGAAGCCAAGGGTTTGATAACAGGATGGAACCTTAATGGTTTCTATTTCCTGTACATCTGCAGTTAAATTAGCAACAGGATTGCTCATGAAAAGACTACAAACGCCAATTGCTTGTCAGTGATAATGAGTAGTAAAAATAGGCTTTGCCCTGTGAGATAAATGTCCAGGCTCAGGTTTGAAGGTGACCGCTGCATCCACCCTGCTTGTTGTGTGCTTGTGAGTCATCTGCCCCATCACCAGCCTGTATTGATATGTCTATTATTAGCTAAATCAAATCGGCATAAACAAAAAAGAGTGACATGAGCCAAGGCAACAGGCAAGAATATCCTCTACTGCAGGGGTGGGCAATTATTTTTTCCATGGGGCCACATGAGAAACAGAAAATTTTGTGGAGGGCCGGACCAAAAGGCTGAACTAAATTCTGCATAATATTAATTGTATTTCTTTATATGAAGCAATAAATAACATTGTTTTTACAAACTGCTAAGACTGGTAAGAGTATGGAAAAAACGAGGTTGCCTTACAAAAAATGTCATTTATTCAATCAAATTTCCCAAAACAATGGTTAACAAAATGTGAGCGTTTGTACCATTTTTTTTCAGTCACATTCACCCCAAAACACAATAAAGACATCACAATATTGTCTTTCTACTCCAAATATCAAGCAAGATATATCATATTATAATAATGATGCCCACATTTGTAGTCTAATCACCTCATTTGGTGTTTTTCGCCGGAGATCGGCTCCGGCGCCTGCTGGTGACGTCACACGATGTGATTGGCTGGACCGTTTGAAGGATGACGTACAAGTTTGTGGTTGGTCTGGACAAATTACGGAAGTAGTTATCGCGGGATTAGATTTCGTGGGATTTCATGTCATTTTCATGTCGCGCGCATTTCGTTTTTGTTGAACACAACTTCAAAATAAAAGCAATGCACATTCAGTCCATGCATGAGGTCAAATTAGAAAATCTGTTTATTTTGTAATTTCTCATTAACCTTACGCGGGCCGGTCAGAATGAACCAAAGGGCCGGATGCGGCCCGCGGGCCGTAAAATGCCCAGGTCTGCTCTACTGGCTCTTTCTTTTCCTGTCTCTCTTCTCTCCATGTCTCATTCTGTATAGTAGCATTATTGTGGTAAACTGTAAACACCCCATCGACCCTTTGGAAAAGGAGTGAGCATGTCAGGAAAGTGGATTCCTCGCTGCATCAGGCCAAGATGACAGCTTCAACACCTCTGAGAGTCTGTATCTTTCCAGTCATGTGACAGGAAACAGGAAGTTACACAAACATTTTCATGCACACTTGATAGATGCCACTCACATCTTCATTCGTGGTTTGGTTGAGGGAAATCAGGTACGTATGGAAGCCAGTCAGTCCCACTACAGACCACAGTGTGAAGAAGCACACAAGCACCTCCACCACAGTAGAACAGACAGTTAAGGAAATAACACACAGGAACACCAATATACTTTGCTTCCTAGGTTGCAGTGCAGGGTCCAATTTGTTCACTAATGACTCATGCACACTGTATTATATGGTGCGTGCTGTTTGTGCTATAGTCATCACTGTACTGCAAACAGCTATAAATAAAGCTTATCAGAGAATTTTCCATTTTACCCAACATCTGGTAATCTCTCTGGGCAGTAAAATAACCACTGAACTCTGATCATTTATAGGCTTAACATCTGAGACTTGTGTGGGATGTGTAAAAGCTTTTATAGAGCTCAAAAAGTGCTGACGTTCAGGGATGAATATCTGCACAAAATACAGTAGTAATAAATCTGTTGATGATCAAAGACAAGCAAAGTACTCAAGAAGACACGAATATTATAGAAGCGTGTCATAATATTCAGAGCTCACGTAAGAGTTTTAATGCAGATTAAGGTCCTGCTGAAAGGATATGTCCCAGGGGTTTCCTTAATAGTGTTCACGAATCCGGAGTCCACTGATCCTGTGGAGTACATGACACAAGTACAAATAGCTTTTGAAATAACAAAATAAGTGAATTGTGACAGCAGCCTGATTATGTACTGTATTTCCTTCCTAAAATTTAACTTCCGTTCAACATGGCCTCTCGATGTTCATGATTTATCTGCACACATGAATGTGAGGATTTCCTTGGCTTTTGGCACTCACGTAGTACAACATGGACGATGTCAAAGGTGAAGATGTAGATGGTAAGGAGGGAGAGAGAGAGTGTAAACAGGTAGAAGTAGCGGTAATTCCTCTTCCCCACACAGTTTCCAACCCATGGGCAGTGATGGTCAAAGCGATCTAGGAGAGAGAGAGAGAGAGAGAGAGAGAGAGAGAGAGAGAGAGAGAGAGAGAGAGAGTGTTCAGTGTTAGATGTACTACTTTGAAGTAATGCTGAGTATCAAGCCAATATTTGCTGGAAGGTATCAGAGTGAATTAGACATACAAACTGCTATAAATTAAAGGAAAATCAACAAATTGCCTTAGTGAGGTACAACAGCAGGAATGAAAGACTCTTGTGTGAGACGCAAAAGCATGAAAGGCATCTAACTATTACTATTTTGTCTATAACCCCAAAAGGAAACACAAAACTATTATTACACGTGAACTTCATTGTACTGCAATGAGAGTATTTCAGCAAAAATAATTCCCTAGCCTGTCCATTTATGACTTCATGACTCAGTTTGAAGATATTTCTGAAAATGTCACCTTTAATCATGTTAACATTGATTAGAGCCTTAATTCATTCTGGTGAGGAGCAGTGAGAAGATTCGGAAAGTCTGTGTGAGTAAATCAGAAATTTTTTTTATATTATATTGTGTTACTATATAGGGCACACTTTAATTGGGGCCCAGCTCTGTTGTGTGACCCCCACCATAATTTCGTTTTCTTATTTTATTTGGTGAAAGTTTAATAAAACCAAACAAAATAAAAGAAGTAAGTAAGTAATGGTTCTGGGGATACAATAGGAAAAATGAGAAAAAAAAGAAAGAAACAAATGATAAATGGAGTAGTAATATAAACTTATTTAAATGTATTTTATTAACTATAATGAACAGATTTTTTAAAATAACAAATAAATAATTATATAGTCCAGAAGAATAATTCTGCTTACTATATAATCAGTTTTTGTATTCAGTTATATACAGTGTCTTGCAAAAGGATTCATCCCCCTTGGTGTTTGTCCTGTTTTGTCGCATTACAAGGTGGAATTAAAATGGATTTTGGGGGGGTTAGTACCATTTGATTTACACAACATGTCTACCACTTTAACCCTCTGGGGTCTGAGGGTATTTTCTGGCACTCTCATGATTTTGGCATGCTCTGATTTCATTGTCAATTTCAACAAATCTAAGCAGTATTTCCAAAGTCATATGACTTTTTTGCATTCAGCACAAGTTCAGCTACAATAATATCAGTGTAGTATATATGTTATGACTATACTTTAACAAAAATAACAGATAAATGAAGATATTGTAAAAAGCAGTTTTAGAACTGCGTTGGAATGTGTGGAAAAAATATGACCTTACCCATTGTGATGAACCGGTTTAGTCACTTGAGGTATTTCTGTTCAGTCTTAGGAATGTATCAAGCACAAAAACGTAAATCTGCTCCATTGATTTGGACAATTAACTGACCATCAAAAAATACATCTCCTATTGTTTTGGGATAAAGGGTTGGCAGTGGGAGGGGTATTCAATGAGAAGAGTAAAAAATTCCATTCCATTCAATGAGAAGAGTGCCACTCCCACTGCCACCTCTTAATCCCATTAGGTCAAGTGATCAAAATGGATCGTTACAATGGGTAAGGTCATGTTTTTTCACACATTCCAACACAGTTCTAAAACTGCTTTTTAAAACATCTTCGTTTATCTGGTATTTGACTTTATTTTGGTATCTGACTCTATTCAGTGTGTCTTGAAATTAACTCGTACTATTTTACTCAGTTCAGAGCCACAACCAACCCTGTTACTCTGTTACATAATTACTCTGTAATTTTGCTCCCACTTCAACTCCAAATTTTACTCTCTAAACTCAAAACAAAGCAAAATTAACTATTTTTTGAGGAAAATACTTTTAACTCTGGAAAAATTGCTCAGTCAATTTTACTTTATATGCACTACAGCGTACGCATATCAACCGATCTGCTCATAATAAATAGAAGAAATATTTACACTTACTCAAGTTGATCTGCGGCTGGATCGAGTCGAAGTAAAAAAAAAAAGGCACCGCTTATCATCAGTGTCGCAGTTCTTAAGATTGAATTGAATCGCTGTCCTGAACCATGAATTGAATCGCTGTCCTGAATCATCTGAAGCGCATAAAATTCACATGCCATCTCCAAGTTCTACCTCCAAACAGATCGCCTAAACTATGGCTGACAGATTTTATCCTGTTTACGGTGGGTGTTTCCACCACGAAACAGAAACCAATCGAAACTGAAAGAGTGAAAGTGATTATCATGCCGTTACTATGGGAATAGTCTTTTATGAATGCGTACGTAGGCGCTCAGTGCTCTGACTCTGGTGTGACTGAGTGAGGTGACAAGTTTTATGTTTCATCTAATTTCGTCTCGTCTTCTTCCGCTTTATCCGGGACCGGGTCGCGGAGGCAGCAGTCTAAGCAGGGAAGCCCAAACTTCCCTTTCCCCAGACACCTCGGCCAGCTCCTCGGGAAGAACACCGAGGCGTTCCCAGGCCAGCCGAGAGACATAGTCCCTCCAGCGTGTCCTGGGTCTTCCCCGGGGCCTCCTCCTGGGGGGACATGCCTGGAACACCTCCCCAGGGAGGCGTCCAGGAGGCATCCGAAAAAGATGCCCAAGCCACCTCAGCTGGTTCCTCTCGATGTGGAGCAGCAGCGGCTCTACTCCGAGCTCCTCCCGAGTGACTGTGCTTCTCACCCTATCTCTAAGGGAGCGCCCAGCCACCCTGCGAAGGAAACTCATTTCGGCCGCTTGTATCCGCGATCTTGTCCTTTCGGTCATTACCCAAAGCTCATGACCATAGGTCATCTAATTTAGGCAATTTAAAAAATATAATATTATTTGGCAGTGGGCACACAGGAAAGTGTAAAGTATAACATTTCTGTCAATATGTTTATCATGCGTGTATGATAAAAACTCAAAGATATTTATCTAAATACATGACCTACTCATTCTAAACCTGCCAAGCTTTGCCAGAGAAGCTCTCGACCCCAGAGGGTTAAAGGTGCAAATTGTTTTTATTGTGACACAAACAATAAATAAGATTTTTTTAAAAAACAGAAATTTAGAGTGTGCATAGGTATTCACCCCCTTTCATATGAAACCCCTAAATAAGAGCTGGTTCAACCAATTCACTTAATCAGTCACATAATTAGTTGATTAAGATCCACTTGTGTGCAGTCAGTGTCACATGATCTGCCACATGATGTCTGTATAAATCAACCTGTTCTGGAAGGACCCTGACTCTGCAACACTACTAAGCAAGCAACATGAAAACCAAGGAGCACTCCAAACAGGTCAGAGACAAAGTTGTGGAGAAGTATAGATCAGGGTTGGGTTATTAAAAAATATCCCAAACTGAATATCCCATGGAGCACCATTACATCCATTATAGCAAAATGGAAAGAATATGTCACCACTACAAACCTGACAAGAGAAGGCCGCCCACCAAAACTTACAGACCGGGCAAGGAGGGCATTAATCAGAGATGCAACAAAGACACCAAAGATAACACTGAAGGAGCTGCAAAGATCCACAGCGGAGATGGGAGTATCTGTCCATAGGACCACTTTAAGCCGTACACTCCACAGAGTAAGGCTTTATGGAAGAGTGGCCAGAAAAAAGGCCATTGCTTAAGAAAACATGTTTGGAGCTTGCTCAACAGCATGTGGCAGATTCCCCAAACACATGGAAGATGATTCTCTGGTCAGTTGAGACGAAAATTGAACTTCTTGGCCATCATGGGAAACGCCATGTGTGGCCCAACACTTCCCATCACCATGAGAACACCATTCCTACAGTGAAGCATGGTGGTGGCAGCACCATGCTGTGGGGATGTTTTTCATTTGCAGGGAAAGGAAAGCTGGTCAGGATTGAAGGAAAGATGGAGGACACTAAATACAGGGCAATTCTGGAGGAAAACCTATCTGAGTCAGCCAGAGGTTTGAGACTAGGATGAAGGTTCACGTTCCAGCAGTACAATGACCCTAAACATGCTGCGAAAGCTACACTGGAGTGGTTTAAAGGGAAACATTTACATGTATTGGAATTGCCTAATCAAAGCCCAGACCTCAATCCAATTGAGAATCTGTGAACTTGAACATTGCTGTACACCAACACATCCCATCTAACTTGAAGGAGTTGGAGCAGTTTTGCCTTGAGGAATGGGCAAAAATCCCAGTGGCTAGATGTGCTAAGCTAATAGAGATGTACCCCAAGAGACTTGCAGGTATAATTGCAGCGAAAGGTGGCTCTACAAAGTATTGACTTTGCACACTCCAGATTTATGGTTTTTTTCATCTTAATTATTGTTTGTGTCACAATAAAAAGAGAATTTTCACCTTTAAAGTTATAGGTATGTTGTGTAAATCAAATGGTGCTAACCCCCCAAAACTCCATTTTAATTCTAGCTTGTAATGCAACAAAACAGGGCAAACACCAAGGGGGATGAATACTGTCACTCACAAGACACTGTATTTGTAATCATTCTTCATGACCGAAAAACTTCCTGTTGGGGATTCCACAGTCATTCGCTGAAACAGAATTAAGATAAAGTGGACATCTTCACAGGCAGTAAAACCTTCTAAAAAGCTTAGTATCTGAAGTGAAAAAGTGAGTATCGGATACATATCAGGTATCAGCCTGTACTCACAGCTCATATACCAGTATCAAATCACAGATAGTAAAAAGGGATCAGTGCATCTCTAGCTCGCAGACTTACTGGAAGCAAATGGTTTCTCTAAAAACTATGAAAGCTCACTTTCATTATGGAGATGCAAACCTGCTCATGTGAAAGACAAACACAACTCTAAAAGCTTCCAGAAGCAGACAATTTAACCTGAAAAAACACACATAATACTTGTCTGCACCTGGGAATGATTAAGAAGAGGAACAAACAAAGAAACACCCTATGGAGCTGAAAAAGACACAAACAACTTCAGCTAAATAGCTCTGTACATTTCTGATCTACATTCTCATCAGCAGATGTGGCCCCTGGGCACCATCGATGGAAGATGGCTGGCTAGTCTGTGTGTGCGTGTGTGTGTGAAACACAGTGCAGCAGGTGCATACCACCCAGACAAATGGCCCTGTGTTCACAATGACTGTGCAAAGAGGGGGGAAAAAAAAAAGCAGTACGCCTTCATGTATTTCCCCACTCACAGCTCATACCTCAGCTCTCGGTATGTATACCTACTGCCTCACCACTCATTAAGTAAGATGTAAGATTAAGTACACATCTCATCTCATTATCTCTGTTCTACAGGGTCGCAGGCAAGCTGGAGCCTATCCCAGCTGACTACGGGTGAAAGGCGGGGCACACCCTGGACAAGTCACCAGGTCATCACAGGGCTGACACATAGACACAGACAACCATTCACACTCACAGTCACACCTACGGTCAATTTAGAGTCACCAGTTAACCGAACCTGCATGTCTTTGGACTGTGGGGGAAACCGGAGCACCCGGAGGAAACCCACGCGGACACGGGGAGAACATGCAAACTGCGCACAGAAAGGCCCTCGCCAGCCACGGGGCTCGAACCCGGACCTTCTTGCTGTGAGGCGACAGCGCTAACCACTACACCACCATGCCGCCCTAAGTACAGCATGTTTCAGTAAATTACAGCAGACACCTTGTTCTACATTCCAGACATTCCAGACCTCAATCGGAGAATAACAGAATGTCAAAAATGAATACAACAAGCAGTACGTGTCCATAACAACCATCCAAGCTAACTACTGCCTGTTTACTCTGCCGCCATGTGGAAGGAGGTAACAGACTACTCAGTCATGCATAACCAGAGTGAGTGACAGATTCTTCCCCAGAGCTGTCAAGCTGCTGGATCCAACTCGCAACTCGCACACACACTGATCTTTAAAACTGTCAAGCTGCTGGTTCACTTCCCACTCACACACACACAGTCCTGGAAATGCTGCAATACTGGAATATTGTTACCCTCTCAATCAATATTGTGCAATGTGTCATTATACCATCAGGACTGGAATGTGCAATGCTAGGTCTGGCTATACAGTAACGCATACACTATATGGCCAAAAGTATGCGGATACCTGACTATCACCTGACCATATGTGCTGATTCCAAAGCCATGGGCATTAACACAGATTTAGCCCTCTTTGCTGCTATAATAAGTAACCTCCACTCTTCTGGGAAGGCTTTCCAATAGATTTTGGAAAGCGGTCTGTGGAGCTGAGCTGTGGGGATTTGTGCTCCTTCAGCCACAAGAGCATTAGTGAGGTCAGGTACTGGCATGCAGTCAATGGTCCGAGTGGTCCCAAAGGTGTTCATTGGGGTTAACTGTCCAGGCAAACTATGTTTTAATGGACCTCACTTTGCATACAGGGAAACTGTCATGATGAAAGATTACACAACAGCCCCGTTTACACTTGGTTTTAAAATGTGTCTTGGGAGATCGGATCACAGTTGCACACCCAAGACACCTTGCCATTTACACCTGTGTGTATCACGCATCTCCAAGCTGACTGCCTACATCTAGAAGGTCAAAGGTTATTTTCTTGTACACCAACCATGTATATCAGTGCTCCTCTCAGTTTTTTCGAGCACTGGAGTGCTGTCACCGAAACAACCACCACATCCAGCACCGACTATGCATTTTCCTGTTACATCCTTAACAGAAACACCATCAGGACACATTCGTGGTTTGAGTAATCAGATCACGATGCGTCTCAGTAGTCATTTACACTTGTATTTAGTGCTGTCCACTTTTGATCCAATCACCCAAGACGCATTTTAAAACCCAGTGTAAACAAGTCCAATGTTACAGCATACAAAGACATTCTAGACAATTGTGTGCTTCCAACTTTGTAGCAAGACCCACATATGGGTGTGATGATTAGATGTCCACATACATGTAAGGCCATGTAGTGTTGTTAAAATAGTTAAAGTGGTTATAATGTGATGGCATGGTGGTGTAGTGGTTAGCATTGTCGCCTCACAGCAAGAAGGTTCTGGGTTTGAGCCCAGTGGCTGACGGGGGCCTTTCTGTGTGGAGTTTGCTTGTTCTCCCCATGTCTGTGTGGGTTTCCTCCGGGTGCTCCAGTTTCCCCCAAAGACATGCAGGTTAGGCTAATTGGTGGCTCTAATGCCGCTTTTCCACTACCAACGCGGCTGAGTTGGGCTGAGCCGTGCCGTGCTGAGTGGGGCTGAGTGGAGCTGAGTGGGGCTGTTGGAGTTGCATTTCGACTACAACCGCGCTGAACCGTGCTGGCTGGAAGTGGGTGGACACATTGGGTGGAGTTAGCGAAAGTGGGTGGACGTCACGTGATGTCATTAGGCAGCGCAAACAGTGACATCAGTGACCTTTTAAGTGGTAGTCTCACGACCCGGATAGTAAACAATAAACATGGGGGACATGGAGTCGTTAGTGTTGCTGGTCTTGGTGCTGTGGCTTGTTGTCACCGACAACGCCAACAGATACTGGCAAGAGCGTATAGATGAGGCGAGGCGCATAAGGATTCAGAAATTCTCGTAATTCGTAATTCTTCTTCTTCCGGGTTTACAGTGTTTACAGATCCCAGCGTGCTCGCGGGGCGTGTGTGGGCATGTGAGGACACTCCTCCTCACCAATCAGTGCACAGGGGAGTGTCTCCTCATGCCCCTAGCCCCACTCAGCTCGGTTGGGCTCACTTCAGCCCTACTCCAAAACCGTGCGAGTTTTGGGTGCTGAGTAAGGCTGAAGCGAGCTGAGTCGTGCTGCTCTGAGGTAGTTGAAACGCAAGCCGTGTCGGGCTGAAGTGAGCTGAAGTGAGCTGACAAAGGGTAGTGGAAAAGGGCCATAAAATGACCATAGGTGTGAATGTGAGTGTGAATGGTTGTTTGTCTCTATGGCTACGTTTACATTAGACCGTATCTGTCTCGTTTTCTTCGCGGATGCACTGTCCGTTTACATTAAACCGCCTGGAAACGCCGGGAAACGGGAATCCGCCAGCGTCCACGTATTCAATCCAGATCGTGTCAGCTCCGGTGCTGTGTAAACATTGAGAATACGCGGATACGCTGTGCTGAGCTCTAGCTGGCGTCTCATTGGACAACGTCACTGTGACATCCACCTTCCTGATTCGCTGGCGTTGGTCATGTGACGCGACTGCTGAAAAACGGCGCGGACTTCCGCCTTGTATCACCTTTCATTAAAGAGTATAAAAGTATGAAAATACTGCAAATACTGATGCAAATACTGCCCATTGTGTAGTTATGATTGTCTTTAGGCTTGCCATCCTTCCACTTGCAAGTGGTAAGTGATATGCGCTGGGATCACACACACAGCGGCTCAGTCCCGAATCACAGCTTGTTCACTTCACTTGCGTGCTCTGTGAGCTGCGCAAGGCCGGAGTGCGCACCCTCCAGAGGGCACTCGCTGTTCAGGGCGGAGTGATTTGGAGCGCAGGATGCCTGCGGAGCCGAGCGTATCCGTGTATTGGTATTGCTGTGTGCACGCAAATCGTGTATTGGTGTTGCTGTGTGCACACTAATCGTTTTAAAAACGTTAATCTGATGATCCGCTGATACGGTCTAATGTAAACATGGGCTATGTGTCAGCCCTGCGACGATCTGGCCAATTGTCCAGGGTGTACCCCGCCTCTCACCCATAGTCAGCTGGGATAGGCTTCAGCTTGCCTGCGAGCCTGCACAACATAAGCGGTTATGGATGGATGGATGGATTATAATGTTTTTTTTTTTTGCACTGTGTGTACTGCCTTACTTCCTGTATTGTAGTATGTATTGTCTTGCCATGTTTATCGCAGCTTTGTTGCTTGTTGCATGAAAGAGAAAGTGAGAAAAGCTTTTCATTATGCTTTAAAGGTAGAATGACAAAGTTTATTCAAATCAAACACACAACTTCAGATTCCATGTTTGTAAACTATGATTTTAAATAATGTTCAAATTGTATAGAAATTTCTGTGAAAGCAAGGGAATGTACACTTTTATATTTCATTTTCACCTGGAAGTGAAAACGTGGGGGATGCCATGGGGGAAGAATGGTTAGAGAAGCAGCTTTGGGACCAAAAGGTCACTGTTTGATTCCCTAGACCAGCAGGAATGGCTGAAGTGTCCTTGACCTTACCCCCAACTGCTCCTCAGGCTGCCCTGGGTATGTTGTATGTTGCTCTGGACAAGAGCGTCTGCTAAATGCCTGTAATGTAATGTACAACCCCAATTCCAAAAAAGTTGGGACAAAGTACAAATTGTAAATAAAAACGGAATGCAATGATGCGGAAGTTTCAAAATTCCATATTTTATTCAGAATAGAACATAGATGACATATCAAATATTTAAACTGAGAAAATGTATCATTTAAAGAGAAAAATTAGGTGATTTTAAATTTCATGACAACACATCTCAAAAAAGTTGGGACAAGGCCATGTTTACCACTGTGAGACATCCCCTTTTCTCTTTACAACAGTCTGTAAACATCTGGGGACTGAGCAGACAAGTTGCTCAAGTTTAGGGATAGGAATGTTAACCCATTCTTGTCTAATGTAGGATTCTAGTTGCTCAACTGTCTTAGGTCTTTTTTGTCGTATCTTCCGTTTAATGATGCGCCAAATGTTTTCTATGGGTGAAAGATCTGGACTGCAGGCTGGCCAGTTCAGTACCCGGACCCTTCTTCTACGCAGCCATGATGCTGTAATTGATGCAGTATGTGGTTTGGCATTGTCATGTTGGAAAATGCAAGGTCTTCCCTGAAAGAGACGTCGTCTGGATGAGAGCATATGTTGCTCTAGAACCTGGATATACCTTTCAGCATTGATGGTGCCTTTCCAGATGTGTAAGCTGCCCATGCCACACGCACTAATGCAACCCCATACCATCAGAGATGCAGGCTTCTGAACTGAGCGCTGATAACAACTTGGGTCGTCCTTCTCCTCTTTAGTCCGAATGACATGGCGTCCCTGATTTCCATAAAGAAATTCAAATTTTGATTCGTCTGACCACAGAACAGTTTTCCACTTTGCCACAGTCCATTTTAAATGAGCCTTGGCCCAGAGAAGACGTCTGCGCTTCTGGATCATGTTTAGATACGGCTTCTTCTTTGAACTATAGAGTTTTAGCTGGCAACGGCGGATGGCACGGTGAATTGTCTTCACAGATAACGTTCTCTGGAAATATTCCTGAGCCCATTTTGTGATTTCCAATACAGAAGCATGCCTGTATGTGATGCAGTGCCGTCTAAGGGCCCGAAGATCACAGGCACCCAGTATGGTTTTCCGGCCTTGGCCCTTACGCACAGAGATTCTTCCAGATTCTCTGAATCTTTTGATGATATTATGCACTGTAGATGATGATATGTTCAAACTCTTTGCAATTTTACACTGTCGAACTCCTTTCTGATATTGCTCCACTATTTGTCGGCGCAGAATTAGTGGGATTGGTGATCCTCTTCCCATCTTTACTTCTGAGAGCCGCTGCCACTCCAAGATGCTCTTTTTATACCCAGTCATGCTAATGACCTATTGCCAATTGACCTAATGAGTTGTAATTTGGTCCTCCAGCTGTTCCTTTTTTGTACCTTTAACTTTTCCAGCCTCTTATTGCCCAGTCCCAACTTTTTTGAGATGTGTTGCTGTCATGAAATTTCAAATGAGCCAATATTTGGCATGAAATTTCAAAATGTCTCACTTTTGACATTTGATATGTTGTCTATGTTCTATTGTGAAAACAATATCAGTTTTTGAAATTTGTAAATTATTGCATTCCGTTTTTATTTACAATTTGTACTTTGTCCCAACTTTTTTGGAATCGGGGTTGTAATAATGTCTGAAAGTAATGATGGACTGTCATTTCTCTTTAATTAGTTGTTAACGTTAATGTAATATAACATTTGAGATGGTATTTAAGCTTAGGCCCACTTTACACGGGGATGGTCTGAAACAAAAACGCAAAAGTCCGTTTTCGTTCTCACTTTTTTCCGCGTCTACACGACCGTTTTCAAGGAGGAAATCTGCGTCTATACGGTGATGCATAAATGTGTGGAATTCACTTGGATGTGCATGCCAGGCGGCTAGGTGGTGCTGTGAAAGACCTCCGCTATGTCTGCACGCATGCGCAACGTCTTCCGTCTTGTCTGATCTGCACATCTGCGCCGCGAAAACTTTGACTACTCTGGCTATGGTAAGTAAGAAAGTAAGTAAAAAAGTAAGAGCATACTATACCCGCCTCTGTTCATTAACGGTATATGTGCAGATTCGGTATAGATGTTCGAAGGACTCCTGGACGTTTATTAAAGCTGCCAGAGCAGCTTGAAGGTCCGTTGGATCGATGTAATCAGACATGCTCTTACTTTTTTACTTACTTTCTTACTTCCCGGGCTGGCATGTACAGTATATGACATATGTATGACGTAAACGCGTACCCGACGTGAGCAGATCCGAGCAGAGTTTCACGTATTGGGTAGTTTAGACGGATATGCAACGGGGGCTGTTTTTAATTTATCCACTCTGGAAGGCGTTTTAAATTTTTTCCGTTTTTCAGCCTCGGAAACGCCGTCCCCGTGTAGACGAAAGGCACTTCCGATAAAAAATTTAGTCGTTTTTACCCGACAGCGTCCTCGTGTAAACGGGCCCTTAAACTGCTTATGCATATCTGTGTGCGACAGCACTTCCAAAACACTTGGGTTTGGTGTGACCAGACTTGAAAATAAATCTACAAAAAAGTACAAACACTTAATTTAATACTTTTAGATTTGTTTTATAAGCATTAAACAGCCACCCCAATCATAGACATAGTATAAACAGAACTACTGAACAAAATTATTCCTAACAAATCAGCCAGACTGAGTTTTTTTTAATCAGTTAACCTCTAATCAAATCCAGAGCACACAACTCAGGCCACATCCACACGACAACGGCAACGTGATGTTATTTAAAAAAAATATCGCCTCCAAATGGGCAACGATCAGTAGAAATCAGGTCCATATGGCAACGCAACGCTTGCTGAAAACGATGCAATACACATGCCACACCTCTAGGGGCGCTGTAAGACGGTCCCTTCGGACACACCAGAACAACCCATACGAAAAAGAACAGTAAAGAACTTATAAGAGTTTACCACTGTCTTAGTAGTAAATCCTTATAAATATAAATAAATATATATGCCATGTATGATTTACTCCTGAAAGTGGCCCATTTTGCATTTTCCTCATACAAATTTTTTATGAAAATCTAGTATGTATGAAGTGAACGTTGTGCATGGTTTTTACAGATAATGTGTATGATGAATTACACTGTCTTTGTATGCTTCATGTAATGTTTGTAGTTTTAAATTATATTTTACAGTTTAAAATGTACATGCCTTTTATATGTAAATCCAACACAAACATATGTGGATTTACATATAAAAGGCATATACATTTTAAACTGTAAAATATAATTTAAAACTACAAACATTACATGAAGCATACAAAGACGGTGTAATTCATCATACACATTATCTGTAAAAACCATGCACAACGTTCACTTCATACATACTAGATTTTCATAAAAAATTAGTATGAGGAAAATGCAAAAGGGGCCACTTTCAGGAGTAAATCATACATGGCATATATATTTATTTATAAATCCTTATAAGGATTTATCCTTATATTTATAAGGATTTACTACTAAGACAGTGGTAAACTCATAAGTTCTTTACTGTTCTTTTTCGTATGGGAATAGAAGTAAGGACGCATGCGCATAAACTATTATGCGCGAGACTTCATATTAGCCACAAAGTCAGGAAAATCTGTTCGTAAAATTACATTATAATGACCAAATACAATGAAAAGTATTTTTCCAGTCTCACCTGTGAAAGGTAATCCCATGTGATCTCGTTTGGACGGTAAACCTGTTGGTACAGTTAAACGCAGCTAATCTTTATTCTCCGCTTTGACCTTTCCAATATGGCGGCGAGGATGACGTACGCGGAAGGCGGCGTCTTTAATGGTCCGGAATAAATTGAATACTACAGGTTGATGGATTAATTTGCTGTTTCTCACCTGTGAAAGGTAATCCCATGTGATCTCCTTTGGACGGTAAACCTGTTGGTACAGTTAAACGCAGCTAATCTTTATTCTCCGCTTTGACCTTTCCAAAATGGCGACGAGGATGACGTACGCGGAAGGCGGCGTCTTTAATTGTCCGGAATAATTTGAATGATACACGTTGATGGATTAATTTGCTTTTCTACGCCCTTTTTTGAGGAATGTATTGTAGGACTTAAACCATCATCTGAAGAGGTGAGATCGCTCCTTTTTTCCCCTTATTTTTGCTGGCGGGATTGACTCTGCCCTAAGGGCTATTCTCTCTCTCTCTCTCTCACTTTGCACCAGGCATTACACAATAAATATTCACAGTGAAAATATTTTGTAAGCGCGTTTCATGAACCAATTTATAGGATTTCTTGACAACTCGCATCGCATCGCAGTGAGATCATTGGCACTACTGGTGTTAAGAATCAGACCATTTCATAAATGAATATTTTGCTGTAGAGCTGCAGTGTTTGTACAATTGCATGTTTTTGCTTCACTATTACTGTCACTATTCTGCTTCTTGCATTACTACTGTGAACTAACACTGAACATAATAATAATAATAATAATAATAATAATAATAATATCCAA
Source organism: Neoarius graeffei (assembly GCF_027579695.1). Lineage (NCBI taxonomy): Eukaryota > Metazoa > Chordata > Actinopteri > Siluriformes > Ariidae > Neoarius > Neoarius graeffei. The sequence continues at coordinate 47,688,100 of NC_083576.1, forward strand.
GCTCGTGTTTCACTCTCACTAGTGCTCTGTAAGGCTTTTTCCTGGTGATATTCGTTACACTTCTACCCGGCGTGAAGCATTCACAGTCATGTGGTTGTGACGTCATCGTAAACAAATCCGTTTTACTCATCCAGACGACTTCACAACGGCAACGTTGCCAGATCTTTCCACTCTGGAACCCGTTCTCAAAAAGATTGCGTTTTGGGCACCCAAAACGCCGGCGCCGTGTGGACGCCAGGCCTAAACGATAAGCAATTGTATCGGAGTCACCTGAATCCGTTGCCGTGTGGACAGGGTCTCAATTTCTTTTAGCTTTCTTACTTCCAAAAAATGGTGGGTTTTTTTTTTTCAGAAACAAGCTGACACAAAGAAAGCAAATCCATTCAACTAAAGTGATTTCTTTTTTCTTATTGTCATTCAGCAGTCATCTTGAGCACTTTTAAACGACTGCATATTTTTAGTGGTTGCACCCATTCCCTGGTGTCCCAAGGGACAGAGCATATGCGCGCAGACACAGACACACACACACGGAAAACTCACCCACACAGTTGTCACAGATACTACAGTGGGAAGCACGAGGAGGGCGGAAGATCTTGCAGGTGTAGCAGTACTTCAGCTTGACAATCTGGTTGTTGATTTGTACGTTCCTGATGCGGGGAGGAGGGCGCTGTCCGGCTGGTACGCTGCCATTGGCTGCTTCTGTAAAACGAGGAGAAATTTACATGTGTCAATGTGGGATTAGGTCCATTCACAAGCAGGTATGATGTGCTGGCCTGATCCAGATTAAGTAAAAACTTCATGAACATGTACAGTTAATCACATACACAGGTTTTAGAATTTAGGTCATGCATAAGGTGTTTCATTTTAAGTACAGTACCAGTCAAAAGTTTGGACACACCTTCTAATTCAATGTATTTTTCTTTATGTACTTGAATGGTCTCGCACCACAATACCTGAGCAAACTTCTGCCCCTCTATGACCCGTCACGCTTACTTAGATCAAAAGGTGCAGGCTATCTGCTGGTACCTCGTATAGTGAAGGCTACATTAGGGGGCAGAGCATTTTCTTACAAAGCCCCACAGTTATGGAACAGCCTTCCAAGTAGTGTTTGGGACTCAGACACAGTCATATACCCCTTTTCCACCAAATCAGTTCCAGGGCTGGTTCGGGGCCAGTGCTGGTGCTGATTCACAACTCGTTCAACTTGTGAGCCAGCTGAGAACCAGTTTGCTTTTCCATAGCTCGGGGTGCTAATGGGAGCCACGTCATTACATCACTGCATACATCAGTTACGTTGCTGTATACGTCAGTTACATCGCTGTGTTTGCATAAACTTTGGCGTGAACATCGAAGCAACAACAACACGGAGAAGAAGCAGCAGCAACAACAACAACAATAATGGATGACTTCGCGTTTGTACAGCTGCTGCTTCTCGTTGCTTAAAAATGGCAACCTTTCGCGGTCTTGCTATTGTTGTTGGTCTTAACAACTCCGCCCCCTGCTGACGTAAGCGGTTCTTTCCTCTGGCCCAGCAAAGAGTTGGTGCTAGCCTGGAACCAGTTTTTCTGGCCCCAGAGCCAGTTCTTTGTCAGTGGAAACAGAAAACCCAGTTCCAAACTAAGCACTGGCCCCGAACCAGCCCTGGAACTGCTTTGGTGGAAAAGGGGCATCAGTGTTTAAGTCTAGGCTGAAAACACATTTGTTTAGTCAAGCCTTTTGTTAATAGTTTTATTAGGTAAAGGAGTAGATCTGGAGGGTCCTCAGGCATGAAGTGTTTTGGTAAACTGGGATGTATGGATGCTGTCAGCCCCCCACTCACTCGCTAACTTGGGTTGTAGCGAGTAAGATGGTGTAGTGGCTGGCTGCTTTATGTCCCGGGGTGCCCTCATGCCTGTGTTACCTTCTGGCTGTCCCCTTTTAGTTATGCTGTCATAGTTAGTTTTGCCGGAGTCCCTGCTTGCACTCAGTGCAAAATGTATAATGTTCTTAGTCATCAGGTAACACTGGGCATACCTAACAACACCCCCCCCCCATCACTCTGTCTGTCCCTCTGAGTTACATGTCGATCCTGAGACACCTGTGATGCTGACTTCTTCTGCTCCTTGGATCTGCCTGATCCATCCTGATGCCCTACGTCTGGCTGGAGTCTCATCACATCGCTCCTGTGGAGGACGGCCCCTTATGGACAGTCGAAAGTTGCACTTGGAAGATGCTCTGGACACTTACAGAAATACATTTATGTCTGAGGACTACAGTTGACTTGCTAACTTTAGGACTGCAGTTGTCCGGAACAATCTTGCACTTAAGTTTTCATCAATGAACAGTTTATAACTTCAACAAAACAGACTTCGTGTTAAACCTATAATGATTTTCCTAGTTTCACAGTTATACTTTGACTATATAGGACACTGTTATAGAAGCAAGTTATTTATAATCATGCTATCTGTTATCACCCAAATGAGGATGGGTTCCCTTTTGAGTCTGGTTCCTCTCGAGGTTTCTTCCTCATGTTGTCTGAGGGAGTTTTTCCTTGCCACCGTCACCACAAGATTGCTCATTGGGGATAAATTAGGGATAAAATTAGCTCATGTTTAAAGTCTTTAACTTTCAGTAAAGCTGCTTTGCGACAATGTCTGTTGTTAAAAGCGTTATAAAAATAAACTTGACTTGATTTTTATGAATTAAAAAACACGTCATGTCTTAAAGTAATGATGGACTGTCGTTTATCTTTACTTAGTTGAGCAGTTCTTGACATAATTTGGGTTACGACAGTTGTCGAATCAGACTATTTACTGTATTTTTATGATTTACTGTTTGAAAGTACAGTAAAACATATGAATATGTGCGTCCAAACATTTGACTGGTACTGTATGGTTTTTTGTATGTTAAAGAACAAACCTAAATTAAAAACAACACTTTGTGCATGAGAATGAAAAGTATTATCTTGAGTACAAACATGCTGCCAATTTTACAACACATTAATGGTGTAATCAGTTCAATAAAATTCCTGGTTATTTCATTACATGCATAAGCTTTACTTGATCTGCTGCTGCATTCACAGGAGGCTTGGCAGAATAGTTTGTGTTTAAACAGCAGAGCATTTTGATTAGTGATGCTTACCGATTTTCCATCACTACTCTTGCAATAAAATGCTAACAGCTAAACATTCACTCAGGGGCCAACCTTAAATAGGTTGAGAGGACAAATAAAGACAGCGGTGTTGTTTTATCAACATGCCTGTAGCCTATAAAATCTCAGAACCAATGTGCAGGTTGCACAGTAAATATTGTCCTTCACAATACCAATATTGCAAAAAAAATTAATATGCAAGTGTTCTAAGAGGAAAAAATAATATATATTATACATACGGGCCACTTTTTCCATGGAATAAAAACATGTATTCTATTCCCTTCTAGTAGGTTTATTGATGCCATGCAATATTGTTATCATATCGCTTATCCTTCATGTATTACACCACTCTCTCAATGGAGAATGAGCGTGCAATATTATTACAATATTGCACGCTGTCAAGACAACACGACGTCACGTGAAGATCCAATGACAAAACTTTTCTGTTGCACATGCGCACAATCATTTCTTTGCAAGCCGGGAGAGAGAGAAGATGGGGTTAATTCAGTGCTCGGCTTAAGCACTAAATAAATAAACTGAAATTAAAGATGCGCTGAACACCCAAAAGATTACCAAAACTTCATTGTGGCAGCGGGGGCGTGGTCAAGCACCGGTCTGTGACAGGAGGGCGGAGTCAGGGAAGGTAAGTGGCAGAATCACTTCACCTGAGAGCAATTAACCTGTGTTTGTGTGTCTTCCCAGGGACCGCGCCCTATTTAGGGAGGGAGAGCGAGAGCAGAGGGGATCTCTCCCGAACCAGACACCTGATGTGTGTGTGTGCGTGTGTCTGTGTTAAACAGATTGTGTTCCCTGAAAAGTGGAAGCAATAAAACTATTTGTTGAACCTGATCTCTGTCCTGCCGTCCTCTGTGCTCCATTTCCCGGGTTTCGGCACCACTGTAGCTTTCCCTAGGTGTGGGTGGAGCACAGAGGACGGCAGGACAGAGATCAGGTTCAACAAATAGTTTTATTGCTTCCACTTTTCAGGGAACACAATCTGTTTAACACAGACACACGCACACACACACATCAGGTGTCTGGTTCGGGAGAGATCCCCTCTGCTCTCGCTCTCCCTCCCTAAATAGGGCGCGGTCCCTGGGAAGACACACAAACACAGGTTAATTGCTCTCAGGTGAAGTGATTCTGCCACTTACCTTCCCTGACTCCGCCCTCCTGTCACAGACCGGTGCTTGACCACGCCCCCGCTGCCACATTCATTATATATTCTTCTTGCATATTTAGAAGAGAAAAACATACCAACGGACATCGAAAAACTGGAAGAGAGACAAGTCAGAGATGTAAAACTTCCACGCTAGCGAGTGACTGTGACAGTTTGTTCATAAACGTGACCATTAGGTTTGCTTCATTAAAAGCCAAAGATTTAAAGAGAAAGACGCGCTGAACACCGGAAAAGCTACGAAAACTCCCCTGGGTATTCTTCATCCATTTAATCTTCCACATTAATGGAAATACTGGAAAAGACAGGTCGGAGATATAAAACTTCCGCACTCACGAGTGACTGTAACAGTTTTTACACAAACATGGCCGCAAGGTTTGCTTCATTAAAAGTGAAAGAGTTAAAGAGACAGACATGCTGAACACTCGAAATAATAATAATAATAATAATAATAATAATTTAAATTTATATAGCGCCTTTCACAAACCCAAGGACGCTTTACACAGGAGTTACCAAATAAATAAATAAATAAATAAAAATTTGAAAAAAAAAAGGCCACACTAGGAAGAGTAGTGTGAGGTAAAGAGGAAAGTTTTCAAGTTAGCTTTGAAGGAAGAGAGAGTGGAACAGTCACGAAGCAATTGTGGTAATGAGTTCCAAACTTTAGGAGCTGCAACACTGAATGATCTGCCACCCATAGATGCCAGTTTAAAACGTGGGACAGTCAAAAGTCCACAGACAGAAGATCTGAGGGAGCGTGAGGGACAGTACAAATTAATTAGCTCACAGAGATAGGAAGGGGTGAAACCATGAAGAGCTTTATAGGTTAAAAGCAAGATTTTGTATTTAATCCAAGAGATAACTGGCAACCAATGCAGTTGCTGTAAAACAGGAGTGATGTGAGCAGTGCGCTTGGTGAGTGTGAGGACTCCAGCCGCTGAGTTTTGGATGTACTGCAGGCGATTGAGCAATGTGGCAGGGAGACCATAAAAGAGAGAATTGCAATAGTCAAGACGAGAAAAGATAAACGCATTGACCAACATTTTGGTATCAGTTTCCAAGAGAAGAGGGCGGAGACGTGCAATATTGCAGAGGTGAAAGAAAGCATTCTTAGTAATGAGTTTAAAATGGGGTTCAAACGTAAGGGTGTAGTCAAAGAGAACGCCAAGGTTTTTGATAACTTGGGAAGGACTACTAGACACACCATCAACATCAATAGTGAAATTGGAGAAGTTCAGAACCTGTCTTTTGGTACCTACTAATAGAAAGGCTACAAAAACTTCACTGGATATTCTTCACACATATTTACAAGAGAAACACATACCAACAGACATCGAAAAACTGGAAAAGAGAGCAATAGTGGAAATATAAAGTTCGACTTGGAGGTGAGGAATGGTGACGGAGACTTGTACAAGAGGAATTCACTCATGGACTTCATTCAGTTTGTTTTGAACAACTGCAATGTAACATTGAACTACAACCAAAAGTAACTTTGAACTTGAACTGTCTACCTGGATATAGCTTGTATATAAGTTGGGTTGTTGTTCAGGCTTTTTGGACTTGTACCATTTTTATTGTTAGAACTTTGACTTTGTACATTGGATTGACAGAACATTGAATTACATTCAATCAGAATCAGCATTCAATATTGGTAAGTTACCTACCTGTTCTTAAGTTTTTGTAAAATCTATAATTGTTCCATCAAATTTATAATAATAATAATAATAATAGCAGCTTTTTTCGTGGTCTATCAGATATATTCAATTCAGCTAGCATGATATTGAACTCGTCTTCAACTCGTTCATTTTCATGCTAGCTGAATGGACTAGCCAATATTATTTAATTATTTTATATTATACACACACATACATACATACATACATACATACAAACATACAACCTCAATTCCAAAAAAGTTGGGACAAAGTACAAATTGTAAATAAAAACGCAATGCAATAATGTGGAAGTTTCAAAATTCCATATTTTATTCAGAATAGAACATAGATGACATATCAAATGTTTAAACTGAGAAAATGTATCATTTAAAGAGAAAAATTAGGTGGTGATTTTAAATTTCATGACAACAACGCATCTCAAAAAAGTTGGGACAAGGCCATGTTTACCACTGTGAGACATCCCCTTTTCTCTTTACAACAGTCTGTAAACGTCTGGGGACTGAGGAGACAAGTTGCTCAAGTTTAGGGATAGGAATGTTAACCCATTCTTGTCTAATGTAGGATTCTAGTTGCTCAACTGTCTTAGGTCTTTTTTGTCGTATCTTCCGTTTTATGATGCGCCAAATGTTTTCTATGGGTGAAAGATCTGGACTGCAGGCTGGCCAGTTCAGTAACCGGACCCTTCTTCTATGCAGCCATAATGCTGTAATTGATGCAGTATGTGGTTTGGCATTGTCATGTTGGAAAATGCAAGGTCTTCCCTGAAAGAGACGTCGTCTGGATGGGAGCATATGTTGCTCTAGAACCTGGATATACCTTTCAGCATTGATGGTGTCTTTCCAGATGTGTAAGCTGTCCATGCCACACGCACTAATGCAACCCCATACCATCAGAGATGCAGGCTTCTGAACTGAGCGCTGATAACAACTTGGGTCGTCCTTCTCCTCTTTAGTCCGAATGACACGGCATCCCTGATTTCCATAAAGAAATTCAAATTTTGATTCGTCTGACCACAGAACAGTTTTCCACTTTGCCACAGTCCATTTTAAATGAGCCTTGGCCCAGAGAAGACGTCTGCGCTTCTGGATCATGTTTAGATACGGCTTCTTCTTTGAACTACAGAGTTTTAGGTGGCAACGGCGGATGGCACAGTGAATTGTCTTCACAGATAATGTTCTCTGGAAATATTCCTGAGCCCATTTTGTGATTTCCAATACAGAAGCATGCTTGTATGTGATGCAGTGCCGTCTAAGGGCCCGAAGATCACAGGCACCCAGTATGGTTTTCCGGCCTTGACCCTTACGCACAGAGATTCTTCCAGATTCTCTGAATCTTTTGATGATATTATGCGCTGTAGATGATGATATGTTCAAATTCTTTGCAATTTTACACTGTCGAACTCCTTTCTGATATTGCTCCACTATTTGTCGGCGCAGAATTAGGGGGATTGGTGATCCTCTTCCCATCTTTACTTCTGAGAGCCGCTGCCACTCCAAGATGCTCTTTCATGTTAATGACCTATTGCCAATTGACCTAATGAGTTGTAATTTGGTCCTCCAGCTGTTCCTTTTTTGTACCTTTAACTTTTCCAGCCTCTTATTGCCCCTGTCCCAACTTTTTTGAGATGTGTTGCTGTCATGAAATTTCAAATGAGCCAATATTTGGCATGAAATTTCAAAATGTCTCACTTTCGACATTTGATATGTTGTCTATGTTCTATTGTGAATACAATATCAGTTTTTGAGATTTGTAAATTATTGCATTCCGCTTTTATTTACAATTTGTACTTTGTCCCAACTTTTTTGGAATCGGGGTTGTACATATGAATACTAATATAGATAGATAGATAGATAGATAGATAGATAGATAGATAGATAGATAGATAGATAGATAGACAGACAGACAGACAGACAGATAGATAGATAGATAGATAGATAGATAGATAGATAGATAGATAGATAGATAGATAGATAGATGCTGTACTTTAAAGCAATTCTCAACTTTATCCAATATGATTAAATCTTTTCAGGGTTTCCCATTTGAGCACGCAGACTAGTCCAAGTGTGAAATTGGGAAATTTGACACTTATTTTGCTTCATTCTTTTAAGAAACAGGGAGGGAAAAAAACCCTCATTGGAAACATAAAATGCATGTTACTGAATCATTTAAAAAAAAAAAAAGGTCTGTTAGGTTCTAGAAAATCTAGAAAGATGTTACATACCGTAATGGATAATAAATTGTGCCTGTAAACTTTAGTGTCTACAACTAACCTGAAACAAACAAGCAGCAGCTTTTTCCACAAGTGCCTGGTGGTTATCGTAAAAACCCTATACACAGTACCAGCCAAAAGTTTGTACACCCCTACTCATTCATGGGTGTTTCTGTATTTTGACTATTTTCTACATTGTAGAACAATACTGAAGACATCAAAACTATGAGATAACATCTGGAGCACAGATAGAATTATGCGGTAAACAAAAAAAGTGTTTAAAAAAACAAACAAAACACATTTCATATTTTAGATTCTTCAAAGTAGCCACTGTTTATCTTGGCATTATCTTAACCTTAAGTTAATTAGTGCAATTACTTACCTTCTTAATGTGTTTAAGATCAAACAGCAAATAGTAAATAATAAAAATACAGTAAATAGCCCTATTCCACAACTGTAATCCATATTATGTCAAGAACCACTCAACTAAGTAAAGAGAAACGACCATCCATTGTTACTTTAAGACATACCACATTTTTGACTGGTACTATATACAAACACGTACATCAGTTTGGGGAAACAATACAACGATCATGCGTTATTAATGTGGTCACACCTATTCATTTTGTTTGCTTGTGTTGCTAAGTCGTCGCCACATTGTGACCTTACTTATCTCATTGTGGCACCTCATTAAGCCATGACCATGCCTTGGGATCCTGTTCTTCATCCATCCATTATCTGTAGCCGATTATCCTGTGCAGGGTCACAGGCAAGCTGCAGCCTATCCCAGCTGACTATGGGCGAGAGGTGGGGTACGCCCTGTACAAGATCATCGCAGGGCTGACACATAGAGACAAACAACCATTCACACTCACATTCACACCTACGGTCAATTTAGAGCCACCAATTAGCCTAACCTGCATGTCTTTGGACTGTGGGGGAAACCAGAGCACTCAGAGGAAACCCACAGAGACACGGGAAGAACATGCAAACTCCACACAGAAAGGCCCCCGTTGGCCACTGGGCTCAAACCCAGAACCTTCTTGCTGTGAGGCGACAGTGCTAACCACTACACCACCGTGCTGCCAATCCTGTTCTCATGTGTTAATAAGTTGTGACCATGCATTGTTTTCATCAACTAGAGACGTCAAACCAAGAAAACGTTTTGTAGGTCATAAACTATGGCACAACATGAGTAGACCAGTTTGTTTCCATGTAATGGAAGGCGTTTTACAATGACAGCGAGTAGCAATCTAACTGCAATCTTTGTTCTATTCAGACACAAACCAGTAGACCTAGGAATATCATATTCATCTCATCTCATTATCTCTAGCCGCTTTATCCTGTTCTACAGGGTCGCAGGCAAGCTGGAGCCTAACCCAGCTGACTACGGGCGAAAGGCGGGGTAAACCCTGGACAAGTCACCAGGTCATCGCAGGGCTGACACATAGACACAGACAACCATTCACACTCACATTCACACCTACGGTCAATTTAGAGTCACCAGTTAACCTAACCTGCATGTCTTTGGACTGTGGGGGAAACCGGAGCACCCAGAGGAAACCCACACAGACACGGGGAGAACATGCAAACTCCGCACAGAAAGGCCCCCATTGGCCACTGGGCTCAAACCCAGAACCTTCTTGCTGTGAGGCGACAGTGCTAACCACTACACCACCGTGCCGCCGATCCTGTTCTCATGTGTTAATAAGTTGTGACCATGCATTGTTTTTATCAACTAGAGACATCAAACCAAGAAAAAGTTTTGTAAGTCATAAACTATGGCACAACATGAGTAGACCAGTTTGTTTCCATGTAATGGAAGGCATATTACAATGACAGCGAGTAGCAATCTAACTGCAATCTTTGTTCTATTCAGACACAACCAGCAGACCTAGGAATATCATATTAATGGATATAAATAGAACAGGGATAGAGAAGAAATTTGCTTCAAGTCATAAACGCCTATGTTCTGCTGCACCAGCACTTAAAAAAACTGACTTCTTAAGAAGTCAGGCCATTGAGATGGGAATGTAAATATTGCATAGAAACGTGAAGAGGAACAAGGCTTCAGCTTCACAATAAAATTACACAGTTAAAAAAAAAAGGCCAGCTCCAACAAGGAACACTTTAGAATATTACAGCTCTCTAAAAGTCCAGGTTTAGTGCATGTAGATCACGACAATTGTGATGAAGCCTGCTCCTAAATTTAGCTGAACATTAGCTGAAGAGCTCATTTATCAGCTCTGTGCTCTGTCATGTTAAGTGCTTCTACCTCGTCACACCCACTCTTCCTCATGGTGCTGAGAGGAGAGAGGATGAGATGAAGACAGAGCTGAACTGAGCATGTGCATCTTCAGCATAGTCAGAGGCAACGAGCCTATGAGGAAATAGCAGGGTGGGGGTGGGAAGGATGGAGAAAATTCGACTGCAGACAGCCATAGTGGAGATGGGCGAGGCACAACACACTGTAGCAGTGCATGTGTGTGTGTAGCTCAAATCATAAGGTCACAAAATTATGCAATGTCCACCCACAGGTCCTCACTAGGTCGTAGCTAAAACAAAATTTTATATTTTGCTGCATCAACCAAATTTATACCAGTCTTAACTCTGTGCGCCCACATTTAGGCTATAACAGTTGCTTATCAGTGTGTTACTAAACAAACTACCCAATTACCCATAGTTATCTTGCCATTTCCTGCCACCAGTATTACAAACTGGATTTGAGAACACATTCAATGATGCAGTTTGCATGAAGCCATACTGGCTGCTGAACATATCATCAGTCACTTGACATTAAAAATAATACGTAATGAAAATCATAACGTGCAACAAACACAAATTAGTAAGGATTAGAAATGGCACAATACTGGTGTTGATAATGAAACCTAATTTTAAGGACTCGCGACTCGACTTGGACTTGAGCACTGATGACTCGGACTCGTGCATTAACTGCATTAGGACTCGTAAATTGGGGACGAGGACTCCGATTTTTTCTTTATTTTTTGAAACATGCCATAATAATTTGGCATAAGATATTTATATTTACATTAATTTTTGTACTAATTTCGTGCAAGAGTGTCACACATGCGCGCCTTGGCACATGCATCAGATAGACTCCCGGGTGTGCTCCAGACAGCACGCGCCAAGCAGACTCTCACGTGCGCACCGTAAATGACTCGCACCTGCACAGGATTAAGGCATAATCAGCACGCCGATATAAAAACTGTGAAAACACACTTACTTTGCGAAGTATTGAGTTACGTTGCTGACACATTACCAAGCCTAATTTCCTTGTTTGGTTTCCTGATCCCTGATTTCCTCTTTCTTGTCTTTGATTCTGCCGAGTCTACGATAGCCTGTTTGTGCCTCGCTCGACCTACTGCCTGTTTCACCGTTTTGTGATTTTGCCTGCCATTCTGGATTGTTCACCTGTCTTCATTTGTATTAATAAACACACCTTCTGCATTTACATCCGTCTCCTAACCATCTCTGACAGAATACTTCACACTCCCTGACTAAAAGAATGCACATTCACCTGTTCATACGTCATGTTTAGGAACAAACTAATGTTAATGGCGCTAAAACAGCCATCGTCAAATGGTGCGGTTGGAGTCTTGTTCTTGGACTCAACTCGGATCAGTAGTGGACTTAACTCAATTTTTTTTAATGATATGGACTTGACTCGGACTTGAACACTGGGGACTCGAGACCGGACTCGGACTCGAGGTTTAGTGACTCGACTACAACACTGCTGTATGGTACAGGAAGAAATACACAGTCATCAACATCACTTACGCAAAACTTTTGAGGTCACTTAGGTGGCTGTAATCATCTTATGATCGATACTACGTCATTATTGTACTCCAAGCAATTTTGTGATATTTCAGGGTAGATTTGTTACACAATTGAATTGGAGTCATTTTTCCCCCAGGATTTTTCTGTGATATTGGTCCAATAGTTATACTGGCTATCTGATTAGTGCCAACTCTAGGACAATAAACAGTACAGTGCAAAAGTCTTAGGCACATGTAAAGAAATGCTTTAAGAGAAGATGCCTTCAAAATTAAGGAAAATATTAATCTGATATACTATGCACGGAGAGGCTCCGGTTGAAATTATGGATTCTCTGAGGTGACTGGCATAGTACTATTTTGTGAAGGACACAGCCCCGAAGGAAATACTACTATGCCAATCACCGAAGAGAATCCATAATTACCGGTGCCTCTCAGTGCATGGTATATTTGATTTATATCCCTCATCAAAGAAATTCCAAACTAAAAGTGCTAAGATTGAATCTCGCCATAAACTCACTGGAGGCAACCATATTTGTTGTTTACGTTGGCGTGACCTTTGACCTGCACATGTGCAATGTACCATGCTATTGCCTGCCTCGCAAGGCATGATCATGATACATACAGTGGGGCAAAAAAGTATTTAGTCAGCCACCAATTGTGCAAGTTCTCCCACTTAAAAAGATGAGAGAGGCCTGTAATTTTCATCATAGGTACACTTCAACTATGAGAGACAGAATGGGGGGAAAGAATCCAGGAAATCATATTGTAGGATTTTTAATGAATTAATTGGCAAATTCCTTGGTAAAATAAGTATTTGGTCACCTACAAACAAGCAAGATTTCTGGCTCTCACAGACCTGTAACTTCTTCTTTAAGAGGCTCCTCTGTCCTCCACTCGTTACCTGTATTAATGGCACCTGTTTGAACTCGTTATCAGTATAAAAGACACCTGTCCACAACCTCAAACAGTCACACTCCAAACTCCACTATGGCCAAGACCAAAGAGCTGTCAAAGGACACCAGAAACAAAATTGTAGACCTGCACCAGGCTGGGAAGACTGAATCTGCAATAGGTAAGCAGCTTGGTGTGAAGAAATTAACTGTGGGAGCAATTATTAGAAAATGGAAGACATACAAGACCACTGATAATCTCCCTCGAGCTGGGGCTCCACGCAAGATCTCACCCCGTGGGGTCAAAATGATCACAAGAACGGTGAGCAAAAATCCCAGAACCACACGGGGGGACCTAGTGAATGACCTGCAGAGAGCTGGGACCAAAGTAACAAAGGCTACCATCAGTAACACACTACGCCGCCAGGGACTCAAATCCTGCAGTGCCAGACGTGTCCCCCTACTTAAGCCAGTACATGTCCAGGCCCATCTGAAGTTTGCTAGAGAGCATTTGGATGATCCAGAAGAGGATTGGGAGAATGTCATATGGTCAGATGAAACCAAAATAGAACTTTTTGGTAAAAACTCAACTTGTCGTGTTTGGAGGAGAAAGAATGCTGAGTTGCATCCAAAGAACACCATAACTACTGTGAAGCATGGGGGTGGAAACATCATGCTTTGGGGCTGTTTTTCTGCAAAGGGACCAGGACGACTGATCCGTGTAAAGGAAAGAATGAATGGGGCCATGTATCGTGAGATTTTGAGTGAAAACCTCCTTCCATCAGCAAGGGCATTGAAGAGGAAACGTGGCTGGGTCTTTCAGCATGACAATGATCCCAAACACACCGCCCGGGCAATGAAGGAGTGGCTTCGTAAGAAGCAATTCAAGGTCCTGGAGTGGCCTAGCCAGTCTCCAGATCTCAACCCCATAGAAAATCTTTGGAGGGAGTTGAAAGTCCGTGTTGCCCTGCGACAGGCCCAAAACATCACTGCTCTAGAGGAGATCTGCATGGAGGAATGGGCCAAAATACCAGCAACAGTGTGTGAAAACCTTGTGAAGACTTACAGAAAACGTTTGACCTCTGTCATTGCCAACAAAGGGTATATAACAAAGTATTGAGATGAACTTTTGTTATTGACCAAATACTTATTTTCCACCATAATTTGCAAATAAATTCTTTAAAAATCAGACAATGTGATTTTCTGGATTTTTTTTTTCTCATTTTGTCTCTCATAGTTGAGGTATACTTATGATGAAAATTACAGGCCTCTCTCATCTTTTTAAGTGGGAGAACTTGCACAATTGGTGACTGACTAAATACTTTTTTGCCCCACTGTAGATCTACATACAGAAATGCTCGCAGAGCCACAGCTGTGACTCGAGTCAGCCATATAGCTTGAAATTATGACATCAGGTCATGGTATACTGACTCACACCATATCCTTTTTTTTTTTTTTTTTTTTTGATGTCACAAGACACATTGCTTAATCAGTGGTGGAACTATTTTATGTCATGTGAGCCATCCTTGGCCAATCCCTGCAAGGGAATTTTTTGATGAGGGATATAAAAGTTTCGATACAAAAAATCTGCTATAAATAGCACTGAACAGTAATAAACAAAGCAAAGTGAATATTTGGCTTAATGATGCTTTGCTTTTTTAAAAAAAGCAGTCAGTCTGAAGTAGTCATCAGCAGTCTGAAGTACACTGAAGTACACTTTGTGCAGTTTTATAAGGAAAATGGCTGATAAGTTTTTCTGAGCATCTTGGAGAATTTGCTCCAAGAACTTGCATGGAGAGTTCTTGTGGAAACACTGACTGTCACACCCGTATCTGTTTTTGCAGATAAATCTCGACAGACTCCATTGAGTTTTTTGTCAGAAAAGTTAGGTAATATGTTGCTGTCTTTACCGATATACAAACATTGTTTCTGTAACACGTAATTTCTTTTTTTTTTTGAAAAGCAATATTTGGAAATGTATGTTTTTACTGACTCTGCAATGCAGAAGTCCTAAGATAAACATCCATTAAAAAAAAAACAACTCTGTATTTTAAAAAAATGTAGGGTGCCTAAGATGTTTGTACTTTATTGTACATATGAGAAAGAAAATGAAAAGAAATTATGTGTAAAGAGAAAAAAGACATATCAGCTCATGAATGAATACTCAAACCGTCCAGGTCGGCCTCCTAAAGTGTCTGGCTTTAGTAATATTGTTGTGTTGAGAGAAGACAATTCCATCCATCCTGTCCAGTCCTCTCTAAAGCCATCGAAAAACTAACCAGGGGTTTTCAACCTTTTCTGGTTTGAGGCCCACTTATTCATACTTGTAATGAGTCGGGGCCCATTAAAAAAAAGATCCCCAATTATTTTGGCTCATCTATTCTATTAGAATCTAATAATCTATTGTAAAGTGTATTAATGGAATGCAACATCACTCCCTGTTACAGATGGGAGCCCAGGAATTAAATAAATGCAATAAAACACACTGTTTTTAATAGTAGGTTTTGTATTTAAAACTGTAAGGATGTGCCAGAAGCCAACATAAAACCCTGCATGCAGGGCATTCTCAGTCAAAAGGGATTAATGATCCAAAAGTGGAGTCTGGCCCATTAACACAAGAATTTATTGCCATGTTTGTGTTCAGCAAACAAGCAAGTTATTAAAACCAAGTATTACACTCAAAAGAAGTGGCTATAGAAACCACTTAATGAGATTAGATCCTTACACACTAACAAAGAAGGATTTTTCCTAGGAGTTGGAAAATGATCCATCCGTTGAGTTCCCTGACATCTCAAACTACCTGTTGCTGCAGACATCGTTCTACACGGACACACAGATGAAAACCTGGAAGAGCGTGGAGGCATACAACTTTTTATATGTGGCTGGGTTAAAGATCTGGGAATCAAAACACTACAAGACAGACGGCACTAGACGGATCTAAGTGGAGGAAGAGTGTTTATTAGCAGGTGTGATGTTTACAAAAACAAAACACAAGCGAAAGCAGAATCATAAAGCAGAGGATTTAAACAGCGTTATAAACATGGCTAGAAACAAACCTAACAGTGATAATGATGATACTTCGCAAAGCCTCTGTGAAAACGGCGCCCATACCCGTATCTGTCTGTATTTGCTGATTGCACTCAAATTAGTATCAGTTGTTTCCTATAACAACTGGGTCCCAAGAACGCGCAACCACGCAACCACTCCGTGAGCGCACGTGGCCGCTCGAACTGCGGCAGCCTTAAGTGCATGAAGGCATGACAGGGAAGTGTTTGCGTACTGTGTGACCACAACTTTTAGCTCACCTGTATATCGCCATGCATCTCCATCAAAATGCCTCATTTTCATCAATAACCCATTACAAAGCATCACGAGTTGTAGTGTGACGAGGCAGATGTGATGTCGGATGCAACCCAGCAGTTGCACCCGACTATGAGTAAAAAATTAGCTTCAACTTGGGAAAAAAAATTCGCAGCCCACTAGATGGCGCTTTGCGGCCCACTAACAGGCCGCGGCCCAGTGGTTGAGAAACACTGGTGTAAACCATGCCAGCTCAAACACAAATGATTGACTTAGCAAACGTTTAGAACAATGCTCACACAATGGCTAGAATTTGATTTTGTGCCCTCTACTTACTGGACATAATTTTTATTTTTAGGTTTTGTTCCACTGTATAAAATGCAACATGGAATGCCCCTTCAGTAGCATCTCGATAAGAAAATACAAATGTATTGCTAGGTTCAAAAGCGCACTGAATTTTGCCACACGAGCTCAGAGACTAAATCTGCCTGATGACTAAATCATCATCACCCTGCTTATGTCCCGAGGATTGTAGACATGCTACTGTTGACCTCATCATCCTCCCCTATGCCCTCTTATAATTAAGAAATCCTGAAAACACACTCACCAATCTCCATCTCAATGAAGTTGGCTTCCTCAGGCAGGGCACGGGGAAGCACGCCTGGGTCACTGAAGCTCGTCCTTAGCAGCATAGCCATGACAAAGAGGAAGAGAATCACAGCAAAGACTGGGATGGCTGCAGAAAGGTGGACAGCCAGGTATGGGCACCTGCAGGGGTCAAAACACAAACACTCATCTCATGTGATCCGAGTTCATACGGTTTATACACAAATTCAATGTTTGAACATGCTGTAGAATTAAAAAAAAAAAGACTTCAGATATGCTGAGCCTACAACAGGATGCCTTCTAGGCTCAAGAATTCTGCAGAAGTAAACAGAGGAAATGTGTGCTGTATTTCTCATGAATTCTCAAATAAAACTGTACACACTGCCTGGATCTTCCCCACTTCATGGAACTACTGTAACAACTAAAACCTTAAAAAAATAAATAAAAAACCAGAACACTACCAGCATTCCCAAAGTAGTTTGCAGTAAGTGTAGCCACGTTTCCCTTAACCTGCTTAATGCTCCGTATGAAATAGCGAGCTCAAAAACGAGTAATGGAAACACGTGAATTTGTGGAAAAAACTCAAATATCTCAGAAAAGCTTTTTTGCTCACATGAGGTGGTTTTTCAGATGATTCGATAAAGCAATACTTTACAAAACTGAAATGGAAACACATTTTTCACATTTAAGTCACATGCATGGCATGAAGAGCGAATGGAAATGTTCCCTTTCTGGAAAAAAAGGGGGGCTTTGGAAGAGCGATCATGCGAGGAAAAGCTATTGCAAGGGGAGAAAACCCAGCTTTAAATCACATAAAATCACGTAATGGAAACACAGACCATTTACAGTTATGTTTTGATGAAATTTTTAAAATACCACTTCTACTGTGCATATAAGTACAATGGAAACCCAAAATCAGATCAGATCCTGTTTTATGGTGCCTTCAGGTAAAAATATTAACATCTTTAATCCAAAATGCTTTGTGAATACCAATCTTTAAAAAAAAACATGGCTGATTTAATATACCATTAATCTGTCCTTGGGATATTATCAATGTATGGAAAATAATACAGTATGGAAAATAATACAGAAAGTGGGCTTTTATATAATGACATCAGTGACCATTTGCCTGTATTTGTTGTCTATCACTGTAATTACTGGAAACCTAAGGATATGAATCAGCTGAAATACAAACGGGTAAGAACCGAAGAAAACATAAGGACACTTAAGAGTGAATTACTTAAACAGAACTGGAAAGTAGTATATGAGGAAGAAGATATTGACAAAGCATGCAGTGGATTTCTAAATAGCTTTAAAACACTATATGATAAAACCTGTCCTGTAAGGAAATACAATGATGGACAAAAACAAGCAAATGGTCCATGGATCACCAAAGGATTAAAAAATGCCTGTAAAAAAAAGAACACGCTGTATAGACAATTCATAAAAAAAGAACTTTAGAGGCAGAAATTAAATATAAAAAATACAAGAATAAATTAACCAGCATTATGAGGGCATGTAAGAAGGAATATTATAATAAATTATTAGATAGTAATAAAAATAACATGAAGGGGCTATGGAATGTACTGAAAAGTATTATTAGGAATGGAGCTAGAAACAAAAACACAAGCTACCCTGATCATTATATTCAGAATGACAGATCAATAAATAATATGGAAGAAGTGCTACAACCCCGATTCCAAAAAAGTGGGGACAAAGTACAAATTGTAAATAAAAACGGAATGCAATGATGTGGAAGTTTCAAAATTCCATATTTTATTCAGAATAGAACATAGATGGCATATCAAATGTTTAAACTGAGAAAATGTATCATTTAAAGAGAAAAATTAGGTGATTTTAAATTTCATGACAACACCACATCTCAAAAAAGTTGGGACAAGGCTATGTTTACCACTGTGAGACATCCCCTTTTCTCTTTACAACAGTCTGTAAACGTCTGGGGACTGAGGAGACAAGTTGCTCAAGTTTAGGGATAGGAATGTTAACCCATTCTTGTCTAATGTAGGATTCTAGTTGCTCAACTGTCTTAGGTCTTTTTTGTCGTATCTTCCGTTTTATGATGCGCCAAATGTTTTCTATGGGTGAAAGATCTGGACTGCAGGCTGGCCAGTTCAGTACCCGGACCCTTCTTCTACGCAGCCATGATGCTGTAATTGATGCAGTATGTGGTTTAGCATTGTCATGTTGGAAAATGCAAGGTCTTCCCTGAAAGAGACGTCGTCTGGATGGGAGCATATGTTGCTCTAGAACCTGGATATACCTTTCAGCATTGATGGTGTCTTTCCAGATGTGTAAGCTGCCCATGCCACATGCACTAATGCAACCCCATACCATCAGAGATGCAGGCTTCTGAACTGAGCGCTGATAACAACTCGGGTCGTCCTTCTCCTCTTTAGTCCGAATGACACGGCGTCCCTGATTTCCATAAAGAACTTCACATTTTGATTCGTCTGACCACAGAACAGTTTTCCACTTTGCCACAGTCCATTTTAAATGAGCCTTGGCCCAGAGAAGACATCTGCGCTTCTGGATCATGTTTAGATACGGCTTCTTCTTTGAACTATAGAGTTTTAGCTGGCAACGGCGGCTGAACGGCGGCACGGTGAATTGTGTTCACAGATAATGTTCTCTGGAAATATTCCTGAGCCCATTTTGTGATTTCCAATACAGAAGCATGCCTGTATGTGATGCAGTGCCGTCTAAGGGCCCGAAGGTCACGGGCACCCAGTATGGTTTTCCAGCCTTGACCCTTACGCACAGAGATTCTTCCAGATTCTCTGAATCTTTTGATGATATTATGCACTGTAGATGATGATATGTTCAAACTCTTTGCAATTTTACACTGTCGAACTCCTTTCTGATATTGCTCCACTATTTGTCGGCGCAGAATTAGGGGGATTGGTGATCCTCTTCCCATCTTTACTTCTGAGAGCCGCTGCCACTCCAAGATGCTCTTTTTATACCCAGTCATGCTAATGACCTATTGCCAGTTGACCTAATGAGTTGCAATTTGGTCCTCCAGCTGTTCCTTTTTTGTACCTTTAACTTTTCCAGCCTCTTATTGCCCCTGTCCCAACTTTTTTGAGATGTGTTGCTGTCATGAAATTTCAAATGAGCCAATATTTGGCATGAAATTTCAAAATGTCTCACTTTCGACATTTGATATGTTGTCTATGTTCTATTGTGAATACAATATCAGTTTTTGAGATTTGTAAATTATTGCATTCTGTTTTTATTTACAATTTGTACTTTGTCCCAACTTTTTTGGAATTGGGGTTGTAAATGGTTTTAATAGATTCTTTGTAAATGTGGGACCAGATCTGGCAGAAAAGATTCAGGATACAGACACACCTGGAAGGGCGGAGGCTGCTCAATGGGAGAGAAATCCTAAATCTATATTCATTGGTGCAGTTGGCATAAAAGAGGTCATAGACATTGTAAGGAGAAGTGAAAGTAAAACCTCCACTGACTGGAATGATATTGATATGAGTTTAATAAAAAAAAAGTTATTGAAGAAATTGCAGAACCATTTACTCACATATGTAATATGTATTTTCAATCTGGTAAATTTCCAAACAACATGAAAATAGCTAAAGTTATACCTTTATATAAATGTGGGGATAGACACCATTACACAAATTACAGGCCAGTTTCTTTACCTTCTCAGTTCTCCAAGATCCTCAAAAAACTGTTTACAGCAAAACTAGACAACTTCATTGAAAAATACAAACTTTTAGCCGACAGTCAATACGGATTCCGGGAAGACAGATCAACAACCCTGGCATTAATGGAACTTATCGAGAAAATAACAAATGGTATAGACAATAAAAAACATGTTATGGGAATTTTCATAGATCTAAAGAAAGCATTTGACACAATAAATCATGACATTCTATTCAACAAATTAGAGAGGTATGGTATCAGAGGGGTTGGTTTGGACTGGGTGAGGAGCTACTTAAGCAACAGGCAGCAATTTGTAAAAATTGGAGATCATACATCTGATTATTTGCCCATAACATGTGGAGTACCGCAAGGGTCTGTCTTAGGTCCTAAACTGTTTATATTGTACATTAATGATTTATGTAATGTATCATGTATAATGAAATGCATTTTATTTGCCAATGATACAAACATCTTTTGCGCCGGGGACAATACACAGCAGCTTATGGAAACAATCACAACCGAAATGAATAAATTAAAAAGGTGGTTTAATGTAAACAAATTGTCATTGAATTTGAGTAAGACAAAGATTATGTTATTTGGAAAATATAAGTCGAACCCTCAAGTTGAATTGAAAATTGACAACATAACCATAGAAAGAGTTTATGAAATAAAATTTCTGGGTGTGATTGTTGATCATAAAATCTGCTGGAAACCACATATTAATCATGTTAAAGCAAAAATAGCAAAGATTACTGCAATTTTGGGGAAATCAAGACACATTCTGGACTATAAATCACTACATATTCTGTATAATGCACTCATACTTCCATATCTGAGCTACTGTGTGGAGATATGGGGTAATACCTACAAATCTAACCTGCAGCCGTTATGCACATTACAAAAAAGAGCAATAAGAATCGTCAATAATACGGGATATTTTGAGCATACAAACGCATTATTCATAAAAGCACACACTCTGAAATTCACTGATCTGGTTAAACACAAGACTACACAAATTATGTATAAAGCAAGACATAACCTTCTTCCGGGTGAGGTACAAAACATGTTTATGGAAAGGCAGGGTGGGTATAACCTGAGAGGGGAAATGAATTTTAAGAGAGTAAATGTTAGAACAACTATGAAAAGTATGTGCATTTGGGTGCAATTGTGGAATGGTCTGGATAATGAACTCAAACATAGCACCAACATAAAACTGTTTAAAAAATTATATAAAAACATGTTACTAAAAATATATGAGAATGAGGACAGGCAGACTATATAGGTGATGATGAAATTGAGAGTAAGTCTGTGACTGGTCTTCTGATATTCTGTATATAGTTATAGGTAGGTGTATATGTATGTCAAGTCAAGTTAAGTCAAGTTTATTTGTATAGCGCTTTTAACAATAAACATTGTCACAAAGCAGCTTTACAGAATTTGAACGACTTAAAACATGAGCTAATTTTATCCCTAATCTATCCCCAATGAGCAAGCCTGTGGCGACGGTGGCAAGGAAAAACTCCCTCAGACGACATGAGGAAGAAACCTCGAGAGGAACCAGACTCAAAAGGGAACCCATCCTCATTTGGGCAATAACAGACAGCATGACTATAAGATTAACAGTTTTAACATGAGGACAGTTTCGTTGATGTTATAAACTCTTCATTGATGGAAACTTGAGTGCAAAACTGTTCATGATAACTGCAGTCCTAAAGTTAGCAAGTCAACTGTAGTCCTCAGCCATAAAAGCATTACTGTAAGAGTCCAGAGCGTCCTCCAGGTGTAACCCTCAACTGTCCTCATGGGGCCGTCCTTCACAGGAGCGATGCGATAAAACTCCGACCAGACACAGGGCACCAGGATGGATCAAGCAGGTCCGAGGGGCAGAAGAGGCCAGCATCTCAATCCCAGGACCAACATGTAACTCAGAGTATGTACTGTACACATGTATGTACTGTATAGATGTATTGTATGTGTGTATATATGCATAACATAAGTATCTGTATATATGATTTGATTTGGTCAATATTATACCATGTCGGTATGTCTTGGTATGTTGGTATGTTTTCTTTTTGCTTGTTGCTTTTGTATATATAGTTTATTATGGAGGAAAGTGACGTTTGATTAGCGGTGGTATAGAGGGTTAGGATTGGATAAGTTATTACTTCTTCCTAATCCTTTCTGAACATTATTATGTTACTGCCTTGTGGCTACGTTATTCTGTTTGTTTATGACGATGTTTTGATTATTGCATTTTTTTTATTTAATTTTTTTTATATATCTTCTTTATTGTTCAGAATAAAGTAATCAATCAATCAATCAATCAATCAATCAATCAATGTGGGATATTCAGTACAAGTAAAAAATTTGGACTCACCTTCTAATTTTTCTTTATTTTTATTAAATAAAAGACACTTCATGTCTTAAAGTAACGATTGATCTCATTTCTCTTTACTTAGTTGAGCGGTTCCTGACATAATATAGATTACTACAGTTATGGAATAGGGCTATTTAGTGTATTTTTATTATTTACTCTTTACTGTTTGATCGAAAATGCAGTAAGGAGGCCAGAAATTGAACTAATTACCTCTTGACGAAGCAGCTGTTAATTGAAAAGCGTTCCAGGTGACTACCTCATGAAACTGCTTAAGATAATGCCAATAGTGCGCAAAGCGTCATCAAGGTAAACGGTCCCCATGTCCGAAATCACTCCCTACTCACTACATAGTGGGGACGCCATTTTGTAGTGCTGTCCAAAACCTTAGTGAGGATTATTTACATCCTATATAGTGCATTCAAAGTATCCCACAATGCATCACGAAAAGTAGTGTACAACCGATGGTCACTAACCAAAGCAATATATCCTTTCATGCATACAGTATATTGCGGTCGCAGTGAAAGAAATCAAATTAAAAGTCTCAAATTTGATTTAATAAAAGGCAGCGGCAAAGAAAAAAGTATTCAGCCTTGATTTTAAAAAACTGAAAGATGCAGGTACTTTGTATTGATTAATGTAGGAAATACGCTCAGTATAATATGTATTTATCACAAAAATACATGCATGTATTTATTATTTTCGAAAACCCACCAGCCGCCTGATCTGGCATGTTTTAATTGTGCGGCAGTAATGACGTAAACACCAGTGTAACGGACAAATGTCCAAAAGCGTTTTTTTTTTTTATTTTACCAATGAGCTCACTATATAGTAATTCCCTATATAGGGAGTAGGGAACGAGTGAGCGATTTTGGACACAGGGGGTGACTACTTTGAAGAATCTAAAATATGAAACATTTGGGGGGGGGGGGGGGCGGTTTAACACTTTTGGTGTTTACCACATAATTCCATATATGCTCCATATGTTATTTCATAGTTTTGATGTCTTCAGTATTGTTCTACAATGCACAAAATAGTCAGAATACAGAAAAACCTATGAATGAGTAGGTGTGTCCAAACTTTTGGCTGGCACTGTATGTATTTTTTCCATCTTTATCTATCATTTTTTTATGTAAAACACTTAGAAATGAACATGGACAGTATCATACTGAATCAGCTTATTCTGATATGTTCCTCTGTCCACAGGCCAAGATGATCTGTTCACCATAAAAACATGCATTTTGAAGACAAGGGTTGTCACAGTACCAATATTTTGACTTCAGTACCAGAGCCTGTATACAGTATATAGAGCTCATCTCATCTCATCTCATCTCATTATCTCTAGCCGCTTTATCCTGTTCTACAGGGTCGCAGGCAAGCTGGAGCCTATCCCAGCTGACTATGGGCGAGAGGCAGGGTACACCCTGGACAAGTCGCCAAGTTATCGCAGGACCGACACAGAGACAAATAACCATTCACACTCACATTCACATCTACAGTAAATTTAGAGTCACCAATTAGCCTAACCTGTATGTCTTTGGACTGTGGGGGAAACCAGAACACCCGGAGGAAACCCATGCAGACACAGAGAGAAGATTCAAACTCCACACAGAAAGGCCCTTGCTGGCCGCTGGGCTCGAACCCAGGACATTCTTGCTGTGAGACGACAGTGCTAACCACTACACCACCGTGCCGCCCTCAGGATAAAATTTTGTTCTTAAATATTCAAAGACTCCTAAATTCTAAAATTCATAGTAATAGAGGAATGTATCCCTACATTTTGGTCTGAGAATAAGAGGAATGTAAAAAAAAAATCCTTAACAGTATGAGAATGAGTATCTAGGAGTACATTAGGGGTGTCTCAATCTGTTAAGAGTAGTGAAAGATGTCAGTACTGAGATAGAAAGCATCATACACACACAATTATCTGCATTGATAAATATGTATGCTACTGCTGCAATTGATTGACAGTGCAGAGTTTACAAAGACGTACTGAACAAATCATGTGGTTTATCCTTTTTTAATCACAGATTTAATTAATCAATCCATTTTCCATCCATCCATTATCCATAACCACTTACCCTGTACAGGGTCACGGGCAAGCTGGAGCCTATCCCAGCTGACTATGGGTGAAAGGCGGGGTACACCCTGGACAAGTCGCCAGATCATTGCAGGGCTGACACATAGGTGGGGTTTACATTAGACCGTATCAACGGAACATCAGATTAACGTTTTTAAAACGATTAGTGTGCACACAGCAACGCCAATACACGATTCGCGTGCACACAGCAACGCCAATACACGGATACGCTCGGCTCCGCAGGCATCCTGCGCTCCAAATCACTCCGCCCTGAACAGCGAGTGCCCTCTGGAGGGTGCGCACTCCGGCCCTGCGCAGCTCACAGAGCGCGCGAGTGAAGTGCACGAGCAGTGATTCGGGACTGAGCCGCTGTGTGTTTGATCCTAGTGCATATCGGGCATGGAAGGATGGCAAGCCTAAAGACAATCATAACTACACAATGGGCAGTATTTGCATCAGTATTTGCAGTATTTTCATACTTTTATACTCTTTAATGAAAGGTGATACAAGGCGGAAGTCCGCGCCGTTTTTCAGCAGTCGCGTCACATGACCAACGCCAGCGAATCAGGAAGGTGGATGTCACAGTGACGTTGTCCAATGATGACGCCAGCTAGAGCTCAGCACAGCGTATCCGCGTATCCGCGTATTCTCAATGTTTACACAGCACCGGATCAGACACGATCTGGATTGAATACGTGGACCCTGGCGGATTCCCGTTTCCCGGCATTTCCAGGCGTTTTAATGTAAACGGACAGTGCATCCGCGAAGAAAACGAGACAGATACGGTCTAATGTAAACTTGGCCATAGACACAGACAACCATTCACACTCTCATTCACACCTACGGTCAATTTAGAGCCACCAATTAGCCTAACCTGCATGTCTTTGGACTGTGGGGGAAACCGGAGCACCCGGACGAAACCCACGCAGACACGGGGAGAACATGCAAACTCCACACAGAAAGGCTCCCGTTGGCCGAACCCAGAACCTTCTTGCTGTGAAGTGAGAGTGCTAACCACTACACCACCGTGCCGCCCTTAATTAATCAAATACAATGCAAACAACACAATATTGTCTCAGCGTGGCATTAAAACAGTTGCTGAATGAAATATGGAATATAAATAAAAGTAAACCTACAGTACATTTCAGTTCTTAGCTAGAATATTTGCATTTACTGAAATAATAACCGCATAACATGCAAAACAGTATCAGCTTTAGGTTTTTTATGGGTGCTGGGTCTTGATGTAACATAAACGGATGGGTTTTAATATAGTCTCCAATGATATGTGGAAAGAACATAACATAATTTGATATTTCTTCATGGTATTTTAATAGTTCGTACCATCTTTCCGTACCCTTTTCTATAGCAGGCAAGACAGTTAGATAAGAGGCATTAATCGCCTTGATCATCTTCATCTGCTGGCAAACCATTTTAATATATCGACTACTCAGGTTGAACCAAAATCTACCCTAATTCTTATTCTACTGTTTTTATTGCTTATTCTACCATCAAGCTTTCTTTCTTTCTTTCTTTCTTTCTTTCTTTCTTTCTTTCTTTCTTTCTTTCTTTCTTTCACCATCATTTCAGCTAGACCACACAAGAACTTTCTCATGTTGGCTGAGTTGCAGTGGAGGAATTTATAATAACTTTTACATACTGTCTGTGTGTGTGTGTGTGTGTGTGTGTGTGTGTGTGTGTGTGTGTGTGTGTGTGTGTGTGTGTGTGTGTGTTCACTGCCTCTCTTCATCAGCAAAGTAAGAAGAAATTGACCAATTCTCACTCTTTTAGCCTCAAGTTGAGGGAGTGAAACTTGTTTAGTGCACATGTCCACTGAATGGGTTTCACGCATCTAAGGCCCACTTTACACGGGGACGGTATAAAACAAAAACGCAAAAGTCCGTTTTCGTTCTCACTTTTTTCCGTGTCTACACGACCGTTTTCAAGGAGGAAATCTGCGTCTATACGGTGACGCATAAATGTCTCCGCTATGTCTGCACGCATGCGCAACGTCTTCTGTCTTGTCTGATCTGCACATCTGCGCCGCTGTTCTGTCAAGTTATCCTACCAAGCATGCGCGAAATCCAGGAGGGTAGGAAAATTCAACAGTAGTTTTGTCCCACCGATCAGCTGGGCTGATAGAAAATCGGTGAGAATTTCACGCATTTGCCGATTTTTATGTTTTGTGCGTATTGGTCGAGTCTTTGGCCGAGTCAAATAATTTGTAATGACTTGTTTTGAATAATAAAACGGTCTGTATGAGAACTTGCTAGGATAACTTTACAAAACACCGGTCTGGCTGAGGTACTGTAGCGCTCGAGGGAGGAGCAGGAGCAAACCGAAACTCTTTTAATCTGCCTTTATTAAGTAACACTCACTCTTGTTTCGGTGAAGAAGAGAAAAGGCAGTGTCCATCTCAGCAAAATAAACCCGTTCGGCTGCTAGTTTTGTTTTCAGTCTCAGGTTTATGGTTTCACGAGCGGCTTGAATAGGCGGCGCGCGCGTGCGTGCGTGTGTGTAACTTGGCGACACCAAACTGAGGAGCTCCAGCCGGGCGGGTGAGCAGGAAAACACAGCTACTGCATTAAAACACAGGGCAGCTTGAAGGTCCGTTGGATCGATGTAATCAGACATGCTCTTACTTTTTTACTTACTTTCTTACTTCCCGGGCTGGCATGTGCAGTATATGACATATGTATGACGTAAACGCGTACCCGACGTGAGCAGATCCGAGCAGAGTTTGGCGTATTGGGTAGTTTAGACAGATATGCAACGGGGGCCGTTTTTAACTTATCCACTCTGGAAGGGGTTTTCAATTTTATCCGTTTTTCAGCCTCGGAAACGCTGTCCTCGTGTAAACGAAAGGCACTTCCGATAAAATATTTAGTCGTTTTTACCCGACAGCGTCCTCGTGTAAACGGGCCCTAAGTCAAATTAGCACACGCAACTTGATTCCTATACAGACAAAAAACGTTCAGATTAGGGTTGGCCTATTTAAATACATCACTTAACATATCCAACTTTATCGAATTGAACTTTTCCCAACTTGTAGTACTGAAAATGTGTGAAACTTAATACCTCATGCACCTACAAATCCAAATGGCAAACCAGGGCAGATTTTAAGCAGCTCTACTAGGCATTAAGGCTGGTTTTAGTTACACATAGGTTGTCCGCAGAGCGTACACCATAGCCTAGACAAGTGGTCTATGCCACTGTGAGCATTCATACTTGTGCACTGGTGTGTCTGTGTTGCTCTGCAATTACACCACCAAAATATTAGCTGGCGGTGGGGTTTGTGTGTTTCTATGGGGTTTTCGTGTTGACTTTCTTCATGTACTTCAAACGATGGTGACTAAAACTGAGCAGATTATGTTGGAGTCGTTGCTAAGAAATGTTGAACAACAGTTACTTTTACTGAACTTACTACAATGCCGAAAAGAGAGAAGACATCAAAAGAGATAGTGTGTATGACCACTGAACCTGATTGAAGCAAAAGAAAGGTGAATTTTCTGCGCTTATCCGGCCACTGAGAGACATGGACAAGGAAATGCATTTCAAATATACACTGACCAAAACTTCCAATGCAACACTTCAAATTTTGAAATATTTTGTGTACGCAAAATAAGATTGTGGTTTTGGGTAATGATACTTAAACTACACCTTAAAAGCTCATGAGATTGTTTTTATTTTGTTGTATGGGCAGTTCGTGCTACATGAATGCACATTGTTTAGAAGTTTGCGACTCCACTCAGGTTGAGTAGAACTCAGTGACTACGTTTACATGCACATCCAAATCGAGCTGCTGTCGGTAATCAAGCTGAAGGTCCCAGCAGGGTGCCAGAGAAATCCAATCGTACATGCACACAACTGAAATCGGGCTATTGTGTGAGGTGCATTGTGCACCCGAGCCACAGGTGGCGCAACACGCCCCATCGTGTTGGTACACTTCCGGTTGTCGTCATGAAGAAGAGCTATTCAAGAGTGTAAACAAAGTTATCAGTTCCGTGTTCTCCATTGCGCGTTTTTCTCCCGTCCATGAATTTTAATATATTCAACTCCTTAAGCTGAATGAGCATGAACTCTGTCTCCTCATTGCTCCAGAAGTGCATGTTTCTGCTTGCCTGTGGCAGTGGGGGCGTGGTCAAGCACCGGTCTGTGACAGGAGGGCGGAGCCAGGGAAGGTGAGTGGCAGAATCACTACACCTGACGGTAATTAACCTGTGTTTGTGTGTCTTCCCAGTAACCGCGCCCTATTTAAGGAGGCAGAGGGAGAGCAGAGGGGAGAGCTCATCCCGGGACTAGAACACAGCGCGCGCGTGTGTTTTTCTCTCAAGAATAAAAGTAGGCTGTTAAACTGAAAAGTCTGACAATAAAAAGCCTATTAGTACCAGAAGCTTTGTCCTGCCGTCCTCTGTGCTCCACCCACACTTCAGAGAGCTCTACATCGCCATTTTCTCTTCTTCGTTTGTTCCTCCTGACCTCTTCTGCTGCTCGCTACTACTGTTGTCATGCCGACCGAGGCTGTTGTGTTTCCCGCTTGTGGTCTCGTCACTCGTCACTTCCAGAAGTAGCTCGACAACTAGCTCGATAGGGTATACATGCACAAAGTAGCTCGGCAGAAATCGCATAAACTAGGTCGTGTAGCTCGATTCCGAGAAATCAAGTTCGGTTCAATTTCAGCCGAATTAAGGTGTATACATGGCATTTTGAACTTCGATTTCAGTAGAGCAACGGCAGAAATTCGATTCTCTCTATGTGCATGTAAACGTAGTGAGTGACCAATGCTTCTTAAACTTGGTCAATAAATAGCCACAGCAATGGGCAATTTAAATACTCACTGGCATTGTACTGACGCAACATTCGACTATGGCACAACTACGTCAAAATCAGCGAGAAAGAGCCATCGGTATGCTTGTTGGCAGAATGCCACGAAGACGGGTTGTAAGGGCTCTGGGTGTCAATGTTCAGTGTCTTGATTGGCCTGCGTTTTCCCCAGATTTAAACCCTATAGAGCACCTATGGGATATTCTGGATCGTTGAGCAAGAAGCCATGTTGAATTTAGTTTGTTTGGTCCATGGCAGGCGTCGCTTATCCGCGCAATCTTCACGAGACTTGTGAGAGACTTCAAAACGTGAAGTGTCAGCCAGGTGTCAGTGCCGCCATTTTGAAAACCGTTTTCCAAACGAAATACTGCACAAAAACGAGTTTAAATGACGATTACTGCCCAGGGGCATGTTTAGCCTATAGATTTTATGTGTTATAGATTTTCACTGTGGCAGAAGTAGCGATAGTAGTAATAGTAATAGTAGTTTTCATAGTGGTGATGTTTAACCAAGATATTGCATGTATACAACTTAAAATATTAAGAAAGTCTAAATGAAACAGCTTAATTTTACTGGCTAGAGAAACCTAGATTTTTAAGTAAAGACATGAAGTGAAATTCAAATTGTTTTTAGTAAAGTCAGCTTAATTTTATGTGTAAAAATGACCCGAAAATTTATGCATTTTCTACATAAAATTATGGATGCAAAAATATTGCACTAATTTTTTAAGTAAAATCAGCCCATCATTTTTTACAGTGAGTAACGCATAGAAGGAAATGTGACGCTACCAAGCAGACCATTCACGGTTGTCCTGGTCTGCATCGCTGCTAGATGTAGGATATGTAGTTACATTTCCAGGGTAGTGTCTGACAGGCTACAAAGCTATGGTATAGGGTACATGGTTACTAGGTTCTATGCAGAACCTAGGCCTACACAGCCTTTAGGCCTATACTTTAGCAACAAAACGTGTGGAAGATGGCGTCATCCTTTCTAGCAGATAAATAGTGCCAATCTTTAGTTACAGCTGAGAGTGAGTCTGAATCTTGGATAGTAAATGGTAAGGCCAGGTCTTACAGAGAAGAATCTGGGAAGATGCCATTATTTTTGTGGGCAACTTGGGTGTGTTAAAACTACTTCCTCATGCTTAGGACAGACTATCGACTGCACTGAGCTATTAATAGAGGAGGCTCGAATCTCCTCCCACTCAGCTGCATGTGGAGCGCTCCTGCACTACTAATGTATGGGTTATATATCACTGTGGCCATCCTTGCACTGACAATTTAAATACATTGGCTTTGGGTGTGGTCACCTAACTGCCTGGATTTAATATAGATCCACATCGATGTAACTGCACGATGTGAAGGCTGGCCATTTAAAGTCATGCCACACCATAAAGCTTTGAAGCACGTTTCATCAATCCAATAGGAGCACTGGTAGCCACTTCCTCGCTGTGACGTTACGTTGCTGGGCAGGTTGCCTTTTTCAGCTGCTCTCTGACATGGTGCCAAGTCTAGTAGATCAATTCTGTTGGGTTTCAGCACAGCAATAAAGCAACAAGGGGAAATAGAAATCGCATTATCATAATTTCCCCACAGACAAGTGGAAATTAGTTGAACAATACATTTTTCTGAAACTGGGTAGACAAGTATGGCGCATCAGGATAAACGCTCTACAGTACTCAACCAGCGGGACAGGTATGGTCTGTTCAGCTCGTGTTGCTTTGTCACCAGGAATGAATTAAAGGGGCGGGGGGGAAATAAACAAGAAATGGATGACAGTGAAGCAAGCTCAGTGTGTGTGTCTTTCTTCTATAACATCATCATCCTGATGACTACTTTGCATCTCAGACCAGCTTCATCATTACTCCCCATCAGAGCTCTACCATCACACCATCACCCTGCAGTGCATATGATCACTGCTCCAGTAATCAATAAAAAAAATATATTAACCATTAGATTCGAATTTAGTTTTGCTCCACCCAAATCTCATGACTCACAGTCACCCCTGTTAGTCATCTCTTGCTGCTTTTAAAGCTACTGTGTATGTACACACACACACAAATGCATGATGTACTAGGTTACGAGGATCTCATCTTACTGAGAAGTCTCTACTCTCCCTCAAATGCAATGCAATTTAAACTTGCTTCCGTTTTTAAATCACTGTACGGTGGAATAGATTTGGTGACTTAGAAAAAATACTGAATTAACATAAACTCCATATCACAGCTTCCCACCAGCACAGTCAGGTTACGTGTCTCCCTGTTTGTGGTGCCTTTCTTTTTTCTCTTTATAAGCCAGTAGATTTGACTTAGGGTGTGTACACACACTTATCTTTATCAAAGTATGGTGTGATGGTGCAGAGAGAGACAGAGAGAGAGAGAGAGAGAGAGAGAGAGGGAAGATAAACAATCAATACTACTGCATTATCAGGCTAGTCTCTGGGTGATTCAGTACAGATGCTTGGGGTGGGGGTACTTAGCCTTCGTTACTAAGAGTCTTCAGGAGGAGCATCCGCTATTGCACTAGGGAACACAGGAAGGGTGGGCAGGGAAATGGCTGTTTGACGCACAAAGAATGAGTACGATTCTTAAGTATAGGGCACACACATGGGGTAATTACAGAGATAGGTGATGCGCAATTAGAAACTAAAAGGAAATTTGTTCAGTCTGCATATTGCTAAAATGACATTTTTACAGCAGGATGTCTGCAGAAATCAGCAAATCTAATTTAATGCTTTTTAATGGCCTTTTAATGCCATTTTAAACATTTTTAATGCCATCAACAACCCATGACAATCCACGGATATATATCTCATCTCATTATCTCTAGCTGGTTTATCCTTCTACAGGGTCGCAGGCAAGCTGGAGCCTATCCCAGCTGACTACGGGCGAAAGGCGGGGTACACCCTGGACAAGTCGCCAGGTCATCACAGGGCTGACACACAGACACAGACAACCATTCACACTCACATCTACGGTCAATTTAGAGTCACCAGTTAACCTAACCTGCATGTCTTTGGACTGTGGGGGAAACTGGAGCACCCGGAGGAAACCCACTCGGACACGGGGAGAACATGCAAACTCCACACAGAAAGGCCCTCACCGGGGCTCGAACCCAGGACCTTCTTGCTGTGAGGCGACAGCGCTAACCACTACACCACCGTGCCGCCACGGATATATATGTATAGTAAAAAAAAAAATCTCTGGAAACTCTTAATTTGTTGTAAAGTGCCTTGAGATAAATGTATTTTATGATTTGGCGCTATTCAAATAAAATTGAATTGAAAAATTTTAAGTCTGAAATGTAGTGTATGCAAAACCAAGTGCTAAAGAAATTACACAGAATGTTGCACGCTACAGAACACGCTACAGCAATTACACAGGGTTTTTTGTACAGAAGAGGATTAATGCATGAGCCTTAGTTCGCTAGCTTTTGATTCCAACTGTGACTCGACATTTTTCAGCTCACTGCATTTGTCCTTGCATCTCTTCCTTAGAGTATTAGATTTTGTAATCATCGACCAGCCTGCCAAAATCGAACATGGACATCTAGTTGTTTATTTTTTGCTGACTGGTTGAAACTCTCATCAAACATCAGTACAAATGGTCCTGCATTGTTAACTGCAGAAATCAGTTCATTTTTGTGGGGCAAGTCCAAACTTTAAAATGTGGTCTTTTTTTTTTTGTCCTTTCCAC
Source organism: Neoarius graeffei (assembly GCF_027579695.1). Classification (NCBI taxonomy): domain Eukaryota; kingdom Metazoa; phylum Chordata; class Actinopteri; order Siluriformes; family Ariidae; genus Neoarius; species Neoarius graeffei. Next base: position 47,721,537 of record NC_083576.1, read on the forward strand.
AGGTGAAAGATTTGGCTATTTCTGAATCTGGAAACATTGCCTGGAACAACTCATACCCCTTTTCCACCAAATCAGTTCCAGGGCTGGTTCGGGGCCAGTGCTGGTGCTGGTTCACAACTCGTTCAACTTGCGAGCCAGCTGAGAACCAGTTTGCTTTTCCATAGCTCGCGGTGCTCAGGGAAGCCACGTCATTACGTCACTGTATACGTCAGTTACGTCGTTGTATACGTCAGTTACGTCGCTACGTTTGCATAAACCTTGGCGCGAATATCGAAGCAAAAACAACACAGAAGAAGCAGCAGCAGCAACAACAACAACAATAATAATGGATGATTTCACGTTTGTACAGCTGCTGCTTCTCGTCGCTTAAAAATGGCGATCTTTCGCGGTCTTGTTATTGTTGTTGGTCTTAACAACTCCGCCCCCCCCCCCCCCCCCCCGCCCCCCCCGCTGACATAAGCGGTTCTTTCCTCTGGCCCAGCAGAGAGTTGGTACTACCCTGGAACCGGCTTTTCTGGCCCCAGAGCCAGTTCTTTGTCAGTGGAAACAGAAAACCCTGTTCCAAACTAAGCACTGGCCCCGAACCAGCCCTGGAACTGCTTTGGTGGAAAAGGGGCATCAGAAACACCTTCACTGGATATGTATGAGGGGCGACACGGTGGTGTAGTGGTTAGTGCTGTTGCCTCACAGCAAGAAGGTCCAGGTTCGAGCCCAGTGGCCGGCGAGGGCCTTTCTGTGCGGAGTTTGCATGTTCTCCCTGTGTCTGCGTGGGTTTCCTCCGGGTGCTCTGGTTTCTCCCACAGTCCAAAGACATGCAGGTTAGGTGCATGGTGGCTCTAAATTGACTGTAGGTGTGAATGTGAGTGTGAATGGTTGTTTGTCTCTATGTGTCAGCCCTGCAATGATCTGGCGACTTGTCCAGGGTGTACCCTGCCTCTCCAGCTTGCCTGCGACCTGTAGAACAGGATAAGCGGCTACAGATAATGGATGGATGGATGGATGGATGGATGGATGCGTATGAGTGATGCTGCGTGGCAGTGTTCAGACACCAGAGCACCTCTACCCGCAGAGTCACATTCGATCCAAATGATGCTCGAAGGTCGCTCGATTTTCCAACAGAAGCGGTGGTCACTACAGCAGTTGTGCTGTTTGTGATTGTCATAGTAGTTGCTGAAGATGTTACTTTGTTGGTCACGGAAAAGTAACTAAACACAGTTAACTGCTGTCTGCCTTTTACAGCCGATTTGTGGCTATCGGACTGCATATGAGATTTAACGGCATTGACACCCATTGTACCTAGCTTAATTTTTTTTTTTTACAAACACTGCAAAATCCTTATCCATTTTGACCATCAATGGGCTGCAACCATGTCCTGAATTCCTCGTTTTCCAGTCACTTTTGCTGGAATTTGCATTTCCCCATTTCTTCTCTGTTCTAAGTTTTGAGCAATTCCAGCGTTATGGACGTGACACTTGAACTCAAAATGGCAACAAATGACCCAGTGCATGTTTTATTGTCTCCCAGTATTTAAACAGGTGTTGCATATTTTAAGGCTGTACCATACTGGAGAAGTGATAGAACAAGAACAATTCCCATAGTACATCTAGGGCATGCCAGAAAATGCCAATAAAAGATGCGTTATGGATGTGACAGAAAAAGTATCACTTTTCTTGGGTGACTGTACATTTTTATCAAACTCTGTGAAATTGTAAACCTAATGTCGAAATGGAGATATCCATTTGATAGAGGGGTCCAAGGTGAATATTAAAAAATCTTTATTTAAAATATTTTGTATTTCATGCAGAGTTTCGGAAGGAAAAGTCAGCGTTATGGATGTGACGAAATTCCGTTATGGATGTGACGCGTCTGAAATAGACATGGCATATGTTTAGAAAATCAGCAATTTAACCACCATAACCCTTTGAAAAACTCTCTAAATATCAGCTAAAACTATCAAAGTTCTTAAATAATATTTAGGATGGCTATTGTTTTGCTGTTTTGTGGATTTTAGCATACATTTCTGTGGCTTGTGGCAATAATATAGAATTGTACATGATCAAAGTTGATTTTAGCTTGGGTTTTACATTATAAGAAAGAAAGACTGACAGTGGCATATTAGGTTGGTTACAAATTGGTTCAACTTATTCACATCTGTAAAATACAGGCCTAGGTGATATCTCTGGGAGTGGTTTTGATGTATTACATGTTGCTTTATTTTTGCATGGTGAGGTTGACATTTACATGGAATTGCCCTTTTCCTCCTCCTGGACCAGCCCACCACTGTCCAAACATCCAGTGTTATGGCAATTCTGCACCGAATATACCCTATATATTCAAAATAAATATTTTTCTTGAAAACTACCAAAATAATTTGAATCCTACTGGGGATCAAATTTAATGCTTTTTAATGCCATTTAAGGCCTTAATTTTTTCGCAAAATCCATTTAATGACTTTTAATGCTTTTTAATGCTCCGTGGAAACCCTGTAACAGCAATTGTTTAGGTTGTAGACAGTGTTTTGGGTTTCAAAAACACAAAGTAGTAGTAAGAAACAAAATAATATATTTAAAAACTATATTCAAGTGATATTTTGATATAATACACTATTCATATTATATTTTGTTTAGCAACCAAATTACCAACACTGGAGCCATACTAGGCCATCAACAGAGTCCAAACTATCCTTAAGTCCTTTATCTAAACCCTTATTCAAAGACATGCACACACAGTGCAGAATACTGGAGCTGCAGGACTTTTGTTCAGTGCAAACAGTACAAAGAGTTACACATGTGATTTCAGATTGAGAAACCTGTACTGCCTACACTGATAAGATTTGTAGAACTGAACCTTTGCTATGCCCCACCTGTTTGGTTAAGATTATGTTTAAAAGGTGTCATTGCATCGTCTTTTCATTAATTGTGCGGTGGTCTCTAGTATGAATGAATGCCCTGTGAGCCGGTTTTGGTGAAAAAAATGCTGTGGTGCTCCTGTTTCAGGCTGTTCTAATTTGGTGGAGGAGTGGGTGGGGAGAGAACGACAGGATTTCAGCTCTGACTCATGAATATTCATGACATGTAAACATATCGCTTCTGATTGGCTAACAGCACTGAGACGCTCCCTCCAGTGGGTTATGGGCGAGGCCATGACTACTAATTTTCAAAGTGACGTAAGTTCGTAGGGCTTTTACTGATTCGCTCGTATTTCCATCTATTTTCTTTCATAGGCTAATACAGGGAATGGGGGTAGAAGAACATTTTCATGTGCAGCATGCATATGCAACTCGGAGTGACCTAAGGTATTTCAAAAAGAGCAAGTATTAAATGGTTTGTCGTGGAATGACACTTTTAACAAGATTTGGAGTCCAGAATGCCAACTATGAAGTTTTTAAATAAAGGTGGTAGAAGGATGATCATGGTAATTTTATGGAACAATACATCCAAAATGTGGGGCGGCATGGTGGTGTAGTGGTTAGTGCTGTCGCCTCACAGCAAGAAGGTCCGGGTTCGAGCCCTGTGGCCGGCGAGGGCCCTGTGATGACCTGGCGACTTGTCCAGGGTGTACCCCGCCTTTCGCCCATAGTCAGCTGGGATAGGCTCCAGCTTGCCTGCGACCCTGTAGAACAGGATAAAGCGGCTAGAGATAATGAGATGAGATGAGATGACATCCAAAATGTCAGAAGAGTAAGCAAAAAGATCTGGCCTGAGTTTCCCAAAAGCATCGCAGCACAAAGATTATTGTTAAATGGTAGCACGAGCAGCACAATGAACATTCTCTCTCCTAGTTAAGATGTACTTAGCGTTAAGAGGCTTTGGGGAAACCCACCCCTGTTTAGTATGCATTTTGAAAGCTATATCCTATCACCAAAAACAAACCTAAAGCACAGAGCATAACTGTGCAGCAGGTAGTGTAGGTGCATCACAGTGCCAGGATTCTGGATTTCAATCCTGAGCTTAGGTTACTGCAAAATCTTGTGCAAGTTTCCTCCATGTTCTCCAGGTTCGCTTTCCTCCCTTTTCCCGAAAAAATGGGGGTGGACTGACTAAACTGCCCCTAAGTGTGAGCAAGTGATGTGTGTGATACCCTATGATGCACTGGCATCCCATCTAGGATGCTCCCTTGCACAATGCCCTCTGTTTCTGAGATTGACTCTCGACTCAATCAAGGTAACCCTGACCAGAATAAAGTGCATTCAATGAAGGAAGCTAAGGCCTACAGATCCCAGTCAAAATTTTATTGACTGGTAATCCACATAGAAGATTATTAAAATGAAAGTGCAGTATTCCTACACAGCAGGAAGGCAAGTGAATTATTATAATGTGTGTATTTTAAGGATAACATTTAGTGTCAACCCTGTAGTAGTTCTTGTTCAATATTCCCAGTGTCAGCTAGCCAACAGTGAGTATACTGTTGCTATTCTCCATTTCAAACTTGTAATAATAATAATAATAATAATATCCAATACACAGCTTTCATAAGTGTGCACATCACTTTATAATTGGGAATGTGGCAGTGTTCAGAATCAACCAATCACTTTCAAACTCATGATAAATACTAATTAGTATATGCCTGCTATCAACTAAAGTGACTGATTAACCCCGAATAAAGTACAGTTGATCACAACCAACTGGTTCTTGGTCACAACCAACTGGAAAAGCAACGGGCTGCAAAGAGTTTACAAAGCAGGTACTGGGTCTCATTGTTGGTGGGGGGTGTCACACGACACACATCAGGACAGGGTTCCAAAAAATTCCAAGGCACTGGATATACCATGAAACACTGTAAAGACAATAATCAACAAGTGGAGAAAATGTGACTCAACAGTGGCATTACTGAGAACAGGACGTCCCTCTAAAATTGATGAGAAGGCCAAGAGAAAACTGGTCAGGGTGGCTGCCAAGAAGCCTTCAGCAATATTAAAAGAACTGCAGCAATATCTGAAAAGTACTGGTTGCTTCCTACATGTGACAACAGCCTCCCAAATTCTTCACATGTCTGGACTACAGGGTAGCGTGTCAAGACAGAAACTTAATCAAACTTAACCAAAAAATTAATTTAAAAAAATCCAAGCCCAGCAAAAGTACATCCAATCTCCAAAACCATGTGGAATATGTTATGGTCTAATGAGACCAAAGTTGAACTTTTTGGCCATAATACCAAAAAATAGGTTTGGTGCAGGAAAAAAAAAAAAAAAACACAGTGCATCACCAAAAGGATGCAATCTCCATGGTGAAACATGGAGGTGGCAGCAACGTGCTTTGATGGCTGCTTTTCTTCAGCTGGAACCGGGGCTTTAATCAGGGTGGAGGGAATCATTAATGGCTCCAAATACCAGTCAATTTTGGTACAAAACCATAATACTTAGGATGAAGAGGTTAGAATGCTTCTGTAAGGAAGAATGGCAAAATATTGTCAATATGTGCTAAAATTATTGCCTCTTACCCTAAAAGACTGAATACCATGATAAAATCTAAAGGTCCTTCAAGTACAACCCCAATTTCAAAAAAGTTGGGACGCTGTGTAAAATGTAAATGAAAACAGAATGCAATGATTTGCAAATCTCATAAACCCAGTGTGGGAAATAAGGTAAGACCAGCGGACATTGACCGGTAGTTTTCACATCTGTCCATCTGTATTTCAAAAGCATCAAATCGGATGGCCCATGAGAAATTGTAAAGATATGGGTCTAATCTATTTCCAATTTTCTTCCAAATGTTACATTGGGGGTGGCACGGTGGTGTAGTGGTTAGCGCTGTCGCCTCACAGCAAGAAGGTCCTGGGTTCGAGCCCCGTGGCCGGCAAGGGCCTTTCTGTGCGGAGTTTGCATGTTCTCCCCGTGTCCGCATGGGTTTCCTCCGGGTGCTCCGGTTTCCCCCACAGTCCAAAGACATGCAGGTTAGGTTAACTGGTGACTCTAAATTGACCGTAGGTGTGAATGTGAGTGTGAATGGTTGTCTGTGTCTATGTGTCAGCCCTGTGATGACCTGGCGACTTGTCCAGGGTGTACCCCGCCTTTCGCCCGTAGTCAGCTGGGATAGGCTCCAGCTTGCCTGCGACCCTGTAGAAGGATAAAGCGGCTAGAGATAATGAGATGAGATGAGATGTTACATTGGGCAAAAACATTATGTTGTAGCATGGCCTGTAAAATGGGGGCCCCTAAGGGCACGATTTTAAAAATTCATAACTCAGCCACCGAAGGTCCTAGCCCCGCCAAAATTTACAGGCACCTCACTCTCCCTGAGCCCTCTCAAACCAGACCAGGCACAGCCCGCTACGACCCCATCTCGGCCCATCGTTCACCCCCGAAACCCCCGCTTGAGCGCTGCTCGCCAAAAATTTTAATGAGTCCTGGCTCGAGCCAGCCTTTAAAAATTCATAACTTGGCCACCGATGGTCCTAGTCCCACCAGACTTCACAGGCACATCCCTCTCCCATAGACCTTTTGAACGAGCTCAGGTTCGGCCCAATCTGACATCAAAAGCTAGCGCAAATCGCGGAAAGCTTTAGCACGAGCCCTTGCTCCAGTCGCTCACGCGTGTGGGGATTTAAAAATTCATAACTCGGCCACCCAAGGTCCTAGCCCTGCCAAAATTTACAGGCACTTCCCTCTCCCTGAGTGGCACACCAAATAAGACAATAATAATACATTCAGTATTCACTGTTGTTTTTATTACACAATGCATGTGAACTAGTGTTTTAGGGTTGACAGTATCTGATTGATCCAGTCAGTTGATTGAGTTCAGTTTACATGAAACGTTGCAGTACAGTATTATTACAGTATTAGGTGCCAAACTGCCAAACAGTGGTTGTTATTATTATGTCCATTTTTTTTATTCATAATAAGAATGACCTATGCTTTGAAGGATGTAGATTTATATTTTAATAGTTTTTATTTTCTTCTATTTTCTAAGTTCTAGTCCAGCAGATTTTAGTCTGAATGCCAAATGATATGACCATGTCTAGTTTTGAGTCATTTTAAAAGTCATTTTGTTACAAAGTTACTTGGAGTCTTGTACTCAAAATTTTAACTCCATTATTTAAAAATAGTCATATTGTTAATTACTAAAGTTCTTATAGACTTATTATAAACATAGTATAAAAAAGTAATTGTTGACATAATGTTTCATGAGTGTTATTATAGTACCTGCATATGAGTACCAGTAAGTTGTAACCAACTGCCCCCCATCCTTGCCCCCCCATACTTTTTTCTAGACGTGGAACCGGCCTGTGTGTGCTACTGTTTTCTTGGGCAGAACTTGAGGCATGTTTTCTTGAATCTTCTGACATTTTCTTGTAAATTATATTCAGTTTTATAGTGTAATTAGCAACTAATGTTGAGTGTAATTTGGCCTTTGAAGATCACAAAAATGTGCCTGGAAATAGCTGAGAAGCCACCTAAAGCCCTTCAGCTTTCAGCCCCGGACCCCCGGTCACATTGTTCCGGACCATTTCAGACTTATCTGTCTGCTTAAAATTCCTTATTTCCTACACTGTAAACCCATCTTTTTTTCCACAATATAACACATACAACATATCAAATATTTAAACTGAGACATTTTACTATTTCATGAAAAACATTAGCTCATTTTGAATTTGATGGCAGCAACACGTCTCAAAAAAGTTGGGACGGGGCAACAAAAGACTGGAAAAGTAAGTGGTACTAAACAGCTGAAGAAACATTTTGCAACTAATTAGGTTAATTGGCACCAGGTCAGTACCATGCCTAGGTATAAAAGCATTTTAGAGAAGCAGAGTCTCTCAGAAGTAAAGCTGGGCAGAGGTTCACCAATCTGTGAAAAACTGGGTCAACAAATTGTGGAACAATTTCAGAATAATGTTCCTCAATGTAAAATTGCAAAGACTTTGAATATCTCATCATCTACAGTACATAATATAATCAAAAGTTTCTGAGAATCTGGAGAAATCTCTGTGCACAAGGAACAAGGCCGAAAATCAATATTGGATGCCCATGATCCTCGGGCCCTCAGGCAGCACTGCATTAAAAACAGGCATGATTCTATAATGGAAATCACTACATGGGTTCAGGAACACTTCCAGAAATCATTGTCTGTGAACACAGTTTGCTGTGCCATCCACAAATGCAGGTTCAAGCTCTATCATGCAAGAAAAAGCCATATGCGAACATAATCCAGAAATGCTGCCATCTTCTCTGGGCCAAAACTCATTTAAAATGGACTGAGGCAAAGTGGAAAACTGTTCTGTGGTCAGACAAATCGAAATTTGAAATTCTTTTTGGAAACCATAGACGCTGCGTCTACTGGACTAAAGAGGAGAGAGACCATCTGCCTTGTTATCAGTGCTCAGTTCAAAAGCCAGCATCTCTGATGATCTGGGGGTGCATTAGTGCCTATAGCATGGGCAACTTGCACATCTGGAAGGGCACCATCAATGCAGAAAAGTATATACAGGTTTCAGAGTAACATATGCCCCCATCTAGATGACGTCTTTTTCCGGGAAGGCCTTGCATATTTCAACAAGACAATGCTAAATCGCATACTGCATCTATTACAACAGCATGACTTCATAGTAGAAAAGTATGGGTGCTGAACTGGCCTGCCTGCAGTCCAGACATTTCACCAATTGAAAACATTTGGTGCATCATGAAACGAAAAATATGACAAAGAAGACGCAGGACTGTTGACCAGCTAGAATCTTATATCAGGCAAGAATGGGACAATATTCCTCTCCCAAAACTCCAGCAACTGGTCTCCTCAGTTCCCAGATGTTTACAGACTATTGTTAAAAGAAGAGGGGATACTACACAGTGGTAAACATGCCCCTGTCCCAACTTTTTTGAGATCTGTTTCTGACATCAAATTCAAAATTACCTTTTTTTCTCAAAATAGTACATTTTCTCAGTTTAAACATTTGATATGTTATCTATGTTCTATTGTGAAAAATATATTGAGGTTTATGAGATCCACAAATCATTGCATTCTGTTTTTATTTATATTTTACACAGCATCCCAACTTTTTTGGAATTGGGGTTGTATTAGGTTGTGTTGTTGTTTTTTTTTAAACCCGAAAATGATTCTTATTGTTTTACCTTAATTTATAGGTTGCAATTTTACAATAATGGTAGAAAATATCCTGACGTGATTTACCATGTGGTGACTTTAATAGGGGTGTATAGACTTTTTATATCCACTGTGTTTTAGAGCAGATGTTTGTGTTGCATGTAATTTCTGACAGGCTTAAACTGGTAATGCACTGTCCCACAATATTAAGTCCAGTTTTTTTGGCTCCAAAACAGCAAAACATGAGACCAAATAGCTAATATCCGTAAAACACAACCTCAGTGTATAACCCGTTCCTAATATTAAATATGTACGACAAAAACTACTCCTAACAATTTGCTTCCTATTGAAGGATACACTACAACAAACAGAAGATTAAAGAATGTATACAAAAGAGTTTTATATTTCCATACTAATCTTAATATATCTAGATTAAAAATGCTGTCCTCATAGACATTGTGACCTTTAATAAAGACCCTGTCAGTGAAGTGTGTATTCACTTTAAAGTCTGTCTGTGGTCCAGTCTCTTACAGAAAGGGGAAATTTCCATGACAAAGTTAAGCGAATTTGGTTTTGTTTTGTTTTTTAATCATCCCCCTTTATTATAAGGTGGGTTTTTTTGTTGTTATTGGTTTTTTTTTTTTTAGAATCATTAATCAGGTCAAATTCATGGTAATTATGTGAAACCAGGGATCTAAGGCCAAGTTTACATTAGACCGTATCTGTCTCGTTTTCTTCGCGGATGCACTGTCCGTTTACATTAAACCGCCTGGAAACGCCGGGAAACGAGAATCCGCCAGGGTCCACGTATTCAATCCAGATCGTGTCAGCTCCGGTGCTGTGTAAACATTGAGATATGCGAATACGCTGTGCTGAGCTCTAGCTGGCGTCGTCATTGGACAACGTCACTGTGACATCCACCTTCCTGATTCGCTGGCGTTGGTCATGTGACGCGACTGCTGAAAAACGGCGCGGACTTCCGCCTTGTATCACCTTTCATTAAAGAGTATAAAAGTATGAAAATACTGCAAATACTGATGCAAATACTGCCCATTGTGTAGTTATGATTGTCTTTAGGCTTGCCATCCTTCCACTTGCAAGTGGTAAGTGATATGCGCTGGGATCACACACACAGCGGCTCAGTCCCGAATCACAGCTTGTGCACTTCACTCGCGTGCTCTGTGAGCTGCGCAAGGCCGGAGTGCGCACCCTCCAGAGGGCACTCGCTGTTCAGGGCGGAGTGATTTGGAGCGCAGGATGCCTGCGGAGCCGAGCGTATCCGTGTATTGGTGTTGCTGTGTGCACGCAAATCGTGTATTGGTGTTGCTGTGTGCACACTAATCGTTTTAAAAACGTTAATCTGATGATCCGCTGATACGGTCTAATGTAAACATGGGCTAAGATTTCAGCGAGGAGTAAACAAAAAGGTCTTTGGTACGCATTTGCTATAGCAGAGCTGGCAGTAGACCTTACATTGGTTTATAACTAGTCAAATCTACCATGAAAGCCCAGAAAGAGCACCTGCCTCTCATAAGTGGCCGCTTATAGCACACCAGGGATAATGTATAGTGCAGTACAAACATTTCAATCAAATTCATTTTCCTGCACACACAAATACAATGTAGTTGATGCCTGCAGTATACAGTATGACAGCACAAATTGATTTAATCAACCAGTAAAGATTTTCAAATACTGGTTTCTATAATGAATTACAAAAATTCAGTAGATATATTTATTTGTTCCAGAACTACTGCAATTACAGCCATAAGGGGTGCAAAGAGCAAACGTGCCTATGGCTTTATGGAGGATTACATTTTCAGCATTTCATGTTGCATGACCAATAAGAACTGGTAGATGCTGAAATTGAGATGATCAGATAAATTGGAGAAATGTGCCTAATGGATGTCCAAGTTCCATCCTGATAGATTTTTTTTAAAAATTGTATGCGGTTTGTGAAAGCTAGAAACAGAATTTTGTTCTACTATGTCACTCCTTGAATCATTATAATTCTTATCCTCTTGTTAATCAATAGAATGCATTGGAAAAAAAATAACAACCTAAATATTAACATTCAGGGAAAGAGAGGTCATCGAGGCTTCAAGCAGCTAGCCTTCTGCAAAAATCAATTTATACTATTTGGCCTGAACATTATTACTGTTGCATGGAAGAGGAACTATTTAAATTTCTACATTTCTTCCACAGAAGTACAGCCTGAAACAAATGGCATGCCATGAATGGATAATTATCTCCAAACGACTAAATTGTTTCACACAGACATCCCCTGTTCACTGCAATTCTCAACGTTGCACCAAATAATTTCAATACTATTAGACAGAGAAAAAGAATAGCCAGAAAGAAAAAGCAGAGTATTTAAGAAATGCGCCAGCCCTGGCCAGAGTCATGGGCGCCGCCAGGGGGGGAAAGGTTAGAACAATTCTAGGGGCCCAGCACTGCCATGGGGCCCTTTAAGGGGCTGATAATATGCTTTTAATGATTTTAATAAGACTTTTGAAATAACAACAATGCAATATTCCATCTGGTAAAATGAGCTAATTGAACAAGGTTGTCTATTTCTTGAGTTCTTCAACATATTGTCATTTAACCCTCCCCCTTTTGCGAAATGGTACGGTCCAGTTCTGGTAGAAGCGCGATGCGTTAAATCTGTGTGCTGATCAGTGCAACGCTACTTGCTGCTGTGTCGCGGTGCAGCAGCCAGCCAGCCAGCAGTGGAGTGCGTACAGTCTATGATCGCTAAATATGAAGCGTGGCTGTCAAAAACGTAAAGAAAGGCAGCTGAAAGCTGAGAGGGACCGGAGAGGCAGGCAACTGGTCACTCAGTTTTTCCCAAAGAAAGGTAGCTATCGCTCACACGTGTGTTCAAAATATTAGCGAATGGTAAATGAACAGTATGAACGTGGTTGGATTAGCCTATCAAGAGAACACTTTTACAGTTTGTACAGTGACATTTTTTTCCATTTTAATAACTGAACTGACTTGTGTGATAAACAAGATGAAATATTACGTTATGCTGGTGCTAATAACTAGTGCTAATAACCAGTTTCATAACTAATGGGGTGCCCTAAATATGCACAGATTCAGCCTCGGGGGGACCTCCGCCCTACCAAAACACTGAACCCCCCTTTGGAGAAGGAGGTAAGCAGCAATACAACCCATAAATGCTTTAGGATTGAAGTTTTTAATGAACGAGCGCCATATACAGTTTGCTAGATTAAAGTGTTGCTAATAACGGACACCAGTCAAGTGTTCGACATGGTTACGTGTGTGGAATGTTCACACGTTCTAAACCATTGGTTTCAAATTGAGGAGCTGGAGAAAACTTTTTCTATGATTTATTAGCAGTCACATCACACATTTCACTACCAATTGTCCTAGCACAAGAAGGCATGTGGCAAAATCTTGAATTTTCATTTGTGATTGTAAATGCAGAATTACCAGAATTAGTCACTGACCAGTTTTCATCTAGTCCCTGGTAGGTTAATACATAAAATGTAATAACAAAGTCACAAACTCAAGGTCCATGGGCTATCAAAAGTCAAATAATGACAATAGTGCAATTGTGACGAGGGTGGGCAAAGTTGGGGGGCCCAAAATTCTAATCTTTCATGGGGCCCAAAATTTCTGGCGGCGCCCCTGGCCAGAGTAATAAAAAAAAAAGAAAGAAAACAACAATTGATACTGAAGAACCTTCATGAGAATAAAAGAGCACATATTTTTTAAATTTGACGATGCTTTCTATCTAAGAGAAGAAGCAGACAGAAACAGAAAGACTAATTGGTGCTTTGCTCTTCAATCTGTCCCACTGGACTGCTTTGCTATGGAACATTCCAGGCACATAACCCAGTCCGATGGGAAATGGCTTTGCTGGGTTCAGGAACAGACAAAATCACACTGGGACACCTGGCTTTAAATTCTTAATTTGAATTTGTTTTTTGTTTTTTTTGTGGTAAAAAATAAAAATCCATTAAGATTATGACAAAGGTCAACTGATTTAAGCAGCTGGAAGCATTTTGTTGGACGATGTTCCTTTTTTAGGCTACTGTCAATCTTTCTGAGCAATGCTGACGGGTAATGGTATCCACCCAGCACTTCTTGGACCTTATCCAGCCCACTCACAAGGACATCAATTCTATTCTCAAATCTCCAATCAGTCAAACAACAACAGAGGTGCACTCAGTTTAGGAACACTCAGATTAGACTGCCGGTTAATCTGCTGGGTTGAAAAAAACTCCTGCAAGTCAAAAACCTGAATACTGATTTCATATATGAAAAATGGTGAGCATAATTATCATCATCTCCAACAACTGACAATAACATTTATTAATAACAAACAGCTGGACTATGTGTTACAAATTTTTTAAATGTCATTTTTGAATGGCCCTGTTACTTTATACGTTTTTTTCTTACACTTTACAAAGTTTCCAAAAACTGATATTTATGCAATTTACAATGTGTTAACCACCCCACCCCCACCGCCATTACCGCAAGAATGCAGCACATGTGACTCAAATAGCTACATAATGAAGCGAGTCAAGTTACACTTCTGCTGTATCTTAATTTCTATGACCTCTCGCCCCATGAGGCGTAGTTAACAGCAACTCCAGCATGAACACTGTGTACAGTAAACACCCCATCAACCACCCTACCTCCACAGGCACAGAGTATACAACCATTTCCTATATACTTCAGAACAATCTCAGTGATGGCTTAATGATGTGTACAAGACTTAATAATCCCATTTTGGCATTCTTTTAGCTCATCATGAAAGCACCCAGTTCAATTAGGAAAACGGGCCTGTATATTCAAATCTCAGCAAGATTATTTTCTCAAACATGTCTCAAATGTTTGTTTTTAGAGGCTTGCATATCAAGACATCATGATGGAAGTCCTTGACCATATCATTTCATATTCCTAAGGTGTTGAAGACGGCTCAAGAGCAGCTTGAATTCTAGTAAGCCGATAAAACCATGTTGGGGTTTTATACAGACATAGAAGAAAGAATGACGATAGTAGTGGAGGTAAGGCATTAAAAGGACCCAACATACAGTACTTACAGATCTTCAGGAAGCTTAACATTGCTGGAAAAAGCTGTTGTGGCCAGAATTATATAGGAATGTACTGAATATACTCAACAGAGTACCAGTATTGTGGTTAATATGGGACTGATGTCAGAACAGGTCTGATCTTTTCCAAACCAATCCACTGAGGTGTTTAATTCCATGAAATTGTGTTACACTGACTGACACAACACTGGCCTTGAACATAAACACGGGAGGCAACTTGTATTAAATCACCCCAACATCATGCATCTTAGGTTTCACATAACTTGATACCAGAAGCTTGTATAGAATTCTGAGAACAGTATCGGGTCCAAGCTCTAATATCAGTATAATATGGACAGTGGAAAAAGCAGGGTTGGTGCATCTGTAGTCTTCAGAGCAACTGGATGTCTAGTAATCCAATGCAACCTTGAGTTAACGTCTGCTAGAGGAGTAGAGAAGCAAACATGATGAAGCTAATGAATGGTGCATGCATATATTTTGATCCATCCATTATCTGTAGCCACTTATCCTGTTCTACAGGGTCGCAGGCAAGCTGAAGCCTATCCCAGCTCACTATGAGCGAGAGGCGGGGTACACCCTGGACGAGTCACCAGGTCATCGCAGGGCTGACACAGACAACCATTCACACTCACTTTGGACTGTGGGGAAAACCGGAGCACCCAGAGGAAACCCACGCGGACATGAGAAGAGCATGCAAACTCTACACAGAAAGGCGGTCGTCGGCCGCTGGGCTCGAACCTTCTCGCTGTGAGGCGACAGTGCTAACCACTACACCAACGTGCCACCCCAAAACCCACCCATATGCTATAAAATACACAACATTTCTCAGGTTTCCAATAATCTATTGGAATAAGAGAGCACAAAGAAAACAAGCAAGCTTCCAGGCCATGGTGTTGATCTGACTGACTTCTTCAAGAAGCTCAGATTAGGCCATACTCTCCAACACACAGGGGGAAAGAAATGTCTTTTAGGCCATAACTTACTGGAAAGTGAAGAAAAGAGAGCAGGTCCCGACTATGACTATGGGCGAGAAGCAGGGTACACCCTCGACAAGTCACCAGGTCATCGCAGGGCTGACACAGACAACCATTCACACTCACTTTGGACTGTGGGGGAAACCGGAGCACCCGGAGGAAACCCACACGGACATGAGAAGAGCATGCAAACTCCACACAGAAAGGCCGTCGGCGGCCACTGGGCTCGAACCTTCTCGCTCTGAGGTGACAGTGCTAACCACTACACCAATGTTCATTCATTCATTATCTCTAGCCGCTTTATCCTTCTACAGGGTCGCAGGCAAGCTGGAGCCTATCCCAGCTGACTACGGGCGAAAGGCGGGGTACACCCTGGACAAGTCACCAGGTCATCACAGGGCTGACACAGACAACCATTCACACTCACTTTGGACTGTGGGGGAAACCGGAGCACCCGGAGGAAACCCACAAGGACATGAGAAGAACATGCAAACTCCACACAGAAAGGCGGTCGTTGGCCGCTGGGCTCGAACCTTCTCGCTGTGAGGTGACAGTGCTAACCACTACACCAACGTGCTGCCCCAAAACCCACCCATATGCTATAAAATACACAACATTTCTCAGGTTTCCAATAATCTATTGGAATAAGAGAGCACAAAGAAAGCAAGCAAGCTTCCAGGCCATGGTGTTGATCTGACTGACTTCTTCAAGAAGCTCAGATTAGGCCATACTGTCCAACACAGAGGGGAAAAGAAATGTCTTTTAGGCCATAACTTACTCGAAAGCGAAGAAGAGAGAGCAGGTCCCGTCTATGACTATGGGCGAGAAGCGGGGTACACCCTGGACAAGTCACCAGGTCATCACAGGGCTGACACAGACAACCATTCACACTCACTTTGGATTGTGGGGGAAACCGGAGCACCCAGAGGAAACCCACGCGGACATGAGAAGAGCATGCAAACTCCACACAGAAAGGCCGTCGTCGGCCGCTGGGCTCGAACCTTCTCGCTGTGAGGCGACAGTGCTAACCACTGCACCAACGTGCCGCCCCAAAACCCACCCATATGCTATAAAATACACAACATTTCTCAGGTTTCCAGTAATCTATTGGAAAAAGAGAGCACAAAGAAAGCAAGCAAGCTTCCAGGCCATGGTGTTGATCTGACTGACTTCTTCAAGAAGCTCAGATTAGGCCATACTCTCCAACACACAGGGGGAAAGAAATGTCTTTTAGGCCATAACTTACTCGAAAGCGAAGAAGAGAGAGCAGGTCCCGATGATGAGAAAGAGTGTGAGGTAAAACACTCCCTTCTGTCTTGCCATCATCACTCGGCCATCGCAGCAGAAAGTGTTCTTTCCTGGCAGCTTTTCCCATTTCCGCATGACCTTTTTCGGAATCATGACCGCCGACATGCTGACACTTTCTATTTCAGATTAATGATTTTGAGATCCTGGGGGCCACTTGTGTTTCTTACTAATCACTGCGGGTTACTAGTGAAATAAAGGGAACAAAGCAGATACAGACTATAACAAGGCGGACTGATTAAAGAGTGTCAGAAGGAAGGCGTAAATGTGGAAGCTTTTCGCACAAATCCAAAATGTCCGTGGATTCACATGTTCAGAAAGCTTTAGGAGATCAGATCAGATCCTCATTCAGGCTGTAAGCCATGAGTCGGAGTGTCTCTGCTTATCTAGGAATCTTCACCGGACAGTGTTGTGGTTTCATGCGATTCGAACCCAGTCCTTTCCCAGAGACGCAGCTTTCCCATGCCAGTGTCCAAGCGCATAACCGTGCAGGAAGCAAAAATCATACATAAAAAATATATATATATTTATATAAGGATCTCGTTCAGGTTAAAAAAGAAAGGTGTAATAGCTTAATAGTAAACACGGATCCTGCAGTCAGGCACAGCTGGAAACTGGACCTTGACCGACTGACATTCATGTCATGTCATTTAGACTCATAGCGCAGTAAACAGACGCGTCCCATACAGATACATTTACATACACAACCCACAGCTTTTTTTCTTCTTCTTCTTCTTCTTCCAGAAATACTAAAAGAAAATCTTTCGGTTTTGCAAAAATAATAAATTACAGATGGGTCTGTACTCGCGGAATTTTCTGCGCCAGACGGAAAGCTGGATTGTGAATGGGAGCAAGAGGAAACACGCCTAGATTGAACCGACTCATCTTAAAGGGCCAGAGCTTGACCGAGCGTCCAGGAACAAAGGAAAATCCATCTCTTTTCCATCCTGTCACTCAGACTCGTATTCAAAACAGCAACAGACTTTTGCCTATTACGTAATACCCTCCACTGCTGCTGTTATTACCAATTTGTAGATAATTCTTTGCAGGTAGCGTCACATTCATGTTGTCTCATCTCATCTCATCTCATCTCATTATCTCTAGCCGCTTTATCCTTCTACAGGGTCGCAGGCAAGCTGGAGCCTATCCCAGCTGACTACGGGCGAAAGGCGGGGTACACCCTGGACAGGTCATCACAGGGCTGACACATAGACACAGACAACCGTTCACACTCACATTCACACCTACGGTCAATTTAGAGTCACCAGTTAACCTAACCTGCATGTCTTTGGACTGTGGGGGAAACCGGAGCACCCGGAGGAAACCCACGCGGACACGGGGAGAACATGCAAACTCCGCACAGAAAGGCCCTCGCCGGCCATGGGGCTCGAACCCAGGACCTTCTTGCTGTGAGGCGACAGTGCTAACCACTACACCACCGTGCCGCCCCAGCACAAAAGTCTTTTAGCACAAATCTAAAGCCTAGGTCACAACCGGACGTACGATTTTTTGGCCGTGCGATTTTTGGCGTTTCCCAAATCGCTGCTTTTTTTTGTTCATGGAGAAAGACGCGCGTTGGCCGTAAGTTTGTCTTGCAACCTGAAAAAAAGTAAGCGCCCGTAGAGTTTATTTGACATGACAAAGAACCTCTGCGGCCGGTCTGCGGCCAGTCTACGGCTCAAAAATCAGCACGTCACACACGCGCCCTCCGTGCATTTCTTGCGTTTTTTGCACGTAGACCGGCTGTAGGAGCACGTATGGCCGGTTGTGACCGAGGCTTAAAACCCATCCATCCATCCATTATCTGTAGCCACTTATCCTGTACAAGGTCGCAGGCAAGCTGGAGCCAATCCCAGCTGACTATGGGTGACAGGCGGGGTACACCCTGGACAAGTCGCCAGGTCATCACAGGGCTGACAAAGACAACCATTCACACCTACAGTCAATTTAGAGCCACCAATTAGCCTAACCTGCATGTCTTTGGACTGTAGGGGAAACCGGAGCACTTGGAGGAAACCCATGCAGATATGGGGAGAACATGCAAACTCCACACAGAAAGGCTCTCGTCGGCCGCTGGGCTCGAACCCAGGACCTTCTTGCTGTGAGTGCTAACCACTGCACCACCATGCCACCCAAATCTAAAGTCTTTTCGCACAAGTTCTAAAGTCTCTTAGCACAACTCTATGTTCTTTAGCACAACTCTGGATTATGGTCACAATAATCGAAAAAATACTCATCTTGCTATAGGAAGGGGTTTATTATGATTGCTTAGGGACTAGAAGCCAGAATTTCTGCTGCTATACATGTTAAGGATCATCGTAGGTGCTAAAAGAAGGCAACTGGACTTGCGTGAAATTCTTGAAGATGTTTCACCTCTCATCCAAAAGGCTTCTTCAGTTCTGTCTGACTAGTGGGGAGTTCCAGGTATTTGTCTTCTAGTGGATACCTGAAACTCCCCACTGGTCAGACAGAACTGAATTAGTCTTTCGGATGAGAGGTGAAACGTCTTCAAGAATTTCAAGCAAGTCCAGTTGCCTTCTTTTAGCACTTATGGTTTACTATGATCTGGATGACTGAGAACCTTCACAGACATGTTAAAGGGGAACTGAAGTCATTTTTAAACTTGCTTTATTAATTAACGTGATATTCAATTACGTTTTCGGTTTTATTATCCTTATATCGTGACTCGTATTGGCATATTATATTACACTTATCAGCCTTTTCAGCTTTTAGCCATGTTGAATGTAATTCGTATGGTCCATGGCAGGCGTCGCTTATCCACACGATCTTCATGAGACTTGTGCGAGACTTCAAACATGAAGTGTCAGTGGCGCCATTTTGAAAACTGTTTACACAGTGGCCAGATTGCCATATCATTCCAATTTAGATTAATTTCGAGATTTGCCAGCTTCATCAGTGATGGAGTGTCAGTCCTGCGCGCTGTGGCACGTGCACCTGAAGGCGCGCCTCAGGCTGCGCACACGCCAAGTGGACTCCAGCACGCGTGCCGTGAACAAAGTGCACCTGAGCTCAATTAAGGAAGTGTGTGTTTGCCTATTTAAGTACTGTGCTGATGCATTTGCATCGCAAAGTATTATGATACGCATGTACGCATTACCGAGCCTTTCTACCCGTTCTCTTGATTTCCTGTTTCACGATCCTTGTACCTGTTTCTCGTTCTTGTCCTCACTTAGCCTCTGATGTATTGTTTGCGCCTCGACCGACCCTTTTGCCTGTATTCTCGTTTTTGATCTAGCCTGCCGTTTTGGATTGTTTGCCTGTGTATATTTTGTCTCACTGTATTCTGCACTTTATTAAACTCTATACTTCTGCACATACATCCACCTCCCTCGCGTACGTGACATGGAGATTATTCCATACAATTTTGAACCAACGTGGAGTAAAGAAGAGTCGGAAAGACGACAGGATAAGGACTAGTCCTTTCCACTGGTATTTACATCATTACTGTCACACAATTAAAACGTGCCAGATCAGGCGGCTGGTGGGTTTTCAAAATAATAAATACATATTATACTAAGAGCATTTCCCACATAATCCAGCAAGGGACTCTCCTTGGGACCCATCAACAAGACCTAAAACAAATTACCCAGAACCTCGCCACCCTGTCCAACGCACTCAACCTTCTCACCACACAGATGCAGAGCTGTCAAGCCATGCCTACCCCTGGTCAGCCGTCTCCTACTTCAGCTCCTAGCACCGCCTTTCTCCATGAACTGAGACTTCCAGCACCTCAGCCCCATAATGGAGAACCAGGTACTTGCAGATCATTTTTGTCTCAATGTTCGTTGATCCTAGAACTGCAACCTCTGGCCTTCCCCACAGAATGCTCCCGGGCAAGGACGTGTTATCCTAATGGGCTTCATGGGCAGCTGCCCAGGGCCTCAGCCACTAGGGGGCCTCGGAGGTAGCGAGATCGGAAAATATGAAACGATATTTTCAGAAGTTTTGATCATATTGATAACATTTTTGATGCATTTCGCCACCCGTAAGGAAGCCCACCTTGTCCCGTCACATAAATCACCCATCATTGTCAATATGGTCACTGTCCACCATGTCTTCACACGCTACGCCAGCTTGAGTTCAATGATTTAATTAATGACTTCGCTTTCCAGAAAAGTAGGAAAGTGCCCTTGTAAGTTGACCCATGGCTGTCAAACTGAATGCGCAAAGCTGTGTGCCACTGCTGTTTGGGACATTACGTGTGTGAAAGGATGAAATGTTTCACATAGCCTAACATTTTGAGATTTATTTCTGAGAAGCAAGATATTTTTCTTTCTTTGTTATCGCTCTTTGTTTTCACAAGTTAAAAGTCACCTGGATTCCAAAATGAAAACGAAAGGTTATATACCAAATGAATGTTCTTGTTCTGAATACTAAAGAAACTGTTGTAGGCCTAGGTTATGTTCTTGACATGTTGTTCATTGACTCACTCATTCAAAGGCTTCTTGAGGCTAAACTTTAGTTAACCAGACTTGTTAACTGTGATGTCTGATGGATTTTTTCACCATGCAATTGCCTATTTCACCATTGCTTTTTCTCGATTAAATAGGTGTTGATGGATATAAAGTTTTATCGTTCAATAGTATTTCTAATTGTGCCACTGTCATTATTTAAGTTTCTGTGTCTAGTTAGACAGGCATGTCTGAGGGGGTGAATTTGCTGAGTGCAGTTGACAACAGGCAGGGGTGGGGCCTCGGGGGGGGGGGGGGGGGGTGTCTGCCCAGGGCCTCGGCAAGGGTTAGCATGGCCCTGCTCCCGTGTAGCATATACAATAACGCTCCTCACCAGCAAGGCCAGAGAGTGGGGGACTGCAGTCTGGGATGTCAATGCACCCTTTTGTTCCAGTTTCAAGGATTTCTCCAAGGAGATGAGGTGAACTTTCGATTGCTCTCTGTCCGGCCGGGAGGCTGCCAGAGAGCTCATGGAGCTGCGGCAGGGGTCCCAGGCTACCTCGGATTATGCCATCGAGTTCCGGACGTTGGCGGCTTCCTGTGGTTGGAACGAGAATGCCCAGATCGACGCGTTCCTGCACGGCTTGTCCAACGCCATCAAGGATGAGTTAGTATCATGGGAACTGCCGTCAGACCTCTCCAGCCTCATGGACCTCACCAACCGCATCAACGCTCGGATCCAGCAATGGAAGAGAAAGAAGAACCGCCCCAGATTCACCTCCTCTCCACCTCCCGCCGTGTCCGTCGAACCCATGCAGGTAGACCGGGTTCGGGTGTCAGCGGAGGAATGACATCGCCAGCGGAGCATGGGGGCCTGCTTCTACTGCGGTCAGCTGGGACACATCTGCCGAGCCTGCCCGCTAAAAGGACGAGCACACCAGTGAATCAAGGGGCCCTGGTGGGCAACACTCGGAACCAGTCCCCCGCTAATCATCCGTTACTTCCTGTCATCATTATCCATGAGAACCAGCATCACCACCTCCAGGCCCTCATCGACTCAGGGGTGGACAGGAACCTGATCTGCTCCGCCACTGCCAAGCGTCTGGGAATCCCGCTACTTGCTCTTGACGTCCCTCTCACTGTCCTGACACTCAATGGCACCGGCTTGACCAGCATCAACCACCTTACTGCCCCGCTCACCCTAAGGATTTCCGGTAACCACTCAGAAACCATCCAGCTTCACATCATGAACAACCCCCATGTACCCATCGTCCTAGGATTACCATGGTTAATGCAGCACAATCCCCACCTTAACTGGGCTGACAACACCATCCTAGGCTGGAGCTAGTCCTGCCTAGCCTCCTGTCTGAATTCCACTCTGCCTCCCGCCAAACCACCGCAGCCTTCAGCCAGCGAGTTCCCAGACCTCTTGCACGTGCCTTTGGAATATCTGGATCTCAAATTTGTTTTCAGCAAGACCCAAGCAGTGTCCCTCCCTCCTCCCAGACCCTATGACTGTGGAATCGACCTCCTACCCGGGACAGCGCCACCCAAAGGATGACTCTACTCTCTCTCTCCCATCGAAAGGCAAGCCATGGAGAAGTGCATCACTGAGTCTCTGGCAGCCGGGATCATCCACCCTTCCTCCTCCCCAGCAGGGGCGGGATTCTTCTTCGTGGAGAAGAAAGACAAGTCGCTCCGCCCCTGCATTGACTATCGAGGTCTCAACGCCATCACAGTCAAGAACTGCTACCCACTACCACTCATGACCACGGCCTTTGAACTACTCCAGGGAGCCAAGGTATTCACCAAGCTAGAGCTACGCAATGCATACCATCTCGTCAGGATCAGGGAGGGGGACGAGTGGAAGACGGCCTTTAACACCATTACTGGTCACTACGAGTGCCTCGTGGTCCCTTTTGGCCTGACCAACGCACCCACAGTCTTCCAGGCACTCGTTAACGACATCTTAAGGGACTTCCTAAACATCTTCGTTTTCATGTACCTGGATGACATCCTGATCATCTCCCGCTCCCTGGAGGAATATCGGGGTCATGTCTGGCAGGTCCTTCAGCGCCTGCTAGAGAACAAGTTGTTTGTCAAGGTGGAAAAGAGCAAATTTCACCAAAGCTCTGTCTCGTTTCTGGGATTCATCATCTCCCCGGCAAGGATCCAGATGGACCCCCTCAAGCTCGAGGCAGTTGCCGATTGGCCCACCCTATCTTCGAGACGAGAGCTCCAGTGCTTCCTAGGATTCGCCAACTTCTACAGACACTTCATTCACAACTTCAGCACGGTGGCCGGACTGCTTATTTAAAGGCCATTCTCAGACTCTGTTTTTGCCAGAGCATCTCGTTTGCATCTAGCCGTTTCTGTGCCTCTCTTTCTCCTCATGGTTTTTGTCTCTAGCGATTTTCTCTTGTCTATGGTTTTTGCACTAGTGTTTTTCTGGTTCTTGGTTTTTTGCACTAAGGGTTATTTTTGGTTCATGGTTTTTGCACTAAGGGTCTTTTCTTGTTTATGGTTTTTTGCGCTAGCATTTTTTGTCTTTGCCTGTTTCATGTTTTTGTCAAGTTGTTTGTTCTCATTTTGCCTGGACTATTTTTGCTATTTGTTTTTTCGTCCTGTTTGTTTATCTTTTGCCACACCCTTTCTTCCCTGTATTAAATCATCTTATTTATTGGATTACTGTCTGTGTTCTGTTTTTGGATCCTAACTTCACCATACCTCCACCAGTCCTAACATAACCGAGACAAACTCGAGGTTATTATTCACCGATATTCACTGAGGCAGATAATTGTTTTAGTATAAATACATAGGTGATTTTTTTAAGTCATACTAAAAAATATAATTGATTTCAAACTTCAAAAGCGGCATGCAAATGTAATAACAGCGCGCGCAGACTTGTGTCACTTATCTATGCTGACTCACATAAAATACTTTGTTTTGAAATAGATAAAACAAATCACAATTCCATCTTACCTTTGAATAGTTTTAGACCAAACTTTTATGGCCAAGTCGCTCGAGGTGATTATTGAGAAATAGTCTGAATATTTCAACCAATAAGTGCATGCGATTTTCTATAATCACCTGTGTATTTATACTAACAGGAAATAATTTATCTTGCAGATGTTGCACAATATTAAACTTTATTACAAATTGTTTAAAATAAAGTATGACGTATTGTTCATTAATGACATCACATTTCCTGTGATATAATAGAAATAAAATACTTTGGGACAATATTATTGGACAATAAACAACCAACCCATCATTATTTTCTTATAACAGTGCATCCCGTTATCCTTCATTCCTTGCTTCTATAGTGACTAAGCCTGAGCACCCATGAGGTTCTTATACACCCATATGCAGATGCAGAATTATTCATACAGTACATAAAGCACATTAGCAGGGTCATCAGATAATTTCTAATGAAGCCAAGATAAAATTAGTCATATTATTATTGTGGATTAGGCAAATGTATGACTAATTTGTATAGCATCATTACACTGTTATTTATCAACCACTTTCAACATGTTTTGCACATCTGTTTTTCTGCATCCCATTCTGTTTTGTTTTGAAACACAGTATGTCTGGTGTTTGTTATTCTACTGTATTTCTAATGGTATTTCAGAGTCATCCTTTATTTGGTGTGTTTATTGTTTTGTTTTATCTTTGGTTGATAAATTTCACACTGTCATATAATTTGATAACTTTTAAGTACTACAATGAGAAAAAAAAATAATGTTCACTGATATGCAGAAGGAGAAAATCTGGTAAACCTGTCTGTATTATTTCCCTATTATTGTTATTAACCACAATGTGTTATCATACAACCCCAATTCCAAAAAAGTTGGGATGCTGTGTAAACTGTAAATAAAAACAGAATGTGAAAATTTGCAAATCATGGAAACCCTATATTTAATTGAAAATAGTACAAAGACAATATATCAATTGTTGAAACTGAGGAATTTTATTGTTTTTTTTTTTAAATATATACTCATTTTGAATTTGATGTCAGCAACACATTTCAGAAGAGTTGGGACAGGGGCATGTTTACCACTGTGTTGCATCACCTGTACTTTTAACAACACTCTATAAACGTTTGGGAACTGAGGAGACCAACTGCTGTAGTTTTGAAAGAGAAATGTTGTCCCATTCTTGCCTGATATGCAAGTTCAGTTGCTCAACAGTTCAGGGTCTCCTTTGTCATATTTTGCACTTCATAATGTGCCAAATGGTTTATATGGGAGACAAGTCTGGACTGCAGGCAGGCCAGTTTAACACCTGGACTCTTTTACTACAGAGCCATGCAGTTTTAATATGTGCAGAGAGCGGTTTGGCATTGTCTTGCTGAAAGAAGGAAGGCCTTCTCTGAAAAAGATTTTGTTTGGATGGCAGTATATGTGTCTCTCTGAGAGTGTCTCTCTGCAATTGGGGCCCATTCATCCATTGTGGTGGCTCAGGGGATCGTACGCCGTCTCTCAACCTGGGTTCAAACCCCAGCCTGCCTTACAGAAGAACTCAGACATCATGGACCCAGCAGAGAGCCCAAGCCCTCTTGAGCACAATTAATCATCTTGTATCTGCTGTAAACAGCCAGGAGAAAACTATGCAGTGTCATGAACAAGTTTTGAGCATGTTGAGGGAAATTCTCCAGAAAATTCAAGCCTTCTCTACAATTCTGACTCAAGCTCCTCAAGCCCCTGTTCCTCCCCAACCTCAAGTGCACCAGAGCCTTGCCTGCCTAACCCACAGAGATTCAGTGGAGACCCAGATGAGTGCCGTGTGTTCCTGACACAGTGTTGTTTGACATTCGCTCTACAACCCAGCACCCTCGCCACTGAGTCTTCCTGAGTTGCCTATGTCATCACCCTTCTGACTGGCAGAGCAATCAGACTGGGCAATGGCTTTGCATGACTGGCAAGATCCCATCTGTTCTTCCTTTGACTGTTTTTCAGAGGAAATGCAGAGGGTTTTCAATCCAACAGCCAGTGGCTGGGATGCTGCTAACCAGCTGCTTCAGCTGTACCAGAGGGGTCAGCAGGCTGCAGACTACACCATCTGCTTCCAGACCCTTGCAGCTGAGAGTCGCTGGGGCCAAGAGGCCCTTCTGGCCACCCATTACCAGGGACTGTCTGACCGGATTAAAGATGACTTAGTTTCTTGGGAAGAGATAAAAGATTTGGAGACTTTGATAGCCCGGGTCATTCGTCTGGACAATCATCTTCAAGAGAGGTCCCTAGCTAAGGGCTTCAAAAGGGCATACAGATGAGGGAACATTAATGCCTTTATTGCGATTCACCAGGCCATTTCCAAAGTTCCTGCCCAGAGTTAGTGGGAAAAGGCCAAGCCCCATCCAGCTTAAGGAGGGCTGTGATGGGGTGACCTCCTCTCCTGATCTACCTGTTGCTGGTCTCTTCATTACAATTTCTATTGCCTGGGGTGGTCGGGAGCATTCTCTTAGAGCTTTTGTGGATTCAGGGGCAGCAGCTAATTTTATGGACTCTTCTCTCACTAAGCATCTGTCTATCCCTACCACCAGCCTGGATTCTCCCCTTTCTATAATAGCCTTGGATGGCCAACCTCTGGGTGATGGTTGTGTTCATCAGAGAACTATTGCATTGAGAGTCCTGACTTATAACCATTGTGAAGAGATGCCCTTCTACCTCATCCAGTCCCCACAGTATCCAGTGGTGTTAGGATTTCCTTGGTTAAAGCACCATAACCCACACCTAGACTGGTCTACAAGTTCTGTAATCGAGTGGGGCCCTGCCTGTCACACTTCCTGCCTTTTACATCAACCTGTCCAGTGTTCTGAGTCCTTGTCACCTCCCAAGTTATCCCAAGTTCCCTCTCAGTACCACCACTTGCAGGAAGTGTTCAGCAAGAAGAGAGCAATGGCCCTCCCACCCCATAGGCCCTATAACTGTACCGTTGACCTGCTGCCAGGTACCTCTCCTCCTAGAGGCCACATCCTTTCTTTGTCTGCCCCTGAACAACAGGCTATGGACAGATACATCAAGGAGGCTCTGGCACCAGGTTTCATCTGTTCCTCATCTTCACCTGCTGGGGCGGGTTTCTTCTTTGTGGGGAAGAAAGATGGAGGTCTTTGGCCTTGCATAGATTATCGAGGTCTAAACAAGCTCACTATCCAGAACTGATACCCGATACCCCTCATGGCCTCTGCTTTTGAACTTCTTGAAGGTGCCACCATCTTTACAAAGTTGGACTTGCAAAACGCCTACCATCTCGTACGAATCTGACAAGGCAACAAATGGAAGACAGCCTTTAACAGACCTATCGGGCACTACGAATACCCTTTGGCCTCACCAACACACCAGCTGTCTTCCAGGCTCTTATTAATGATGTCCTTCAGGACATGTTAAATCAGTACGTCTTTGTATATCTTGATGGCATTTTGATCTTTTCCAAGAGCTTACACGAGCATTTCCAACACATTCACCAGGTCTTGAGCCATCTATTGAAGAATGGTCTATTTGTAAAGCCAGAGAAATGTGACTTTCATGTTAAGGAGGTGGCCTTCCTTGGGTTCATCATTTCTGAAGGTAGTGTTCAGACGGAGCCTGGGAAAGTCCAAGCTGTGAATGATGACCCTGAATTCAGTTAAGGAGACCCAAAGGTTCCTGGGCTTTGCAAATTTTTTTATTGTCGTTTTATTCAGGGTTTTAGTTCCATTGCTGGTCCTATTTCTGCTTTGACATGAAAGGATAAGGTGCCCTTTTTTTGGTCCCTTGAGACAGACAAGGCCTTTAACATTCTCAAACAGAAGTTCACCTCCCATTCTCTGTCTGCCCGAGCCAGATTGATCCTTCATTGTGGAGGTGGATACTTCTGATGTGGGAGTAGGAGCAGCTTTGTCACAGATGGCAAGTGATGGGAAATGACATCCCTGTGCATTCTTCTCCCGCAACCTCACGGCCATGGAGAAAAATTGCGATATAGGGAACTGAGAATTACTGGTTGTAAAATTGGTGCTTGAGGAGGAATGGAGGCATTGGTTGGAAGGAGCTCAACATCCTTTCTTAGTCTGGATTGATCATAAAAATTTGGAATACATCCAACAGGCCAAATGGTTCAGTCCAAGACCGGCATGCTGGGCTCTGTTCTTCAACAGGTTTGACTTCACCCTTTCCTACCATCCAGGGACCAAGAATCAGAAGCCTGATGCCCTCTCCCAAGAGTTTCTCTCAGATTCTCCTGAGATCCAGCCTGAGCCCATTCTACCCAGCTGGGTAGAATCTGGTGGCCCAGCATGGAGAAGGATGTTAAAACCTTTGTGGCTGCTTGTTCAGTCTGTGCCAGGAGCAAAGATCCATGTCAGAGTACTCAGGGCATGCTCCACCCCTTACCAATCCCTCAAAGACCATGGTCACACATCTCCTTGGACTTCGTCACAGGCTTACCTTCATCCCAAGGTAACACAGTTATTCTCGTTGTAGTAGACAGATTCTCTAAGACCTACCATTTTCTGCCCCAACCCAAACTTCCCTCTACTGCCAAAACAGCTAGTGTGAACATGTCTTTTGAGTTTTTGGTCTTCCCCAGGACATCATCTCTGATCATGGACCCCAGTTCACCTCCAGCTTCTGGCGGGCATTCTGCAAGCTCATCAGCGCCACCGTCAGTCTATCATCCGGCTTCCACCCACAGTCAAATGGGCAGACAAAGAGACTGAATCAAGACCTGGAGGCCACCCTGAGATGTCCACTGTCATCTAATTCAGCCTCCTGGAGTATCCACCTTCCATGGGCAGAATATGCCCACAACACTCGCAAGTGCAGCTCCACTGGTATGTCTCCATTTGAATGTCTGTTCAAGCCTCCTTTGTTTCCCGAGCAGGAGGAGGATTCTAGTGTCCCTTCAGCCCTGAGTTTTGTGTGGAGGTGTAAGCGGACTTGGAGAAGGACCTGACAAGCTCTGCTTAGAGCTTCCAAGAGGTACCAGGCCCAGGTGAACCGATGGCACAGACCTGCTCCATCCTTCTGCCCTGGGCAGAGGGTTTGGCTGTCTGCCAAGGACCTTCCCCTGAGAGTGGAGAACCAGAAGCTGGCACCTCACTTTGTGGGCCCATTCAAAGTGGAGAGGCAGGTCAATCTAGTCTTTTATTGTCTACAGCTGCCCCGGCCCATGAGGGTCAACCCCACCTTCCACGTATCCCGGTTGCGGCCAGTTATCGCCTCACCGCAGGCCCCCAACCCCAAACCCCCTCCTCCCCATCGAGTCATTGACAGACAGAAAGCTTTCACCGTCCATAGGCTCCTGAATTCTTGCCGGGTCTGGGGTGGGATTCAATACCTGGTGGATTGGGAGGGGTATGGGCCAGAGGAATGGAGTTGGGTCCTGGCTCAGGACATTTTGGACTGTTACCTCATAAAGGACTTTCATTGGGTGCACCCGGATTGCCCTGGGAGCATCAGGAGATGCTTCTAGGGAGGGGGGTCATGTCAGGATTTGGGACTTTTCACACATTGCAGTTCCTCTCTTCCACCACTAGATGTACCCATTTTGCCCATTTGTGTCTGTTTTGCTATTGCTTACACCTGTGTCTAGTTAGCATGGATATATATATATATTGTGTGCCTAGCCTTGTGCTTCTTGCTGAGTTCTACAGTCTGCTGTGCTCCCGAGTATGTTAGCCTTGAGTTTGAGACCTTTTGAGTGCTATTTTTTGACACTGTGCCTTAGTTTCTTAGTGCTCCTTTTTTCTGCTCTCAGTTTTTGGAATATCGTCTGTCATTTTTTTTTTAGCTTCTGTGTTTTTGCTTTTTGCTTTGCATCCATTATCCATAACCGCTTATCCTGTGCAGGGTTGCGGGCAAGCTGGAGCCTATCCCAGCTGATTATGGGTGAGAGACAGGGAGAGACCTGGACAAGTCGCCAGATCATCGCAGGGCTGACACATAGAGATAAACAGCCATTCACACTCTCATTCACACCTACGGTCAATTTAGAGCCACCAATTAGCCTAACCTGCATGTTTTTGAACTGTGTGGGAAACTGGAGCACCCAGAGGAAACCCACGCAGACATGGGGAGAACATGCAAACTCCACACAGAAAGGCCCCCATCAGCCACTGGGCTTGAACTGTCAGGTATGCAAGGTAGGCAGATGTAAGCGCAGAAGTAATCAGTTTAATAATAACAGTGAACAAACACACATAAAGGCAAACAGTCCAAATCAACAGGCAAAATCAAAAACGTGAAACAAGCAAAGGGTCGGGCGAGGCGCAAACAGGATATCGGAGGCAAAGCGAGAATGGGAACAAGAAACAGGCAAAGGAATCAGAAACATGGGTAGAAAGGCTCAGTAATGTGTACTGAAGTAGCGTAATACTTCGTGATGATCATGTATCAGCACAGTCCTTATATAGGTGCACACATAGCTCCTTAATTGACTTCAGGAAGGTTTTGTTTTTCTGTAAAGCTGCTTTGTGACAGTGCCTGTTGTTAAAAGCACTATATAAATAAACTGACTTGATTGTACCCCAGGGCTCCTTGCCCAACATCAGTGCAGTTCGGCAGTGAAAATATCATTAAAACATCTAATGTTTTCACCTTTGTAATAAAAAGGGGGACATTTCTGGTTTTCATGTATTTTGATCATACATTGCATAAAAAGTGGGATTTTCCTCACTGAGTGCACTGTAGGCCGATTCTGCAACTGCTTTAGGTTAACATTAATTAAAGACAATGTGAAAGTCTCTGTTATGGGTACATAGTTAGATTTATAGACTCTTAAATTGTAGACTAGCTGAAATATGTTTTAGACCCATGAAAGTAAATATATTAAATTAATTATCATATATGCCACTAGCAATGGACAATGTATTTAAAAATATACAAAACACACAACACAATTTAAATAAAACAGTTTACTTCAGTCCAAGCAATTTCAAGGTATGGTAACATTATTATTATTATTATTATTATTATTATTATTATTATTATTATTAAGGGAGAACAGCCATTCACTGGTCCTGTTATCAGAACTGCCATTCAGTAGTCTTGATAATCTGGAGTAAAAGCAGAAGAGATCATGAGCAAATTAGACAATAGTGCATGTAAAATAGGCCATGGGCCAGAAGGCCCTGCAATGTACCCCCCACCTCCTACCTTGAAAGGTCTGGCTTGTTAACTGACGGCTGCATTTGACACTGTGGAGCATAGGATCCTTTTAGCACGACTTGAACAGTGAGTAGGCATTACAGGTCCTGCTCTTTTATGGTTCCAGTCCTACCTGACTGATCGGAGCTTTTTTGTGCAGTTAGGGGAATTTAGCTCAACCTCAGCCCCTCTTACTTCCGGGGTCCCTCAAGGCTCCATTTTAGCCCCTATTTTATTCCTGCTCTATATGCTACCACTGGGTTCAATATTCAAAAAATATAATCTTTCTTTTCATTGCTATGCTGACGATGTTCAGATCTACTTCCCCTTAAAATCTACAGACAATGGCTCGACAAAGACACTGCTGGAATGCTTAAATGATATAAAATCCTGGATGGCCAGAAACTTTTTAAACTTAAACGAAAATAAGACAGAGATCATAATGTTTGGGTGTGATCCATTGGATAGTATGGCAGATGTTCTTGGTCCACTAACACCAAACATTCGGTCATCTGTAAAAAACCTTGGCATGATCTTTGACACCAGACTTAAGTTTGATCAGCAGATTGTAAAAACCAGCTTCTTCCACCTAAGGATTTTATCTAAAGTTAAGGGCTATCATTCCCGGAGAGACCTGGAGACTGTAACTCATGCTTTTATTAACACACGACTGGATTACTATAACTCACTTTATGTTGGCCTGGATCACACTTTGTTACATCGCCTGCAGCTTGTGCAGAACGCAGCAGCCCGCCTTCTTACTGAGTCACGCAAACATGATCATATTTCCCCAGTCTTAGCCTCACTCCACTGGCTCCCGGTCTCATTTAGGATTGATTTTAAGATTTTAATGTTTGTTTTCAAAGTTCTTAATGGGCTGGCCCCCCAGTACTTGACCGAGTTGCTACACATTCATGCCCCTGGAAGAACATTAAGATCAGCAAATCAGCTGCTTCTGACTGTACCCAAATCTTGACTAAAGACCAAAGGTGATTGAGCCTTTGGGTTGGCTGCTCCTAGGTTTTGGAACAGTCTGCCATGGCACATTAGATTGGCTGACTCCACTGAGGTTTTTAAATCCTCTTTAAAAACTCATCTTTTCTCTATGGTTTTTAATTGACCTGGCACCTTTTTTTATTTTATTTGTATATTTATTTTATATTTGTATTTTATTGTATTACATTTTCTTTTATGTATGTATTTTATGGCCTTTTTAAGTTTGGTATTTTATTACTTTTACTTTACGTCTGCCTTATTTTTATTTTATTTCAAGTTATTACTGTTCTACCGATCTGTGCAGCACTTTGGTCAGTTTCAGTTCTTTTAAAGTGCTTTATAAATAAAGTTTGAGTTGAGTTGAGCTAAGTTGAGTTAACACTGAAAAAGGGCTGAAAAAGGTGGTTAGGATGCACTTACCTTTTTCAGCCCTACTATTAAGGGAAAACAGAATGCCCTCTGGCCCGCGGCTTAAAACACTCAACCTAAAGACTGTTAACTACGTAAAATAATTATACAACCCCGATTCCAAAAAAGTTGGGACAAAGTACAAATTGTAAATAAAAACGGAATGCAATAATTTACAAATCTCAAAAACTGATATTGTATTCACAATAGAACATAGACAACATATTAAATGTCGAAAGTGAGACATTTTGAAATTTCATGCCAAATATTGGTTCATTTGAAATTTCATGACAGCAACACATCTCAAAAAAGTTGGGATGGGGCAATAAGAGGCTGGAAAAGTTAAAGGTACAAAAAAGGAACAGCTGGAGGACCAAATTGCAACTCATTAGGTCAATTGGCAATAGGTCATTAACATGACTGGGTATAAAAAGAGCATCTTGGAGTGGCAGCGGCTCTCAGAAGTAAAGATGGGAAGAGGATCACCAATCCCCCTAATTCTGCGCCAACAAATAGTGGAGCAATATCAGAAAGGAGTTCGACAGTGTAAAATTGCAAAGAGTTTGAACATATCATCATCTACAGTGGATAATATCATCAAAAGATTCAAAGAATCTGGAAGAATCTCTGTACGTAAGGGTCAAGGCCGGAAAACCATACTGGGTGCCCGTGATCTTCGGGCCCTTAGATGGCACTGCATCACATACAGGCATGCTTCTGTATTGGAAATCACAGAATGGGCTCAGGAATATTTCCAGAGAACATTATCTGTGAACACAATTCACCGTGCCAGCCACTGTTGCCAGCTAAAACTTTATAGTTCAAAGAAGAAGCCGTATCTAAACATGATCCAGAAGCGCAGACGTCTTCTCTGGGCCAAGGCTCATTTAAAATGGACTGTGGCAAAGTGGAAAACTGTTCTGTGGTCAGACGAATCAAAATTTGAATTTCTTTATGGAAATCAGGGACGCCATGTCATTCAGACTAAAGAGGAGAAGGACGACCCAAGTTGTTATCAGCGCTCAGTTCAGAAGCCTGCATCTCTGATGGTATGAGGTTGAATTAGTGCGTGTGGCATGGGCAGCTTACACATCTGGAAAGACACCATCAATGCTGAAAGGTATATCCAGGTTCTAGAGCAACATATGCTCCCATCCAGACGACCTCTCTTTCAGGGAAGACCTTGCATTTTCCAACATGACAATGCCAAACCACATACTGCATCAATTACAGCATCATGGCTGCATAGAAGAAGGGTCCGGGTACTGAACTGGCCAGCCTGCAGTCCAGCTCTTTCACCCATAGAAAGCATTTGGTGCATCATAAAACGGAAGATACGACAAAAAAGACCTGAGACAGTTGAGCAACTAGAATCCTACATTAGACAAGAATGGGTTAACATTCCTATCCCTAAACTTGAGCAACTTGTCTGCTCAGTCCCCAGACGTTTACAGACTGTTGTAAAGAGAAAAGGGGATGTCTCACAGTGGTAAAGATGGCCTTGTCCCAACTTTTTTGAGATGTGTTGTTGTCATGAAATTTAAAATCACCTAATTTTTCTCTTTAAATGATACATTTTCTCAGTTTAAACATTTGATATGTCATCTATGTTCTATTCTGAATAAAATATGGAATTTTGAAGCTTCCACATCATTGCATTCTGTTTTTATTTACAATTTGTACTTTGTCCCAACTTTTTTGGAATCGGGGTTTTACCAACCTAGTCAGTGTATTTCTCAGAATTTCTCTGTGTATTTTCTTCAGGTATTCTCTGTGTATTTTGATTTTGTTCAGCTTCACCATGAGCTTCTGGCTCCGCTAAAAAGTTGTTCCTCAGCTCCAGCAATCAAAATACTGGAAAGGCTATCATCAGAGGTGTTCTAGAACATCTCTTCTATTGGTCTGAGCCCATTTTAAAATGATCCACAAAACAATACATGAGGTATCTGCTGAAATCTGGTAATGTTTCGGTCTGGTTTTTTTTGGGGGGGTGGGGTGTCCTGTCAGTCATGGTTAAAAACGGGGACATTTCCAGGGACAGCTCCAGCAAGGGACAGGGCACCAAAAACGGGGACTGTCCCCGGAAAACGGGGACGTCTGGTCACCCTATAAGAGTGAAGGCTCTTATAACGTTAACATAAGTGTTATGTTCAGGTGTCCACCAACTTTGGCCATATAGTGTATCTGTCTTCGTGTAGAACTGGAATGCTTTCTGCTTTATTTGTTTATGTGATGTGATATTATTGATATTCACATTTAAGGACATTTAATCAGGAAACATTCACCTGAATAGAATCTTGGGTCCATAAAATGATGTAAAGTTGTATTTATCAGCCAATTTTAACTCACTAGACTCTGCTGACGTACTCACCTTTCTGACCTGGTGTATGGAAATAACTTTTTACTATATTATTCCTACCAGTAGATGGCAGCAACATTGTACGTTTACTGCTCAACTTCTGGTTATGATGGAATTTTGTGTTCTCTCTCTCTCCTCTCTCTCTCTCCTATTTTTTAACATATAAGAATATGTTATACATCAGAATATTGATGTTTTATTTTTCCGAACTTGTCCTATTTGTTTAGTAAACTCGGTTCTTTAGTCCTTCTGTTTGTACTCGCCTCTTTCACATATCCCACAATCCACTGCGCGCTTGGGAACTTCCGGTGGCCAGGCTCAGGCTGCTGATCACGGTACAAAAACCAGTATTGGGCGATATAATCAGTTTCGATATTCAAATATTATTACAGGTTTACATGGTCTCACAGATTTAATCAAGATTACTGTTGCTCTAAATGACTGCACATTTGCAGTTTGTCTCATCTCATCATCTCTAGCCGCTTTATCCTGTTCGACAGGGTCGCAGGCAAGCTGGAGCCTATCCCAGCTGACTACGGGCGAAAGGCGGGGTACACCCTGGACAAGTCGCCAGGTCATCACAGGGCTGACACATAGACACAGACAACCATTCACACTCACATTCACACCTATGGTCAATTTAGAGTCACCAGTTAACCTAACCTGCATGTCTTTGGACTGTGGGGGAAACCGGAGCACCCGGAGGAAACCCACGCGGACACGGAGAGAACATGCAAACTCCACACAGAAAGGCCCTTGCCAGCCACGGGGCTCGAACCCGGACCTTCTTGCTGTGAGGCGACAGCGCTAACCACTACACCATCGTGCCGCCCTTGCAGTTTGTCATAAATATATAAATATACAGTGGTGTGAAAAAGTGTTTGCCCCCTTCCTGATTTCTTTATTTTTTTGCATGTTTGTCACACTTAAATGTTTCAGATCATCAAACAAATTTAAATATTGGACAAAGATAACACAAGTAAACACAAAATGCAGTTTTTAAATGAAGGTTTTTATTATTAAGGGGGAAAACATCCAAACCTACATGACCCTGTGTGAAAAAGTGATTGCCCCCCGTTAAAACATAAATTAACTGTGGTTTATCACATCTTTGGAAAGCTGAGTTCAATTTCTCTAGCCACACCCAGGCTTGATTACTGCCACACCTGTCCTCAATCAAGAAATCACTTAAATAGGACCTGCCTGACAAAGTAAAGTAGACCAAAAGATCCTCAAAAGCTAGACATCATGCTGCGATCCAAAGAAATTCAGGAACAAATGAGAAACAAAGTAATTGAGATCTATCAATCGGGAAAAGGTTATAAAGCCATTTCTAAAACTTTGGGACTCCAGCGAACCACAGTGAGAGCCATTATCCACAAATGGTGACAACATGGAACAGTGGTGAACCTTCCCAGGAGTGGCCGGCCGACCAAAATTACCCCAAAAGCGCAGCGACGACTCATCCAAGAGGTCACAAAAGACCCCACAACAACATCCAAAGAACTGCAGGCCTCACTTGCCTCAGTTAAGGTCAGTGTTCATGACTCCACCATAACAAAGAGACTGGGCAAAAATGGCCTGCATGGCAGAGTTCTAAGATGAAAACCACTGCTGAGCAAAAAGAACATAAAGGCTCGTCTCAGTTTTGACAGAAAACATCTTGATGATCCTCAAGACTTTTGGGAAAATACTCTGTGGACTGACAAGACAAAAGTTGAACTTTTTGGAAGGTGTATGTCCCATTACATCTGGCGTAAAAGTAACACAGCATTTCAGAAAAGGAACATCATACCAACAGTAAAATATGGTAGTGGTAGTGTGATGGTCTGGGGCTGTTTTGCTGCTTCAGGACCTGGAAGACTTGCTGTAAATGGAACCATGAATTCTGCTGTCTACCAAAAAATCCTGAAGGAGAATGTCTGACCATCTGTTCGTGACCTCAAGCTGAAGCGCACTTGGGTTCTGCAGCAGGACAATGATCCAAAACACACCAGCAAGTCCACCTCTGAATGGCTTAAGAAAAACAAAATGAAGACTTTGGAGTAGCCTAGTCAAAGTCCTGACCTGAATCTGATTGAGATGCTATGGCATGACCTTAAAAAGGCACTTCATGTTCGAAAACCCTCCAATGTGGCTGAATTACAACAATTCTGAGTGGGCCAAAATTCCTCCACAGCGCAGTAAAAGACTCATTGCCAGTTAT
Organism: Neoarius graeffei; assembly: GCF_027579695.1. Taxonomy (NCBI): domain Eukaryota; kingdom Metazoa; phylum Chordata; class Actinopteri; order Siluriformes; family Ariidae; genus Neoarius; species Neoarius graeffei. The sequence continues at coordinate 47,758,440 of NC_083576.1, forward strand.
CGCAAATGCTTGATTGCAGTTATTGCTGCTAAGGGTGGCCCAACCAGTTATTAGGTTTAGGGGGCAATCACTTTTTCACACAGGGTCATGTAGGTTTGGATTTTTTTTCCCCTTTAATAATAAAAACCTTCATTTAAAAACTGCATTTTGTGTTTACTTGTGTTATCTTTGTCTAATATTTAAATTTGTTTGATGATCTGAAACATGGCGGCACAGTGGTGTAGTGGTTAGCGCTGTCGCCGCACAGCAAGAAGGTCCGGGTTCGAGCCCCGTGGCCGGCGAGGGCCTTTCTGTGCGGAGTTTGCATGTTCTCCCTGTGTCCGCGTGGGTTTCCTCCGGGTGCTCCGGTTTCCCCCACAGTCCAAAGACATGCAGGTTAGGTTAACTGGTGACTCTAAATTGACCGTAGGTGTGAATGTGAGTGTGAATGGTTGTCTGTGTCTATGTGTCAGCCCTGTGATGACCTGGCGACTTGTCCAGGGTGTACCCCGCCTTTCGCCCGTAGTCAGCTGGGATAGGCTCCAGCTTGCCTGTGACCCTGTAGAAGGATAAAGCGGCTAGAGATAATGAGATGAGATGAGATCTGAAACATGGCGGCACAGTGGTGTAGTGGTTAGCGCTGTCGCCGCACAGCAAGAAGGTCCGGGTTCGAGCCCCGTGGCCGGCGAGGGCCTTTCTGTGCGGAGTTTGCATGTTCTCCCTGTGTCCGCGTGGGTTTCCTCCGGGTGCTCCGGTTTCCCCCACAGTCCAAAGACATGCAGGTTAGGTTAACTGGTGACTCTAAATTGACCGTAGGTGTGAATGTGAGTGTGAATGGTTGTCTGTGTCTATGTGTCAGCCTTGTGATGACCTGGCGACTTGTCCAGGGTGTACCCCGCCTTTCGCCCGTAGTCAGCTGGGATAGGCTCCAGCTTGCCTGCGACCCTGTAGAACAGGATAAAGCGGCTAGAGATAATGAGATGAGATGGGATCTGAAACATTTAAGTGTGACAAACATCAGGAAGGGGGCAAACACTTTTTCACACCAATGTACACTGTTAATGTTGTTGGCCAGAGCTATAGTGCTGAGTAGCTGGAACATCTATTTCATGTAAATAGTGCAGAGAGTGAAAGTGAAAGGGTTGTATGGGCGATTAATATAAGGATGACCAATTAAAATCTTCTGTGCTGACGAAAAATACCAAGGAATCAGTCACTAGACATTATAAAAATAACATCACATTTCTACATCACAAGCCTAACATCACAAGCCTAACAACATCACAAGCCTCATAACATCACATTTCAGCTTGCATCTGATATTTAAACATCGAAACTGATGACAAATTATAAATATGTAATCATTTCAAGCAGTATTAATCTTGGGGAAAAAAACTGTAAGGCCATGTAAGCCTGTAATAATATTTGAACATCAAAAATGATTATCTAGCCCAATATTGGGTTTTGTACTGTTTTCAGCAGCCTGGGCCTGGCCACCAGAAGTTCCCAACCACGCAGTGGATTGTGGGATATGTGAAAGAGGTGAACACTGAGCTCTATGCTGTAGAGACGAGTGAAGCCAGCTGGCCGCCATATTACCACTCACATCTCATGTATTTGGTTTGTGTTAAACCGTCGTATCCGATCAAATTTGCTCCAAGAATAGTATTGCCTGACAATACTTCCTTTCTATTTAGGAACCAACGTGGCGGTCCTTCAGAAAGCCAAGTCTACCAGCATCGAGGTCATGTTGCTCAAGACACAACTTAGGTGGGCAGGACATGTGTCCAGAATGGAGGACCACCACGTTCCAAAAATTGTTCTCTGTGGTGAACTATCAACCAGGTGGCGCAAGAGAGGGGCACTCCAGAAGAGGTACAAAGACATCCTGAAAAGTTCCCTCACCAACTGTCATATTAATCCCTGTGACTGGTCTTCACACGCTGCTGACCACAAGAGCTGGCGAAACACCATTCACGGTGCGGTCAAGACCTTTGAGTGTGCCAGATGGGCCAACCTAGAGGACAAAAGGTCAAAGAGGAAGAACAAGGTGCCCTCTACTACCACTACTACAAGCACACTCATACCGTCTACTCCCACACCCAACCAGTCATTCACCTGCACCTGCTGCAACTGGATCTGCCTCTCCAGAATCGGGCTCACCAGCCATCAGCGGGCGTGCAACAGACGTGGACAACACCCTTCATGATCTTTGTTCACGAAGCCAAGCCATGATGATGATTTAGGACAGTTGTTGAAATAGGATTATTTTTTTCATGTTATTTGCTATTTTCACTTCATTCTCACAGTCATGTCTTAACAGTATTTATTAGTCACATAATTCACTGTCATTTTAGACACAAACGATTCAATCTTGATGCTTTTTCTTTTAAAGACCATGCAAATGGGGTAACCGTATACAGCTACAATGTTCATCGTAGATATCAATGTCAGATTTAAAAAAAAAAAAACAGACAAGATGATGAGACAGATTTTCTGGTATTTTTTTCCTCTTTCACGCTTGCAAACCTTCCCCCACAGTCCAAAGACATGCTGGTTAGGTTAACTGGTGACTCTAAATTGACCGTAGGTGTGAATGTGAGTGTGAATGGTTGTGTCGGCCCTGTGATGACCTGGCGACTTGTCCAGGGTGTACCCCGCCTTTCGCCCGTAGTCAGCTAGGATAGGCTCCAGCTTGCCTGCGACCCTGCAGAACAGGATAAAGCGGCTAGAGATGATGAGATGAGACGAGACTCTTGCAAACCATTGTAAAATGCTATGGGGGTCCACACAAATGGCACTGTGCACACACGTGTAAAAACGATCACACACTATCGATACTGACAGGTGAAATGTCCGTCCACAACATTTGATTTGACGGTTTATACAGTTCACTTCTGCACATGCAGGCATTTTTATTGTAATTTTTCTCACCAGCTACATAAATAACCTGTCCAGTTTTGTGTAGCTTCCAGTAGTCTAAATGACCGTTTCACTCGGTGATGTGAGTGGTAAGATGGCGGCCAGATGACTTCACTCTGACGAGCCAATGAGCGCCTCAGATTTTCATAGAGCTCAGTGGGGGCGAACGACTGTTGTTTGTACTGTACTGGTGACGTCACTAGTGAGCTGTCATATCTACCTACATCCGCCTGCACTGGATCACGGAACTAGAGCAAGTTATTTTCTGCAGTTTAAACTGTTACTACTGATAGCGAGTAAATAAACTGTATCAAGTGAGAGAAAAAAAAAAGGAAATCATTCAGATGTGTGTTTAGCTTTGTAGCTAACCGGACAGTAACTTCGACACAGAGAGGTAACTTGTTTACATTTTGTTCTTGTTTATTGGACTGTGTTGTTAGCTGGTCCTGTGTAACTCACTCGCTCAGCTCACTTTAACAGACAAATGTACATTATTTATCAAGTATTCTTCTGACTTAATGTTTGTATTGACTAGCTGTGAGATATACTCGCACCGCTGTGAGCTACTGACCTCCTCAAAAATGCACACAATATAAAGTATTCTACACAGATATGACTTCCTTTCTGAGGTGATGGATTTTTTTTTAATAACCTGAAATTGTTAGTGTAAGATTGTATCCTTAAGGGGAAAAAAACCCCAAAACATACCGTGGAGTTACAGAAAGAATGCATTTTTTTTTGTTTTCATTTGTAGTAGAGCGGCAGCTACAATTATCGACACCTTAACAATCTTTTGGCCGTTGCAAAAGTAGAAAAAACTTTCAATACGTAAATTGTGCATGAATAATTATTCAAACTTCCACTGGAAAAAATGAGTTGTTTCCCGATTACTTAGTGTGTCAGATCACGTGACACCAGTCCACAGTTATCGACACCTTTGTCCACAGTTATCGACACCTTTGTCCACAGTAATCGACACCTTTGTCCACAGTTATCGACACCTTTGTCCACAGTAATCGACACCGTTCCAGTTATCGACACCTTTGTCCACAGTAATCGACACCTTTGTCCACAGTAATCGACACCTTTGTCCACAGTTATCGACACCTTTGTCCACAGTTATCGACACCTTTGTCCACAGTTATCGACACCTTTGTCCACAGTTATCGACACCTTTGTCCACAGTTATCGACACCTTTGTCCACAGTTATCGACACCGTTCCAGTTATCGACACCTTTGTCCACAGTTATCGACACTTTTGTCCACTGCTACGGAGACTGTTACCTTGCCATGGTGTAGCAGCTTGAGTGTCTCTATGACCCTAAGAGCGTATGCCGGTGGGGGCCTTCGGGTCCCCGGTAGTTTTAAACCTGCCGGACTCGGTCGAGGGTGAGAGACCAGATGAACAACAGTCTAGGGTCCATGCCCCTGTAAGAACTGAGCCTCGAGTGCAACAGCCTGTCTCTGACAAAGCATAGAGGTACCATAGCACCTGAACGGATGAGTTCCATCAGCGCGCAACAAGTAACATCATCAACAGGAACCAACGGTCAGCTATGGAGAGTGTGCTGAGCATACCACCTTTGAGGACGCAACAGAGCTACATGCTAACTCTAGTCGGCCAGCATGCTTGGGTCAGTACCGTCAGGTGTCAGCCCGCTGACTCTTTCTTTGACCGCTTCACATATGTCACAGTGATATGCGGCTCTCGTAGTGCCACTCTGTGACAACACTCGTGAAGGACGCAAGCACGGAAGTGGGCAGCCTGCTTGCTCGTGAGCAAAGGCCAGCAACCTTGGCTCATGAAACCTGAAACCCGCTACGAACTCTACACAAAGACAACGACAACAACCTCCATGTTAGGGGTGGGCGATATGGCAAAAATGTCATATCACGATTTTTTAACATAAAATCTCGATTTCGATTTTTTATCATGATCTTCCATCGAAAAAAACCCAAAAACAGGCATTTTGGGGCTACAAACCTTTCTGAACAGATTTTAATGAATAGTAGCAATTTTGCATGTGCAAACATTGTAAACACACTAATAACACTGATAAAGTGCACTATTGGTTGTGAAGACAACAACACTAAGTAAACATCACTCTGATAAAGTGAACATCCTCACTCTGATAAAGTAAACATCACTCTGATAAAGTGCATTCTTAGAATATAAAAAAAGAAAGTAAAATATGAAATGTTGAATAACACACAGTCTTCAGTTATTTTGAAATGATTTAAGTATCAAAACACCAAATAGCTTTTTGAAAATGGTCCAGACTGGTGGTGGGGAGGCTTCTGCATAGCTTTATTGTGGCTGTTTGAATGTTGCTAGCACCAGCCTCTTGTGCTCGAAATGTAGTTTATATTTAAAGAAGCCTTCCCCAAACTTGACAGCCAGAGACCTCTGCCCTCTCCCCAAAGAACCAGCGCGGGCACGGTGCGCCAGCCCCGCGCCTCGGGACGTAATTCACCACGAGGCGCACCGCGGGGCTCCGCTTAGGTTTCGTTTCTATCCTGGGCTCCAGCCCGACTTTACAGCACCTTGGGACAAAGAGCCACGGTGCTCGGCTTTAGTTTCGTTTTCCCATCGGCGGCTCCAGCCCCACTTTGGACGCCCGTAGCTCGGGCAGGGGAGGTCCCAGCCTCCCCAAGCTTAGAATGTGTAGATTCCATTTCTGACAATAAATTCCGTTTCAGATGCATAATTCCGCGATTTCCGTCCGTTTTCCGCGATCGCGGATTTTCAGTCCCTCTACAGGTTAAGGACGTCTTACGTCTGCCACGTCGGCGGGAACCAGCATAGAACATCAAGTTATTGTACCCAAAGGGAAAAAAAGTTATTGCGCTCATTGGCCAAGGCGATCTATACGATTTCTCCACTTTGGCAGATCGTCTGCGATCTTCTACTCGTTCTTATTCTTAACGATTTTATATCGTCAGATCGCACACCCCTACTCCATGTTGCATTCTTGGGCAGCCATCCGGCATTTATGACGAGCCTCGGGCAAATCCACCCGGAACCCCTGTCTCTGACACACCCAGATGTGCACGTAACATCATATCTCAGGTCAAACTTGCATCTTGGAATGTGCGCACACTATCAGACGCTTCTACGTCATGCCATCAGGCCCCAGAGCGAAGATCAGCTCTTGTTGCAACTGAGCTAGAGCGACTAAACATCGACATTGCCTGCTTGAGCAAGTGCCGCATCCCGGGAGAAGGAGAGTTTACCGATGGCAACTACTCATTTTACCACTCTGGTTGTAGTTGTGAACAGCCAAAAATGGAAGGAGTTGCTATTGTTATGAAGACAAAGTAGTGTCCCTCTATCATCAGCTGGTCTGGTGTCAACTCGAGGATGATGACCATGCAAGTTAAACTTGGAAGACACTGCAACGCCACCATTATAAGTGTCTATGCCCCCACCTTCAAGAGGCCCATGGAAGAGAAGATGCTCTTTTACGATCGACTGTCAACCCTGCTGTCAAAAGTCCCCAAAGGTGATAGATTATTTCTGCTGGGTGATTTTAATGCCAGAGTAGGATCTGACACAGCGACATGGCTAAACACCATCGGCCCGCACGGTCTTGGAGATGCTAACTCACAGGGCCACATGCTTCTCGAGATGTGTACCAGGTTTGGACTTACCATCACTAACACCTTGTTTGCCCATCCCGACATCCACAAGGGCACCTGGAAGCACCCCCGATCCAACAGATGGCATATGATCGACTTCATCCTTGTCAGCCACCACTTCAAGAGCGATGTTATTGACTCTCGTGCGGCGCAGTGCTGATTGTTGGACGGACCACAGGTTGGTCTGTGCACATCTTAAACTCAAATTCCACATCTCAAGACAAGCTAGAAGAAATGCAGGTCCAAAGAGACTGAACACCAATGCTCTAAAAGACCTGGATACCAGACGAAAGCTCCAAGAGAAGTTTGCCAATGATCTGACCAACATCGATCACTCAGACCTTGATGAGCACTGGGATATACTAAAGAACACCATTTACAACACATCCAAGGAAACTTTAGGCATCCAGAAAAGGAGGCATCGCGACTGGTTCGATGAAAATGACCACACCAAGACACTACTTGAGGAGAAACACCAAGCTTTCAAAGCATACCTCAGTGAAAACAGCCTACAGTCTAAACGCAGATACCAACTAGCTAGGAACAAGTGCCAGAAAGAATTGCGCAACATGAAAAACAAATGGTGGCTTGACCAAGCCAAAGATATTGAATCCTGTGCTGAGTGTCATGACTCCAAAGGGTTTTTCAAGGCAATCAAATTAGTCACGCAGAGAATAACATCTGGCCTCAGCGCCATCAATGACAACTTGGGCAACCGCCTCACAGAGAAGAGTGACATTCTCGGCCGATGGCAGGAGCGCTTCAGCAATCTTCTGAACCAGCAAAGCACTGCTGACCCCACTGCTCTTGACAGCATTCCACAAGAGGAAGTGATCACCAGTCTGGAAGAAGTCCCCATGATAGAAGAACTTGTAAAGGCCCTCAAGCAGCTGGCCCCAGACAAAGCCCCAGGACCTGATTCCATCCCCAGTGATGTCCTCAAGGCTGGTGGAGAACCCCTACTCCGAGAGCTGCACTCACTCCTAACTACCATCTGGGAAGAGGAAAGGGTCCCTCAGGACTTTAAAGACGGAGACATTGTTACCCTCTACAAAAAGGAGTGTCACTTCACATGTAGTAACTATCAAGGTAAACCTTACTGGCTATGGTAGGCAAGCTTTACGCTAGAGTCATACTGAACAGAATCCGGCCCTTGGTTGAACGACATCTACAGTGGTGCTTGAAAGTTTGTGAACCCTTTAGAATTTTCTACATTTCTGCATAAATATGACCTAAAACATCATCAGATTATCACACAAGTCCTAAAAGTAAATAAAGAGAATCCAGTTAAACAAATGAGACAAAAATATTATACTTGGTCATTTATTTATTGAGGAAAATGATCCAATATTACATATCTGTGAGTGGCAAAAGTATGTGAACCTTTGCTTTCAGTATCTGGTGCAGCAATAACTGCAACTAAATGTTTCCGGTAACTGTTGATCAGTCCTGCGGACCGGCTTGGAGGAATTTTAGCCCATTCCTCCGTACAGAACAGCTTCAACTCTGGGATGTTGGTGGGTTTCCTCACATGAACTGCTCGCTTCAGGTCCTTCCACAACATCTCGATTGGATTAAGGTCAGGACTTTGACTTGGCCATTCCAAAACATTAACTTTATTCTTCTTTAACCATTCTTTGGTAGAACGACTTGTGTGCTTAGGGTCATTGTCTTGCTGCATGACCCACCTTCTCTTGAGATTCAGTTCATGGACAGATGTCCTGATGTTTTCCTTTAGAATTCGCTGGTATAATTCAGAATTCATTGTTCCATCAATGATGGCAAGCCGTCCTGGCCCAGATGCAGCAAAACAGGCCCAAACCATGATACTACTACCACCATGTTTCACAGATGGGATCAGGTTCTTATGCTGGAATGCAGTGTTTTTCTTTCTCCAAACATAACGCTTCACATTTAAACCAAAACGTTCTATTTTGGTCTCATCCGTCCACAAAACATTTTTCCAATAGCCTTCTGGCTTGTCCACATGATCTTTAGCAAACTGCAGACGAGCAGCAGTGCTCTTTTTGGAGAGCAGTGGTTTTCTCCTTGCAACCCTGCCATGCACACCATTGTTGTTCAGTGTTCTCCTGATGGTGGACTCATGAACATTAACATTAGCCAATGTGATGGAGGCCTTCACTTACTTAGAAGTTACCCTGGGGTCCTTTGTGACCTCGCCGACTATTACACGCCTTGCTTTTGGGGTGATCTTTGTTGGTTGACCACTTTTGGGGAGGGTAACAATGGTCTTGAATTTCCTCCATTTGTACACAATCTGTCTGACTGTGTATTGGTGGAGTCCAAACTCTTTAGAGATGGTTTTGTAACCTTTTCCAGCCTGATGAGCATCAACAACGCTTTTTCTGAGGTCCTCAGAAATCTCCTTTGTTCGTGCCATGATACACTTCCACAAACATGTGTTGTGAAGATCAGACTTTGATAGATCCCTGTTCTTTAAATAAAACAGGGTGCCCGCTCACACCTGATTTGTCATCCCATTGATTGAAAACACCTGACTCTAATTTCACCTTCAAATTAACTGCTAATCCTAGAGGTTCACATACTTTTGCCACTCACAGATATATAATATTGGATCATTTTCCTCAATAAATAAATGACCAAGTATAATATTTTTGTCTCATTTGTTTAACTGGGTTCTCTTTATCTACTTTTAGGACTTGTGTGAAAATCTGATGATGTTTTAGGTCATATTTATGCAGAAATATAGAAAATTCTAAAGGGTTCACAAACTTTCAAGCACCACTGTACCTGAAGTTCAGTGTAGCTTTAGAGGCGACAGATCCACGAATGACATGATATTTGCCTTACGCCAACTCATGGAGAAGAGCAGGGAACAACACCGTGAGCTCCACATAATATTCCTGGACCTGGTGAAAGCCTTCGACACCGTCAACAGACCGCTCATGTGGAGCCTGCTGTTAAAAATTGGGGTCCCAGCCAAGGTAGTTAACATCATCCGCAGCTTCCATGATGGCATGAAAGCAAGAGTCTCAATAAATGGAGAATTCACAGACCCATTTGAAGTAACAGCCAGGCTCAGACAGGGGTGCATTCTTGCACCAACCTTGTTTATCCTATTCTTCACCTTTGTACTCAGGCACGCCTTCAAGGAGCTGCCAGGTTTTGGGGTGACCATCAAGCATAAGCAGGATGGCAAACTGTTTAATACCAGACGCCTGAAGAACAAGTCGGTGCCCACCACCACCATGGGAGTATTTCTATATGCTGACGATGCAACTGTTGCTACTGATAATGTTGAAGATCTCCAGACAGCCACCAACTCATTAAACTGTGCATGCAACAGTTGGGGACTAACAATCAGCAAGCCGAAGACAGAGGTATTACATCAAAACTGTGCGGACCCTCCTCCACTCATGCTTGATGACCATCAGCTCAAGAGGGCCAACAAGTTCACCTACTTGGGTAATGTAATGACTGATGATGCATCACTAGATAATGAAATCAGCAGGAGGATATCAAGGGCTGCAGCTGCATACAAGTCCCTCAAATCCAGGTGCTGGGACAGATCAGGGCTGTCTATTACAACAAAGCTCACAGTCTATCAAGCTGTCATTCTCCCAACGCTCCTCTATGGTAGTGAATCATGTGCCACCTTTGCCAAGCACATCCACAGGCTTGAGGTATTCCATCAGCAGTCCCTCCGGCGCATTATGAATATCAGGTGGTGGCAGCATGTCACAAACCAGGAGGTCCTGTCCAGAGCAAAGACCACCACAGTAGAAACCATGCTAAGAGGCAATAGGCTGAGATGGTTGGGACATGTGTGCAGGATGGAAGAACATCGCATCCCCAAACAACTTCTGTTCGGAGAACTCAAGAATGGCTCCCGAAATCGCGGCAGACCCCTAAAAAGATGGAAAGACTGTGCCAGGGGACTGTGGTCTTCCAGGAGACCGCAGACCGAGACAAGTGGCGTCACAACCTAAGATGGGGCAAGACCAGTTCAGAGGCCCAACTGACAACCCGTGCCGCTCAGCACCACCAGAAGCGCCGTGACAAAGTTCCCTATTTTCGCCAGCGACAAGGATTAGAGTGAGTGAGTGTCCACAGTTATCAACACCGTTCCAGAATTTTCAACACCTTTGTCCACAGTTATCGACAACTTTCTCCACAGTTATCGACAACTTTGTCCACAGTTATCGACACCATTCCACAATCATCAACACCTTTGTCCACAGTTATCGACAGCTTTGTCCACAGTTAGACACCGTTCCACAATTATCGATAGCTTTGTCCTCAGTAATCGACACCGTTCCACAATTATCGATAGCTTTGTCCACAGTAATCGACACCGTTCCACAATTATCAACACCTTTTGTCCACAGTAATCAACACCTTTTGTCCACAGTAATCGACACCTTTGTCCACAATTATCGACACCTTTGTCCACAGTAATCGACACCATTCCAAAATTATCGACACCTCTGTCCACAGTAATCGACACCATTCCACAATTATCAACACCATTCCACAGTTATCGACACCTTTGTCTACAGTAATCGACACTGTTCCACAATTATCGACACCTGTGTCCACAGTAATTGACACCGTTCCACAGTTATCGACACCTTTGTCCACAGTTATTGACACCGTTGTCCACAGTTGTCGACACCATTCCACAATCATCAACACCTTTGTCCACAGTTATCGACAGCTTTGTCCACAATTATCGACACCTTTGTCCACAGTAATCGACACCATTCCAAAATTATCGACACCTCTGTCCACAGTAATCGACACCGTTCCACAATTATAGACACCTTTGTCCTCAGTAATCGACACCGTTCCACAATTATCGATAGCTTTGTCCACAGTAATCGACACCGTTCCACAATTATCAACACCTTTTGTCCACAGTAATCAACACCTTTTGTCCACAGTAATCAACACCTTTTGTCCACAGTAATCGACACCTTTGTCCACAATTATCGACACCTTTGTCCACAGTAATCGACACCATTCCAAAATTATCGACACCTCTGTCCACAGTAATCGACACCATTCCACAATTATCAACACCATTCCACAGTTATCGACACCTTTGTCCACAGTAATCGACACCATTCCAAAACTATCGACACCTTTGTCCACAGTAATCAACACTGTTCCACAGTTATCGACACCGTTGTCCACAGTTATCGACACCGTTGTCCACAGTAATTGACAATTTTTTTTTTTTTAAGTTTTTTTGGGCTTTTTTTCACCTTTATTATTGGATAGGACAGTGTAGAGACAGGAAATGAGCGGGAGAGAGAGACGGGGAGGGATTGGGAAATGACTTCGGGACAGAATCGAACCCGGGTCCCCGGATTTATGGTATAGCACCTTATTCACCTGAGCCACGATGCCCCCAGTAATTGACACTTTTGTCCACAGTTATCGACACCTTTGTTCACAGTAATTGTCACCGTTCCACAATTATCGACACCTTTGTCCACAGTAATCGACACCATTCCAAAATTATCGACACCTTTGTCCACAGTAATCGACACCATTCCAAAATTATCAACACCTTTGTCCACAGTAATCGACACCATTCCAAAATTATCGACACCTTTGTCCACAGTAATCGATACCGTTCCACAATTATCGACACCTTTGTCCACAGTAATCGACACCGTTCCAAAATTATCAACACCTCTATCCACAGTAATCGACACCATTCCAGAATTATTGACACCTTTGTCCACAGTAATCGACACTGTTCCACAGTTCTCGACACCTTTGTCCACAGTATTCGTCACCATTCCACAATTATTGACACCTTTGACCACAGTTATTGACACCGTTCCACATTTATCGACACCCTTGTTCACAGTTATCAACACTGTTCCACAGTTATTAACACCGTTCCACAGTTATCGACACCTTTGTCCGCAGTAATCGACACCGTTTCACATTTATCAACACTTTTGTCCACAGTTGTCAACACCGTTCCACAATCATCGACACCTTTGTGCATAGTTATCGACACTGTTCCACAATTATCGACACCTTTGTCCACAGTAATCGACACCATTCCAAAATTATCGACACCTTTGTCCACAGTAATCGACACCATTCCAAAATTATCGACAACTTTGTCCACAGTAATCGACACCGTTCCACAATTATCGACACCTTTTGTCCATTTATCGACACCGGTCCAAAATTATTGACAACTCTATCCACAGTAATCAACACCGTTCCACAATTGTCCACACCTTTGTCCACAGTTATTGACACCTTTGTCCACAGTAATTGACACCATTCCAAAATCATCGACAACTTTGTACACAGTAATCGACACCGTTCCACAATTATCCACACCTTTGTCCACAGTTCTTGACACTGTTCCACAATTATCGATACCTTTGTCCACAGTAATCGACACTTTTGTCCACAGTTATCGACACCGTTCCACAATTATCGACACCTTTGTCCACAGTAATCGACACCATTCCAAAATTATCGACACCTTTGTCCACAGTAATCGACACCATTCCAAAATTATCGACAACTTTGTCCACAGTAATCGACACCGTTCCACAATTATCGACACCTTTTGTCCATTTATCGACACCGGTCCAAAATTATTGACACCTCTATCCACAGTAATCAACACCGTTCCACAATTGTCCACACCTTTGTCCACAGTAATTGACACCATTCCAAAATCATCGACAACTTTGTACACAGTAATCGACACCGTTCCACAATTATCCACACTTTTGTCCACAGTTCTTGACACCTTTGTCCACAGTAATCTATACTGTTCCACAATTATCGACACCTTTGTCCACAGTTCTTGACACCTTTGTCCACAGTAATCGACAGCATTCCACAATTAGACACCTTTGTCCACAGTAATCGACACCGTTCCAAAATTATTGACACCGTTCCACAATTATCAACACCTTTGTCCAGTTATTGACACCTTTGTACACAGTAATCGACACATTCCAAAATTATCGACACTTCTGTCCACAGTAATCGACACCGTTCCACAATTATCGACACCTTTGTCCACAGTAATCGACACCGTTCCAAAATTATTGACACCGTTCCACAATTATCAACACCTTTGTCCAGTTATTGACACCTTTGTACACAGTAATCGACACATTCCAAAATTATCGACACTTCTGTCCACAGTAATCGACACCGTTCCACAATTATCGACACCTTTGTCCACAGTAATCGACACCGTTCCAAAATTATCAACACCTCTATCCACAGTAATCGACACCGTTCCACAATTATCGACACCTTTGTCCACAGTAATCGACACCGTTCTACAATTATCGACACCTTTGTCCACAGTAATCGACACCGTTCTACAATTATCGACACCTTTGTCCACAGTAATCGACACCGTTCTACAATTATCGACACCTTTGTCCACAGTAATCGACACCGTTCTACAATTATCGACACCTCTATCCACAGTAATCGACACCGTTCCACAATTATCGACACCTTTGTCCACAGTAATCGACACCGTTCTACAATTATCGACACCTTTGTCCACAGTAATCGACACCGTTCTACAATTATCGACACCTCTATCCACAGTAATCGACACCGTTCCACAATTATCGACACCTTTGTCCACAGTAATCGACACCGTTCCACAATTATCGACACCTTTGTCCACAGTAATCGACACCGTTCTACAATTATCGACACCTTTTGTCCACAGTATTCGTCACCGTTCCACAATTATTGACACCATTTCACAGTTAGCGACACCTTTGTCCACAGTTATTGACACCGTTCCACATTTATCGACACCCTTGTTCACACTTATGAACACTGTTCCACAGTTATCAACACCGTTCCACAGTTATCGACACCTTTGTCCACAGTAATCGACACCGTTTCACAATTATCAACACTTTTGTCCACAGTTGTCAACACCGTTCCACAATCATCGACACCTTTGTGCATAGTTATCGACACAGTTCCACAATTATCGATACCTTTGTCCACAGTAATCGACACCGTTCCACAATTATCTACACCTTTGTCCACAGTAATTGACACCATTCCAAAATTATCGATAACTTTGTCCACAGTAATCGACACCGTTCCACAATTATCGACACCTTTTGTCCATTTATCGACACCGTTCCAAAATTATTGACACCTCTATCCACAGTAATCAACACTGTTCCACAATTGTCCACACATTTGTCCAGTTATTGACACCGTTCCACAATTATTGACACCTTTGTTCAGTTATCAACACTGTTCCACAGTTATCAACAATGTTCCACAGTTATCGACACCTTTGTCCAAAGTAATCGACACCGTTTCACAGTTATCAACACTTGTCCACAGTTGTCAACACCATTCCACAATTATCGATACCTTTCTCCACAGTAATCGACACCGTTCCACAATTATCCACACCTTTGTCCACAGTTATTGACACTGTTCTACAATTATCGACACCTTTGTCCACAGTTATTGACACCGTTCCACAATCATTGACACCTTTGTTCACAGTTATCAACACTGTTCCACAGTTATCAACGTTCCACAGTTATCGACACCTTTGTCCAAAGTAATCGACACCGTTTCACAGTTATCAACACTTGTCCACAGTTGTCAACACCATTCCACAATTATCGATACCTTTCTCCACAGTAATCGACACTGTTCCACAATTATCTACACCTTTGTCCACAGTAATCAACACTTCTGTCCACAGTTGTCAACACCGTTCCACAAACATCGACACTTTTGTCCACAGTTATCGATACCGTTCCGCATTTATCGACACCTTTGTCCACAGTAATTGACACCATTCCAAAATCATCGACACCTTTGTCCACAGTAATCGACACCGTTCCAAAATTATCAACACCTCTATCCACAGTAATCGACACCGTTCCACAATTATCGACACCTTTGTCCACAGTAATCGACACCGTTCTACAATTATCGACACCTTTGTCCACAGTAATCGACACCGTTCTACAATTATCGACACCTTTGTCCACAGTAATCGACACCGTTCTACAATTATCGACACCTTTGTCCACAGTAATCGACACCGTTCTACAATTATCGACACCTCTATCCACAGTAATCGACACCGTTCCGCAATTATCGACACCTTTGTCCACAGTAATCGACACCGTTCTACAATTATCGACACCTTTGTCCACAGTAATCGACACCGTTCTACAATTATCGACACCTCTATCCACAGTAATCGACACCGTTCCACAATTATCGACACCTTTGTCCACAGTAATCGACACCGTTCCACAATTATCGACACCTTTGTCCACAGTAATCGACACCGTTCTACAATTATCGACACCTTTTGTCCACAGTATTCGTCACCGTTCCACAATTATTGACACCATTTCACAGTTAGCGACACCTTTGTCCACAGTTATTGACACCGTTCCACATTTATCGACACCCTTGTTCACACTTATGAACACTGTTCCACAGTTATCAACACCGTTCCACAGTTATCGACACCTTTGTCCACAGTAATCGACACCGTTTCACAATTATCAACACTTTTGTCCACAGTTGTCAACACCGTTCCACAATCATCGACACCTTTGTGCATAGTTATCGACACAGTTCCACAATTATCGATACCTTTGTCCACAGTAATTGACACCGTTCCACAATTATCTACACCTTTGTCCACAGTAATTGACACCATTCCAAAATTATCGATAACTTTGTCCACAGTAATCGACACCGTTCCACAATTATCGACACCTTTTGTCCATTTATCGACACCGTGCCAAAATTATTGACACCTCTATCCACAGTAATCAACACTGTTCCACAATTGTCCACACATTTGTCCAGTTATTGACACCGTTCCACAATTATTGACACCTTTGTTCAGTTATCAACACTGTTCCACAGTTATCAACAATGTTCCACAGTTATCGACACCTTTGTCCAAAGTAATCGACACCGTTTCACAGTTATCAACACTTGTCCACAGTTGTCAACACCATTCCACAATTATCGATACCTTTCTCCACAGTAATCGACACCGTTCCACAATTATCCACACCTTTGTCCACAGTTATTGACACTGTTCTACAATTATCGACACCTTTGTCCACAGTTATTGACACCGTTCCACAATCATTGACACCTTTGTTCACAGTTATCAACACTGTTCCACAGTTATCAACGTTCCACAGTTATCGACACCTTTGTCCAAAGTAATCGACACCGTTTCACAGTTATCAACACTTGTCCACAGTTGTCAACACCATTCCACAATTATCGATACCTTTCTCCACAGTAATCGACACTGTTCCACAATTATCTACACCTTTGTCCACAGTAATCAACACTTCTGTCCACAGTTGTCAACACCGTTCCACAAACATCGACACTTTTGTCCACAGTTATCGATACCGTTCCGCATTTATCGACACCTTTGTCCACAGTAATTGACACCATTCCAAAATCATCGACAACTTTGTCCACAGTAATCGACACCGTTCCACAATTATCCACACCTTTGTCCACAGTTCTTGACATCTTTGTCCACAGTAATCGATACTATTCCACAATTATCGACACCTTTGTCCACAGTTCTTGACACTTTTGTCCACAGTAATCGACAGCGTTCCACAATTATCGACACCTTTGTCCACAGTATTCGTCACCGTTCCACAATTATTGACACCATTTCACAGTTAGCGACACCTTTGTCCACAGTTATTGACACCATTCCACATTTATCGACACCCTTGTTCACAGTTATCAACACTGTTCCACAGTTATCAACACCGTTCCACAGTTATCGACACCTTTGTCCACAGTAATTGACACCGTTTCACAGTTATCAACACTGTTCCACATTTATCAACACCGTTCCACAATTATCGATACCTTTGTCCACAGTAATCGACACCGTTCCACAATTATCTACACCTTTGTCCACAGTAATCGACACCGTTCCACAATTATCGACACCTTTGTCCACAGTAATCGACACCGTTCTACAATTATCGACACCTTTTGTCCACAGTATTCGTCACCGTTCCACAATTATTGACACCATTTCACAGTTAGCGACACCTTTGTCCACAGTTATTGACACCGTTCCACATTTATCGACACCCTTGTTCACACTTATGAACACTGTTCCACAGTTATCAACACCGTTCCACAGTTATCGACACCTTTGTCCACAGTAATCGACACCGTTTCACAATTATCAACACTTTTGTCCACAGTTGTCAACACCGTTCCACAATCATCGACACCTTTGTGCATAGTTATCGACACAGTTCCACAATTATCGATACCTTTGTCCACAGTAATCGACACCGTTCCACAATTATCTACACCTTTGTCCACAGTAATTGACACCATTCCAAAATTATCGATAACTTTGTCCACAGTAATCGACACCGTTCCACAATTATCGACACCTTTTGTCCATTTATCGACACCGTTCCAAAATTATTGACACCTCTATCCACAGTAATCAACACTGTTCCACAATTGTCCACACATTTGTCCAGTTATTGACACCGTTCCACAATTATTGACACCTTTGTTCAGTTATCAACACTGTTCCACAGTTATCAACAATGTTCCACAGTTATCGACACCTTTGTCCAAAGTAATCGACACCGTTTCACAGTTATCAACACTTGTCCACAGTTGTCAACACCATTCCACAATTATCGATACCTTTCTCCACAGTAATCGACACCGTTCCACAATTATCCACACCTTTGTCCACAGTTATTGACACTGTTCTACAATTATCGACACCTTTGTCCACAGTTATTGACACCGTTCCACAATCATTGACACCTTTGTTCACAGTTATCAACACTGTTCCACAGTTATCAACGTTCCACAGTTATCGACACCTTTGTCCAAAGTAATCGACACCGTTTCACAGTTATCAACACTTGTCCACAGTTGTCAACACCATTCCACAATTATCGATACCTTTCTCCACAGTAATCGACACTGTTCCACAATTATCTACACCTTTGTCCACAGTAATCAACACTTCTGTCCACAGTTGTCAACACCGTTCCACAAACATCGACACTTTTGTCCACAGTTATCGATACCGTTCCGCATTTATCGACACCTTTGTCCACAGTAATTGACACCATTCCAAAATCATCGACACCTTTGTCCACAGTAATCGACACCGTTCCAAAATTATCAACACCTCTATCCACAGTAATCGACACCGTTCCACAATTATCGACACCTTTGTCCACAGTAATCGACACCGTTCTACAATTATCGACACCTTTGTCCACAGTAATCGACACCGTTCTACAATTATCGACACCTTTGTCCACAGTAATCGACACCGTTCTACAATTATCGACACCTTTGTCCACAGTAATCGACACCGTTCTACAATTATCGACACCTCTATCCACAGTAATCGACACCGTTCCGCAATTATCGACACCTTTGTCCACAGTAATCGACACCGTTCTACAATTATCGACACCTTTGTCCACAGTAATCGACACCGTTCTACAATTATCGACACCTCTATCCACAGTAATCGACACCGTTCCACAATTATCGACACCTTTGTCCACAGTAATCGACACCGTTCCACAATTATCGACACCTTTGTCCACAGTAATCGACACCGTTCTACAATTATCGACACCTTTTGTCCACAGTATTCGTCACCGTTCCACAATTATTGACACCATTTCACAGTTAGCGACACCTTTGTCCACAGTTATTGACACCGTTCCACATTTATCGACACCCTTGTTCACACTTATGAACACTGTTCCACAGTTATCAACACCGTTCCACAGTTATCGACACCTTTGTCCACAGTAATCGACACCGTTTCACAATTATCAACACTTTTGTCCACAGTTGTCAACACCGTTCCACAATCATCGACACCTTTGTCCACAGTTATTGACACCGTTCCACAATCATTGACACCTTTGTTCACAGTTATCAACACTGTTCCACAGTTATCAACGTTCCACAGTTATCGACACCTTTGTCCAAAGTAATCGACACCGTTTCACAGTTATCAACACTTGTCCACAGTTGTCAACACCATTCCACAATTATCGATACCTTTCTCCACAGTAATCGACACTGTTCCACAATTATCTACACCTTTGTCCACAGTAATCAACACTTCTGTCCACAGTTGTCAACACCGTTCCACAAACATCGACACTTTTGTCCACAGTTATCGATACCGTTCCGCATTTATCGACACCTTTGTCCACAGTAATTGACACCATTCCAAAATCATCGACAACTTTGTCCACAGTAATCGACACCGTTCCACAATTATCCACACCTTTGTCCACAGTTCTTGACATCTTTGTCCACAGTAATCGATACTATTCCACAATTATCGACACCTTTGTCCACAGTTCTTGACACTTTTGTCCACAGTAATCGACAGCGTTCCACAATTATCGACACCTTTGTCCACAGTATTCGTCACCGTTCCACAATTATTGACACCATTTCACAGTTAGCGACACCTTTGTCCACAGTTATTGACACCATTCCACATTTATCGACACCCTTGTTCACAGTTATCAACACTGTTCCACAGTTATCAACACCGTTCCACAGTTATCGACACCTTTGTCCACAGTAATTGACACCGTTTCACAGTTATCAACACTGTTCCACATTTATCAACACCGTTCCACAATTATCGATACCTTTGTCCACAGTAATCGACACCGTTCCACAATTATCTACACCTTTGTCCACAGTAATTGACACCATTCCAAAATTATCGACAACTTTGTCCACAGTAATCGACACCGTTCCACAATTATCGACACCTTTTGTCCAGTTATCGACACCGTTCCAAAATTGACACCTCTATCCACAGTAATCAACACCGTTCCATAATTATCCACACCTTTGTCCACAGTATTCGTCACTGTTCCACAATTATTTACACCATTTCAGTTATCGACACCTTTGTCCACAGTTATTGACACCGTTCCACAATTATTGACACTTTTTTGTCCACAGTAATTGACACCGTTCCACGTTTATCGACACCTTTGTTCACAGTTATCAACACTGTTCCACAGTAATCGACACCGTTCCACAATTATCTACACCTTTGTCCACAGTAATCAACACTTTTGTCCACAATTGTCAACACCATTCCACAAACATCGACACTTTTGTCCACAGTTATCGATACCGTTCCACAATTATCGACACCACCTTTGTCCATAGTTATCGACACTGTTCCACATTTATCGACACCTTTGTCCACAGTAATCGACACCATTCCAAAATTATCGACAACTTTGTCCACAGTAATCAACACCGTTCCACAATTATCCACACCTTTGACCACAGTTCTTGACACCTTTGTCCACAGTAATTGACACTGTTCCACAATTATCGACACCTTTGTCCACAGTTATTGACACCATTCCAAAATTATCGACACCTTTGTCCACAGTAATCGACACCGTTCCACAATTATCGACCGTTCCACAATTATCGATGGAGGTCATGGGATCATGTTCGTAGGAGCGCTGGCAACAAGAAAGAGTGGAGGAACTCTGTGGAGGCCTTATGTGCCACAGGGCGCGCAGGAGATAGGTAGGTTGTCCACAGTAATCGACACCGTTCCACAATTATCGAGACTTTTGTCAACAGTTATTGACACCTTTCTCCACAGTTTTCAACACTGTTCCACAGTTATTGACACCTTTGTCCACAGTAATCGACAACGTTCCACAGTTATCAACACCTTTGTCCACAGTGATCGACACCTTTGTCCACAGTAATCGACACCATTCCAAAATTATCGACACCTTTGTCCACAGTAATCGACACTGTTCCACAATTATCGACACCTTTGTCCACAGTAATCGACATCGGTCCAAAATTATCGACACCTTTGTCCACAGTAATCGACACCGTTTCACAATTATCGACACCTTTGTCCACAGTAATCGACATCGTTCCAAAATTATCGACACCTTTTGTCCACAGTATTCGTCATCATTCCACAATTATTGACACCTTTCCACAGTTATCGACACCTTTGTCCACTGTTATCGACACTGTTCCACAACTATTGGCCCTTTTGTCCACAGTAATCGACACCGTTCCAAAATTATCGACACCTTTGTCCACAGTTATCGACACCGTTCCAAAATTATCGGCACCTCTATCCACAGTAATCGACATTGTTCCACAATTATCGACACCTTTGTCCACAGTATTCGTCATCGTTCCACAATTATTGACACCATTCCACAGTAATCGACACCTTTGTCCACAGTTATCGACACCTTTGTCCACAGGTATCGACAGTGTTCCACAATTATCGACACCTTTGTCCACAGTATTCGTCATCGTTCCACAATTATTGACACCATTCCACAGTTATCAACACCTTTGCCCACAGTAATCGACACCATTCCAAAATTATCGACACCTCTCAGAGGTGTCGATAATTTTGGAATGGTGTCGATTACTGTGGACAGAGTCTGTCCACAGTAATCGACACCATTCCAAAATTATCGACACCTTTGTCCACAGTAATCGACACCTTTGTCTACAGTAATCGTCACCGTTCCACAATTATCAACACCTTTGTCCACAGTTGTCAACACCGTTCCACAATCATTGACACCTTTGTCCACAGTAATCGACACCGTTCCACAATCATCGACACTTTTGTCCAGTTTTCGATACCGTTCCACAATTATCGACACCTTTGTCCACAGTAATCGACACCGTTCCACAGTTATCGACACTTTTGTCCATAGTTATCGACACCGTTCCACAGTTATCGACACTTTTGTCCACAGTTATCGACACCTTTGTCCATAGTAATCGATACCGTTCCACAATCATCGACACTTTTGTCCACAGTTATCGACACCTTTGTCCACAGTTATCGACACCTTTGTCCACAGTTATCGACACCTTTGTCCACAGTAATCGACACCGTTCCACAGTTATCGACACTTTTGTCCATAGTTATCGACACCTCTGTCCACAGTAATCGACACCGTTTCACAATTATTGACACTTTTGTCCACAGTTATCGACACCTTTGTCCACAGTAATCGATACTGTTCCACAATCATCGACACTTTTGTCCACAGTTATCGACACCGTTCCACAGTTATCGACACTTTTGTCCACAGTTATCGACACCTTTGTCCACAGTAATCGACACCGTTCCACAATCATCGACACTTTTGTCCACAGTTATCGATACCGTTCCACAATTATCGACACCTTTGTCCACAGTAATCAACACCGTTCCACAGTTATCGACACTTTTGTCCACAGTTATCGACACCTGTGTCCACAGTAATCGACACCGCTCAACAATTATCGACACCTTTTGTCCAGTTATCGACACCATTCCAAAATTATCGACACCTCTATCCACAGTAATCGACACTGTTCCACAATTATCGACACCTTTGTCCATAGTAATCGACACTGTTCCACAATTATCAAGACTTTTGTCCACAGTTATTGACACCTTTCTCCACAGTTATCAACACTGTTCCAAAATTATCGACACCTTTGTCCACAGTTATCGACACCGTTCCAAAATTATTGACATCTCTATCCACAGTAATCGACACCGTTCCACAATTATCAACACCGTTGTCCACAGTTATTGACACCTTTGTCCACAGTTTTTGATACCGTTCCACAATTATTGACACCTTTGTCCACAGTATTCGTCATCGTTCCACAATTACTGACACCATTCCACAGTAATTGACACTTTTGTCCACAGTTGTCAACACCGTTCTACAATCATTGACACTTTTCTCCACAGTTATCGATACCGTTCCACAATTATCGACACCTTTGTCCATAGTTATCGACACCGTTGCACAATTAGACACCTTTGTCCACAGTAATTGACACCGTTCCACAGTTAACGACACTTTTGTCCACTGTTATTTACACCTCTGTCCACAGTAATCGACACCGTTTCACAATTATTGACACCTTTCTCCACAGTAATCGACACCATTCCAAAATTATCGACACCTTTGTCCGCAGTTATCGACACCTTTGTCCAAAATTATCGACACCTTTGTCCAAAATTATCGACACCTTTGTCCCCAGTAATCGACACCATTCCAAAATTATCGACACCTTTGTCCACAGTAATCGACACGGTTCCAAAATTATCGACACCTCTATCCACAGTAATTGACACCTTTCCACAATTATTGACACCTTTGTCCTCAGTTATTGACACCTTTGTCCACAATAATCGACACTGTTCCACAATTATCGACACCTTTGTCCACAGTTAGCCACACCGTTCTACAATTATCGATACCTTTGTCAAAAGTAATTGACACCGTTCTACAGTTATCGATACCTTTGTCCACAATAATCGACACCGTTCCACAATTATTGACACCTTTGTCCACAGTTATTGGCACCTTTGTCCACAGTAATCGACATTGTTCCACAATTATCGACACCTTTGTCCTCAGTAATCGACACTGTTCCACATTTATCGACACCTTTGTCCAGAGTTATCAACACTGTTCCACAGTTATCGACACCTTTGTCCACAGTAATCGACGCCGTTCCACAGTTATCGACACCTTTGTCCACAGTAATCGACACTGTTCTACAATTATCGACACCTTTGTCCACAGTTATCGACACTGTTCCAAAATTATCAACACCTCTATCCACAGTAATCGACACCGTTCCACAATTATAGACACCTTTGTCCACAGTAATCGACAACATTCCAAAATTATAGACACTTCTGTCCACAGTAATCGACACCATTCCAAAATTATCAACACCTTTGTCCACAGTAATCGACACCGTTCCACAGTTATCAGCACTGTTCCACAGTTATCGACACCTCTGTCCACAGTAATCGACACCTTTCCACAATTATCGACACCTTTGTCCATAGTTATTGACACCATTCCACAATTATCGACACCTTTGTCCACAGTTATTGACACCTTTGTCTACAGTTGTCAACACTGTTCCACAATTATCGACACCTTTGTCCATAGTTATTGACACCATTCCACAATTATCAACACCTTTGTCCACAGTAATCGACACCGTTCCACAGTTATCAGCACTGTTCCACAGTTATCGACACCTCTGTCCACAGTAATCGACACCTTTCCACAATTATCGACACCTTTGTCCATAGTTATTGACACCATTCCACAATTATCGACACCTTTGTCCACAGTTATCGGCACCTTTGTCTACAGTTGTCAACACTGTTCCACAATTATCGACACCTTTGTCCATAGTTATCGACACCATTCCACAATTATCAACACCTTTGTCCACAGTAATCGACACCGTTCCACATTTATCGACACCGTTCTACAATTATCGATACCTTTGTCCACAGTAATCGACACCATTCCACAATTATCAACACCTTTGTCCACAGTAATCGACACCGTTCCACATTTATCGACACCGTTCTACAATTATCGATACCTTTGTCCATAGTTATCGACACCATTCCACAATTATCAACACCTTTGTCCACAGTAATCGACACCGTTCCACATTTATCGACACCGTTCTACAATTATTGATACCTTTATCCACAGTAATTGTCACCGTTCCACAATTATCGACACCTTTGTCCACAGTAATCAACACCATTCCAAAATTATCGACACCTTTGTCCCAAGTAATCGACACCATTCCAAAATTATCGACACCTTTGTCCACAGTAATCGACACCGTTCCAAAATTATCGACACCTCTATCCACAGTAATTGACACCTTTCCACAATTATTGACACCTTTGTCCTCAGTTATTGACACCTTTGTCCACAGTTATCGACACTGTTCCACAATTATCGACACCTTTGTCCACAGTATTAGTCACCGTTCCACAATTATTGACACTTTTTTTTAGTCTACAGTAATCGACACTGTTTCACATTTATCGACACCTTTGTTCAGTTATCAACACCGTTCCACAGTAATCGTCACCGTTTTAGTTATCTACACTTTTGTCCACAGTTGTCAACACTGTTCCACAATCATCGACACCTTTGTCCATAGTTATCGACACCGTTCCACAGTAATTGACACCGTTCCACAGTTGTCAACACTGTTCCACAATTATCTACATCTTTGTCCACAGTAATCGACACTTTTGTCCACAGTTGTCAACACCGTTCCACAATCATCGACACCTTTGTCCACAGTTTTCGATACCGTTCCACAATTATCGACACCTTTGTCCATAGTTATCGACACGTTCCACAATTATTGACACCTTTGTCCACAGTAATCGACACCGTTCCACAGTTATCGACACTTTTGTCCACAGTTATCGACACCTCTGTCTACAGGAATCGACACCATTCCAAAATTATCGACACCTTTGTCCACAGTAATCGACACCATTCCAAAATTATTGACAACTTTGTCCACAGTAATTGACACCGTTCCACAATTATCGACACCTTTGTCCAGTTATCGACACCGTTCAAAAATTATCGACACATCTATCCACAGTAATCGACACCGTTCCACAATTATTCACACCTTTGTCCACAGTAATCGACACTGTTCCACAATTATCGACACCTTTTTCCACAGTATTCGTCATCATTCCACAATTATTGACACCATTCCACAGTTATCAACACCTTTGTCCACAGTAATCGACACCGTTCCAAAATTATCGACACCTTTGTCCAAAATTATCGACACCTCTGTCCACAGTAATCGGCACCATTCCAAAATTATCGACACCATTGTCCACAGTAATCGACACCATTCCGCAATTATCGACACCTTTGTCCACAGTAATATACACCACTCCACAATTATCGACAACTTTGTCCTCAGTATTCGTCACCGTTCCACAATTATTGACACCATTCCACAGTTATCGACACCTTTGTCCACAGTTATTGGCACCGTTCCACAATTATTGACACTTTTGTCCACAGTTATCGACACGGTTCTACAATTATCGATACCTTTGTCCACAGTAATCGACACCGTTCCACATTTATCGACACCGTTCTACAATTATCGATACCTTTGTCCATAGTAATCGACACTGTTCTACAATTATTGATACCTTTGTCCACAGTAATTGTCACCGTTCCACAATTATCGACACCTTTGTCCACAGTTATTGACACCTTTGTCCACAGTAATCGACACTGTTCCACAGTTATCGGCACCGTTCTACAATTATCGATACCTTTGTCCACAGTAATCGACACCGTTCCACATTTATCGCCACCTTTGTCCACAGTTATCAACACTGTTCCACAGTAATCGACACCTTTCTCCACAGTAAATGACACCATTCCAAAATTATCGACACCTTTGTCCACAGTAATCGACACCGTTCCACATTTATCGACACCTTTGTCCACAGTAATCGACACCGTTCCACATTTATCGCCACCTTTGTCCACAGTTATCAACACTGTTCCACAGTAATCGACACCTTTGTCCACAGTAATCGACACCGTTCCACATTTATCGCCACCTTTGTCCACAGTTATCAACACTGTTCCACAGTAATCGACACCTTTGTCCACAATAATCGCCACCATTCCAAAATTATCGACACCTTTGTCCACAGTAATCGACACCATTTCAAAATTATCGACACCTTTGTCCATAGTTATCGACACCTTTGTCCACAGTAATCGAAACCATTCCAAAATTATCAACACCTTTGTCCACAGTAATCGACACCGTTCTACAATTATCGACACCTTCGTCCACAGTAATCGACACCATTCCACAATTATCGACACCTTTGTCCACAATTATTGACACCTTTGTCCACAGTATTTGCCACCATTCCACAATTATTGACATCTTTGTCCACAGTTATTGACACTTTTTTTTGTCCACATTTATCGACACCGTTCTACAATTATCGATACCTTTGTCCACAGTAATCGACACCGTTCCACATTTATCGACACTTTATCCACAGTAATCGACACCGTTCCACATTTATCGACACTTTGTCCACAGTAATCGACACTGTTCCACAGTTATCGACACCTTTGTCCACAGTAATCGACACCGTTCCACATTTATCGACACTTTATCCACAGTAATCGACACCGTTCCACATTTATCGACACTTTGTCCACAGTAATCGACACTGTTCCACAGTTATCGACACCTTTGTCCACAGTAATCGACACGTTCCACATTTATCGACACTTTGTCCACAGTAATCGACACCGTTCCACAGTTATCGACACCTTTGTCTACAGTAATCGAGACCGTTCCACGGTTATCAACAGCTTTGTCCACAGTAACTACACCGTTCCACATTTATCGACACCTTTGTCCACAGTTGTCAACACCGTTCCACAGTTATCGACACCTTTTGTCCACAGTAATCTATATCGTTCCACAGTTATCGACACCTTTTGTCCACAGTAATCAACATTGTTCCACAGTTATCGACACCTTTGTCCACAGTAATCGACACCGTTCCACAGTTATCGACACCTTTCTCCACAGTACTCGACACCGTTCCACATTTATCGACACCTTTGTCCACGGTTTTCAACACCGTTCCACAGTTATCGACACCTTTGTCCGCAGTAATCGACATCGTTCCACAGTTATCGACACCTTTGTCCGCAGTAATCGACACCGTTCCACATTTATCGCCACCTTTGTCCACAGTTGTCAACACCATTCCACATTTATCGCCACCTTTGTCCACAGTTATCGACACTGTTCCACAATCATCGACACTTTTGTCCACAGTTATCGACACCGTTCCACAATCATCGACACTTTTGTCCACAGTTATCGACACTGTTCCACAATCATCGACACCTTTGTCCATAGTTATCGACACCGTTCCACAATCATCAACACCTTTGTCCATAGTTATCGACACCATTCCACAATTATCGACACCTGTGTCCACAGTAATCGACATCGTTCCACAGTTATTGACACCTTTGTCCACAGTAATCGACACCGTTCCACATTTATCAACACCTTTGTCCACAGTTGTCGACATTGTTCCACAGTTATCGACACCTTTGTCCACAGTAATCGACACCGTTCCACATTTATCGCCACCTTTGTCCACAGTTGTCAACACCGTTCCACATTTATCGCCACCTTTGTCCACAGTTGTCAACACCGTTCCACATTTATCGCCACCTTTGTCCACAGTTATCGACGCCGTTCCACATTTATCGCCACCTTTGTCCACAGTAATCGACACCGTTCCACATTTATCGACACCTTTGTCCACAGTAATCGACACCGTTCCACATTTATCGAGACCTTTGTCCACAGTTGTCGACACTGTTCCACAGTTATCGACACCTTTGTCCACAGTTGTCGACACCTTTTTTCCACAGTAATCGACACCGTTCCACATTTATCGACACCTTTGTCCACAGTTGTCAACACCGTTCCACATTTATCGCCACCTTTGTCCACAGTTGTCAACACCGTTCCACATTTATCGCCACCTTTGTCCACAGTTGTCAACACCGTTCCACAATCATCGACCCCTTTGTCCACAGTTATCGACACCGTTCCACAATCATCGACACCTTTGTCCATAGTTATCGACACCATTCCACAATTATTGACACCTGTGTCCACAGTAATCGACACCGTTCCCCATTTATCGACACCTTTTGTCCACAGTTATTGACACCATTCCACAATTATCAACATCCAAATGATTATTTCTATATTTAAAAAATCGGTATGTGGTATTAAGTTAGCAAAACATAGTTTTTATTTAACCCTTTGGTGACTGACCCCTTGAAAATGGTTCCTCCAGGAACTATGACTTTTCAGTTGTCAAGACAACAGAAGAACTAAAATACAAAAACAGAAAGATACGTCACAATGCTCTTGTGCACAAAACAAAATGCTCTTGTATTTTAGTTTTTCCGTTGTCTTGACGACTGAAACGTCATCGTTCCTGGAGGAACCATGTTCAAGGGGTCAGTCACCAAAGGGTTAAAATTTGTTTTACATGGATTGATATTTTGTGCGAAATATAAATCTGTCTATCCATTATCTGTAGCCGCTTTATCCTGTTCTACAGGGTCGCAGGCAAGCTGGAGCCTATCCCAGCTGACTACGGGCGAAAGGCGGGGTACACCCTGGACAAGTCGCCAGGTCATCACAGGGCTGACACATAGACACAGACAACCATTCACACTCACATTCACACCTACGGTCAATTTAGAGTCACCAGTTAACCTAACCTGCATGTCTTTGGACTGTGGGGGAAACCGGAGCACCCGGAGGAAACCCACGCGGACACGGGGAGAACATGCAAACTCCACACAGAAAGGCCCTCGCTGGTAAATATTTACAAGAAACTGAAAAAAAAATTCTGAATGGAATAGAAAAATCTGAATATTTCAAGTATGTAATTTTTTTTTATACGCTCGGAATTTAATTCTGGTCTCATTCTATTTATTGCAATAGGATTCCAAATACTCTAAAAACCTTCCATGCTGTTACAAATCAGGAAAAAAAATATTGTAAATCACAGCACTTTTTTTTTTTTTGAAGTACTTCATCAATGTTACCCAAAGATCGATCCATAACAGTTGTAAATGTCACTTAATTCCACAAGGTGTCGATAATGGTGGACACCGGTGAAAGTGATCACTATTATCAACACCTCATGTGATTCTCAAACGCGCGTTTAAATACAAAATGCCGACTGTCAAATGAAAGAGTCAGAAACAAAGTAGGTTTCGACAAGGAGATCATGAAATACGGTGAATTTGTGAAGTAAAAACATGTCCATGATCTTTCCACCATGCTTACCTGCGATGATAACGTCCGGGTTTTCCTCAAATTGCTGATCGTGCTGAAAAAAATTCCATCTCAGGTAACGAGCTGTGTCATCAGACGACAAGATCAAAGAGTGAGGGAGAGGGTCTTCCGGTTGATTAATCAACCAATGATAACTGTTGTAACTGAAACTCACCTTTGTAAAATTGTTTGTTTTTTGTTGGTAAATCTGAAAAGGTGTCGATAATTATGGACTGTCGGTAATTGTAGCTGCCGCTCTACGTGCTTCTTAAGTGATGCCCAATGCTCTTTTACACTAACCCTGTCTTTTGTGTCTTCAGTAACATCTGGCAAAATGTTGTCTGAAGGCAGTTCATTTTTCAAAGGCATGGTCCTGGGAGGAGTCTTCTGTTTGGTACTGTCACTTTTTGGAACATTTAGTCCAACGATTCCTCTTCACATTGAACACCACGACCACCACCATCTCAAACCCCTCAGCAAAGAGGAGATGCAAAAGTTAGATGAGACTCAGATGTCTGAACTTGCCCAGCAGGTGCGTGTGTATTGCATCATCATGGTGACGCCTAAGAGCTTGGCGCACTGGGCCGCTGCCAACGATACTTGGAGCAAACACTGTGATAAGTCTGTTTTCTACACCTCTGAGTCATCCAAAGTAATGGAGGCTATTGATCAGCAGGAAAAGGACGAGTGGGTGAGGTTACGTAAAGCAATCAAGCATGCATTTGAGCATGCAGATGGCCTCCGCTGGTTCTTCATTGCCCGGCCTAAAACCTTCACCATCATTGAGAACCTTAAATACCTGGTTCTGGTTAAAGATCCCAGTCAGCCATTTTACATTGGTCATGTGGAAAAGTCTGGTGAGTTGGAGTATGTGGAGTACGACAGTGGCATTGTGCTTAGCTACGAGGCTATGAAAAGACTCGTTAAAATATTTAATGATGGGAGTAAATGCCCTGAGGAAGGCTATAGCTTGTGGAAACTGAGTGAAGAGAGACAGCTTGCTACATGCCTGAAGCTCACCGGTGTGTTTGCTGAAAATGGAGAAGATGCTCATGGCAAGGGGCTCTTTAACAAAAAGAGTGTGAACACGCTCATTTCTGAAAGCAT
The DNA here is from genome assembly GCF_027579695.1 of Neoarius graeffei. Lineage (NCBI taxonomy): Eukaryota > Metazoa > Chordata > Actinopteri > Siluriformes > Ariidae > Neoarius > Neoarius graeffei. Next base: position 47,789,938 of record NC_083576.1, read on the forward strand.
ATCCAAGAACCCTGATGATGTTGTGGAGGCATGTTGCTCCGACATGGCCATCACATATGGTGATATGTCCCCCAGCCAGATGCAGGTCATGATGTACGGAGTTTACAGGCTGAGGGCGTATGGACACAACTTTCATGACTCCTTAATGTTTTTACCTCCAAAAAACTCAGACAATGACTAATCACCAATACTGATGGACCAAAAACGTTGTGCAATGGAAGGTCCTTCAAGCTTACATTGCCAGAGCACCAATACACCACTGTAAACTGTTGGTTAAATGAAATGTGGTAAAAGAATTTTTGTCAAATAAAGCTGAATAATGCTCTTTGGTAGCATTATTCAACTTTGTTATGGCTCCAAGAGGGTACTGGACATTCTGTAATGAATACAGTATATTTATGACAAGTTTATGTCTCAACTTGGTGAAATGTTTCTTCTTTTCCTCTTTGACAAATTTTGGGGTAATTATTATTATTTTTTTTAATCTAGTGATGCATTCCGAATACACTGCAACCCTGCCCAGGTTAACCCCTTCGGACACAAGGAAAAATGCTATGGAACTTCATGTGTACAATTGTACACATTATGTCCGAAGGGGATGAAACGATCACTGAAGGTGAATGAATATTTTAAAAAAGTATTTTTATAGCTAGGGGTAGGAAATGAACCTGCCCCAAGAACAGAAACCCAAAGACATGTTCCTGCATATTTTGGGCTTTACCTGAGCACCTAGAAATAATCTTTAGAATTGTGTTATTTCTAAATTGTTTACATTAGTATTGTACAGTAAATAATGGTGAAAGAATGAATGAATGAATATTAATCAAATGATTATCTTAATGAAGTACGGCAGTGATTACCTTGATTTCATTGTTCCTGCATCCATAGGACCAGAAATCTTTTGACGTTTTAAAAGATCAAATGCTGTTTTAGCCGCGCTGAACCTAGGGCTGTAATGAAGGGTGATCTTTTGTTATTGTGTTTTAAAGCTATGTTTTTGGTTTTCTGTGAATATGGTTTGGCAGAGGTTTATTCTATATGTGGATAAAAAGAGATGTGAATTCACTGGACATTTTTGTTTCTTTTCACTGGATTCATTTGATCACTGGTTTCTAATTACAGGTAAAAATTGTTTATTTGTTTCGAGATGTGTTAGTGGGGTATTGGAATATTTTTCAGCTAAAAGTAATTTTCTTCAGAATTTTTGTCAAATAAGATTTTGTAAGGGGGAAAAAGATTGTGGTAGTCTGTTTGGTTATAGTTTCAAAATATAACTGATCTGGGGGTGGGTTTCACGAAAGCCTCTTAAGGCTAAGAGCATCTTCAACTGCCTCTTAAGATCCATCGTTAAGCCAACTTGGTTTTCCCAACAACGTCATAGCCAAAGTAGTACAGTGCCTTGAAAAAGTATTCATACCCCTTGAACTTTTTAACATTTTTCCACCTTACAACCACAAACAAAAGTTTTTTTTAATTGAGATTTTATGTGATAGACCAGCACAGAGTAGCACATAATTGTGAAGTGAAACAAAAATGATAGTCTTCAAAATTTTAAACAAATAAAAATCTGAAAAACGTGGTGTGCATTAGTATTCAGCCCCCTGTCCTCTGATACCTCTAAATACAATCCAGTGCAATCAATTGCCTTCAGAAGTCATCTAATTAGTTAATAGAGTCCTATTGTGTGTAATTTACTCTCAGCATAAATACACTTGTTCTGTGAAGGCCTCAGTGGTTTGTTAGAGAACACTGAAGAACAAACAGCATCATGAAGACCAAAGAACTCACCAGACAGGTCAGGGATAAAGTTCTAGAGAAGTTTAAAGCAGGGTTAGGTTATAAAAAAATATCCCAAGCTCTGAACATCTCAAGAAGCACTGTTCAATCTATCATTCAAAAATAGAAAAAGTATGGCACGACTGCAAACCTACCAAGACATGGCCGTCCACCTAAACTGACAGAGCGAGCAAGGAGAGCACTGGTCAGAGAAGCAGCCAAGAGGCCCATGATCACTCTGGAGGAGCTGCAGAAATCCACAGCTCAGGTGGGAGAATCTGTGCACAGGACAACTATAAGTCGTACACTCCACAAATCTGGCCTTTTTGGAAGAGTGGCAAGAAGAAAGCCATTGTTGAAAGACAGGCAGTTTGCCAGAAGCCATGTAGGGGACACAGCAAACATGTGGAAGAAGGCGCTTTGGTCAGATGAAACCAAAGTTGAGCTTTTTGGCCTAAATGCAAAGCGCTATGTGTGGCGGAAAACTAACACTGCTCATCACCCTGCACACACCATCCCCACTGTGAAACATGGTGGTGGCAGCATCATGCTATGGGGATGCTTTTCTTCAGCAGGGACAGGGAAGCTGGTCAGAGTTGATGGGAAGATGGATGGAGCTAAATACAGGGCAATCCTGGAAGAAAACCTGTTGGAGGCTGCAAAAGACTTGAGACTGGGAAGGAGATTCACCTTCCAGCAAGACCATGACCCTAAACATACAGCCAGAGCTACAATGGAATGGTTGAGATCAAAGAATATTCATGTGTTAGAATGGCCCAGTCAAAGTCCAGACCTAAATCCCATTGAGCATCTGTGGCAAGACTTGAAAATTGCTGTTCACAGACGCTCTCCATCCAATCTGGCTGAGCTTGAGCTATTTTGCAAAGAAGAATGGGCAAAAATTTCAGTGTCTAGATGTGCAAAGCTGGTAGAGACATACCACAAAAGACTTGCAGCTGCAATTGCAGCAAAAGGTGGCTCTACAAAGGATTGACGCAGGGGGCTGAATACTAATGCACACCACATTTTTCAGTTTTTTATTTGTTTAAATTTTTGAAGACCATTTATCATTTTCGTTTCACTTCACAATTATGTGCTACTCTGTGTTGGTCTATCACATAAAATCTCAATAAAAAACTTTTAAGTTCGTGGTTGGAAGGTGGAAAAATGTGAAAAAGTTCAAGGGGTATGAATACTTTTGCAAGGCACTGTACTTTTCGTTCGCTCTTAACTTATGAAGGACCTGGACCACTCTTTCACAACAAGGGCATCTCGCTCGTAGCCGAGTACAGAGAAAGCACATGTGCCGCTGAGGGACTCGCACAATCAATGGGTAGAAACGTGTTGAGCATGCGGTCAGTGTTAGATTATTTTTCTTGTTCATTGTAAGTACACTGAGTTCATTATTAAATAAATATATGAAAAAGATTATGAATATATTTTAATATGTTATGGAATTATGTATGGATATCGGAATGGCACATTGAAAAAGTTAACGTTGACACCTTTCTGTTTTAGCCAGCATTAACTTTTTCAGCAGTTTGTGCTACAGTAGCTCTTCTGTGGGATTGGAGCATATGGGCTAGCCTTCATGCCCTATGCAAATCAGTGAGCCTTTGACACCCATGACCCTGTTGCTGGTTCACCAGGTGTCCTTCCTTGGACTACTTTTGGGAGGTACTAACCACTGCATACCGGGAACACCCCACAAGATGTGCCATTTTGGAGATGCTCAGACCCAGTCATCTCGCCATCACAATTTGGCCCTTGTCAAAGTCACTCAGATCTTTACGCTTGCCCATTTTTCCTGCTTCCAACACATCAACTTCAAGAACTGACTGTTCTCTCGCTGCCTAATATATCCCATCCCTTGACAGGTGCCATTGTAATGAGAGAATCAATGAAATTCGCTTTACTTGTCAGTGTTTTTAATTTTATGACTGATTTGGTGTATTTGACAAAAGGCCAATGAATGTAGATACAATACAAAGTAGATCTACTTGATAATCTGGCAACTTTTTTTTTAAATGCAGGGTTTACTCAAATTCTGAGTTATAATTACTGGTAATAAATATTTTTTGCATTCGAAAGTATTCATATCTAATATTAACTAAATACTCATTATTATTATTATTATTATTATGAATGCAGGTTTTTTTTTTGGATAAACAGTAACATCCAAAAAAGACCTACCCTGTGTCCAAAATCACTCACTATTCGCTACATAGTGGATTATATGGTGAGTTCACTATCTTGTAGTGCTGTCCGAATGTATCTCATCTCGTCATCTGTAGCCACTTTATCCTGTTCTACAGGGTCACAGGCAAGCTGGAGCCTATCCCAGCTGACTACGGGCGAAAGGCGGGGTACACCCTGGACAAGTCGCCAGGTCATCACAGGGCTGACACAGACACAGACAACCATTCACACTCACATTCACACCTACGGTCAATTTAGAGTCACCAGTTAACCTAACCTGCATGTCTTTGGACTGTGGGGGAAACCGGAGCACCCGGAAGAAACCCACGCGGACACGGGGAGAACATGCAAACTCCACACAGAAAGGCCCTCGCCGGCCACGGGGCTCGAACCCGGACCTTCTTGCTGGGAGGCGACAGCACTAACCACTACACCACCGTGCCGCCCTGTCCGAATGTATAGTTAGAATTATTACACCCTATATAGTGGACTCATAGTATCCCACAACGCATCATGAAAAGTAGCGTACAACCGATGGTCACTAACCAGGCAATATATACCATCATGCATTGCGATCGCACTGGAAAAAAAAAAGTGTCAGGGTGAATGGACGGAGGAAGAAACACATTATAAACAGACATTCAAGTGCAATTAAAAACAGTAACAGAGTAGAAAAAGCTAAAATAGAATAAGACGAAGTATAGGAATAAACATTACAGTGCAGAGTGAGGAATTAATCAAAAGCCTCAAATTTGATTTAATAAAAGGCAGCGGCAAGGAAGAAAGTATTCAGCCTTGATTTAAAAGAACTGAAAGATGCAGCAGACACAAAGTACTTTGGATTTATTAATGTAGGAAATACGCTCGGTATAATATGTATTTATTATTTTGAAAACCCATCAGCCGACTGATCTGGCGCGTTTTAATTGTGTGACAGTAATGACATAAATAACGGTGTGGCGGAGTAGTGTCCGAAAGCGGTTTTTTTTTTTTCATTTTACCAATGAGCTCACTATATAGTCCTCTATATAGAATTCCCTATGTAGTGAGTAGGGAGTAGTGAATGAGTGAGTGATTTTGGACACAGCCCTAGTGTACCATGGATAGTGTACTGAGCTTCATGTGGAATTAAGACGATCTTCATGATTTACACTGCTGTTTAGACTCTGGAAAAGAACAGCTTGTTGTACAATAGAACACCCTGATCTATAAAAATGCCAGTTCAGATTGGGTTGAATGCAGGTTTTATTAGCAAATTGGGTTCATACTCGAGTGTGGTTTGCTGTTGATGTACAGCAGACAAGCAGAGAGTGGTGTCTGGCAGTTCAGAGATTTTAATAAACGTTCAGATGTTTTATGGTCATACAACGGGCATCCAGTCTGTTGTTACTTATACGTCTTCATGTGCCACAGTCCGTCATTGAGATAATGAACGTTCTCGATCCCAATCCCCTTGTTGACCTTCTCTCTGTTTTGAGACATAATTATTGTTAGACATAATAATCAGGCAGAATACACCACAGCATACAATCCAATTTAACATCTTCAGGCATCATCTTGCTTGTACTTTCTGCCAGGAATTTCAATGGGTGTTTAAAAAAAAAAAGATCAAGGCCACTTACATGTTCTCTGCAGACATCTTCATCACACCCACAGAGAGCGCGTGCTGCTTGCCTTCTGCCATTATCGCCTGACACAATGACTCAAGGACAAAAATAACCTTTTTTTTTTTCTTTTTTCTCAGTGACAAAGTAACATCTAGCTCGACTGAAATATTTGGTGTGGCAAATCAGAGGATACAACTACTTTGTCCACATCAGCAGGGTAGAGTTTCGCTCCGGGTGACGTCAGCCCGGGGCACATGATATTCGCACCACTGAGAACAAACTTGATCGCTCCTTTATCAACTTGCTGGTGTGGGAGAATGAAAGGATCTGTAAAATAACAGATTATGCTGAAATTTAAAAAAAAAAAAAGGGCAGAGTAATGTACAAAAAAATTGGATCCTGAGTTAAGCAAGTTTTCATTTTTGTTTTATAAAATAACACAAGTTACTTCTTAAATCTATACATGTAGATAGATATACATTTTTAATGGAAGAGACATTGTGTTTTTTCCTGTAATAACTCAAATCTCTTTCTATTCATACACTTTAAATCATCTTAAGCTATTTGGTCAGCCAGAATTTGAATTCCGATGTATTTAGTGCTGTGTAAGGAATAAAATATTACAGGACATATAAGAAAGCAATCGGGCTGCATCACAAGACCCTGCTCGTGATACAAACTACCGTTATTGTTACCACCCCAAAGCTGATTATTTGTCTTCGAAGAGCATGTTCGGAAGTACTGGATTCCTTTTACACCAGAGTGATTTGCCAACGCTAATGATTTTTATTTATTAAAGAAGGACGTGCACTTTTTATCATTTTCTAATTACAATTAAGGGTTGTTTTACAATCAGGGTACAAAGTTTGTGTCACAGGGGTCCAAAATTCAAATTGATTCAAACTGGTTCTTGTACCAGTTTTTAAGTGGACAAGTTAAAGAAAAGATTTCAGGTAATTTTTTGACATGTGTATGGTAGTTTTGTGTAATCTGCTGTAAGATAAAGATTAAGTGTAGCTTTAAGCAGGGCTGGGAGAAACAAATGAAGTGATTCTCGGAGACAATTCCGAATCCACTCCTTCCATAGTGCTTTTAAATATAAGGCTGTAAGCTTTGTGTTAGTTGTCTCTAATATTTATGTCCCAATATCTTGACCACATATTAGGATGAAAATAATCATTTTAGATATGTTATTTTATATTGAAAAATTAGCTGTCTCGGAGAGGACTTTTTTTTTTTTGACACAATTACATACTAATTTGATCAAAATAGTCTGAAAACTTACTGGCATTCAACATTAAAACTTAACTATGTTTCCAATGATATGGAACCAAATATGTGTTTTATGGTATAAAGAATGATGTAAGTGCATCCCTTTTGGAGCTACCTGTGGTCAAAAAAGCACTTTTTCTAAATGACATGAGTAATTTTGCTAAATATGACATATATTGCCATACATTCACCAAAAATAACGTTATCACCAAATTTTTTTTGCATGGTAAATAGAGCTATCACAGGGATACAATAAACAACCAAGTTTATTTAGTCAAGCCTTTTGATATTGAAGATAATAAGTGTTAAATGTGATTTTTAGCTTGCGTACCCTGATTGTAAAACAACCCTTAATGCTGTGGAAAGTCCACCAAATAAGTGACTTCCTGGTATCACTGATTGATAAGAGTAATATTTGGGGTGCACCTGTTTCTCTGTTTTTCCTAACACACAGGATGATGTTTCAACTAGCGCACAAAGCTCTCGTTGTGTATTCTTCTGCACCCAAGGTCAACTTCTTACTTGGCAGTGCTCTGAACTCCGGTCTCTGTTTCCATGCATGTCATTTGTCTGTTGGTACGTCTTAACTAACTGTAGAATATAATATGCATTTCTTAATCTGAATTGACTAATTATGTTTGACTCGCCACACCCTTGTGTGTAAATATATCAGGCTTGTAGCACTCGAGTCCGACTCGTGCCCTAATTTTAAGGACTCGTGACTGGACTCAGACTTGAGCACTGATGACTCGGACTTGGACTCGTGCATTAACTGCCTTAGGACTCGGGGGTTTTTTTTCTTTAATTTTGTAACATGCCGTAATAATTTGGCATAAGATATTTATATCTACATTAATTTTTGTACTAATTTAGTGCAAGAGTGTCAGACCTGCGCGCCTTGGCACGTGCATCAGATAGACTCTCGGGCGCGCTCCGGACAGCACACGTGCCAAGCGGATTCTCACACGCACCTGCACAGGATTAAGGCGCAATCAGCGCGCCTATATAAAAACTGTGAAAACACACTTACTTTGCGAAGTATTGAGTTGTGTTGCTGACATGTTACTGAGCCTTATTTCCTTGTTTGGTTTCCTGATCCCTGTTTCTCGTCTTTGATTCTGCCGAGTCTATGATAGCCCGTTTCAGCGTTTTACGATTTGGCCTGCCGTTCTGGATTGTTTACCTGTCTTCACTTGTATTAATAAACAAGCCTTCTGCACTTACATCCGTCTCCCAATCATCTCTGACAGAATACTTCACACTCCCTGACACAGATGATGCACATTCACCTGTTCATACGTCATGTTCAGGAACAAACTAATGATAATGGCGCTGAAACAGCCACCGTCAAATGGTGCGGTTGGAGTCTCGGACTCGGATCAATAGTGGACTCGATTCAAAATTTTTTTTAATGACTTGGACTTGAACACTGGGGACTCGAGACTGGACTCGGACTCGAGGTTTAGTGACTTGACTACAACCCTGGAATATATACACATGTTTGACTTAGAATAAACTGAGAAGCATCTCTGAACTGGTCTCTGGGTCAGTGATGTCACTCCTGGACCCGTGAGGAAACCAGTCACTGAGCGGCAGACACAGGGATTATAAATACAATCTTCTATTCTTAAAACTTGGATGCACACCATTATAGAATGTAAAAAGTTGTTCCTCATCAGCATCTCTCTCTTTAACTTAATACAAAAATGCACCTTACCATTTTACCCAGAAACCAAAAAGTGCAATAAGTCCTCTGTCCTAAAGACTCTCCCATGACAGAAACCTTACTGTTATAAAGTGCAGACACTGGAGACTCCTTCCAAAACTACTAAATACTACCCATTTCATTGCAGAAAACTTTACAGTATCAACAATTCAACTTTTCCTTGCTCAACAGCACATTTTAATCCATTTATTATTAGATTGAGTTGATGTAGCACGTCCACCATACACGTCCCTGTCACCTTCTGATCAATCAGGATCAAGAATTCAACACTGCTGTGGTATGATAGATAAATAATAAATGCAGATCTGCCAATTCTCGACTCGTTACCCTAACTTGCGTCAGCACAGATTATTTGATGCTTTCCAAGATTTACATTTATGAAGGAGTCGCAGGGTTGGGTAGAAAGGTCCTTCTCTCTGCCTGAAGAAGAGCAGCTCACCGTTTACTGTCAGAATTTCAATGTGTTCATGACTGCAATAATGAACAGACAAAAACTAGTAATATATAATTAAGACATCAGCTTATACAAGAATTATGAATTCACAAAAGTCAGTAAATATAATTTACAACAGTTCTGTCTCTCATACCATCGGACAATTTTGACTGGATCCTTTTTGGGCATGATCTGATTGAGCCATGGGTCAATGTCAGGGAACTGCTCAACAAGCTGATTCTTAATGCCTTTGATTACAGACGTCTTTAGCTGAATGCAGTTCGAGACATTTTCCTTTTCATCAAACCTGGACAAGCAAATAAGAGGAAAATGGGAACAAGTGAATTTGAAAAAATGAACATGGGAGAACGCTCAGATAAGAAGCCAAGAAGCCTTTATTTGCCACACGTACACTCAAGCACAAACATAAGATAAAGATTATAAGACCCTTTAGTTCTCTCCCTATTTAGTCTTGACTGTCGGTGTCGTTTTGGATGAATGCATACATTCTTAAGAGGGTTGCGCTACCATTTATCCCTCTGGTGCAGTGCAGATTGTTAGTGAACTGGGCGTGAACTTGGTGCCAAACGCAAATATGACCTACAACAGGAAACTAAGGTGTTTATTCTTGGCAGGTACTCAACAGCACAGCAACAGAAGTCAAGTGCCTATTTGAGTTTCTTTTCTGGTTTGGGGCTTAATGAAAAATCCTACCATTTAACACATACAGTGGTACTTGAAAGTTTGTGAACCCTTTAGAATTTTCTATATTTCTACATAAATATGACCTAAAACAACAACAGATTTTCACACAAGTCCTAAAAGTAGATAAAGAGAACCCAGTTAAACAAATGAGACAAAAATATTATACTTGGTCATTTATTTATTGAGGAAAATGATCCAATATTACATATCTGTGAGTGGCAAAAGTATGTGAACCTTTGCTTTCAGTATCTGGTGTGACCCCCTTGTGCAGCAATAACTGCAGCTAAACGTTTCTGGTAACTGTTGATCAGTCCTGCACACCGGCTTGGAGGAATTTTAGCCCGTTCCTCCGTACAGAACAGCTTCAACTCTGGGATGTTTGTGGGTTTCCTCACATGAACTGCTCGCTTCAGGTCCTTCCACAACATTTCAATTGGATTAAGGTCAGGACTTTGACTTGGCCATTCAAAAACATTAACTTTATTCTTCTTTAACCATTCTTTGGTAGAACGACTCGTGTGCTTAGGGTCATTGTCTTGCTGCATGACCCACCTTCTCTTGAGATTCAGTTCATGGACAGATGTCCTGATATTTTCCTTTAGAATTCACTGGTATAATTCAGAATTGTTCCCTCAATGATGGCAAGCCGTCCTGGCCCAGATGCAGCAAAACAGGCCCAAACCATGAGACGACTACCAGCACCATGTTTCACAGATGGGATAAGGTTCTTATGCTGGAATGCAGTGTTTTCCTTTCTCCAAACATAACGCTGCTCATTTAAGCCAAAAAGTTCTATTTTGGTCTTATCCGTCCACAAAACATTTTTCCAATAGCCTTCTGGCTTGTCCACGTGATCTTTAGCAAACTGCAGATGAGCAGCAATGTTCTTTTCGGAGAGCAGTGGCTTTCTCCTTGCAACACTGCCATGCACACCATTGTTGTTCAGTGTTCTCCTGATGGTGGACTCATGAACATTAACATTAGCCAATGTGAGAGAGGCCTTCAGTTGCTTAGAAGTTTCCCTGGGGTCCTTTGTGACCTCGCTGACTATTACATGCCTTGCTCTTGGAGTGATCTTTGTTGGTCGACCACTCCTGGGGAGGGTAACAATGGTCTTGAATTTCCTCCATTTGTACACAATCTGTCTGACTGTGGATTGGTGGAGTCCAAACTCTTTAGAGATGGTTTTGCAACCTTTTCCAGCCTGATGAGCATCAACAACGCTTTTTCTGAGGTCCTCAGAAATCTCCTTTGTTCGTGCCATGATACACTTCCACAAACATGTGTTATGAAGATCAGACTTTGATAGATCCCTGTTCTTTAAATAAAACAGGGTGCCCACTCACACCTGATTGTCATCCCATTGATAGAAAACACCTGACTCTAATTTCACCTTCAAATTAACTGCTAATCCTAGAGGTTCACATACTTTTGCCATTCACAGATGTGTAATATCGGATCATTTTCCTCAATAAATAAATGACCAAGTGTAATATTTTTGTCTCATTTGTTGAACTGGGTTCTCTTTATCTACTTTTAGGACTTGTGTGAAAATCTGATTTAAAAATTGATGATGTTTTAGGTCATATTTATGCAGAAATATAGAAAATTCTAAAGGGTTCACAAACTTTCAAACACCACTGCAGTCTCATCTCATCATCTGTAGCCGCTTTATCCTGTTCTACAGGGTCGCAGGCAAGCTGGAGCCCATCCCAGCTGACTACGGGCGAAAGGCGGGGTACACCCTGGACAAGTCGCCAGGTCATCACAGGGCTGACACATAGACACAGACAACCATTCACACCTACGGTCAATTTAGAGTCACCAGTTAACCTAACCTGCATGTCTTTGGACTGTGGGGGAAACCGGAGCACCCGGAGGAAACCCACACGGACACGGGGAGAACATGCAAACTCCGCACAAAAAGGCCCTCGTCGGCCACGGGACTCGAACCCAGGACCTTCTTGCTGTGAGGCGACAGCGCTAACCACTACACCACCGTGCCGCCCAATAGTGCAACAAATGAGACTTAATCCTTGTATACTTTAATGTACATGGGCCCAGTGTTGGTCCTGGAATACCTCCTGTCCTGCACATCTGATTAGTTGAAACTAGTGTGTTAGAGCAGGAGAAACACCAAAATGCCTTGGACAGAGAGGTGTCCAGGACCAGGGTTGGGAATCCTTTGCCCAGTGTATTTGGTCAATAAAGCACAATCCACATGATTCACAGGGCTCTGTGATTGAAACATGATGGATCTGCAGAGAAGGATTCGAGCAGTGATCATATTTTATATTAATTCACTGATTGATCAGACTTAACACTGAAATCTGTGACGTCAAACGTGATTAACTTCTCAGTAGGTGATGTTACTACTAATCACTGCCACAGACAAATATCTGACTCTGTGTGGAACAACATACACACACAAATCCATATAACCATGCAATAAACCCAATGTTAACCATCACTATAACTAGTTACTAATTAACACGGCATGATCAGTGAACTTCCTGGATAGCTAGCATGTAGACTGGCTTTATAAACTGAAAGCAATTTAGTAAGCTGTTAGCATAACAATATTAATGCGAAACTGTTCTGTTTTCAAAACTGAACTCCATCTCATCACCAGTACATTAATGAAAACATCACCTTAATATACACGCATATGTTGATAAGCTAACTGCTAAACGGGTCATTCTGAGTATTAAAAAAAAAGTCTAATTAGGCACTGGCCATCCTTACTTTTTAAACATTTTCCTGGACGTATCTTTATCCTCTGTGCTGAGTTTCGTGACGTTTAAAATGAAAACTTATAAGAGAAAAAAAATTCAATGAAACAGACGAGTCAGTCCTCACGCCGTGCAGCAACACAGCACGACAGTCTCCACAGCAGACGGCGCCTTTTTGCGACAGTCAACTCTTTACGGCAACTCACAACTATGAGCAGCAAGGTTTGTTATAATAAAGAATGGGTACTGTTATTAAGCGCGTTTTCGAGAGCAGGGGTTCTCAAAGTTTGTGCAGCCAGAGACCCATTTAACTATTAAAATAAACTCGTGTCATTTTTATTTCATGATCCAAATCGAACTATTCAAATATTAGGCTCAGTGTTTAAAAGTGTTAAATAATATTCCGCTTATTTATTGCAGCCATAATAGAGCCGTTTATTCTGGAATCTTCCAGTGACACAACACATTACGTCTAAAATGATGTTCTTAATAAGCCATTTTGTTGAGTTTGGGATTCAATTCAAATGACCAATCAGGATAACAAAGCCTCAAATAGATAGATACACTACCGTTCAAAAGTTTGGGGTCACTTTGAAATGTCCTTATTTTTGAAAGAAAAGCACTGTTCTTTTCAATGAAGATCACTTTAAACTAATCAGAAATCCACTCTATACATTGCTAATGTGGTAAATGACTATTCTAGCTGCAAATGTCTGGTTTTTGGTGCAATATCTCCATAGGTGTATAGAGGCCCATTTCCAGCAACTCTCACTCCAGTGTTCTAATGGTACAATGTGTTTGCTCATTGCCTCAGAAGGCTAATGGATGATTAGAAAACCCTTGTACAATCATGTTAGCACAGCTGAAAACAGTTGAGCTCTTTAGAGAAGCTATAAAACTGACCTTCCTTTGAGCAGATTGAGTTTCTGGAGCATCACATTTGTGGGGTCGATTAAATGCTCAAAATGGCCAGAAAAATGTCTTGACTATATTTTCTATTCATTTTACAACTTATGGTGGTAAATAAAAGTGTGACTTTTCATGGAAAACACAAAATTGTCTGGGTGACCCCAAACTTTTGAATGGTAGTGTAGATAGATAGAGTTTACATACACAGAAATGAATGTCATCATGGAGATGAATGTCACAGCAATATTGGGCTTTCATTGATTTCTTTGAATTGTACTTTTTCTATGACAGAATGATTGTGGCATGCAAAAGTTTGGGCACCCTTACTGAAAATGTCTGTTACTGTGAATAGTTAAGTGAGCAGAAGATGAACTGATCACCAAAAGGCATAAAGGTAAAGACGACACATTTCAGCGTTTTATGCAGGATTTGTGTATTATTTTTGTTTTGTACAATTGGAGAGTGAAAAAAGAAAAGGAACACCATGCGAAAGTTTGGGCACCCCAATACATTTGAGTTCTCAGGTAACTTTTACCAACGTTCCAGACCTTAATTAGCTTATTGAGCTGTGGCTTGTTCAAATTCCTCGTTAGGAAAGGTCAGATGATGCAGATTTCAAAGCTGTATAAATTCTCTGACTCCTCAAACTTGTCCCTCAAATCAACAGCCATGAGCTCCTCTAAGCAACTCCCTCACATTCTGAATAATAAAATAATTGATGCTCGCAAAGCAGGAGAAGGCTACAAGAACGTAGCAAAGTGTTTTCAGGTAGCTGTTTCCTCAGATTGTAATGTTCTCAAGAAATGGCAGTTAACAGAAACAGTGGAGATCAAGGTGAGGTCTGGAAGATGAAGAAAACTTTCTGAAAGAACTGCTCGTTGGATTGCTAGAAAGGCAAATAAAAACCCCTGTTTGACTGCAAAAGACCTTCAGAAAGATTTAGCAGACCCTGGAGTGGTGGTGCACTGTTCTACTCTGCAGCAACACCTGAACAAATGACCTTCGTGCGAGAGTCATCAGAAGAAAACCTTTCCTGCGTCCTAGCCACAAAATTCAGCGTCTGAACTTTGCAAATGAACATCTAAGCAAGCCTGATGCATTTTGGAAACAAGTCCTGTGGACTGATGAAATCAAAATAGAACTTTTTGGCCACAATGTGCGAAGGTACAGTGGTGCTTGAAATTTTGTGAACCCTTTAGAATTTTCTATATTTCTGCATAAATATGACCTAAAACACCATCAGATTTTCACACAAGTCCTAAAAGTAGATAAAGAGAACCCAGTTAAACAAATGAGACAAAAATATTATACTTGGTCATTTATTTATTGAGGAAAATGATCCAATATTACATATCTGTGAGTGGCAAAAGTATGTGAACCTCTAGGATTAGCAGTTAATTTGAAGGTGAAATTAGAGTCAGGTGTTTTCAGTCAATGGGATGACAATCAGGTGCGAGTGGGCACCCTGTTTTATTTAAAGAACAGGGATCTATCAAAGTCTGATCTTCACAACACATGTTTGTGGAAGTGTATCATGGCACGAACAAAGGAGATTTCTGAGGACTTCAGAAAAAGCGTTGTTGATGCTCATCAGACTGGAAAAGGTTAAAAAAACCATCTCTAAAGAGTTTGGACTCCACCAATCCACAGTCAGACAGATTGTGTACAAATGGAGGAAATTCAAGACCATTGTTACCCTCCCCAGGAGTGGTCGACCAACAAAGATCACTCCAAGAGCAAGGCGTGCAATAGTCGACGAGGTCACAAAGGACCCCAGGGTAACTTCTAAGCAACTGAAGGCCTTTCTCACATTGGTTAATGTTCATGAGTCCACCATCAGGAGAACACTGAGCAACAATGGTGTGCATGGCAGGGTTACAAGGAGAAAGCCACTACTCTCCAAAAAGAACATGGCTGCTCGTCTGCAGTTTGCTAAAGATCACGTGGACAAGCCAGAAGGCTATTGGAAAAATGTTGTGTGGACGGATGAGACCAAAATAGAACTTTTTGGTTTAAATGATGTGTTAAGTTTGGAGAAAAGAAAACACTGCATTCCAGTACAAGAACCTTATCCCATCTGTGAAACATGGTGGTGGTAGTATCATGGTTTGGGTCTGTTTTGCTGCATCTGGGCCAGGACGGCTTGCCATCATTGATGGAACAATGAATTCTGAATTATACCAGCAAATTCTGAAGGAAAATCTCAGGACATCTGTCCATGAACTGAATCTCAAGAGAAGGTGGGTCATGCAGCAAGACAATGACCCTAAGCACACAAGTCATTCTACCAAAGAATGGTTAAAGAAGAATAAAGTTAATGTTTTGGAATGGCCAAGTCAAAGTCCTGACCTTAATCCAACTGAAATGTTGTGGAAGGATCTGAAACAAGCAGTTCATGTGAGGAAACCCACAAACATCCCAGAGTTGAAGCTGTTCTGTATGGATGAATGGACTAAAATTCCTCCAAGCCGGTGTGCAGGACTGATCAACAGTTACAGGAAACGTTTAGTTGCAGTTATTGCTGCACAAGGGGGTCACACCAGATACTGAAAGCAAGGGTTCACATACTTTTTCCACTCACAGATGTGTAATATTGGATCATTTTCCTTAATAAATAAATGACCAAGTATAATATTTTTGTCTCATTTGTTTAACTGGGTTCTCTTTATCTGCTTCTAGGACTTGTGTGAAAATCTGATGATGTTTTAGGTCATATTTATGCAGAAATATAGAAAATTCTAAAGGGTTCACAAACTTTTAAGCACCACTGTATGTTTGGAGAAAAAAGGGTGCCAAATTCTAGGAAAAGAACACCTCTCCAACTCTGAAGCATGGGTGTGGATCGATCATGCTTTGGGGTTGTGTTGCAGCCGGTGGCACAGGGCACATTTCATTGGTCGAGGGAAGCATGGATTCGAATAAATACCAGCAAATTCTGGAAGCAAACATCACACCATCTGTAAAAAAGTTGAAGTTAAAAAGAGGATGGGTCCTACAGTAAGACGATGATCCAAAACACACCTCAAAATCTACAATGGAATACCTCAAGAGGCACAAGCTGAAGGTTTTGCCCTGGCCCTCACAGTCCCCTGACCTAAACATCATTGAAAATCTGTGGATAGATCTCAAAAGAGCAGTGCGTGCAAAACAGCCCAAGAAACTTGTAGAACTGGAAGCCTTTTGCAAGGACAAATGTGTGAAAATCCCCCAGGTAAGAGCTGAAAGATTATTAGCTGGCTACAAAAAGTGTTTACAAGCTGTGATACTTGCCAAAGGGGGTGTTACTAGGTACTAATCATGCAGGGTGCCCAAACTTTTGCTTCAGGCCCTTTTCCTTTTTTTGCCATTTTGAAAATGTAAAAGATAAAAATTTAAAAAAAAAAAATTCTTAAAATATAAAGGGAATGAGTCATCTTTAACTTTATGCCTTTTGGAGATCATTTCATCTTCAACTTGCTTAACTGTTCACAGTAACAGCAATTTTGACCGGGGTGCCCAAACTTTTGCATACCACTGTACATATTTAATAGAAACAACAAGAATTTGGTGCACGGGCTTTCATTTATTTTGTGTTTTCTGAAATAAAAATATACATACAGCACACCTAATATTTGCTTAAGTGTCCTTTAGTAAGTTTCACCTTGACACCAGATGCTTTTGGTAAGATAAGATTAGCCTTTTATTATCCCACAAGGGGAAATTTACATTGTTACAGCAGCAAAATATATAAAGAGAAAAAAGATATGACAGTGAAGTAGTGCAAAAGTACTAAGGATACAAAAAAGGATATATAAAAGAAATAAACTACAAATTTAGAGATAAAAATGTAACAAATTAGCAGGTTTGCAGATGTAAAGTTAACGTGTATTACAAAGGTGGTATTGCACAGGTAGTATTGCACAAGTAAATCGGTATATTGCACAAGAGCCATTTTAACCATTTGTAGCTAGCAGTTCGCTGTAAAGTACTGATGCTGATAGTCAGTGCACACAGTATACGTTCAGAGGGGTTTCTATGGATATAGAAGTGATCTGGACAGTATTGTTCATTATTGTGAGGAGTGTCTGGTGCTGTGCTTGGTGAGGTGCTGGTTGGTAGCCATCAATAAGATTCTGGGAGAATTCTGGTTGGATAGTTGACCACTCTTCTTGGCAGAATCGGTAGAGTTCAATTCAATTTATGTGTTTGCTGGCACGGACCTGACTCGTAAGCACAGTCCACATATAGGGTTGAGGTCAGGACTTGTTTTAAGCTTAATGTTCGCCTGCTTTATCCATTCCCCAACCAGCCCTAATGTGCATTTGGGGTCATTGTCCTGTTGGAACACCCAACTCTGTCCGTTTCTGATGCTTTTAGGTTATACTGAAGAATTCTGATTTAGTCCTCCTTCATTATTCTATCCACTTGGTGCAATGCACCAGTTCCACTAGCAGCAAAACTGCCCCAGAGCATGATGCTACCACCACCAACATGCTTAACAGTTTATACAGTATTCCTCTGTACCTCTGGTCATTGTGTCCAAATAACTCAAACTACTTCTCATCTGACCATAAAACTTTCCTCCAGAAGACTTTTTCCTTTGTTTGTGTGGCTAACTGCAAACTTTAGTCAAGCTTGAAGGTGTCCAGTTTGGAGCAGGGGCTTCTTTCTTGGACGGCAGCCTCTCAGTCCATGGTGATGTAAAATTTGCTATACGCTGTAGACAGTGTTCCAGCAGCTTCCGGTTAACGGCAGGCCCGTGCCTTGCTGGTTCCTGGATTGTTCCTAACCATCTGAACCAATTTCCCTACAGAAAGTGGCTTAGCAAAGTGGCTGCACCTCGCAATGACTTGTACTTACATAAAATTGTTTGAACTGCTGATCTTGGAATCTGCATTTGTTTAGAAATAGCTCCAAGAAACATTCCTTAGTTATGTAAAGCTATGATCCACATTCTCAGATCTGTACTGAGTTAACTCAATGAGTGCTGTCAAACCCTTACGTTGGCAGAGAGAAGCTACCAACTGTAGTCAATCATAATCACTAACAAAGATAAGAGGCTTTGGCAAGTTAAGATATTTTGGAACTCTCAGTACCACTGAATTAATAACCTATGTGAACGTATGTAAATTTCTGACCCCGAATGTACTAGATCAGGGCTTTTCAAAGTGTGGGGTGCGCCTCCTCTAGGCGGCGCAACGTGAGGAAAAATAAACCAGAATAAGTTACTACTGCGGACATTTAGCGAACTTCAGCTAGCCTTTGCCAGAAACAAAATGGATCGATTTTTAGTACCTAAAGCTACAGTGAGTGAGGAGACAGAGTCTGGGCGAAGCAAAAAAAGAAGGAAGTATGACCACCATTATTTAAAGTTTGGATTTTCATGGACTGGATCTGAAGATGCTCCACTGCCACAGTGTGTTGTCTGCCAAGAGGTGCTAGCTAACGATGCTATGAGATGTTTAAAATGTGTAAAACAAGATGTTTTTAAAAAAAGCACAGATGTTTAAAATGTGTAAAAGAAAAAAAATGTGTACAACAACCATTTTTTAAAAATACGAATGGAACATTAAGTATAGCAACAAAAAAAATTGTAGGGGGGGCGCTGTTGTTTATTTGCTCTCTGAGGGGGGGGCTGACTCTCCCACACTTTGAAAACCCTAGATCATTGTGATTCTGGGTTGATTTCAGAAAACTTGAAACAAATTAAAACTTGTGTACCAAATTCTTGTTTTGCTTCTATTAAAGATGTATGTATGTTCGACAGTCAGTCTACTGCAGAAGAACTGCTCAAAGAAATTATTGAAAGCCCAATATTGCCATGACATGTCTATATCCACATATAATTACTCTGCTAACAGTGTTGTCATTTATACTGCTGTGCCCACCCCCCTCAAAAAAAACAAACAAACAAAAAAAAACAAATGATATTTGACAGTCCATGGATCCCACTTTGAGAACTATTGCTTTAGTGGTACTAGGTACGTGGCTACAAATACGAAAAATGTTTGATGCACTGTTTTTCCTGTTTACAATTACAGGAATATTTCCATAATACCCCCACCCAAGACTCTTCATGATCATATTAGCTTAACACAACCAATGCTTGTATGTCCTTTATAAAACTGCCTTTTCAAATTTCTCACAAATGCCCCCCCCCAAAAAATATATTTTTTAAAGTAGGGGAATAGAAAAGGACATGATCATGGAAACACAGCTGTTTAATCTGAAGCAATAAAAACAAGCAGGCGTATTCAGACAAGGGATAACTGTCCACTTATCATTTATCGAAACACTATAATCATACAACTCTATTCATCCAGTGATGCCATACAGGAGCTTCTCAGTGTAATATGTCAAGGATTATACAAATCTTGGAGTTACTAGGATAATGTAATTATGACACTGCTGTGCTTTTATACTGTTCAGTTTCTGGGGAAAAAAAATGTTCATTTGAATTATATTCATTCCCAATAAATTCTAAAAGACAAAGTTTACCCTCCAACAACTGCAACAAAACAGTATTCTCATTAGAAACCATATTTAACGTTTTTGCAATTTTGTCCAAAGCTCAACTAAACCTGCAGTAATAAATCCATGCCTAAGTTGGGTTGCAAGGTGGATGTGGGCATGACATGTATATAAACACAAAATTAAATATTTAAAAAAAAATTCTGGGTAGAAAGGACTCGATGTATTGACAAATTTAGCAGCATGAATTAGTCCTATAACAAAGAGTGCTTGGTTTTTCTCCATTTTGGCACACAGTCTTAGTATTTCCAATTTGGCTTCTACCACTTAATACCTCAAGCCTTTTTGTCCATTTTCAAATAACCTGTAACCTACTGTCGACTCCAGCAGGGAAGTTTTGTTTCTTTCTGTATAGATTTCCCATTAAAAATGCGAAATCTTATTTTTTTTAATATGTTATACACTCATGTTGCTACAGCACGGAACAAAATGTCTCATTTTATTAGTAATATATTTTTTCCATTCTTCCTCCACACGCAATAACATTTTGCACAGGATACACAGTGAATTAAAAGGAAATGTGACCTAAAAATAAACAAAAAAAGAATGTCCTAAACAAAACAGACTTGGAACCAATTCTGAAAAATAAATACAGTTTTCCTTTAAGTAAATTAAAAAAAAAGAGTGAGTGTGGGAATCATGTGTCTAGGATTGTCCAATTCAAAGAGAGGAGCTCTGACACTGAAGAATACATTTCTTTCAATGGGCATGCAATCCAGCTGAAAACATACCCTGGAGAACAATTTCCATTCAGTTGTTCACGGGGTTAAAGAGGGGAAAGATAATTGGAGGATTCTATTCCACATGTTTACTGAGAACAGCCTCCTCCTTCTTGTTATTCTCCACTCTTTCCTTCCTTCTATGCATCTCTCTTTCTCTCTCTAAGCCACATAGTTGTACTGATTGGAGTTCTCCTTGTCTCTTTCCATGTAGTCCCTATCAATGAGCGACTCTATCCTCTTCTTTAAATCAGCAGGCTGCATGGCAGAGACAAACACATGACATGAATTTTCATTTATATGTATGCATTTGCTGAATAAATATTGTGCTTTTGTATATTAGAATTATTACTACAGATCACCTTTGACTTTACTATTATTGCATGTAAAAATGTGCATGATTAAAACGGGGGGGGGGGGTATTATTTTTATATTTATATACATACACAAAAGTGTGTGTGTGTGTGTGTGTAACCTCACCTTTACGGGGAACTTGAGTTGGTTGTAAACCTCAGACACTAGGAGGTTATGGCTCAAAGTCTTCCGCATCTTCATAATGCGGACAATGGCAGCATCAATCTGGTATTGTCGGTCCTGGAAAACTCGCTCTGTAGTGCTAGCTTGCTCTTCCACCTGTAATTCAGGAATCATGCATAAAATCAAAATGTTTAATAACTTCCAAAACATGAGTTTACTGTTGATGAAATAAGAGCCACAAATCAGCTATGTACTGTTTCTTTCATCTGGATCTGGTTGATCTTAATCCTGAAGAGCTTGTGCTTGAAATCGTCATTGCAGGAAAACTTGTCTCCATCTTCCACATCTTTGCTTTTCGGGGTTTTGGTGAGAACTCTTGCCTTGCCACAAGCCAGGGACTGGAGGGTTCGCCTCAGCTCACTGTCCTCTGTGCACATTTGAAATAATAATAATAAAAAACATGTTGCCAGGCAAAACAAACCTCACCCGGCAGCACTCACGATGAATATGAAGGAAAATATTGCGAAAAAACGATTTTGACCTTGTGTGTGAACATACTTGGCCAGTAAACATGGTTCTGATTCTCTGCTACTCTTAGCCAATCAGAACACACCGTACTGCACGATTCTTACACTCTTACAGCATGACAACATAGTGGCTACCACCTCTATATGAAGCAGTAGCCACTAAAACCTTGACCGGATGACCCCCAAAATGTTGGAGGCTCTATTTGAGACCAATGCCCATCTATCTAACCGGTTCCCCGGAACATCATTAAAAAACAAACAAACAAATCCCACTGAAAACAATACCTCACCCCCTGGTGGACTCAGTCCTGGGCGAGGTAACAAGTCGTCTTCTTACCTCGCCCGGGACGGAGTCCACCAGGGGGCGAGGTATTGTTTTCGGTTGGGTTTCTTTGTTTTTTGTTTGTAAACGATGTTACGGGAAAATGGCTGGACCAATCTTCATGAAACTTTCAGGATAGATGGGCATTGGTCTCAAATAGAACCTCCAACATTTTGGGGGTCATCCAGCCAAAGTCAAGGTCACAGTGAACAATTTTATTTTATTTTTTAAATTAATAATTTAAATAAATAAATGGGGGAGCGCCTCTGAGTTCAGACTGCAGGAGCGCTGCCTCGGAAAGGCTCCTCCCACAAACAAGCTAATTGGATGGTTTCTTTGTTCGTTTGCATACGGAAAAGAAGGGGTTTTGGCCAGTCACGCCCACTTTTAAACCCCATTGATGATAACTTGGCCGCTCTGTTGATTTAGTATAAATATAAATTATAAATAAATAGACTAAAAAAAAAATCACTTTCAGACAGGTTTATGCTTATTACAGAGGGAAAGTGCGTTCCACTGAGCTCTAGTGCCGGGCCATTTCCAGGAAATAAGAGTTTCAGTCATGGCGACAGCGTGTGTATGTCAGCCTCAGTTTTGAGGTTTCAGTTTTGAAAACTGTAAGCGGTAAGAGTAAAGTAATATAAAAGTACAGACACTTGGTATATTTTACTTCTCATCTCATCTCATTATCTCTAGCCGCTTTATCCTTCTACAGGGTCGCAGGCAAGCTGGAGCCTATCCCAGCTGACTATGGGCGAAAGGCAGGGTACACCCTGGACAAGTCGCCAGGTCATCACAGGGCTGACACATAGACACAGACAACCATTCACACTCACATTCACACCTACAGTCAATTTAGAGTCACCAGTTAACCTAACCTGCATGTCTTTGGACTGTGGGGGAAACCGGAGCACCCGGAGGAAACCCACGCGGACACGGGGAGAACATGCAAACTCCACACAGAAAGGCCCTCGCCGGCCCCGGGGCTCGAACCCAGGACCTTCTTGCTGTGAGGTGACAGCACTAACCACTACACCACCGTGCCGCCCCATATTTTACTTCTGTGATTTTTAAATTGTTCATTTTTGGATTACGCTTCATTTTTGTGGCCCTCACAGTGTGTGTGTGTGTGTGTGTGTGTGTGTGTGTGTGTGTGTATGTATATATATATATGCGCGCTGTATTTACTGTATGGACATGGTATCAGAATTTTATTTATAAGCAGTCGCCACATGTACCCATAGGGTACCCATTTTTTTTTCTGATATCTTCCTTCATACTCATCATAAGTGCTACTGGGCCAGGTTTGTTTTGCCTTGCAACACTTTTGTTTTTAGTATTGTTTTGAGTGAAATATTTTGTATTACTAATGCATACACTTAAAATGTATTAGGGCATTCATCTGAAATGCAGGACTGTATTTTGTATAATGTGTGGACAAAAAAACATGTATACCGTATAAAACAACTTCACTCCTTTCTCACCGAAAACAATCTGTATGAGCCCTTTCAATCTGGTCTCCGCCCACATCACAGTCCAGAGACTGCTCTTCTGTGAGTGGTAAATGATCTCCTCCTGTCTGCTGATAGTGGTTCACTTAACATTCTCATTCTCCTTGACTTAAATGCTGCATTTGACACCGTCAATCATGACAGACTCATCTCCCATCTGTCAGATATTGGTAGCACAGACAGCCCTCCAATGGTTTCAGTCCTACCTCACCAACAGACGACAGTTTGTCACACTGGGTCCACATAAGTCCTTCATTACTTGTGATGTCCCCCAGG
Organism: Neoarius graeffei; assembly: GCF_027579695.1. NCBI lineage: Eukaryota > Metazoa > Chordata > Actinopteri > Siluriformes > Ariidae > Neoarius > Neoarius graeffei. The sequence continues at coordinate 47,813,639 of NC_083576.1, forward strand.
GGTCTGTTCTTGGGCCTCTCCTCTTCCTTATATACATCCTGCCCTTTGGCCAAACTACTTGTAACTGTGGTATTAACGTCCATTGCTACGCTGATGACATTCAATTCTATCTCACTACATCCTCCCCCACTGACCCCTCTCCAAGTTCCCTCAATGACTGTCTATCAGACCTCAAGCTGTAGATGCAGAATAATTTTCTGAAACTTAACACACAAATCATGCTTATCGGCCCAAAATCCTCCAGCTTCAGTCTTAACATTGACGGCGCACTTGTTAAATCTTCACCTGTTGTTAGAAACCTTGGAATCTTGTTCGACCCCTCACTCAACTTTGATCCCCACATTAAATCCCTCACCAAGGCTGCTTTCTTCCACCTCCAGAACATTGCCCGCTTTTGCCCCTTTCTTCCCATTAGTGATGCTCAAACTTTGGTCCACTCCTTCATTATGTCCCACTTAGATTATTGCAACTCCCTTTTCACTGGCCTCCCTACTAAATCCCTTCAAAGACTACAAAACATTCAGAACTCTGCAGTGAGACTCCTCACCCACACCAAACCATCTGCTCAGATCACCCCCATTCTTTCTCAGCTTCGCTGGCTACCTGTTCTGTCCCCTATTAAGTATAAAATCTTACTACTCACCTTCAAAGCTCTCCATCACCTTGCTCCTTCTTACATCTGTGATCTTCTGACCCCTTACACTCCATCCCGCTCTCTCAGATCCTCTAGCCATAATCTCCTTGCTATTCCTCACACTAGACTCTACCTTGGGTGGCAGGTCCTTCAGCGCCATGGCCCCCGAGCTCTGGAATTCCCTTCCTCAACCCCCCCGTGACTGCTCTTCCCTTCCTTTCTTCAAAGCTCATCTCAAAATCTTTGTTTCATGAACACTCCTCCACCACCACTGCATAAACTCACCACTCTTTAGCAACATTTTTTTTTGCGTGTGTTGTTTTCTTTGACCTATGTAAAGCAACCTCGAGTTTGAAAAAGGTGCTATATAAATGAAAATTATTACTACTACTACTACTATATAATAGTCACTTTTGAAAATAACGCTCTCTTTTGCATGTGTCTCAATCATATTTAAAGCATTTTAAAAGTCTGGTTACCTCCTAAAGTGAAAAGAAAGAAAGCTGCATTTAAAGTGCACATCACGGGTAAATTCAGGAGTGAGATCAATGTAATTCTCCGATTTTATATTAAACTTTGGTCAAATATCTGTAACATTCTGCATTCTCTGCAATTTTTTTTACCTTGCGCAATACCAGAAAAATTCAGTTGAAATCAAGCCATTTGAGGCGAATTGGTCCGCCTCTGAAAAAACTTGGCATTTGGATTTCCCGGCAAACATTGATTTTCGTGACATCATCTGTGCGACGCCTCCTTCTGAATCCTACATCAGCGCTGGTTTGGTTTGACCTGGTGGTTTTCTGCAAATTTCTTCAACGTTATCACATAGTTATTAAAATGGTGAACAGATGTATCGTAGGAGGGTGTAGCAACACCAATCTTGATGGAATTAGTACTCATCGTTTTCCAAAAGACCGGAAAATAAGAGAGAAATGGGAGCGCTTGGTCTACACAGGCTGTGCACTGAAACCATGCAAAGCTCGCGCAGCCTGCTGGCGCTTCCGCAGATAACGTCACGAATCTGGCTCCAGACTCCCTTGGGATTTTTCCAGACACGTTTTGTTATTTTATTTTTTTCTGCTGTAGACAGATGGCCTTGCGCAAAATTACCCTTCTGGATGAGTGTGTAAAGGGACATACTTTCATATAAAAAAAAAAAAAAAAACGAAATTGGTTCAGAATATGCCTGTGGCAGTGGGGGCGTGGTCAAGTGTCGGTCTGTGACCGGAGGGCTACGTCAGGGAAGGTAAGTGGCAGAATCACTACACTTGATGTGGATTAACCTGTGTTTGTGTGTCTTCCCCAGTGACCGCGCCCTATTTAAGGAGGAGAGCGAGAGCAGAGCGGGCTCTCTCCCGACCAGAACACGTGTGTGGCGTGTGTGTATAAGTAAACGTATAGAAGCTGAAAAGCTGACAATAAAAGAGTTATTGAGAACTCAGTACTGGCCTGCCGTGCTTCTGTGCTCCACCCACCTAGAACGCTTGCTACAATGCCCTTTAAGGGTTCCATTCTGACTGCACTGATTTTCTACAACTGAACTGAATAGGCTTATATCCATTTCACTATGGCATGTAAGCATCCGAAAACTTGGTCAAAATGGGACATTCAAGGTGTGAGTAATTTACACTTAGCCAGAAAAAGTTTTAGGCATCTTTCACAAACACTGTGGTAAAAACAGTCAGTCAGTCAGTCTGGCTCCTTACCCAAGGTGATCTTTGCAGGCAGACAGCCTGGATCTCGATTTAAAGAATACCATGTTTTGGTGAAATGCATTTCTGTCTTCTTAAAATGGAGTTGTCACTAGGGCTGTAACGATATGCATATCGAAATCGAAATCGCGATACGCAGAGCCACGATCCGTATCGCGATGCAAGAAGGCAGAATCGCGGTACACCCTTTCAAACTTCTCCTCAGCCCAAAAACAGAGGCGCTTCCAAACTTCAATTTATGAATACTTTACTTTTTATTTAAATTACACTTTACACTTACTTAAATTACTTTTATTTTTTTTATATCTATTAGTAAGTCGTTTTTTCGCCGACCTGCGACAATCTTTTGCGAGTCATGCAACGTCCACACTCGCCACTGGCAGAGCATTCATTTCTTTTAAGCGGTCGCCATTCTGGTTGCGACGCGGGGAGCGAATCTGTAAACAAGCAGCTCATTGGCTGGCTAGGTGTGCCACAAGCCAATCACAATCACTTGACCGGAAAGGCATGCAGTGTTGCCAGATTGGGCAGGTTTAGGTGCTTTTTGGCTGGTTTTGAACATATGTTGGGGTGGAAAACGTTAGCAATATCTGGCAACACTGAAGCATGTCTGCTTGGGCGGAAGCCTTCTGCGGCAGTTACATTTTGACACGCGAGCAATGTTTCACCATAAAAATTCCGTAATTTCCATCTGTTTTCCGCGATCACAGAAAATCATTGGCCCTATGAGAGTGAGACAGTGAGAGAGCCACCCTCCCCCCCCAAAAAAAAATCTTAACGGATTTACACGATTTGGAAAAATTACTTTCAGAACCGAAAAACCAGAGCTTCCGGCTCAACAGTATTATTTTGAGAAATAAAACAATCTTTGGATATACATTTGTTCATTTTTGCATACATATTACTCATTCTCTGCAGTGGTCTGAATTATTTGTTATTAAATAGTTAATGTAAGTAAGTAAATGTTAATAAGTCAAATTTACTACTTTAAAAAAACATTTTTAAAAAATCGTGGGCGTATCGAATCGTGGGTCAAAAATCGCGATACGAATCGAATCGTGAGTTGGGTGTATCGTTACAGCCCTAGTTGTCACAGTATACTAAGGGCAGACACTGAGGTTTCATAATTTTGGCTGCAATCACCACACCAGACTTCATCATTCCCAGTACGCAAAGAAGTCCCACGGACTTTAAAATGAGGACACTTGAAAAGAATTCTATTTTTACACATACCTATTCCTGTGGCCAGTTTGATCTCTTCCAAGGAAAATTCTTCTCCTTCATTAAACATCAGCAGAACTAACGTCTGAAACAGTGACACTTGAAGCTCTTTCTTCCCCTTTAGAAAGTAACAAATAAGATCAAGTCGTCTCAGGGCTCCTTTTGGTTCTAAGAATGCAGCTTATTAATCATAAATCATAAATAAAAACAATATAAAAATTTGCAAATCATGGAAACCCTACAGTGCCTTGCAAAAGTATTCATACCCCTTGAACTTTTTCACATTTTTCCACCTTACAACCACAAACTTAAGTTTTTTTTTAATTGAGATTTTGTGTGATAGACCAACACAGAGTAGCACATAATTGTGAAGTGAAATGAAAATGATAAATGGTCTTCAAAATTTTAAACAAATAAAAATCTGAAAAAATGCGATGTGCATTAGTTTTCAGCCCCCCTTTGTAGAGCCACCTTTTGCTGCAATTACAGCTGCAAGTCTTTTGTGGTATGTCTCTACCAGCTTTGCACATCTAGACACTGAAATTTTTGCTCATTCTTCTTTGCAAAATAGCCCAAGCTCAGCCAGATTGGATGGAGAGCGTCTGTGAACAGCAATTTTCAAGTCTTGCCACAGATGCTCAATGGGATTTAGGTCTGGACTTTGACTGGGCCATTCTAACACATGAATATTCTTTGATCTAAACCATTCCATTGTAGCTCTGGCTGTATGTTTAGGGTCATTGTCTTGGTGGAAGGTGAATCTCCTTCCCAGTTTCAAGTCTTTTGCAGCCTCCAACAGGTTTTCTTCCAGGATTGCCCTGTATTTAGCTCCATCCATCTTCCCATCAACTCTGACCAGCTTCCCTGTCCCTGCTGAAGAAAAGCATCCCCATAGCATGATGCTGCCACCACCATGTTTCAGAGTGGGGATGGTGTGTGCAGGGTGATGAGCAGTGTTAGTTTTACGCCACACGTAGCGCTTTGCATTTAGGCCAAAAAATTCAACTTTGGTCTCACCTGACCAAAGCACCTTCTTCCACATGTTTGCTGTGTCCCCTATATGGCTTCTTATGCCTGTCTTTCAACAATGGCTTTCTTCTTGCCACTCTTCCAAAAAGGCCAGATTTGTGGAGTGTACGACTTATAGTTGTCCTGTGCACAGATTCTCTCACCTGAGCTGTGGATTTCTGCAGCTTCTCCAGAGTGATCATGGGCCTCTTGGCTGCTTCTCTGACCAGTGCTCTCCTTGCTCGCTCTGTCAGTGTAGGTGGACGGCCATGTCTTGGTAGGTTTGCAGTTGTGCCATACTTTTTCTATTTTTGAATGATGGATTGAACAGTACTTCTTGAGATGTTCAGAGCTTGGGATATTTTTTTATAACCTAACCCTGCTTTAAACTTCTCCAGAACTTTATCCTTGACCTGTCTGGTGAGTTCTTTGGTCTTCATGATGCTGTTTGTTCTTCAGTGTTCTCTAACAAACCACTGAGGCCTTCACAGAACAAGTGTATTTATGCTGAGAGTAAATTACACACAGTAGGACTCTTAACTAATTAGATGACTTCTGAAGGCAACTGATTGCACTGGATTGTATTTAGAGGTATCAGAGTACAGGGAGCTGAATACTAATGCACACCACATTTTTCAGATTTTTATTTGTTTAAAATTTTGAAGACCATTTATCATTTTCGTTTCACTTCACAATTATGTGCTACTCTGTGTTGGTCTATCACAAAATCTCAATAAAAAGCTTTTAAGTTCGTGGTTGTAAGGTGGAAAAATGTTAAAAAGTTCAAGGGGTATGAATACTTTTGCAAGGCACTGTATATTCCATTGAAAGTAGTACAAAGACAACATTAACGGTTGAAACTAAATAAATTTTTTTTTTTGGAAAAATATGCTCATTTTGAATTTAGTGTCAGCAACATATTACAAAAAAATTGGGACTGGGCAAAAAAAAAGATTGAAAAAGTTGTGTAATGCTTAAATAAATAAATAAATAAATAAATAAAATGGTTAATTGGCCACAGGTCAGTAACATGACTGGATATAAAAAGAGCATCCCAGAGCAGCCGAGTCTCTCAGATGTATAGATGGAGAGGGGGTTCACTGCTTGGTCAAAGACTGCATGGGCAACTAGTGCAACAATTTAAGAATAACACTCCTCAATGTAACATTGCAAAGGATTTGGGGATCACATCATCTATGGTCAATATCATCATTAAAAGGTTCAGAGAATCCAGAGAAATGGGACCATTCGCCTTGTTATAAACACACAGTTCAAAAGCCAGCATCTGTGATGGTATCGGAGTGCATTAATGCACATGAAGTGGGTAGCTTGCACATTTGGGAAGGCATCATTAATGCTGAAAAATATATACACGTTTCTGGGCAACATGCTGCCATCCAAACAAAATCTTTTTCAGGGAAGGCCTTGTTTATTTCAGCAAGACAATGCCAAACTCCATTCTGTATGCATTACAACTACATGGCTCCAGAGTAAAAAGAGTCTGGGCGCTAAACTGGCCTGCCTGCATCCAGATGCATCTTCCACTGAAAACTTTTAGCACACTATGAAGCACAAAATATAACAAAGGAGACCCCAAACTACTGAGCAACTGAAATTGTATATCAGGCAAGAATGGGACAACATTTCTCTTTCTGAGTAAAGCAATTGGTCTCCTCAGTTCCCAAAAATTTACTGTCGTTAAAAGTAGAGGTGATGCAACACAATGGTAAACATGCCCATCCCAACTTTTTTTGAAACATGGTGTTGGCATCAAATTCAAAATGAGGATATTTTTAAAAAATTCAGTTTCAACATTTGATACGTTGTCTCTGTACTACTTTCAATGAAATAAGTTTTCCATGATTTACAAATCATCGCATTCTGCTTTTATTTACGTTTCACACAGCATCCCAACTTTTTTGGAATTGGGGTTGTACAATGTGATGCTTTTCTGGCATACCTCTTTGAATTCAGCTTTTAATACACAATGTCCTAATGTTGATTGCCACTGTAGTTTTCTTCCGCTGTGCTTCCCAAGATAAAAGGTCTTGAAGATTTCTTGTAGCCTCACCATCTTGGAGAATGAAAACAAGAACACTAAAAATGATTTTAATTCTAATTATTTATCAATTTTAATTATAATGCTAAGTCTAAAGCTTTTTTTTTTTCTTTAATTTGCCAAACAAACCTCTGGAGGCAGATGAACTTCCATGGGGACGTACGTTGGCCAATAACCCATAGTGAGAATGTTCACAGTCAGCTCAATATTACCTGGGATATTTTGGCATTGCATGTACTGAAATGAGAGATGCCACATGAACACAACCAATCGAAAGGACTCCAATTTAAAAAAAACAAAACAAAAAACTATTACCTGTTTGAATTGCACCATGATATCTTTTGAGAGCTCCATGTCCTTGAACATTCCTTCCAATTTACTGGTAAAAGCTGCTCCACATTCTAAATTAAAAAAAATAAAATAAAATAAAAGCTATCATTCCATTCAGATGATTTGTAATGAAATAGTGACACGAGGTCCTATATCACTAAACAATTTGCTTAAATTAATTACAGCCATAGAGCAATTACCATGTTTCAGTTTTGAGAGCATTGACTTCTCAGCATCAACAGAGGCACTTTTTCCAACCAGCAACCTCTTTGCCAGGTCTTTTTTGTAGAAGGCCTCAAACACATCTTTGCCTATTAAACAAAAAAAGCTGAGTTGTAATAATATAATTCAACATATTCTCCTTGTCAGTTTGGTGGAGAAAGGGTGGCATACAAAAAAAGCTCTCACCATATATAAACCTGAATATGATCATAATCTTGTCCAGCATCTTCTCAAGTTCTTCATCTGTGGCTTCCTTATTTCCTGCCCGTAGTTTCGAATCCACATACTTTGCTAAAAGACAAAATCATTGTTATATTCACAGAAGAACGTTGCTTTGAACTTTTAAACTAGACTGTAATTTCTAAAGGCCAATTTATGCTGACAACCCAGTCCTCGCAGATAGCGTCGCAGACAGTGTCTGCGTAGCCCCCCCACCTTCGCAGACGCTCTGCGCGCACCTCCCAAAAATTGTGACCACCGCAGAAGCCTCGCAGACAATGTCGCAGACAAGAGGGCTCTGATTGGTCCACTCTACATCCGCTGTACACGCACTTTCGCTTCCCTACTTTCCCGGTTTGGTTTGTTTTCACGACCGCCATTTTTAAAAACACGAGCGAAGATGGAGCAGCACGAAGAGCGGTTGATCGAGGAAGTGAGGAAGTACGTACATCTATACGACTCCAGTTCTAGTCATTATAAGTAACCGGAGGATAAACACTCCACTAACCACACCCACCAAATACTCCTAGCGATTTCGCGACTTTGCGCCCCCTTTGCTTTGTGGCGGTGAATAACATCGCGCACGCCTATTACTCCCCGCTCAACGATAAATTACAAATGTCTGCAAAAAAAGCTATCTGCGAAAGCCTTGTCGCAAGAGCATACAGAGGCCTTAAGGAGTTTAAATCTTGCAATAAAGCAGTATGAACTCAAGCATACAAGAGATTTCAAGCAATGCTCACCTATAAGCTCTGCAGGTTTGTTCGGCCGCTTGTTGATGAAGGTCTCAAAAGCTTCCTTCATGGCATTTACAAATTTTTCATTCTTCATGAAGCATATATCGATGATGGAATCCACTTTATCCTTGAAGTCCAGCAGTTCCTGCACCATTGTCTTGTCTTTCTCAGGATTGATAACTATTGTACTACCAAAGGCCTGTAAGATTAATTATTAATTCAATCAATTAATTTAAAAACATCAGTTCAGGCAAGAAGGATTTTTTTTTTTTAAACTCAGTAGGTTTTTTTTGTTTTGTTTTTCTTTAAAAGTAGACAGCCTTTCGATTTCATAAAACCGATGAAATTTAGTTCCCTCTGAAATACGTTTATTTCTGTAATATCTATTTTTTTTTTTAAATAAATAAAAACCCCAACACCCCAGGCCATTCTGTGGCTGGGAAGTTATTTAATTTGAGGGGATTCCCTAGCAAATAATGTGCTCGCTTCACGCAGTCAAGCAGATGGGGAAGTCCAGTGTGCACATGCGCATGTTTACCTTTTGTCGTCGTCTTTTGGGTGTTACGGCAGCTGGCATCCAGTGTTGCATTACTGTCGTCTACAGGTTTACCTTTGACCGTGCACTGACAGTTACATCGTTCTGTCGCTAAACGAACAGCTGATCACACCGAGGTGCTCGCTGACCGCCGATATTTATTAGTTTGGTCCTGCGTTTCCTTTCCTTCGCAACATAACGTCTTTTCTTCTCGCTTTCTGTTACTGTAGTCGGTCTTTCACGTTTCATTCACGTCCTCCATTTTCCTCTCCTGTTTCAAAATTTGTATCCCACAATGCCTTGCCCGAATGGGGAAAACCCACCACGTGATGCATGATGTCATGGTGAAGCAAGAAATAATAGCGGAGAATTTAGGGCCATGTGGCCCTAAATTCATTAATTGTTCTATTAAAAAAAAAACTAATAAAATTAGAAGTCTGTGATTCGAATTCAGTAGCTTTCGGTCCACTAAATGAAAATAATCGGGTGTCAGGGAAAATTCTTTTTATGACCTAAACCTGAAAAATCTGAAAGTCAGTCTACCTTTAATTGAAGCTCAATCAACATTCATAACCTTCCAGTTTACCTTGATATACTCAATCCAGTGCTGCAGAAGGACCTGCACTCCTCCTCGGACCCGACTGAACAGCTGATAAAGCAAAGACAAATCCTGGATACGGTTCTCATCCAGCAGATGATTCAACCCTAGCACACCATGACAAACATTTGGCAAAAATTTTTTTAACCGTTTCTCTATTAAAAAGGTTGAAGCAAAAATGAGTTCTTTTCCAGGCTATTACCTTTCTGAAGTGTTGAGGTCAGATGTTCACCAAGTAATTGCTTCTCCACAGTGGCAATGAGGGGTTTTCTAAGACAGATCACAAAGAAAAGTCAGTCACATTTCCAATATCCATCATACAATTCCATTTTCTGAGGGCTGATTATGACTAAGCATTACTGTGTGCTCTGGTCCAAGTATGTGATGACCCTGTCTGCTTCCTCTTCCAATCGTTTGTTTACATGATGAAGATACTCCGGCACCTTCAGGAGAAAAAAAATCCTTTATTTATAGTTGCCATTTTGATTTACGATAAATCCAAAATGCCACTTGACTGACAAGGAGCCTCATTTATCAAGCTGGACACAAACAGATTTATTCCTCAATCATTCCTGAGTGTTTAGACAAATTAAGTATTCATGAAAATCCCTTAGGAAAAAAAAGGTTTGTATTCTATTCATCCAGAGTGTGTGTAAATTTAAGCATAAGCAGCCTAACTAAATCTACCCCTCAACTTCATCGTCTTTTGTATGGATTATTCCCCTTTTAAATCTGGAACATACGGTCAAGTTTAAAAGACTTATTTTTATTTCATTTACAGCATTTAGCAGATGTCTTTATCCATAGCAACTTACAGAAGTGATTTGTAGTCTCACAAAATACATCCTCATGTTAGTTCACTAAGTCAAGGAGTAAGAGTACCATCAAGAAGTGTGTGTGAAAACAAGTGATTATGTTATTTGCATTAATTATGAAAAATAAAGAAAGCAAGTAAACCCAATAGTCCGGGAGCCAAAGGCCCAAATTTGGCTGAACCTGGCTTCGTCGGTTAAAGTTTTTTTTTTTGCTGTTTGTTGTTGTCCAAGGTCTACTCATTAAGATAAGAGAGGGTGCCCGGTGATATCCCTTGGGCAATTCCGGATATTGGCCCTTTATTGCTGGATGTGCTGCAGTCATAGCCTAAATTCTGACATTTTGGCATTCTTCACTTTATGTTCACCAAAGTCTATATATCATACTTATTTTTGTGTTTGTTAACATAATAGGATGAGTTTAAGGCCTGGGGGTGGGGTTCCAGCCATGGTTGGGGGTGTGGCCATGCAATTGGGGGCGGGGCTTATACCAAAAAGCCCTTTATTACTCTATTACTTTGGTTGTTAATGCGAGCCTTAAATTATTAGGCATACACTCCATTGTCATCCTTGTGTTTACTTCTGCAGGGGCATATGAGGGACACAATTAGCTAATTCAAGCCAACTTGTGTAGCTATCTTGCTAACTCTGTCAATCACACTGCCCCCAAAAGATCACAGCACGCATAAGCTAAGCAGAGAAACTATTTGACTGTAATCATGAAAGAGCAGTGACATGTACTCACTGCTCACCAGTGAACTAGACCCATAGTTTCACAACACTGGCTAGCACACCCAACTCTCACCTAGTAAATGCTAGCCACTGATTTTTTTAAGCTAATACATTAAGCTAATAGATTGCTTATTTTAACGATATTGACTGTTGAAATAGTAATGTCCCTGGTTCCCTAGTAAAATTCAGGGCATTGTCCCCGATTATCATCTCAAAAGTCTGTTAACCTTACCCTCACCCCCACTCCAAACCACACTGCTTGTGGACTGAGAGTCATGTGCACTAGCCAGTCCACTGACTAGCATGACTTTTAAAACGTTGGGCAGTAAGGTTTCCTTAAGCTAATACATTAAGCTAATAGATTGCTTATTTTTACGATATTGACTGTTGAAATAGTAATGTTCCTGGTTCCCTAGTAAAATTCAGGGCATTGTCCCCGATTCACCCCCACTCCAAACCACACTGCTCTTCCACTGACTAGCACGACTTTTAAAACGTTGGGGAGTAAGGTTTACTTAACATTCTCCTCTGTACTAGCTGGCATCCAGTACATAAGCATATTTTTACAGACACTAAGCAATGGCAAAGGGTTTAGAGGGTTTTTTTTTTCATCTGAACTCTTAGTTCTTTCCTTAAATAGTTTTTGTGTTTTGTGTGCGTGTTTGCATACTGTATGTAATTCATCTCATCTCATTATCTCTAGCCGCTTTATCCTTCTACAGGGTCGCAGGCAAGCTGGAGCCTATCCCAGCTGACTACGGGCGAAAGGCGGGGTACACCCTGGACAAGTCGCCAGGTCATCACAGGGCTGACACATAGACACAGACAACCATTCACACTCACATTCACACCTACGGTCAATTTAGAGTCACCAGTTAACCTAACCTGCATGTCTTTGGACTGTGGGGGAAACCGGAGCACCCGGAGGAAACCCACGCGGACACGGGGAGAACATGCAAACTCCACACAGAAAGGCCCTCGCCAGCCCCGGGGCTCGAACCCAGGACCTTCTTGCTGTGAGGCGACAGCGCTAACCACTACACCACCGTGCCGCCCCTGTATGTAATTATTTTACATAATTATTGCTCATTAGTGTGTGTGCATGTGTATGTGTGCGTGTGCATGCATGCATGCACGTACATGCTTTATGTACTGTAGTTCTTGTATCAAAATTGTTAATTTTGCAAATTTATGAAAGGGTCAATTACACGTTTGACTAATTTGAATGACAGTAAAGCGTGAATACTGTACAGCCAATTTGGTTAATTGAAAATCAGTATCTTTTGCTATTCTTGTGTGTGTGTGTGTGCGCGCATGCTGTATATGCCATTTTGCATGCTTGATATATTGCATACTGTAGTTTTACATAGTGGATCACTGGTGTGAGTGTATATGCATGCTGTATATAGTTCTATTGCATGCTGTATATAGTTCTTTTACATAGTGGATCACTGGTGTGAATGTATATGCATGCTGTATATATTTCTATTTCATGCTGTATATACAGTAGTTCTTTTACATAGTGGATCACTGGTGTGAGTGTATGCATGCTGTATATAGTTCTATTGCATGCTGTAGTTCTTTTACATAGTGGATCACTGGTGTGAGTGTATACATGCTGTATATAGTTCGTTTACATAGTGGATCACTGGTGTGAGTGTATGCATGCTGTATATAGTTCGTTTACATAGTGGATCATTGGTGTGAGTGTATGCATGCTGTATATAGTTCTTTTACATAGTTATTGGTCATTAGTGTGTGTGTGCATGCTGTATATAGTTCTTTTGCATGCTGTATAGTTCTTACATAGATATTGATCATTATTTTGTATTAACTGTAGAGTTTATGTAATACTTGTATAAAAATCGCTAATTTGGAAAAGTTATGAAAGGGTTAATTAATCCACATTTGATGTATTTGAATGACAAATATAGAGAAAAATGTGAATACCTATCAGATACAGCCAACTTGGTGCATTTAATATCAGTATTTACACTGATATTATTTTTTTTGTATTTTCTTCCATTATTTGGGCATATAGGGCATTAAAGGGTTAATATATTAAATTGCCCAAGGGATATCACCGGGTACCCTCTTAAATCTTGAAGAGCTACCTCAAATCTATAAGATAAAGCAAAAAAAAAAACTTTAACCAAAAATTCTGGGTCCGACCCCATGGCTCCCGGACTACAATCCCATAAATTAGGACAAATAAAACTAACCAATTCAATCATGACAAAAGAAATGGCACTGTATAACCGGAGGATGGGCCTGTCTCTGCCTGTCTGTTCATAGCCATAAATAAATGCTTTAGATAACAGACGATTTCACGCCCACTTATTATTTATTTTCAATATTATACTGGCATAAAATTGAGTCAAAATAATTTCTACTTGTCTTTCAGTCTTCATCCTCACCCTTCATTTGGTTTAGCTTTACTAAAAACTTTGTCAACTGGATATTTAAAAAAATAAAAATGTCTACACACTTGTTAAAATGGAAGGTTTTTTTTTTTGCAAAAAAAAAAAAGTTAAACTAGAATTAAATCATGTCAAACCTTTTTCCACCCTCAATGTGAAATTTCAAAGTATACAAATTAAGTGAAAAATCAAAACACTTCAGCGAAAAATAAAAACGCTACAGTAATTGCACGTGTATACACCCTTTTACAATTGGAGACATGGCTACGTTCTGAATTAAACAATCATACAGCTGTCATCGATAAAACTATTCTGATTAACCTCAAAAATATACAGCATTTGTTTCTGTAGGATTTTCAGAATCACTTTTATTGCCAGGTATGTGAACACAAGGAATTTGACTCCGGTTTCACTTAGGTCTCTAAGTACAAACAGATTAAAAAAAAAAAGTGTAGACAAAAAACAAAAAAGCTATGTACATGTAGAATCTTTTGGTCCAAAATGATGCATAGTGCAAAGATAATTTAGTAAATATAAATATACAGTGTGCACAGAATGACCATATGAGTGTGCAGATATTTCACAGCTAATGTTACTGATATTTGAGTCCAGTTTTAGCTGTTCATCACAGAGACAGCCTGAGGGGAAAAAACAAACAAACAAAAAAAAAACTGTTCTTGTGTCTGGTTGTTTTTGCGTAGTGTTCTGTAGCGTCTCCCAGAGGGGAGAAGTTTAAACAATTTGTGACCAGGGTGTGATGGGTCTGCAGAGATGTTACCTGCCCGTTTCCTGACTCTGGAAAGATACAGGTCTTGGATGGAGGGCAGGCTGACACCAATAATTTTCTCTGCAGACCTTATTGTCCGTTGCAGTCTGTTCTTGTCCTGCCTGGTGACCGATCCAAACCAAACAGTGATGGAAGAGCAGAGAACAGACTGAATGATGGCAGAGTAGAATTGTGTCAGCAGCTCCTTAGACAGATTGAGCTTCCTGAGCTGGCACAGAAAAGTACAACCTCTGCTGGGCCTTTTTGATGATGGTGACTGTGTTGGTCTCCCACTTCAGGTCCCGGGAGATTGTGGAGCCCAGAAACCTGAAGGTTTCAACAGCAGTCACAGTGTTGATGGTGATGGGCGGCAGGGTGGGGGGGGCTCCTCCTAAAGTCCACTGTCATCTCCACAGTTTTGAGCGTGTTCAGCTCCAGATTGTTCTGACCGCACCAACAGACCAGCCGTTCAACCTCCCGTCTGTATGCAGACTCGTCACCGTCTTGGATGAGGCCGATGACCGTTGTGTCGTCTGCAAATTTCAGGAGTTTAACAGATGGGTCTCTTGAGGTGCAGTCATTGGTGTAAATGGAGAACAGCAGTGGGGAGAGCACACCCCTGGGGGGTGTGATAGTGCTGATAGTCCGGGTGCTGGATGTGATGCTCCCCAGCCTCACCTGCTGCTTCCTGTCAGTCAAGAAGTTTATAATACACTGACAGGTGGAGGAGGGCACAGTGAGCTGGGTGAGCTTGGTGTGGAGAATGTCTGGAACGATGGTGTTGAACACCGAACTGAGGTCTACGAACAGGATCCTGGCGTACATCCCTGCAGCGTCAAGGTGTTGCAGGATGTAGTGCAGTCCCACATTGATTGCATCATCCGCTGACCTGTTTGCTCGGTAGGCAAACTGCAGGGGGTCCAGCAGGGGGTCTGTGATGTCCTTCAGGTGTGACAACACCAGTCTCTCGAAGGACTTAATGACTACAGATGTGAGGGCTACAGGCCTGTAGTCATTCAGTCCTGTGATGGTGGTTTTCTTGGGAACCGGGATTATTGTGGAGCGTTTGAAGCATGAGGGGACTTCACACAGCTCCGGGGATCTACTGAAGATCTGGGTGAAGATGGGGGCCAGCTGATCAGCACAGACCTTCAGACAGGAGGGTGACACACCGTCTGGGCCGGGTGCCTTCCTGATCTTCTGTCTGCAAAAAAGCTGACAAACATCCTCTTCACAGATCTTGAGTGCTGGTGTGGGGTCAGAGGCGAGAGGAGGCAGAATAGCAGGGGGTGTAAATGGGTCTTTAAATGTCTGAGGGGTGAGGTGTGAATTTGTCAAATCTGCAGTAGAACACATTCAACTCATCAGCCAGTTGATGGTTCATTGCAGTGTTGGGGGATGGTCTCCTGTAGCTGGTGATATTCTTCAGGCCTCTCCACACTGACGCCAGATTGTTGGCCGAAAGGCTGTTTTTGATCCTTTCAGCATAGCTCCTCTTAGCTGCTTTCACTTCTTTCGTCACTCAGTGCGTTTACATGCACATCCAAATCGAGCTACTGTCGGTAATCGAGCTAAGGGTCCCAGCAGGGGTGCCAGAGAAATCCAATCCTACATGCACACAAGGAAATCGAGCTATTGTGTGAGGTACATTGTGCACCCGAGCCACAGGTGGTGCTACATGCCCCATCGTGTTGGTACACTTCCGGTTGTCGTCATGAAGAAGAGCTATTCAAGAGTATAAACAAAGTTATCAGTTCCGTGTTCACAAGAAGAACGACGACGAGGATAGCAACATCGATATATATATATATATATATATATATATATATATATATATATATATATAAAAAATTCAACTCCTTAAGCTGAATGAGCATGAACTCTATCTCCTCATTGCTCCAGAAGTGCATGTTTCTACTACTGCTGTCATGCCGACCGAGGCTGTTGTGTTTCCCGCTTGTTGTCTCATCACTCGTCACTTCCGGAAGGGGCAGTGCTGAAGTAAGTAGCTCGACTACGTAGCTCGATAGGGTTTACATGCACTAAGTAGCTCGGCTACAATCGCATAATCTAGGTCGCGTAGCTCGATTACGAGAAATCCAGTTCGGTTCGATTTCAGCCGAGCTAAGGTGTTTCCACGGCATTTAGAACTTCGATTTCAGTCGAGCTACGGCAGAAATTCGATCTTCTCTATGTGCATGTAAACGCACTGAGTGTGTTTCTGGCCTGTTTGTACAGGACTCTCTCCCCACTTTTGTAGGCCTCCTCCTTGGCCTGGCAAAGCTGCCTGAGTTTTGCAGTGAACCAGGGTTGGTTGTTGTTGTTGTATGTGCGGAAGGTCTTGGTGGGCACACACACATCCTCACAAAAACTGATGCAAGAGGTCACAGTATCAGTCAGTTCATGCAGGTCTGAAGCTGCAGCCTCAAAAACACTCCAATCAGTGCAGTCAAAGCATGCTTGTAGTTCCACTTTGGCCTCATCGGACCATCTCCTCACCATCTTGACTACAGGCTTGGCAGATTTCAGCTTCTCCCTGTAGGTCGGGATAAGATGAACAATGCAGTGATCAGATAGTCCCAAGGCTGCACGGGGGACAGAGTGGTAGGAGTCCTTTAAAACAGTGTAACAATGGTCCAGAGTGTTAGTGTCCCTGGTGGGACACTTAATGTGCTGTTTATATTTTGGCAGTTCGTGGCTGAGGTTTGCTCTGTTAAAGTCCCCCAAAACAATGAGCAAAGAATCCGGGTGTTTTTTCTCCACATTGTTTATCTGGTCAGCCAGGTGTTGTAATGCCTCAGTAACACAAGCCTGAGGAGGGATGTAGACTCCAACCAGAATAAACTAGGAAAACTCTCGCAGAGCATAAAACAGTTTGCAGTTTATGAATAATGACTTCAGATGAGGACTGTATGATTTGTTTAGAACCGTGACATCAGTACACCAACCTTTGTTAATGTAAAAGCAGACTCCGCCTCCCCTCGTTTTCCCCGTGAGCTCCGTTTCGCGGTCCGCTCGGTGCAGGTGAAATCCAGGCAGGTGGAGAGAAGTGTCCGGGATGTGCTCACTGAGCCAGGTTTTGGTGAAGCACAAGGCAGCAGATCTGTTAAAATCCGTGTTAATTGAGTTGAGGAGCAGCAGTTCGTCCATCTTGTTGGCCAGAGAGCGGACGCTAGCCAGGTGAATAGACGGGAGCGCAGTGCGAAACTCCCACTGCCTTAGCCTGACGAGCGCGCCGGCTCGATTCCCCTGGTGTCTCCGGCGACCTCGGCGGAGACCACAGAGAGCTGCTGCTCCTCCAACATGTAGCTCTGGAAAACTTTCCAGATCGATGAAAAAACTTTACTGGTGGTTATTCCAATGTTTATGAGTTCTTCTCTGGAGTATGTGACCAGAGAAGAAGCGCAAGAAACACAACAAATACACAAAAATGTAGAAAGTGCGAGAGAGCGAAGTACCGAGGAAACCGTCCGTGGCGCCATCTTAAATTCTTGACATCATCTTGGTTTCATCTGACTGCTGAAGCCATGGTCCACAAAGAGCTTACAAAGCCTGTATGTTATCACAGTTGTTGAAAAGATATCAGATCAGAGGGGTACAAAATAATTTCCAAATCATGAGCTGTACCCATGGAACACCATAAAGCCCATCATCAACAAGTTGAAAAAATGAGGCCCTACAGTGATCTCACCAAGAACAGGATGTTCCTCCAAAATTTACAAAAGGACAACAGAACAACTTACCAGGGAGTCTGCTAGGAGGCCTACATTACAGGAGCTGCAGGAATATCTGACAAGTACTGATCTCTGCATGTAACAATAACCTCTCGCATTCTTCACACGCCTGGGCTATGGAATAGGGTGGCTTGAAAGAAGCCTAACTAAATCACCCCAAAACCATGTGTCGAAATGTGTTATGGTCTGATGAAAACCAAAAGGTATAATAATTCCAAAAGGTTTGTTTGCGCACGCACCCCAAAAAAAATAAAAATAAATAAATAAAAATTACCAAAAGAACACTATACCAAAAGGTGAAGCATGGTGGTGGCAGCCAGGCTTGTAGTACTCAAGTCCACCTCATGCCCTAATTTTAAAGGGCATATCACGGGTAAATTCAGGAGCAAGATCAGTGTAATTCTCCGATTTTATATTAAACTTTGGTCAAATATGTGTCACATTTTGCATTTTGTGCATTTTTTTACCTTGCGCAATACCAGAAAAATTCAGTTGAAATCAAGCCGTTTGAGGCGAATTGGTCTGCCTCTGAAAAAACTTGGCATTTGGATTTCCCGGCAAACGATCTGTGTGACATCACGTGCGGGACGCCTCCTTCTGAATCCTACGTCAGCGCTGGTTTATGAGAAAATGACTTGGTGGTTTTCTGCAAATTTCTTCAACGTTATCGCGTAATTATTAAAATGGTTAACATACAGTATGTATCGTAGGAGGGTGTAGCAACACCAATCATGATGGGATTAGTACTCATCGTTTTCCAAAAGACCGGACAGCGAGAGAGAAATGGGAGCGCTTGGTCTACACAGGCTGTGCACTGAAACTGTGCAAGCTCTCTCAGCCTGCTGGCGCTTCCACAGGTAACATCACGAATCCGGCTCCAGACTCCCTTGGGAGGTTTCCAGATGCATTTTGTTATTTTATTTTTTTCTGCTGTAGACAGATGGCCTTGTGCAAAATTACCCTTCTGGATGAGTGTGTAAAGGGACATACTTTCATATTAAAAAAAAAAAAAAAACGAAATTGGTCCAGGATATCAAATCAAATCAAGTTTATTTGTACAGCGCTTTTAACAATAAACATTGTGGATATGCATTTTAAGGACTCATGACTTGATTTAGACTTGTAAATTGGAGACGAGGACTCGGATTTTTTCTTTTTTGTAACATGCTGTAATAATTTGGCATAAGATATTTATATCTACATTAATTTTTGTACTAATTTCATGCAAGTGTGTCACACCTGCGTGCCTTGCCACGTTCATCAGATAGACTCCTGGGCGTGCGCCAAGCGGACGCTCACGTATGCGCTGTAAACAACTCACACCTGCACAGGAGTAAGGTGCAATCAGCGCGGCTATATTAAAAAAAAAAAATGTGAAACCGCACGCACTTTGCAAAGTACTGAGTTGCATTGCTGACACGTTACCAAGCTTTATTTCCTTGTTTGGTTTCCTGAGATACATACCAGATTGATGGCAACATTGAATTTTGTAAAACATATGGTGCGGTCAGAACAATCTGGAACTGAACACGCTCAAAACTGTGGAGATGACAGTGGACTTTAGGAGGATCCCCCCCACTCTGCTGCCCATCACCATCAACACTGTGACTGCTGTTGAAACCTTCAGGTTTCTGGGCTCCACAATCTCCCGGGACCTGAAGTGGGAGACCAACACAGTCACCATCATCAAAAAGGCCCAGCAGAGGTTGCACTTTCTGCGCCAGCTCAGGAAGCTCAATCTGTCTAAGGAGCTGCTGACACAATTCTACTCTGCCATCATTCAGTCTGTTCTTTGCTGTTCCATCACTGTTTGGTTTGGATCGGTCACCAAGCAGGACAAGAACAGACTGCAATGGACAATAAGGTCTGCACAGAAAATAATCAGTGTCAACCTGCCCTCCATCCAAGACCTGTACCTGTCCAGAGTCAGGAAACATCTCTGCGGACCCATCACACCCTGGTCACAATCTGTTTAATCTTCTCCCCTCAGGGAGGCGATATAGATCACTGTAAGCAAAAACAACCAGACACAAGAACAGTTTTTCCCCCCCTCAGGCTGTCTCTGTGATGAACAGCTAAAATCCAGATTCATATATCAGTAATATCACTTGCAATACATCTGCACACTCATATTGTCATTCTGTGCTCACTGTTACTCATATTTATACTTATTTATATTTACTAGTGCAGTCAAAGTTAACGCGATAACGCGTTAACGCGATCTCAATTTAACACGATTTTAAAAAATAGTGCCATTAACGCAAATTCTAATTTGGCCCTGCGAGTCACCCGTAGTTCCTGTTGAGGCTTGTCGCGCGCTGCTTCAATAAGAGTACGTGTGAGTGATGGAGAAAGGCACAGACATATAAACATCCTCGCCGCCATATTGGATGGGGCAAAGTGGAGAATAAAGATGCCTCATTCATGTGCTGCGTTTAACTGTACCAACAGGTTTACTGTCCAAACGAGATCACATGGGATTACCTTTCACAGGTGAGACTGGAAAAATACTGTTCCTTCAGTCTTCAGTTTCCCAGCTCATCTCCACCGGGGAGGTGTAGAGTTATAAGCAGTGAGAATTAGATAATACAGCGCCACACTATGATGAACGTTTTTGAACGTATGATGAATGTTTTTATTTTTGTTAACTGTTTTTTTCTTCTTTTATGGCAAATACTTCTTTTCAAAAGAAACTAATGAAGAGTAAAATAAAACTTTTTTTATTTTCACAGTGATATGCACTTTATTTTTCATCCCTTGGTTTTCTCATCTAATATGGAAGTTATGGATGTCAGTGGCTGTGACAAGACGCGTTATGCTCTGCAATAAAAAAAATTAAAAAAACCATTGGTACAAAGCAAGCCCATTCACTTTTTTATGCTGATAAGAGAATTACAATGGTTTTTCATGTGACAAAAATGTGCGATTAAATTGCGATTAATCGCGAGTTAACTATTGGCCCTTTTCCACTACCCTTTTTCAGCTCGCTTCAGCTCACTTCAGCCCGACACGGCTCGCGTTTCGACTACCTCAGAACAGCACGACTCAGCTCGTTTCAGCCCTGCTTAGCACCCAAAACTCGCACGGTTTTGGAGTGGGGCTGAAGCGAGCCAAACCGAGCCAAGTGAGGCTAGGGGCGTGAGGAGACACTCCCCTGTGCACTGATTGGTGAGGAGGCGTGTCCTCACATGCCCACACACGCCCCGCAAGCACGCTGGGATCTGTAAACACCGTAAACCCGGAAGAAGAAGAATTATGAGAATTTCTGAAGCCTTATGCGCCTCGCCTCATCTATACGCTCTTGCCAGTATCTGTTGGCGTTGTCGGTGACAACAAGCCACAGCACCAAGACCAGCAACACTAACGACTCCATGTCCTCCATGTTTATTGTTTACTCTCCGGGTCGCGAGACTACCGCTTAAAAGATGACTGATGTCACTGTTTGTGCCGCCTAACGACATCACGTGACGTCCACCCACTTTCGCTAACTCCACCCAATGTGTCCACCCACTTCCAGCCAGCACGGTTCAGCGCGGTTGTAGTCGAAATGCAACTCCAGCAGCCCCACTCAGCACGGCACGGCTCAGCCCGACTCAGCCGCGTTTGTAGTGGAAAAGCGGCATTTGACAGTCACGACATTAATCGCGATTAAATATTTTAATCGCTTGACAGCACTAATATTTACTATTTCATCTTTGCACTATGCACCATATTGCACCAAAAGGGAAAATCCTTTCTGTGATGAACAGCTAAAATCCAGATTCATATATCAGTAATATCACTTGTAAAATATCTGCACACTCATACCATAATTCTGTGCACACTGTACACTTTATATCCATACTTGACTTACTTTGCACCTATTGCACCATTTTTTTCTGTTTGCTTGTTTTGTGTATACGCTTTTTATCTGTTTTGTACTATGAGAGCTAAGTGAAACCTGAGTCAAATTCCTCGTGTGTGTCCACATACCTGGCAATAAAAGTGATTCTGATTCGAAAGGATGTACACACTTATGGAACCATTTTATTTTCAGGTTTTTCTCCCCCCTAAAACACCCACACCTTTGTTTTTCAATTTATTTTTATACCTTGCAATTTCACATTAAGGTGGGAGAAGATCTGACACTTTTTTTTCCCTTTTTACTTCACAAAAACCTGCTGTTTTAACAGGGGTGTACGGACTTTTCATATCCACTGTACATATTGACCATTCTGTGCTGCACAATACAGACGGGACAAATATTTGTGCAAATATCCAGAATAAATCTCTAAAAACAGACACTGTAAACATGTACTTCACCTCTCTTTCCTGCATCAGCCTCTGACCTTCTGCAGCATACAGCCGATTTGTCTCTTCCAGAAAGCGTTGCTCAAAAGAATCTTGATAAATCTGTTCAAACATGAGACATTTAAAGAAATTTCACTTTCAGAACAAGAGCCACAGGTTACAGGAAACATGATGGCAAGAACTGCATGAGCATGAGACGACCTAAAGGATCATAAGCTGTATACGAGGATTAAATTAATTAAGAAAGCATTTAGGAATGAGATATGAATTAAAGATAATCTCTGTAATGATAAAAGATTAGAATTAGGATATGAAGAGGGGATAAACAGATATGGAGAAATATAAAATGATATCAGGACAGGGACTGGATTACCCGAGACATGAGCTACATTTATATGCACACTTTCTTACATCTCATCTCATTATCTCTAGCCGCTTTATCCTGTTCTACAGGGTCGCAGGCAAGCTGGAGCCTATCCCAGCTGACTACGGGCGAAAGGCGGGGTACACCCTGGACAAGTCGCCAGGTCATCACAGGGCTGACACATAGACACAGACAACCATTCACACTCACATTCACACCTACGGTCAATTTAGAGTCACCAGTTAACCTAACCTGCATGTCTTTGGACTGTGGGGGAAACCGGAGCACTTGGAGGAAACCCACGGGGAGAACATGCAAACTCTGCACAGAAAGGCCCTCACCGGCCACGGGGCTCGAACCCGGACCTTCTTGCGGTGAGGCGGCAGCGCTAACCACTACACCACCGTGCCGCCCATGGCTAATATTTTCCTATCAAATGAATTAGGAGTTCTACACCACCTCCCTCAATCGGATTAAATTCTTGATTGGAATGAAATATCCTAGCTGTTTTCATGACAAAAATTTCACTCCGATCGAGCTTGAATCTGATTATTAGGGTCCATGTAAATGTAGCTATGGATAGGAGTAGAGATAGTGAGAGAAATCGGTTTGGGATACAGACGGGGTCAAGGACAGGCATACAGAACGTTAGAAATAATGATGTTGCAGGTACAACGGTCTTGACGTTTCAGAGATGAAGTTGTACCATAATATATGAAGCACATTTCTATGGATGCAGAAAACCAATTTTATATGGGGTTGTGTATGAATTAACTGACAAAAAAAATTCATTAATCACCTTAACTGTGGCGTATGCTAATCTCTTATCATTATTCCCCATTAAAATAATAATAATAATAAAAGAAACTTGAAATTTGTGGATTTAAATGGCTCTTTCACTCTACATCATCTAAACTGTAACGAATCACACAGACGTAATCTGGAGGCAAAACAATCCATCCCCCCCCCCCCCATTCAGTCTGATGGCTACATTTAGCTTCTTATTATCTGAGCAAGTAACCTGTATGATGCAAATGAAAACCGTCAGTCTGTTTTTCATGTTCTTTAAAGCTGGTTCGACAGCATTGAGCCTGAAAACAGCAATGCGCACAGAGCTGCCGCAGCTGCCCCCAGTGGTTTCCCTACAGTATTAGATTCTACCCAGAAACAGAGGCCTGTTCACTTTTATCTCTCTGCTTTTGGTTTAGTAAACAAATAGACAAATATTAAAAAAAAAAATCCACTGTGATCATATTTCATAATCAACATTATCTACTACACACCAATATTAAAACAGCCCCACACATTTCTTGAAAAGTGAATTTAGCTGTCTCCATGACTAAAAAGATTTTAAAGGTACTGACTGCAAAGTCATCTGAAAAAAAAAAAGTCCAATATTTCACAAGTACAACATCATGCAGACGAGATGCGACCATTCTGATGTGTGAAGGGTCTTTTTTTCTCCGTTTTGGGACCATTTTCCTACCTCTTGGAGGAGCTTTAACTAATTAGCATAACGATGGAACTGCGTCGCACCAAGATGGCGACGCGCAGAAAACATCGTGACACTGCATCGACCTCGGAGAGCTTTCAGTCACAGATATGTAATTTGTGGTTGACGTTCGCAAATAGATCTGTGAAACAAAAGACGAATATATCTTTCCTCCGTTACTGCTTGTGTGTTATCGTTTCTTCCTCTGCAAGAGCAAAATATTAGGTGTAGAACGCCATACTCGCTACCGTGGAGTCGAGCCCATGCATTCTAAGGCTAAGATAGATAAGCACTAGCTAGAATGATTTCGTTATCTGTCCAGAAAAATGGCATCATCTATTCTTGCTCCATCTTGCAGTTGCACTCACTAGGCAGCTTTTCTTTTCCGCTGGCGGGAGAGGAGAGTCCGCCATGTTTGCCCATGCAGACTTGTTTTGGTTAAAACTAGGTCAAACACGCCCCATGGTGGTCACGTGACATTGTTGCTCACTTGCTTTAACAATCTCCAGAATCATAAAACGTAAGACGCGTTTTCTCCCGGTAAAAACATTTACACATAGGATGCACGATGTGC
The DNA here is from genome assembly GCF_027579695.1 of Neoarius graeffei. NCBI lineage: Eukaryota > Metazoa > Chordata > Actinopteri > Siluriformes > Ariidae > Neoarius > Neoarius graeffei. The sequence continues at coordinate 47,838,098 of NC_083576.1, forward strand.
GCAGCATCGTGACATCTCAAAACTCTAGCAGCAACAGAAATCGAACAGTTTCCCCAGAATTCAACTTTCAACAAGTTTCAACAGTACTAAGAGTGAGCTTTAGTCCCCAGCTTGGTTGTGTATAGGACTAGAACACAGGTCCATAATGCAGTAGCCAGGACAAATGATACAAGTTTATACCACAGCACATTTTACTTCTCAAATCTGACAAGTAGTTATTTATTTTTCTATAGCAGCATGGCTCTGACAGTCGTACCGACTGCAAGGCAAATCACAGGTTTATATTAAAAGTGCATATCCTGGACCAATTTTGGTTTTTTTTTTAATATGAAAGTATGTCCCTTTACACACTCATCCAAAAGGGTAATTTTGCACAAGGCCATCTGTCTACAGCAGAAAAAAATAAAATAACAAAACGCCTCTGAAAAAACTTGGCATTTGGATTTCCCGACAAAAACTGATTTTCGTGACGTCGCGTGCGGGATGCCTCCTTCTGAATCCTACGTCAGCGCTGGTTTGTTTATGAGAAAACGACCTGGTGGTTTTCTGCTAATTTCTTCAACGTTATCACGTAATTATTAAAATGATTAAAGTACATATTCTGGACCAATTTAGTTATTTTTTTATATGAAAGTATGTCCCTTTACACACTCATCCAGAAGGGTAATTTTGCACAAGGCTATCTGTCTACAGCAGAAAAAAATAAAATAAAACGCGTCTGGAAAAATCCCAAGCGAGTCTGGAGCCGGATTCGTGACGTTACCTGCGGAAGCGCCAGCAGGCTGCGCGAGCTTTGCACAGTTTCAGTGCACAGCCTGTGTAGACCAAGCGCTCCCATTTCTCTCTCATTGTCCGGTCTTTTGGGAAACGATGAGTACTAATCCCATCAAGATTGGTGTTGCTACACCCTCCTACAATACATCTGTTAACCTCATCTCATCTCATTATCTCTAGCCACTTTATCCTTCTACAGGGTCGCAGGCAAGCTGGAGCCTATCCCAGCTGACTACGGGCGAAAGGCGGGGTACACCCTGGACAAGTCGCCAGGTCATCACAGGGCTGACACATAGACACAGACAACCATTCACACTCACATTCACACCTACGGTCAATTTAGAGTCACCAGTTAGCCTAACCTGCATGTCTTTGGACTGTGGGGGAAACCGGAGCACCCGGAGGAAACCCACGCGGACACGGGGAGAACATGCAAACTCCGCACAGAAAGGCCCTCGCCGGCCACGGGGCTCGAACCCAGGACCTTCTTGCTGCGAGGCGACAGCGCTAACCACTACACCACCGTGCCGCCCACATCTGTTAACCATTTTAATAATTACATGATAACGTTGAAGAAATTTGCAGAAAACCACCAGGTCGTTTTCTCATAAACAAACCAGCGCTGACGTAGGATTCAGAAGGAGGCGTCCCGCACACGACGCCACGAAAATCAATGTTTGCCAGGAAATCCAAATGCCAAGTTTTTTCAGAGGCGGAACAATTCGCCTCAAATGGCTTGATTTCAACTGAATTTTTCTGGTATTGTGCAAGGTAAAAAAAATTGCAGAGAATGCAGAATGTTGCAGATATTTGACCAAAGTTTAATATAAAATCGGAGAATTACACTGATCCTGCTCCTGAATTTACCCGTGATATGCACTGTAAATGCACCTGATCTCATACATTAGTTTATTTAGTAACAATTACACAGCGCCTTATATGACAGATACAGCACATAACCTGATTTTACATGTTTAAAACGTTAATATGGTGAAGGGTTTTTTTTTTTTGCGAGGACAGTTTTTTTTCAAAGGTGTCTCTGGTGTCGGCACTTTATAAAAATTAAAAGGTAAAACAATAACTGAGTTTTCTGACATTGGAAAGCTTTCAGCATGGATGGCTTTGCAGTTCCTCACTGCATCAAAAAGAGAAGCTAGTGAAGGAACAACTATTTATAGCTGCGATAACACAAGTCATAAACTTGCTCCTTGGACATTCCGCAGCATTAAAAGCAACAATAAACCGACAAAATGTATGAAAGGTCATGAAATTTATTCTAAAATGTAGGCACAAACAAAAATTGCAAAATGCTGTGGTATTCGAGGAATCATGCTGTTATAGGAAAATAATCAATTATCCCGTCGTAGACTTTTTTCCTAGAACGGTACACCCTGATGTGTTTTGTTCCTTAGCAGACACACATGGAATGTGGTTTAATGGTACCTGTAGGTCAGACAGCATGCTCAGTAGACTCCTCAGGAGAGAGCGGTCGATAGCCTCGCCGTTGCGTTCTCTCTCGATGAGGAGCAGGATCCCATCAATTGTCTTACTCTGTACTTTCCAATCACTGATGATGTAGAAACGAAACAACTCCAGTCCCATGTCCCTAAAAATAAAATGTAGACTTTTACTAGTCATAAAAAAAAAAAAAACAACTCTGTAGTAATTTTTTTAAACTTCCAGCAAATAGGGAGGGATACATACCAGATTGATGGCAACATTGAATTTTGTAAAACATATGTGCGGTCCAAAAACAAAAATATACTCCTAATCATGATCTGGTAAAACAAAACAAAGCCAAGAACAGAAAAAGAGAGTGACTTAGTTTAAATGTTAAAATGCAAATCGAAAACATGTCAGAAATAAATAAATAAATATATAGAGTGATTCCACGCTTATGGGTACTGAAATGGGGACATGAACTTATTTTTAAAAATTCACCTAAAACCATTTCTTTTTTTTACCATCAGGTCACAAAACATGTAATCTTTAATGAATGATATGTTAAAAGATAACTTTAATTTTCTGAGATGTAATAAAAACATATTTATATGCCAAAGTCAGAACGTAACAGAAGTGTTGTGGACATATATATTCTCAATTTTAACAATGTAGAATTACTTTTTGAAACATAGGAAGGTGATGTTTTAGCAAATATAATTAATAAACATGTGTAGTAGAATAAACATACACATTCTTTCAATAAGATTAACATGGTATATAGCTAGATTGTAATTAATTTGTAACAGACGCGAGATGGGCAATCGTAACAGAAGTAATGTAACAGACATCATTTTGGAACTCATAGGCTTGACTTTGGCATATAAATATGTTTTTATTACATCTCAGAAAATTAAAGTTATCTTTTAACATATCATTCATTAAAGATTACATGTTTTGTGACCTGATGGTAAAAAAAAGAAATGGTTTTAGGTGAATAAGTTCATTTCCCCATTTCAGTACCCATAAGCGTGGAATCACTCATATATATATATATATATATATATATATATATATATATATATATATATAAAAGGAAAAAACAAATCCCATGTTTCTAAGAGTACCCAAAAAGAACAATTGTATCTCAGGATAATATTCTAAATACAAATGCTAAAGGGAAACAGGGAATTTAATATCGGTATGATGAAACAATGCATGCTAATGTCTGCAGTAATATACGGATAGAAAGAAACATCAAGATAAAGCCACTGCAGCAACAAAATTCCAGCTTCTAGTTTTTGATCACCTATAAACACTGTGTTGTTCTCTTTTTAAATGTACTTTACAGTAATATAGAAAATAAATGGTCTAACCAAATAATGACTGCCACTATTACACATCAATATTATACATTTCCCATAAGAGCCAATTATTGTCATTATTAGTCCATCCAAACATGATGGAGAGCAGCAATATTTCCATCGAAAATATTTACAGAAGAATCTATAAACTCAATGGTTTAGTTTCAAGGTGGTTCTCCTACCATCTGTCTACAGTGGTCTTGCCAACATTTGTCTATTTTCTTCAAGAAAAGCACGCTGTCCAGAGAGTCCGTAACAGCAGGGTTAAGAAAAAAGGCATGATGTCAGGTCAGTTACAATTTATCTAACACTGGTTTCATATCACAGCTCGTCAACATGCTGAAAAGGATATTCTCGAAACTCATCGATTTGCGCCTTGATGTGGTCTTCGCATACCACTCTTAGCTGCTTATACAGCTTGGCCGATATCTTATGGGAGCACAAATTCTCAACAGCCTGAAAATATGAAGAATACAGATTTAGTGAGAACACATGCATATGGAAAAACATACTGGAGAGCGTTATTGATATTAATACTGCTGCAGGGACATGGACAAATTTTACAGAAAGTCATGTTATAGAAGGAAATCCAGTAGCCTGGCTGAACAAAGACATCACTTAGCTTAGATGGTGTTGGAAGAGTACGTACACAGGTAGTAACATCTACAACCATGCACGCTTCTTTTCCTACCTGATAGAGCTCCTCTAGATTGTACTTTATTGACGTGCTATTCTGGATGGCCTCCACTGCTTCCTTCAACTTCTGCCATGTCTCACGTGTGTAGTTTTCTGGCAATTTGGGCTTTTCTGTCAAAATATAGAACATTGGATAGAATATAGTGTATTATATGACCGTGACACGTGGTATTAAAAACTACTAACCATTATACCCAGAGGACACTTTTTCGATGGAATAAACACGTATTATTTTCCCTTCTTGTGGGTTTCATAGCATGCAATATTATTAGCATATCGCTTATCCTGTGTGCATTGCGTCACGCTATCCGATAGAGAAATGAGCGTTGAATATGGGTTATGATATTGCATGATCGTCAAGACAGCATGTCATGTGTCAGAGCTGATGAAAATATTCAAAGAGAAAGGTGTTTTGTAAAATCTATAATGGTTCCATCGAATGTGCACGTAGAATAATAAATAGCTGGGTTTTTTATGGTATATCGAATATATTCCATTCAACTAGCATGATACTGAATTTGTCTTCGACTCTTTCAACATCATGTAGTCTGGTTAACACCAGACAATATCACAAGTGAAATATGGTCTGGAATCCGCCTATTGAATTTCTCGTAGGGGAGGCGTGGTTTACGATTGTCAACGGCCGTTTATTGGACGTTGCGAATGTCTATCGTTTGGCGTATACGTAGCCCATGGCCAATCATGGCAGTTGTACCCGGTGACGTAGTTAGAGCGGCGAAGAAGAGAAGGAAAGAGAAAGCAAAACAAAAATAGGAAAACAATAGCACCGGACGATTACTGCCGTTGGTGCAAGACAAATATGAGAGAAGCTGGACCCTCCGTATTTGACATTCAACAGACATGTTTTTCGCTCGCCGCCATGTTAAATGTGATCCGTAAACAGTCCCAAATAAACTACAAGCTTCTGTTTGTCGAGTAGTACGCGTCACCGTCTTTCCACCCCTCCCCACTCTCTGATTGGCTCCCTAACTCAGGCGAGCCTTTAGACCATAGTTTCCATGCTGTCTTTTCAGATCGGAACGATTATGCAAAGCAGCATGGGATTTCCCAGGCTAAACATCATGCCTGATATACCATTCAACGCCAGCCAATATCTCATCTCATTATCTCTAGCCGCTTTATCCTTCTACAGGGTCGCAGGCAAGCTGGAGCCTATCCCAGCTGACTACGGGCGAAAGGCGGGGTACACCCTGGACAAGTCGCCAGGTCATCACAGGGCTGACACATAGACACAGACAACCAGTCACACTCACATTCACACCTACGGCCAATTTAGAGTCACCAGTTAACCTAACCTGCATGTCTTTGGACTGTGGGGGAAACCGGAGCACCCGGAGGAAACCCACGCGGACACGGGGAGAACATGCAAACTCCACACAGAAAGGCCCTTGCCAGCCACGGGGCTCGAACCCAGGACCTTCTTGCTGTGAGGCGACAGCGCTAACCACTACACCACCGTGCCGCCCCACCAGCCAATATTATTTAAGTTAAAAAAAAAAAAAAAGTTACTTATATAAGAATCCAGGTACGTCGAGATGTTTGTTAACCCATTAAGAATTATGAAAAGCCAAAACTGCTCCAGCACTCAATAGCCAATATACAGGGTGTTTCAAAAAAAAAAAAAGATTGTGAAATGATATCAATCTAATAACTTTGCCAATCTGAGGGCAACTGAACAAGAATTTTAACAGTGTGTGTGGAAACTGGTCAAAATTTTATGTTTAATGTTCATTTTTAGGTACAGAAATGCCATTCACCGGAAAAGAAAAGGCGTATTGTGTGTTAGAGTACGCTCGAACAAGACTGTGCAGCGTGCAGTTCTCTAAAAACGCACTAACCGCAATACAAATTTGGACATGGCACAAAAAGTTCAAAGAGGAACGCGGTCTCTCCGTGTGTCTGTGTCTCACAGCCGGCAGGCATATTGAAATTTTATGAAATCGTTCATGGAATCCACATACCTTTGAATTTCTCGTTCAAATTTTGAGGACTAAATCTTACATTAAGCCTCCCAGTTTCTGGGATATTTACATCTCAAATAATATCTTTTTTTTTTTTAAACACCCTGTATTTAGAAAATGTGCAACTATTCTAGAAGAAAAACTCAGCCCTGGATATGGGAGTGATTTTGTATAATTAAGTTGCAATGTGGATTTGTAATGAAAAGGTAGTGTTTAAAGTGCATATCACGGGTAAATTCAGGAGCGAGATCAGTGTAATTCTCCGATTTTATATTAAACTTTGGTCAAACATCTGTCACATTCCGCGCAATTTTTTTACCTTGCGCAATACCAGAAAAATTCAGTTGAAATCAAGCCATTTGAGGCGAATTGGTCCACCTCTGAAAAAACTTGGCATTTGGATTTCCCGACAAACATTGATTTTCGTGACGTCGCGTGCGGGACGCCTCCTTCTGAATCCTACGTCAGCGCTGGTTTGTTTATGAGAAAACGACCTGGTGGTTTTCTGCAAATTTCTTCAACGTTATCACGTAATTATTAAAATAGTTAAAGTGCATATTCTGGACCAATTTGGTTTTTTTAAAATATGAAAGTATGTCCCTTTACACACTCATCCAGGAGGGTAATTTTGCACAAGGCCATCTGTCTACAGCAGAAAAAAATAAAATAACAAAACGCGTCTGGAAAAATCCCAAGCGAGTCTGGAGCCAGATTCGTGACGTCACCTGCGGAAGCGCCAGCAGGCTGCGCGAGCTTTGCACGGTTTCGGTTCACAGCCTGTGTAGACCAAGCGCTCCCATTTCTCTCTCATTGAGTGTGTTTACATGCACATAGAGAAAATCGAATTTCTGCCGTAGCTCGACTGAAATCGAAGTTCTAAATGCCATGGAAACACCTTAGCTCGGCTGAAATTGAACCGAACTTGATTTCTTGTAATCGAGCTACACGACCTAGATTATGCGATTTTTGCCGAGCTACTTAGTGCATGTAAACCCTAGCGAGCTACGTAGTCGAGCTACTTACTTCAGCACTGCCCCTTCCGGGAGTGACGAGTGACGAGACCACAAGTGGGAAACACGACAGCCTCGGTCGGCATGACAACAGTAGTAGCGAGCAGCAGAAGAGGTCAGGAGGAACAAACAAAGAAGAGAAAATGGCGAGCAGAAACGTGCACTTCTGGAGCAATGAGGAGACAGAGTTCATGCTCATTCAGCTTAAGGAGTTGAATATATTAAAAAACACGCAATGGAGAACACGGAGCTGATAACTTTGTTTATACTCTTGAATAGCTCTTCTTCATGACGACAACCGGCAGTGTACCAACACGATGGGGCGTGTAGCGCCACCTGTGGCTCGGGTGCACAATGTACCTCACACAATAGCTCGATTTCCTTGTGTGCATGTAGGATTGGATTTCTCTGGCACCCCTGCTGGGACCCTTAGCTCGATTACCGACAGCAGCTCGATTTGGATGTGCATGTAAACGTACTGATTGTCCGGTCTTTTGGGAAACGATGAGTACTAATCCCATCATGATTGGTGCTGCTACACCCTCCTACGATACATCTGTTAACCATTTTAATAATTACGTGATAACGTTGAAGAAATTTGCAGAAAACCACCAGGTCGTTTTCTCATAAACAAACCAGCGCTAATGTAGGATTCAGAGGGAGGCGTCCCGCACGCGACGTCACGAAAATCAATGTTTGCCGGGAAATCCAAATGCCAAATTTTTTCAGAGGCGGACCAATTCGCCTCAAATGGCTTGATTTCAACTGAATTTTTCTGGTATTGCGCAAGGTAAAAAAAAAAAAATTGCTGAGAATGCAGAATGTCTCATCTCATCTCATTATCTCTAGCCGCTTTATCCTTCTACAGGGTCGCAGGCAAGCTGGAGCCTATCCCAGCTGACTACGGGCGAAAGGCGGGGTACACCCTGGACAAGTCGCCAGGTCATCACAGGGCTGACACATAGACACAGACAACCATTCACACTCACACCTACGGTCAATTTAGAATCACCAGTTAACCTAACCTGCATGTCTTTGGACTGTGGGGGAAACCGGAGCACCCGGAGGAAACCCACGCGGACACGGGGAGAACATGCAAACTCCACACAGAAAGGCCCTCGCCGGCCCCGGGGCTCGAACCCAGGACCTTCTTGCTGTGAGGCGACAGCGCTAACCACTACACCACCGTGCCGCCGAATGCAGAATGTGACAAAGTTTAATATAAAATCGGAGAATTACATTGCTCTCGCTTAGCACGCATCATTTCCCACATTGCGCTCAGGCGACAATTCCATATTTCAAACTTGGTCTCCACTAGTCTGGTTAACACCAGACCATATCACAAGTGAAATATGGTCTGGAATCCGCCTATTGAATTTCTCGTAGGGGAGGTGGGGTTTACGATTGTCAACGGCCGTTTATTGGACGTTGCGAATGTCTATCATTTGGCGTATACGTAGCCCATGGCCAATCACGGCAGTTGTACCCGGTGACGTAGTTAGAGCGACGAAGAAAGACTGTAACGCCAAACGCTGTTCTTTTTTTAAAACAAACTTTCGCTCTAAACTATTCAGAACAGTGTCTCAAGCTTGATCGAAAGTTTGGTTCGTATCGCTCGCCGCCATGTTAAATGTGATCCGTAAACAGTCCCAAATAAACTACAAGCTTCCGTTTGTCGAGTAGTACGCGTCGCCGTCTTTCCACCCCTCCCCACTCTCTGATTGGCTCCCTAACTCAGGCGAGCCTTTAGACCAGGGGTCTTCAATCCTATCCGCAAAGGGCCGGTGTAGCTGCAGGCTTTCATTACAGCCAAATTGGAGGCTCACTTGATTGTTGATTGGAGACAAGGGTGAAATGATTAAACAAGTGAAATCAGGTGTAGCTCCTGCTTGGTTGGAATGAAAGCCTGCAGCCACACTGGCCCTTTGTGGATAGGATTGAAGACCCCTGCTTTAGACCATAGTTTCCATGCTGTCTTTTCAGATCGGAACGATTGTGCAAAGCAGCATGGGATTTCCCAGGCTAGCGCTATGTTCACACTGCAAGGCTTAATGCTCAATTCCGATTTTTTTGTGAGGTCGTTCACATTAACAAATATATGCGACTTGTATGTGATCCTCAGTATGAACGAAAAGCGACCTAAAAGTGTTCCGCATGCGCATTGCAGGATACGACGACGTCACACACAGTGAGCATGGCCAGTGTTTACGGAAGTAAAACCGCCCGGTTGCGGTATGACCCATCCAATCTAGCTTGAATAGCTGCATCCCCCCAAATGGAAATCAGCTCCCTAACCTCTCCGTCCTTCCATTGAGAAGATTCAGAACCTTCACAGCCCGAAGCGTCCCTCGCATTGATGTCATGCGCAGGGGCGCAGATACGTTTTTTGAACTGGGGGGGACAAAGCTGCCAGCAAACCAACCCCAACCCCGATATGCCTGTCAAACTTGTTGTGGGTTACCATAGCAACCAAGCTCGAGCTCGCAACCTGTGCAGTCTGCGCAGCTCAACCAACCGAATATCAGTCTTTGTTTTGTTTTATGTGAGTTGTTGCAACTATGTATACACTGCCGTGCACCTCAATAAACCGAATGGTAATTAGTCTTTTGATTTTTCCGTGAGGTTTGCCTTATGCAAAGAAAGACAGCATAGACGTTTTTTCCTCCCTATAAGTGGGGGGGACCGAACGAAGTGAATTTAAATCTGGGTGGGACGAATCCTACCCGTCCCCCCCTCTATCTGTGCCCGTGATTATGCGCCATGTTGTTGTAACTTTTTTTGAGAGACCCGCCGCCTACCTCAGCGCAGAATAGTGACGTTTGTGGCTTGTTGATGACGTGTAAGTCGGATGAATGCAACCTGGCGGTTCAGACTGAAGTCGCATATGAAAAGAGCGGACAGGAATCGGAATTGGGACCACATATCCAAACGGCCTGGGTCGGATTTGAAAAAAATCGGATCTGTGTCGTTCATATTGTCAATAAAAGATCGGATACAGGTCGCATATGGGCGAAAAGATCGGATTTGAGTCACTTCAGCCTGCAGTGTGAACGTAGCCTAGGTCTCCACGGCCTGTGCACTGAAACCGCTGGCTGGCGCTTCCGCACGTGACGTCACGAATCCGGCTCCAGACTCACGTGGGATGCTGTAGACAGACGGCCTTGGGCAAAATTACCCTTCTGGATCAGTGTGTACTGTAAAAGGAGATTGTTTCATGAATTTGGTCCAGGATATGCACTTTAAGTGTCATCTCGATATTCCAGGCCTTTTATTTGGCACTTCCAGGCCCCTAATAGTCATATTTAGGGTCCAAGTTATCTGATACTATTATTATAACCCAATGATGAATACAGCTGACATGCTTTGGATTATAAACAGTATCATTTTCTTATATATGTGACAACAAACTGTACACACACTCATTCGGGTTCATGTCTAGAATCCTAAGTGTGAATGCAAATGTAGAATTTTCAAAGCGGAAAGAAAGAAAGAAAGAAAGAAAGAAAGAAAGAAAGAAAGAAAGAAAGCAGACATGGCTCTAGAGGCCAGAGGTTTGGGCTCTTTTACCCTTAAAGTTTTTGATCACAAGTTTCTTAGCAGCTCCGGGTTTGCTGTTGGCGAATGTGGCCGATCCGGCGGATTTGGTGAGTCCGTTAGCGTGACCGGAGAAAAAAACGCTCTTAGCCTTGGAGCACGATGCGGTGGGAGACTCCTCTGCCATCTTCACATCCAGCCCTGTGCACTCCGAGCGCTCCTCGAACCGCAACTTCTTCTGGATGTGCTGCGAGCAGGACGCAGAGGAATTACACGCGGCTTTGGGAGATTTCGGAGACGCAGAGACGGAATCAGTGTCCTCCCTGTCCGAGCTGTGGATCTTCCTCTTCCGACAAGGCGTCAGACTGCTGTCGCTGTTCACATCCGAAGCTGCCGCTCTGGCCTCTTGGCTTGGCGCTGGGGGATTAGGGGAAGGTAAACCTGTTGGAAACATGAAAAAAAATAATACAAAAAAAAAAAAAACACAAGTAGGTGATGTGCGAATCGCAATGCTCCTGGACGTGCCGGTGGAGGGGTTTCAGTATTCCTTTGGCCCTTAGTGTGCGGCAAAAATCCGAAACCCAGCGTCCAGTCTCTGTTTAGTATTAAACAGACAATAAATTGAGAACTGTAGCCCTAGTTAGAACCTCTCTTTTCTTGTTATTGCTGGCAGAGGAAAGATGGTTGATTATTGCTTCCTCTTGGACACACGCTTCTTCAAGTGGATTAAAATTCGTCTCTATCCACAAACCACGACAGCTGTACGTTGTAATAGTATTTATATTTCATTTCGCAACTATATTACTGCGTAATATTTCGCGTAATTCCGATGATAAATAGTTAGGAGAAACTTTACAGGCCGATACGTTGACCTACCGGAAGTACTTCCTTTGCTGTTGTGGTTAGCATGTTAGCTCCCGTCTGTTAACTCAGTCGCTGTTCTGTGCGCGTGGGTTTGCCCTGACCTGGGCCTGCCAGCAGGGGGCGCATCAGACTGCACAGCATAACAACACAGCCAAGTTTCATCAAATTAGAGTACAAGTCTCATCTCATCTCAACTCATTATCTGTAGCCGCTTTATCCTGTTCTACAGGGTCGCAGGCGAGCTGGAGCCTATCCCAGCTGACTACGGGCGAAAGGCGGGGTACACCCTGGACAAGTCGCCAGGTCATCACAGGGCTGACACATAGACACAGACAACCATTCACACTCACATTCACACCTACGGTCAATTTAGAGTCACCAGTTAACCTAACCTGCATGTCTTTGGACTGTGGGGGAAACCGGAGGAAACCCACGCGGACACGGGGAGAACATGCAAACTCCGCACAGAAAGGCCCTCGCCGGCCACGGGGCTCGAACCCGGGCCTTCTTGCTGTGAGGCGACAGCGCTAACCGCTACAACACCGTGCCGCCCCTCAGTAAAGTTCTATCTATTGGAACTGAATTCACAGGGCGGCACAGTGGTGTAGTGGTTAGCGCTGTCGCCTCACAGCAAGAAGGTCCTGGGTTCAAGCCCAGCAGCTGGCGAAGGCCTTTCTGTGTGGAGTTTGCATGTTCTCCCTATGTCTGCGTGGGTTTCCTCAACAGTCCAAAGACATGCAGGTTAGGTTAACTGGTGCCTCTAAATTGACCGTAGGTGTGAATGTGAGTATGAATGGTTGGTTGTCTCTGTGTCAGTTCTGCAATAACCTGGCCCCTTGTCAAGGCTCCAGCTTGCCTGTGACCCTGTAGAACAGGATAAAGTGGCTACAGCTAATGTATGGAAAGTTACTTTACTTATTGACCAAATAGCCCGCACATACACACAGATTTTTGCACTTTATTTATCAGTTTAACAACTTTATGGCTGTGCATTCCAGTTATAGCAGGCAAATTGCTAAAATCTTACTGATCACGTTACACATTTAACATAAAAACAAACAAAAAAACATGCATTTTTGGCACTGACCGAGTTCTAGATTCACATAGTCTTTTCCTCTAAAAGAGAAACAGTTTATAGGTCTATTGTTATATGTAGGGAGACATATAACTTTTTAATCTGTAGGCAAAATACATATGAAAAACACATGCAGATGAAGTATGAAAGCCCAGTCTGTAATCATGAACTCTTGCCCTGTTCTTCTCCATCTTCTCCCACAAACACTTCTGAAACACCACTGTACCTCACAGCTCTGGGATAAAAATTGTATGTTCAATATCATATTGATACATTCGTCTCTCATATATATATATATATATATATATATATATATATATATATATATATATATATATATGAGTGATTCCACGCATATGGGTACTGAAATGGGGACATGAACTTATTTTTAAAAATTCACCTAAAACCATTTCTTTTTTTACCATCAGGTCACAAAACATGTAATCTTTAATGAATGATATGTTAAAAGATAACTTTAATTTTCTGAGATGTAATAAAAACATATTTATATGCCAAAGTCAAGCCCATGAGTTCCAAAATGATGTCTGTGACATTACTTCTGTTACGATTGTCCATCTCGTGTCTGTTACAAATTAATTACAATCTAGCTATATACCATGTTAATATTATTGAAAGAATGTGTATGTTTATTCTACTACACATGTTTATTAATTATATTTGCTAAAACATCACCTTCCTATGCTTCAAAAAGTAATTCTACATTGTTAAAATTGAGAATATATATGTCCACAACACTTCTGTTACGTTCTGACTTTGGCATATAAATATGTTTTTATTACATCTCAGAAAATTAAAGTTATCTTTTAACATATCATTCATTAAAGATTACATGTTTTGTGACCTGATGGTAAAAAAAGAAATGGTTTTAGGTGAATTTTTAAAAATAAGTTCATGTCCCCATTTCAGTACCCATAAGCGTGGAATCACTCATATATATATATATATATATATATATATATATATATATATATATGGAATATATTTATTTAGGATAGCTCAGTTATGCACACAGTTCACAATCTCACAAATTGCCACCATGAACATCTTTCCAATGGGATCCTCATACAGTCATACACACACAAACCTAACCGCATATCTTTGGGGGAAACCTGAGCACCCGGAAGAAATCCACGCAGACATGGGGAGAACATGCAAACTCCACACGAAAAGGCCCCTTTGGCCACTAAGCTCAAACCCAGAACCTTCTTGCTGCGAGGCGACAGTGCTACCCACTACACCACTGTGCCGCTATTTGTTGAGGAATAAACAGACAAACAAAAGGCTGGTGGACCTGCAGGCATTCATTACAGCCAAATAGGAAGTGCACTGATAGCTGATCGGAGATGACGGTAAACTGATTAAACGAGTGAAATCAGGTGTGACTCCTGCTCGGCCTGAAGCCTGAGACACATGGGCCTTTGTGAATATGACTAAAGACTTCCATAACAGGGTGGCACGATAGTGTGGTGGTTAGCACTGTCGCCTCACAGCAAGAAGGTCCTGGGTTCGAGCCCAGCGGCCGGCGAGGGCCTTTCTGTGTGGCGTTTGCATGCTGTCCGCGTGGGTTTCCTCCGGGTGCTCCAGTTTCCCCCACAGTCCAAAGGCATGCAGGTTAGGCTAATTGGTGGCTCTTAATTGACCGTAGGTGTGAATGTGAGTGTGAATGGTTGTCTGTGTCTATGTGCCAGCCCTGCGACGACCTGGCGACTTGTCCAGGGTGTACCCCACCTCTTGCCCGTAGTCAGCTGGGATAGGCTCCAGCTTGCCTGCGACCCTGTAGGACAGGATAAGCGGCTACAGATAATGGATGGATGGACTTCTATAACTTTCTATTACTAAGCCTGACCATTCAACTTCAGAAATCCCCACCTGTGGGGGATTTGCTGTGAACATTGAGCTCTATATAAAATCTGGAGAGCTCATAACCTATTCCCCATTGTAGAGACGAGTGAAGCCATCTAGCCGCCATATTACCACTCCCATCGCGTGTATTTGACTTGTGTTAAACTGTGGTATCTGATCAAATTTGCCCCCAAAAAAGTATCTCCTGACTTTTTTCCCTTTTCATTACCTCCTCTTATTTTCTCAACTTTACCCACATTCCTTACATCTCTTTATAGCGCTCCCCTTCACTGCTATTGCTTTTTTCTTTTCCAGTTCAGTCTCTGATCTTTTTTTTTTGTTTGAATGGCTCTTTTTTACGACTATAATTACTTTTACAGAGATTATTTTACTTTTTCTCTTAGACAGTGTATCTTTCTCTTTCATATATTTCTTCCTTATATATATATATATATATATATATATATATATATATATATATGAAGAAGAAATATATGAAAGGTTATATTATATTAGAGCAGCAGCTACAATTATCGACAGTCCATAATTATCAACATCTTTTCAGATTTACCAATAAAAACCAATTTTGCAAAGGTGAGTTTCAGTTACAACAGTTATTACTGGTTAATTAATCAACCAGAAGACCCCCCCCACCCTTTGATCTTGTCGTCTGATGACACAGCTCGTTACCTAAGATGGATTTTTTTTTCAGCACGATCAAGAAGTTAAGAAAAACCTGGACGTTATCATCACAGGTAAACATGGTGGAAAGATCATGGACATGTTTTTACTTCTCAAATTCACCGATATTTCATGATCTCCTTGTCAAAACCTACTTTGTTTCTTACTCTTTCATTTGACAGTCACCATTTTGTATCGAAAAGTGCATTTGGAAAGTCACGTGAGGTGTCGATAATAGTGATCACTTTCACCAGTGTCCACCATTATCGACACCCTGTGGAATTAAGTGACATTTACCACTGTTATGGATTGATCTTTGTGTAAAAATAAATAAATAAAAATGTTGTGATTTATAATAATTTTTTTTCTGATTTATAACAGAATGGAATGTTTATAGAGTATTTGGAATCCTATTGCAATAAATAGAATTAGACCAGAATTAAATTCCGAGCATATAAAAAATTACATGCTTGAAACATTCAGATTTTTCTATTCCATTCAGAAAACATTATTATTTGCAGTTTGTTGTAAATATCTACCACATATTACAATATCAGTAGACATTTTATATTTTTAGATGTAAAAATATAAAGTTTTGGTTCGAGGAATGACATGCGACCTTTGACCTGGATTTTCATGTGGTTACAATGTCAATCGCCTGTTGACATTTATTGGTAAACTACAAAACTAGAAATTAATACAAACAATCACAAATGATTAACAAAATGTGATCTACGAAAATACTTAGAAAGTGTGTAAAAAGTGGAACAAAAAGATTTTCTGACACAGGTTCAACATTATCAGTTAATTTGTTTACAAACATTAGAATTCCTCATTTACGTAAACGCCGACATTGATATATTTATCTCGTCTCATCTCGTCTTCTTCCGCTTTATCCGGGACCGGGTCGCGGAGGCAGCAGTCTAAGCAGGGAAGCCCAAACTTCCCTTTCCCCAGACACCTCGGCCAGCTCCTCGGGAAGAACACCGAGGCGTTCCCAGGCCAGCCGAGAGACATAGTCCCTCCAGCGTGTCCTGGGTCTTCCCCAGGGCCTCCTCCCGGGGGGACATGCCTGGAACACCTCCCGAGGGAGGCGTCCAGGAGGCATCCGAAAAAGATGCCCGAGCCACCTCAGCTGATTCCTCTCGATGTGGAGCAGCAGCAGCTCTACTCCGAGCTCCTCCCGAGTGACTGTGCTTCTCACCCTATCTCTAAGGGAGCGCCCAGCCACCCTGCGAAGGAAACTTATTTCGGCCGCTTGTATCCGCGATCTTGTCCTTTCGGTCATTACCCAAAGCTCATGACCATAGGTGAGAGTCGGAACATAGATCGACCGGTAAATTGAGAGCTTCGCCTTTTGGCTCAGCTCCTTCTTCACCACGACGGACCGGTAAAGCGACCGCATCACTGCGGAGGCTGCACCGATCCGCCTGTCGATCTCACGCTCCATCCTTCCCTCACTCGTGAACAAGATCCCGAGATACTTAAACTCCTCCACTTGAGGCAGAACTTCTCCACCAACGTGGAGAGGGCAAGCCACCCTTTTCCGGTCGAGAACCATGGCCTCGGACTTGGAGGTGCGGATTCTCATCCCAGCCGCTTCACACTCGACTGCAAACCGCCCCAGTGCATGCTGAAGGTCCTGGTTTGAAGAAGCCAACAGGACAACATCATCCGCAAAAAGCAGAGATGAAATCCTGTGGTTCCCAAACAGGATTCCTTCTGGCCCCTGGCTGCGCCTAGAAATTCTGTCCATAAAAATTATGAACAGAACCGGTGACAAAGGGCAGCCCTGCCGGAGTCCAACATGCACTGGGAACAGGTCTGACTTACTGCCGGCAATGCGAACCAGACTCCTGCTCCGTTCGTACAGGGACCGGACAGCCCTTAGCAAAGAGCCCCGAACCCCATACTCCCGAAGCACCCCCCACAGAATACTACAGGGGACACGGTCGAATGCCTTCTCCAGATCCACAAAGCACATGTGGACTGGTTGGGCAAACTCCCATGAACCCTCGAGCACCCTATGAAGGGTATAGAGCTGGTCCAGTGTTCCGCGACCAGGACGAAAACCGCATTGTTCCTCCTGGATCCGAGGTTCGACTATCGGTCGAATTCTCCTCTCCAGTACCCTGGAGTAAACCTTCCCCAGGAGGCTGAGAAGTGTGATTCCCCTATAATTGGAGCACACTCTCCGGTCCCCTTTCTTAAAAAGAGGGACCACCACCCCAGTCTGCCACTCCAGAGGCACTGTCCCTGACCGCCACGCGATGTTGCAGAGATGTGTCAACCAAGACAGCCCCACAACATCCAGAGACTTGAGATACTCAGGGCGGATCTCATCCACCCCCGGTGCCTTGCCACCGAGGAGCTTGCAAACCACCTCAGTGACTTCGGCTTGGGTAATGGACGAGTCCACCTCTGAGTCATCAGCCTCAGTCTCCTCAGTGGAAGACATGACGGTAGGATTGAGGAGATCCTCAAAGTATTCCTTCCACCGCCCGACAATGTCCCCAGTCGAGGTCAACAGCTCCCCACCCGCACTGTAAACAGTGTTGGCAGAGTACTGCTTCCCCCTCCTGAGGCGCCGGACGGTTTGCCAGAATTTCTTCGAGGCCGACCGATAGTCCTTCTCCATGGCCTCCCCGAACTCCTCCCAGTTCCGAGTTTTTGCCTCCGCAACTGCCCGAGCTGCAGCACGCCTGGCCTGCCGATACCCATCAGCTGCCTCGGGAGTCCTGGAGGTTAACATGGCCCGATAGGACTCCTTCTTCAGCTTGACGGCATCCCTTACTTCTGGTGTCCACCACCGGGTTCGGGGATTGCCGCCACGACAGGCACCGGAGACCTTGCGGCCACAGCTCTGAACAGCTGCGTCCACAATGGAGGTAGAGAACATGGTCCACTCAGACTCAATGTCCCCCGCCTCCCTCGGAAGCTGGGAAAAGCTCTCCCGGAGGTGGGAGTTAAAGACCTCCCCAACAGAGTGCTCGGCCAGACGTTCCCAGCAGACCCTCACCATACGTTTGGGCCTGCCAGGTCTGTCCAGCTTCCTCCTCCACCAGCGGATCCAACTCACCACCAGGTGGTGATCAGTTGACAGCTCAGCCCCTCTCTTCACCCGAGTGTCCAAGACATAGGGCCGGAGATCAGATGAAACGACTACAAAGTCGATCATCGACCTCCGACCTAAGGTGTCCTGGTGCCACGTGCACTTATGGACACCCCTATGCTCGAACATGGTGTTCGTTATGGACAAACCATGACTAGCACAGAAGTCCAATAACAAAACACCACTCGGGTTCAGATCGGGGAGGCCGTTCCTCCCAACCACGCCCCTCCAGGTGTCACTGTCGTCGCCCACGTGAGCATTGAAGTCCCCCAGTAGCACAATGGAGTCCCCAGTCTGAGCACTCCTCAGTACCTCTCCCAGGGACTCCAAGAAGGCCGGATACTCTATACTGCTATTTGGGCCGTAGGCACAAACAACAGCAAGAGCCCTCTCCCCAATCCGAAGGCGCAGAGAGGCGACCCTCTCGTTCACTGGGGTAAACTCCAACACATGACGGCTGAGCTGGGGAGCTATAAGCAAGCCCACACCAGCCCGCTGCCGCTCACCACGGGCGACTCCAGAGAAGTGGAGAGTCCAGCCCCTCTCGAGGAGCTGGGTTCCAGAGCCCAAGCTGTGCGTGGAGGTGAGCCTGACTATCTCTAGCCGGTACCTCTCAACCTCCCGCACAAGCTCAGGCTCTTTCCCCCCCAGCGAAGTGACATTCCATGTCCCAACAGCCAGCCGCTGTGTCCGGGGATCAGGTCGTCGAGGCCCCTGCCTTTGACTGCCACCCAATCCACATTGCACCAGTCCCCTACTGCTACCTCTGTGGGTGGTGAACCCACAGGAGGTCGGGCCCACGTCACCTCTTCGGGCTGAGCCCGGCCGGGCCCCATGGGCAAAGGCCCGGCCACCAAGTGCTCGCATACGAGCCCCAACCCCGGGCCTGGCTCCAGGGTGGGGCCCCGGCTGCGTCATCCCAGGCGACGTCACGGTCCTCAGATTTTTCTCCATAGGGGTTTTGGTGAACTGCTCTTAGTCTGGCCTGTCACCTAGGACCTGTCTGCCTTGGGAAACCCTGACAGGGGCATAATGCCCCCGACAACATAGCTCCTAGGATCATTCAAGCACACAAACCCCTCCACCACAATAAGGTGGCAGTTCTAGGAGGGGGAGGGGAATATTTTGTGCTTAATATAAGTCTATGTAAAACAAATTTTAAATAAAAACTATGTTTTGTTAACTTAATAACACATACCGATTATTATTTTTTTTTTATAAATAATCATCTGGATGTCGATAACTGTGGACAAAGGTGTCGATAATTTCTGGAACGGTGTCACGTAATCTGATGCACTAAGTAATCAGGAATCAACTCAGGGGTTTTTTTTCCCAGTGGAAGTTTGAATAATTATTCATGCACAATTTACGTGTTGAAAGTCTTTTCTACTTTTGCAACGGCCAAAAGATCGTTAAGGTGTCGATAATTGTAGCCGCCGCTCTCTAAATATGTCTCAATACTCACAGGTGAAATGTCCATCCACAACCTATGACCTGAGGATTTGTACAGTTCACTGCTGCACATGTAGGCATTTTTCTTCTAATTTTTCTCATCAAATACATAAATAACTTGTCCAATTTTATATAGCTTCCAGTGGTCTAAATAACAGTTCCGATCTGCGGTGGGAGTGGGAAGATGGCAGCCAGCTGTGAGCTCTCCAGATGTTATATAGAGCTCAGTGGCTGTGAAGGATGGCAACAGCTTGCTGGGCAGGTGACTTCCTATCAACTGGACTGATTGATTTTTATACTGCCAGCTTCAATTGTTCACTCAGGTTCAACTCTTTATTCACATTTTGTTCAAAGTTTCGGTGTTCTGGGTGCTGGATAGTATGAGGATGGGTAGGTTTTGTTGTGTTTGCTTGTTTATTGTGTTTCCTGTGTGTGGTAAGTACACATATGGAGTTTAAACTGCCAAAATGTTTTACAAATGTGCCATGATTCATAAATAGATTACATACTGTACCAATACAGCATGTCTAAACACAACGTGCTCTGCAAGTACATTGCCCAAAAATGGTCTTTTGCAAATATAAAGACTAATTTCAAACACATGCAAAGCAAGTTTTACAACTGTGAAGAAAGAAAGCAAGTTAATATGCAAATATTTGCATATCTATCAGTTTCTCAAATACAATACATTTTGGACTGAGCACCACAACAGCAGGTGGCGCCATTTCTATCTTCTAGTCAGCTCATTTAGCCTTCCAAAATATTTGCCTTGGATTTTTCCAGATTCAGTAAATGTAGCTTTAGTAACTTTTATTATTTTTTTCGCGGTCTGGTTTCTATCAAATCCTGCGCTCTGATTGGCTGGCGAGCGGGTCCGTATCCTACAGTACGGACCCCAGTTACAGACCCCAGATACGGACCTCTGGCGACTCGCTTGTTCACAACAGCAACAAACATAGTAGCAATTTTTGTCAACATTTATCTTTTTTATAAGATTTATTTATAAGATTTTTATCAAAAATCTTATAAATTTTTGCCAGCGTTTCTCAGGAGAATAGCATTAATTTTACAGCATGGATAGCAATAACAACAGTCTTCACAGCGAAAGCGAGTTTTACTACCCTGAGGAAGACAAAAGAAAAGAAAACATTTCAGGAGAAAGCTAAAAACCTGTAACTTGCTAATGCCGAGCAAAAACATGGCTGAATCCTGAATGACTCAATTTTGTATAAATAGGGGACTACATAGGCGGCAAAATATACTTTTTTTTTTTCCTGCCATGGAAGTGCACTTGTATACCGAGGAGGAAGCAATCTGCATAAATAATTTGCATAAAAATTTTGTATAAATAGAGGACTACATATGCGGCAAAATGTAGGTTTTTTTTTTCCTGCCATGGAAGTGCACTTGTATACCGAGGAGGAAGCAATTTGCATTACAGCTGTGAATGAGGATTCAAAATGGCGGCTCGGCTTGGTTTTCCTTTTCGGGCGCTCTCATTTTCTGTTAGAATTTGGTAAAGAAACAAAATATATTATTTACCAGCTTAAGGTCGGTCCGTATGGTGAAATACCGTGACCTCGGCCTTGAATACTGACCTCGGCCCAGAGGGCCTCGCTCAGTACTTTCAAGACCTTGGTCACGGTATTTCATGATATGGACCTCCCAGCTGGTAAATAACATATATATATTCACAACATTTTTTAAACCAGTGTCAGTTGTTGTGAAGAGAGCAATATGTTGTTTTTACGTTATTAAACACGATGGATGATTTTAAGGTTTAATCTGGGGGGGAAATGTTGTGAAACCTTTTGTACTCTGCATACTGTAGTATCCAGTAATTCATACTTGTGTCCTCCTAACCTGATATTCCTCGAACTACTTGTTTTATCTTACCCTTATTTAATTGGCTTTGTTGGCTGTCATTTTTTTTTCTTTTTTAACTTGGAACCTGCCAACTTTTTAATTGCAATGCATTTTCTTAAACTGCTGGGGAGGTAACAACTCTCAGATATTCAGAAACCAATGACTGCTTGCTCTAGACAGCAATGATGCAAAAGGGAGCACAATTTGGCAAGCCACTCCTGCAACTGTTGCACCAACCATGCCACCTACCCATCAGCCTACTGACTCTCAACAACAGCTCTAACCCCTTAACCCATGGATTCAACAGCATGTCTTAAAACATAACAGCAAAGTGTCAAATTATCAAAATAAAGTACAAGTAAAAATCAAAACAGGAGTTTTGTCTGTTTACTTTCAGCATGTTGTCAGTTTTTTTCGTAGTCTGTCATGACAGTGCTACCTAGCTTAATCAGGGTTGAGCTTTAATCTTTGTATGAGTCCTCACTGTAAGTTAATTTACAGTCTCCAAGTCCCTTATTGGCCAAGTAACCCACACATGAGTCTGAATGGGCTCCTAAAAACTAAATGTCACTATATCCCACGTGTCTTGATTGGAAAATGCTAAGTTTGGCCAAACTTGGAATATCCAAATGGAATGTGCCATTTATGTGACCTGCATCAAATTCTGAATATTGTCATAATTGGAATAATAGTGTGCATAGAGATGTACTGAATTAAAGTCACAGTCTGTCATCTCTCTCTCTCTCTCTCTGCTTCTCCAAATATGCTGCCCTTCTTACAGGATCAGAATCCTGACAAACTCTGTATGTTTGCTGTTTCTTGGCTGCTTACATCTATATAAAACTATTGGACTTTTTTTTTTTTTTAAATGTGTTGGGGGAGAAAGGGGAAATGTGCCTGTATGAATATGTGTGGTGACACATGTACAGTAGAATGATAATGACTGATGACAGACTGCTGGATAACTTGATTTATTTATTTTTAATTTTTTAATTTTTTTATTTCACACTTAAAAAATAATAAATACATAACAATGAAATATAAATGAGATATAACAGTGCAAGGGAGGCCGAAAGCTTATGCTTACCTTGGTTGACAGGTATCATAGTTGACAATAGCAATGACAGGCCATTTTTTCAAGTAACTGTCATAGTGTTATGTAATGTATCAAATTAAAGAGTGTGAAGATCTGAATTGAAAACTTAATTTTGTAAGTATGTCTTAAAAAACAAAGTTATGAACATTTTGAAAAGCCAGTGTTTTATAAGATTTCAATTTCTGTCCGTTGCCACAAACCAGCAATCATTTTCCACTGGTTTAATTTTCCATGCATGAGAAAAAAACCTCAATCAGAAATTAAGAGACCAAAAAGCCAAAAATAAAGAGATTGAGAATTTTGAGTGTCAGGGTAAGAATTGCAGATTAAGGCTCATCTCATCTCATTATCTCTAGGTGCTTTATCCTGTTCTACAGGGTTGCAGGCAAGCTGGAGCCTATCCCAGCTGACTACGGGCGAATCAAATCAAATCAAGTTTATTTGTATAGCGCTTTTAACAATAAACATTGTCGCAAAGCAGCTTTACAGAATTTGAACGACTTAAAACATGAGCTAATTTTATCCCTAATCTATCCCCAATGAGCAAGCCTGTGGCGACGGTGGCAAGGAAAAACTCCCTCAGACGACATGAGGAAGAAACCTCGAGAGGAACCAGACTCAAAAGGGAACCCATCCTCATTTGGGCAAAAACAGACAGCCTGACTATAATATTAACAGTTTTAACAGGTATAACCCTCAACTGTCCTCATGGGGCCGTCCTTCACAGGAGCGGTGCGATAAAACTCCGACCAGACACAAGGCACCAGGATGGATCAAGCAGGTCCCAGGAGCAGAAGAGGCCAGCATCTCAATCCCAGGATCAACATGTAACTCAGAGGGACAGATTGGGGGGGGGAGAGAGAGAGAAAGAAAAC
The DNA here is from genome assembly GCF_027579695.1 of Neoarius graeffei. Classification (NCBI taxonomy): domain Eukaryota; kingdom Metazoa; phylum Chordata; class Actinopteri; order Siluriformes; family Ariidae; genus Neoarius; species Neoarius graeffei. Next base: position 47,861,782 of record NC_083576.1, read on the forward strand.
AGGTTGTTAGGTATGCCCTAAAAATGACAAGTATTAAATCTGTGTGGTAGGCTCGCAGAGACGAGAGTCTTTACATCAGGCATAACACACAACAATGGCATGTTAATATGGTAAAAAATATCATGACCTGCTCTGGCTGGATGCTTGATTGGGTGATGGGAGCACACTCCTCAGCAATGATGAGATGCAGATGGGACCCTTAGGGCTGGCCAAGACAATTCATTTACATTTCACCGGGTCTGGGACATGCGACAGAATGTCTGACGGCCGATTCCCTGCAGGCTACGATAGCCAGTCGAGGTCTCCACCCTCTCCACCAAAAGATTTCCTGTTGACTCCATGTAACTCAGAGGGACAGATTTGGGGTGGGGGGAGGGAAAGAAAACACAGGTTGTTAGGTATGCCCAATGTCACTTGAATAAGTAGGAGTAGTATACATATTGCACCGAGTACAAGCAGGGACTCCGGCAACTAACTATGACAGCATAACTAAAAGGAGAGAGCCAGAAGGTAACACAGGCATGAGGGAGCCCCGGGACATAAAGCAGCCAGCCACTACACCGTCAACAAACTCGAGTGAGCAAGCGAGTGGGGACTGACAGCATCCATACATCCCAGTTTACCAAAACACTCTATGTCTGAGGACCCTCCAGATCTACTCCTTTACCTCATAAACACCATTAACAAAAGGCTTGACTAAACAGATATGTTTTCAGCCTAGACTTAAATGCTGAGACTGTGTCTGATTCCCGAACATTACTTGGAAGGCTGTTCCATAACTGTGGGGCTTTGTAAGAAAAGGCTCTGCCCCCTGATGTAGCCTTCACTATACGAGTTACCAGCAGATAGCCTGCACCTTTTGATCTAAGTAGGCGTGGCGGGTCATAGAGGAGCAGAAGTTCACTCAGGTACTGTGGTGCGAGACCATTTAGTGCTTTAAAAGTCAATAGTAGTATTTTATAATCAATACAAAATTTGGGGTACACCCAAAAAGGCGGGGTACACCCTGGACAAGTCGCCAGGTCATCACAGGGCTGACACATAGACACAGACAACCATTCACACTCACATTCACACCTACGGTCAATTTAGAGTCACCAGTTAACCTAACCTGCATGTCTTTGGACTGTGGGGGAAACCGGAGCACCCAGAGGAAACCCACGTGGACACAGGGAGAACATGCAAACTCCACACAGCGCTAACCACTACACCACCGTGCTGCCCCAGATAAAGGCTTCTTCTTGTATGTCACAATTATGCACCTAGAAGGCTTAAAAATAATACATCAATGAAATTAGTCCATCCCTTGTGCTTAAACATAAAAGCCATAATTTAGCAGGTATGTTCACTGGACACCAAGCATGACTAATGACAGTGGTGCTCGAATGTGCTGTGTATAAGAGGGTCAAACTTTTGTTAATTCTCTTCAAAACAGTATTACTGATATTTATACACCTTCTCAGTTTTTTTTTCTCCATGAAAAACAAAAATATTAAGAAAATCGTTGATTTTTAGAAAACATACAAAATTTTCCTCAGTGATCCGATCTTTCGTGGGCACGAGATAGCAAAGTGTTCAAATGATTTTATTGGAAAAACAAGTCAACATAAGAGATTCAACCACTAAGTGGGAATCATAACTTTCAAGCTGATTGCACCAACACTGAGCAAGTGGGAAGCAACGACAAAACACATGGACCAGTGACAAATATCACTAAAAAACCTAAGATGGCGGCGCTTGTGAATTTGGTGTATTACATTACACCACGTTAAAAAACACTTAAAGTAAAAGTTCATCACAGCGCTGCACAAAATTAACAATATATTTTGTAAATATGTTATTTATTCTTGAATCGACACTAGCTTTATGTAGATTAAACACTTTTAAATGTCTCTAAAGGCCGTTTTCCCATACAAATGTATGGGAGGTTCATCAGCGCAGTGGCGCGCTGTCAAGCCTATCCTTGACTTGCAAGTGATGTCAAAGCCAATGAGAAAACCGGATGTCGGCGGATCTAGAAATGCAGGGTCAAGTGACATTCCATACAAAACACTATAATCATGTGTGCACAACTGTCTTTGTTTTCACTGCTTTAAGCGTTCTTTTAGCTATGCCATATCTTTGTGCTGTGTATGGTTGTGGTCACAACAGTACTCGTGGCCATGCTAAATTCAGATTTTTTTTAGAATTCCGTCTGTGATTCAGAAAGAGGGCGAGGAAACTTTGAAGCTTAGCACGGAGAGGAGACGAGCATGGCTGAACAACATCGGCAGGGCTGACGATGATTTAACCAAGGCTAAAACCAAAATAACTCATGTTTGTAGTGATCATTTTATCTCAGGTGAGATGTAAAAGCTTTCTAAATAATATCATGGAAGAATTTTATTTCATGGTGCTAGAATTTTGCGATAAAATGAGCGTTCTCGGCGGCACGGTGGTGTAGTGGTTAGCGCTGTCGCCTCACGGAAAGAAGGTCCAGGTTCGAGCCCCGTGGCCAGCGAGGGCCTTTCTGTGTGGAGTTTGCATGTTCTCCCCATGTCCACATGGGTTTCCTCTGGGTGCTCCGGTTTCCCCCACAGTCCAAAGACATGCACGTTAGGTTAACTGGTGACTCTAAATTGACCGTGAGTGTGAATGGTTGTCTGTGTCTATGTGTCGGCCCTGTGATGACCTGGCGACTTGTCCAGGGTGTACCCCGCCTTTCGCCTGTAGTCAGCTGGGATAGGCTCCAGCTTGCCTGTGACCCTGTAGAACAGGATAAAGCGACTAGAAATAATGAGATGAGATGAGCGTTCTCTTGTCGTGGATCACTCGGTCATAGTTATAGTTTTAACATGTGTATTACCATTTCGCTTCTAGAAGCGCCAGAAAAATTATATGATAGAAACAATCCAGACTGGGCACCCACTCAGAAAATGGTTAAGCTAGAGACTTATCAAAATTTCACACTTTGTCTGTTGTTTACACATAAAAGTAAACTAAATGCAAACGAAGCCCTCACTTACCCTTGCAAATACAACTGTTTGATTATCATTGACTGGTTTAATTAATAAGGTATTTACCCATCCAGAGACAAAGAAGTTATAGGCTTCCATGGAGTTACAGTGGTGCTTGAAAGTTTGTGAACCCTTTAGAATTTTCTATATTTCTGCATAAATATGACCTAAAACAACATCAGATTTTCACACAGGTCCTAAAAGAAGATAAAGAGAACCCAGTTAAACAAATGAGACAAAAATATTATACTTGGTCATTTATTTATTGAGGAAAATGATCCAATATTACATATCTGTGAGTGGCAAAAGTATGTGAACCTCTAGGATTAGCAGTTAATTTGAAGGTGAAATTAGAGTCAGGTGTTTTCTATCAATGGGATGACAATCAGGTGTGAGTGGACACCCTGTTTTATTTAAAGAACAGGGATCTATCAAAGTCTGATCTTCACAACACATGTTTGTGGAAGTGTATCATGGTACGAACAAAAGAGATTTCTGAGGAGTTCAGAAAAAGTGTTGTTGACGCTCATCAGGCTGGAAAAGGTTACAAAACCATCTCTAAAGAGTTTGGACTCCACCAATCCACAGTCAGACAGATTGTGTAGAAATGGAGGAAATTCAAGACCACTGTTACCCTCCCCAGGAGTGGTCGACCAACAAAGATCACTCCAAGAGCAAGGTGTGTAATAGTTGGTGAGGTCACAAAGGAAAGGACCCCAGGGTAACTTCTAAGCAACTGAAGGCCTCTCTCACATTGGCTAATGTTAATATTCATGAGTCCACCATCAGGAGAACACTGAACAACAATGGTGTGCATGGCAGGGTTGCAAGGAGAAAGCCACTGCTCTCTGAAAAGAACATTGCTGCTCGTCTGCAGTTTGCTAAAGATCATGTGGACAAGCCAGAAGGCTATTGGAAAAATGTTTTGTGGATGGATGAGACCAAAATAGAATTTATTGGTTTAAATGAGAAGCGTTATGTTTGGAGAAAGGTAAACACTGCATTCCAGCACAAGAACCTTATCCCATCTGTGAAACATGGTGGTGGTAGTATCATGGTTTGGACCTGTTTTGCTGCATCTGGGCCAGGACAGCTTGCCATCATTGATAGAACAATGAATTCTGAATTATACCAGCGAATTCTAAAGGAAAATATCAGGACATCTGTCCATAAACTGAATCTCAAGAGAAGGTGGGTCATGCAGCAAGACAACGACCCTAAGCACACAAGTGGTTCTACCAAACAATGGTTAAAGAAGAATAAAGTTAATGTGTTGGAATGGCCAAGTCAAAGTCCTGACCTTAATCCAATCAAAATGTTGTGGAAGGACCTGAAGCGAGCAGTTCATGTGAGGAAATCCACCAACATCCCAGAGTTGAAGCTGTTCTGTATGGAGGAATGGGCTAAAATTCCTTCAAGCCGGTGTGCAGGACTGATCAACAGTTACCGGAAATGTTTAGTGGCAGTTATTGCTGCACAAGGGGGTCACACCAGATACTGAAAGCAAAGGTTCACATACTTTTGTCACTCACAGATATGTAATATTGGATCATTTTCCTCAATAAATAAATGACCAAGTATAATATTTTTGTCTCATTTGTTTCACTGGGTTCTCTTTATCTACTTTTAGGACTTGTGTGAAAATCTGATAATGTTTTAGGTCATATTTATGCAGAAATATAGAAAATTCTAAAGGGTTCACAAACTTTCAAGCACCACTGTGTGTGTGTGTGTGTGTGTGTGTGTGTGTGTGTGTGTGTGTGATATAGCTATATAGACACACACACACACACACACACATACATACACGTGTGTATATACGGTATATACACACTATATTGCCAAAAGTATTTGCTCACCCATCCAAATTATCGGAATCAGGTGTTCCAATCACTTCCATGGCCACAGGTGTATAAAATCAAGCACCTAGGCATGAAGACTGTTTTTACAGTTTGGAGCTGGCCCCTTCCTCTTCCAACATGACTGTGCACCAGTGCACAAAGCAAGGTCCATAAAGACATGGATGACAGAGTCTGGTGTGGATGAACTTGACTGGCCTGCACAGAGTCCTGACCTCAACCCGATAGAACACCTTTGGAATGAATTAGAGTGGAGACTGAGAGCCAGGCCTTCTCGTCCAACATCGGTGTGTGACCTCACAAATGCGCTTCTGAAAGAATGGTCAAAAATTCCCATAAACACACTCCGAAACCTTGTGGACAGCCTTCCCAGAAGAGTTGAAGCTGTTCTAGCTGCAAAGGGTGGACCGATGTCATATTGAACCCTATGGATTAGGAATGGGATGTCACTTAAGCTCATATGTGAGTCAAGGCAGGTGAGCAAATACTTTTGGCAATATAGTGTGTGTGTGTGTATATATATATATATATATATATATATATATATATATATATATATAGGGCGGCACGGTGGTGTAGTGGTTAGCGCTGTCGCCTCACAGCAAGAAGGTCCTGGGTTCGAGCCCCGGGGCCGGCGAGGGCCTTTCTGTGTGGAGTTTGCATGTTCTCCCCGTGTCCGCGTGGGTTTCCTCCGGGTGCTCCGGTTTCCCCCACAGTCCAAAGACATGCAGGTTAGGTTAACTGATGACTCTAAATTGACCGTAGGTGTGAATGTGAGTGTGAATGGTTGTCTGTGTCTATGTGTCAGCCCTGTGATGACCTGGCGACTTGTTCAGGGTGTACCCCGCCTTTCGCCCGTAGTCAGCTGGGATAGGCTCCAGCTTGCCTGCGACCCTGTAGAAGGATAAAGCGGCTAGAGATAATGAGATGAGATGAGATATATATATATATATATATATGTGTGTGTGTGTGTGTGTGTGTGTGTGTGTACAACCCCAATTCGAAACAAGTTGGGATGCTGTGTAAACTGTAAATAAAAACAGAATATGATCATTTGCAATTCATGGAAACCATATATTTTATTGAAAATAGTACAAAGACAACATATCAAATGTTGAAACTGAGAAATGTTATTGTTTTTTGAAAAATATATGCTCATTTTGAATTTGATGTCAGCAAAACATTTAAAAAAAAGTTGGGACAGTGGCATGTTTACCACTGTATTGCATCACCTCTACTTCTAACAACACTCTGTAAACGTTTGGGAACTGAGGAGACCAGTTGCTGTAGTTTTGAAAAAGAAATGTTGTCCCGTTCTTGCCTGATATACAATTTCAGTTGCTCAACAGTTCAAGGTCTCCTTTGTTGTATTTTGTGCTTCATAATGTGCCAAATGTTTTAAATGGGAGACAGGTCTGGACTGCAGGCAGGCCAGTTTAGCACCCGGACTCTTTTACTACAGAGCCATGTAGTTTTAATATGTGTAGAGAGCGGTTTGGCATTGTCTTGCTGACAGAAGGAAGGCCTTCCCTGAAAAAGATTTTGTCTGGACGGCAGCATATTGCTCTGAAAAGTGTACATATCATTCAGCATGAATGATGACTTCCCAGATGTACAAGCTACCCATGTCATGTGCACTAATGCTGGCTTTTGAACTGCGCACTCATAACAAGCCGGATGGTCCCTCTCCTCTTTAGCCTGGAGGATGTGGTGTCCATGATTTCTAAAAAGAATTTCTACTTTTGATTCATCAGACCTCGGGACAATTTTCCACTTCGCCTCAGTCCATCGTAAAGAGCTCGGGCCCAGAGAAGGTGGTGGTGTTTATGGATATTGTTTATATCTGGTTTTAACTTGCATTTGTGGATGCAGTAATGAACTGTTTTCACAGACAATGGTTTTCTGAAGTGTTCCTGAGCTCATACAGTGATTTCCACTACAGACACGTGTCTGCTTTTAATGCACTGTCGCCTGAGGGCCTGAAGATCACAGGCATCCAGTGTCAGTTTTCAGCTTTGTCTCTTGCATTCAGAGATTTATCAGGATTCTCTGAATCTTTTAATGATATTATGTATCATAGATGATGTGATCCCCAAATTCTTTGCAATTTTACATTGAGGAACTGTTGCACTGTTTGCCCATGCAGTCTTTCACAGAGCGGTGAACCCCTCCCCATCTTTACTTCTGAGAGACTCCACCTCTCTGGGATGCTTGTTTTACACCCAATCATGTTACTTGACCTGTTGCCAATTAACCAAATTAGGTTTTTTTTCGCATTACACAACTTTTTCAGTCTTTCGTTATCCCTGTCCCAACTTTTCTGAAACGTGTTGCTGACCTCAAATTCAAAATGAGCATATATTTTTCAAAAAACAATACAATTTCTCAGTTTCAACATTTGATATGTTGTCTTTGTACTATTTTCAATGAAATGTCGGGTTTCCATGATTTTCAGATCTTCACATTCTGTTTTTATTTATGTTTTACACAGCATCCCAACTTTTTTGGAATTGTGTGTGTGTGTGTGTGTGTGTGTGTGTGTGTGTGTGTGTGTGTGTCTATATATATATATGTGTGTGTGTGTGTGTGTGTGTGTGTATAATATATTGTGGCAGCGGGGGCGTGGTCAAGCGCTGGTCTGTGACTGGAGGGCGGAGTCAGGGAAGGTAAGTGGCAGAATCACTACACTTGATGTCATTTAATCTGTGTTTTTGTGTCTTCCCAGTGACCGCGCCCTATATAAGGAGAAAGAGAGAGCAGAGGAAGAGAGCTCTCTCCCCAACCAGATGACTTGTGTGTGTGCGTGCGTGCGTGTGTGGCTGGGAGAGTTAAATTGCACTGAAAAGTGAAAATAAAAGAGTTTTGTGAACTCAGTTCTGGCCTGCCGTCCTTCTGTGCTCCACCCACCCATACGAAGTGTTATGCCGCTTTTCCACTACAAACGCGGCTGAGTCGGGCTGAGCCGTGCCGTGCTGAGTCGGGCTGAGCGGGGCTGTTGGAGTTGCATTTCGACTACAACCGCGCTGAACCGTGCTGGCTGGAAGTGGGTGGACACATTGGGTGGAGTTAGCGAAAGTGGGTGGACGTCACGTGATGTCGTTAAGCAGCGCAAACAGTGACATCAGTGATCTTTTAAGCGGTAGTCTCACGACCCGGATAGTAAACAATAAACATGGAGGACATGGAGTCGTTAGTGTGGCTGGTCTTGGTGCTGTGGCTTGTTGTCACCGACAACGCGGACAGATACTGGCAAGAGCGTATAGATGAGGCGAGGCGCATAAGGCTTCAGAAATTCTCGTAATTCGTAATTATTCTCCTTCCGGGTTTGCGGTGTTTACAGATCCCAGTGCGCTCGAGGGGCATGTGTGGGCATGTGAGGACACTCCTCCTCACCAATCAGTGCACAGGGGAGTGTCTGCTCACGCCCCCAGCCTCACTCGGCTCGCTTTGGCTCGCTTCAGCCCCACTCCAAAACGGTGCGAGTTTTAGGGGCTAAGCAGGGCTGAAACGAGCTGAGTCGTGCTGGTTTTTGGTAGTCGAAACGCGAGCCGTGTCAGGCTGAAGTGAGCTGAAGCGAGCTGAAGTGAGCTGAAAAAGGGTAGTGGAAAAGGGCCATTACAGTGGTGCTGAAACCCGGGACGGAGCACAGAGAAGAACAGCCCCATGGAGTCCTCCCCCTTTGGGGACCTGATCCACGCCCTCGCCACGGCCCAGCAGAGCCAGCACCAGGTGGTTTGAGGCCCTGGTGCTGGCACAGCAGGAAGATCGACAGGCGTTCCGGCACCTCCTCGCATCGGCGGGGTCCGCCACCGCGGGCCCTTCCCACCTCACCCTAACGAAGATGGGCCTGCATGATGACCCCGAGGCCTTCCTCACGCTCTTTGAGCAGGCAGCAGAGGCCTCGGGCTGGCCGGTGGAACAGCGCGCGGCGTGCCTCCTCCCCCTGCTAACGGACGAGGCGCAGCTGGCCACGCTACAGCTCCCTGCCGACAGCCGGCTAGTCTATGCGGACCTCCGCCAGGCCATCCTCCAGTGTGTGGGGCACACCCCCGAACAACACCGACAGCGCTTCCGCGCTTTGCGCCTGGAGGAAGTCGGCCGGCCGTTCGTGTTTGGCCAGCAACTCCAGGACACCTGCTGGCAGTGGCTGAGGGCTGACAACCGCGACGCCAAGGGAATCGTCGATCAGGTGGTACTGGAACAGTTCATTGCCCGACTACCCAAAGGGACCACGGAGTGGGTCCAGTGCCATCGCCCGGCGTCGCTGGATCAGGCCATCGAACTGGCGGAGGACCATTTGGCGGCTGTTCCGACGCCAGGACAGCAGATCTCCTCTTCTCCCCTCTCTCTCTCTCCCCCTCCCCTTCTGTGTCTCGTCCTCACCCCGTTCCCCCACCACGGAGGCAGGGGCCGGCTCCACCCCAGCCAGCCCGCCGCACCCGTGGTGACCTCCCGTTTCCCACTTCTGTGTCTGTCTCTTCCCCCCATCAGGTGAGTGAGCCCCAGAGCGCCGGTGCAGAGAGAAAGCCCGGGCCGGTTTGCTGGCTCTGCGGGGAGTCAGGCCACCTCCAGCAGCAGTGCTCGGCAATGGAGGTGGGCGCGGTGGTTCAGATCCCAGATGCACCAGGAGCCGCCCTTGATCGGGCCGGAGCATATCGCATACTGGTGAGTGTCCAAGGGGATACATATCAGGCGTTGGTGGACTCGGGCTGTAATCAGACCTCAATCCACCAAAGCCTGGTGCAAGACGAGGCATTGGGGGGGGAGCACAATTGGTGAAGGTGTTGTGTGTGTGCACGGGGATGTTCACAACTACCCTTTAGTGTCGGTCCACATTCTTTTTCGAGGGTAGAAATTTAGTGTAAAGGTGGCGGTTAATCCTCGCCTTACCCACTCGATAATTTTGGGGACTGATTGGCCGGGATTTCGGGAGTTAATGAGGCATTTAGTGAAGAGTGGGTCCTGCCGTAGTTCAGCAGGGGGAGGTCCCGGTGTGGCATTGGCGGGAGCAGCTGTCACAGAGCCATCTACATCATCACCGCGTCAAAGGGAGGAGCCGCAGACTCCTCCTCTGTCTCTTGGGGAATCCCTTGCAGATTTCCCGTTAGAACAGTCACGAGACGAGATTCTGTGGCATGTGTTTGACCAAGTGAGAGTAATCGATGGTCAAACGCTCCAGCCAAATGCCATCCCATCCTTCCCCTATTTCTCCATTATGAGGGATAGATTATACCGAGTGACGCAGGACACTCAGACTAAGGAGCCGATTACACAGCTTTTGATTCCAAAGAGCCGCCGGGAATTAGTATTCCAGGCGGCTCACTTTAATCCCATGGCTGGACACTTGGGGCAGGATAAGACACTAGCCCGAATAATGGCCTGGTTCTATTGGCCAGGGATTTGCGGTGATGTCCGTAGGTGGTGTACGGCATGCTGCGAATGCCAGTTAATAAATCCAGCGGCCATTCCAAAAGCACCTTTGCGCCCTCTCCCATTAATCGAGACCCCATTCGAAAGAATTGGGATGGATCTCGTCGGGCCATTAGATCAGTCAACACGAGGGTACCGCTTTATTTTAGTTCTAGTGGACTATGCAATGCGATACCCGGAAGCAGTGCCTCTTCGCAATATCTCAGCATGCAGTATTGTGGAGGCGCTCTTCTGCGTCATCTCCCGAGTCGGAATCCCCAAAGAGATGACTGATCAAGGCACCTTGTTTATGTCACGCACACTGAGCGAACTGTATGGGTTATTGGGAATTAAGCCGATCCGCACCAGCGTTTATCACCCACAAACGGACGGTTTAGTCGAACGGTTCAATCGCACACTCAAGAATATAATTAAAAAATTTGTTCGCGAGGACACATGTAATTGGGATAAATGGCTCGAACCCTTGATATTTGCAGTGCGAGAGGTCCCACAAGCCTCCACGGGGTTCTCCCCGTTCGAATTATTATATGGGCGTAAGCTGCGCGGCATCCTAGATGTACTGCGAGAAAACTGGGAGGAGAGACCTTCCCCGAGCAAAAATGAAATTCAGTACGTTATTGACCTGTGCGCAAAACTCCACACACTCACACACCTAACCCAGGAGAATTTGCGGCAGGCCCAAGAATGGCAAACCCACCTGTATGACTGGGGTACGCACCTTAGGGAGTTTGCACCGGGAGATAAAGTACTTGTACTGTTGCCCACATTGAGCTCCAAATTGATCGCCAAGTGGCAAGGACCCTTTGAGGTCACACGGTGAGTCGGGGACGTCGACTATGAGGTGAGGCGAACAGACAGGGGTGGGGCACTACAGATTTACCACCTCAATCTGCTCAAACTCTGGAATGAGGAGGTCCCCGTGGCATTGGTGTCAGTGGTTCCGGAGAAGGCAGAGCTGGGGCCGGAGGTTCGAAAGGGAACACTGACATCGCATACCTCTCCGGTCCCCTGTGGAGACCACCTCTCCCCAACCCAACTCGCGGAGGTTGCCCAGTTGCAGACCGAATTTTTGGACGTGTTCTCGCCCCTGCCCAGTCGCACCAACCTCATAGAACACCACATCGAGACGCCCCCGGGGGTGGTAGTGCGCAGCCGCCCTTACAGGCTACCCGAACACAAGAAAAAAGTGGTTCAGGAAGAACTCAAGGCCATGCTCGAAATGGGCATCGTCGAGGAGTCCCACAGTGACTGGAGCAGCCCGGTGGTCTTGGTGCCCAAGGCCGACAGGTTGGTCTGGTTCTGTGTAGACTATAGAATAGTCAACGCGGTGTCTAAATTCGATGCGTACCCAATGCCTCGTACTGATGAGTTGCTGGATCGACTAGGCACGGCTCGCTTTTACTCGACACTGGATTTGACAAAGGGTTATTGGCAGATCCCCTTGACTCCACTATCCCGAGAAAAAATGGCCTTTTCCACACCGTTTGGCTTACACCAATTTGTTACACTTCCTTTTGGGCTGTTTGGGGCGCCCGCTACGTTCCAGTGGCTTATGGACAGGGTCCTCTGCCTCCACGCCACCTATGCGGCCGCATACTTAGATGACATAATAATCTATAGTAATGACTGGCTGCGGCATCTGCAACACCTGAGGGCCGTCCTTAGGTCGCTGAGGCAAGCGGGTCTCGCGGCCAACCCGAAGAAGTGTGCGATTGGGCGGGTGGAAGTACGGTATCTGGGCTTCCACTTGGGCAATGGGCAGGTGCGTCCCCAAATTAACAAGACAGCAGCGATTGCGGCCTGCCCGAGGCCCAAGACCAAAAAGGGGGTGAGACAGTTCCTGGGGCTGGCTAACTACTATCGTAGGTTTATACCTAATTATTCGGACGTCACCAGCCTGCTGACTGGTCTCACTAAAAAGGGGGCACCAGATCCGGTCCAGTGGACAGAGCAATGCCAGCAGGCTTTCCCTGAGGTGAAAGCTGCACTGTTTGGGGGGCCACTGTTACACTCTCCTGACTTTTCTCTCCCATTTATGTTACAGACAGCTGCATCGGACAGAGGGCTGGGGGCTGTTTTGTCCCAGGAAGTGGAGGGGGAGGACCGTCCAGTGCTGTATATCAGCAGGAAGTTGTCGGTGCGTGAGGGGCGCTACAGCACCATCGAGAAAGAGTGCCTTTCCATCAAGTGGGTGGTCCTCGCCCTCCACTACTACCTGCTGGGACGCCCTTTCACCCTCTGTTCGGACCACGCGCCCCTCCAGTACCTCCACCGCATGAAGGATGCCAACGCGCGGATCACCCATTGGTATCTGGCACTCCAGCACTTTAACTTCAAGGTGATCCACAGGCCGGGGGCGCAGATGGTTGTGGCGGACGTTCTCTCCCGTCAAGGGGGGGGGGAGTCGGCTGCAGGCCGGACGGCTGCCCGGCCTGAGTCGGGCGGTGGGGGTATGTGGCAGCGGGGGCGTGGTCAAGCGCCGGTCTGTGACCGGAGGGCGGAGTCAGGGAAGGTAAGTGGCAGAATCACTACACCTGATGTCAAGTAACCTCTGTTTGTGTGTCTTCCCAGTGACCGTGCCCTATATAAGGAGAGAGAGAGAGCAGAGGAAGAGAGCTCTCTCCCCAACCAGATGACTTGTGTGTGTGCCTGGGAGAGTTAAATTGCACTGAAAAGTGAAAATAAAAGAGTTTTGTGAACTCAGTTCTGGCCTGTCGTCCTTCTGTGCTCCACCCACCCATACGAAGTGCTACATATATACACACACACACACACACACACACACACACACACAATATATATATATATATATATATATATATATATATATATATATATATATATATATAAAATGCCTTTATTGTCACTGCACAATGAAATTTAGTTCATCATAGGAGAGCAAAGCCACTGTGTACGTGCACGCCGCCACTCTTGGGCACTTCAGCCCAAGGCTGTCCCGTCCCATGTGTGTGTGTGTGTGTATATATATGTGCTTTATGCACAAAGTGATCGAATGCATTGTATCACTGTTACCATTAAACTAGCATTAGGCCTACAATTGTACTGTATGCACGCATCAGCCTTACTATTTACGAGTGTCCGCTAAATACCATAAACACAATACTGACAAGGGCTAGTTAATGTGACCATATAGTTGCTGATCCATCTCTTGGCTTGTCTGCACAATCAAGTTGATTACTATGAACTGAGCAATGGTGGAATGTAATTAACTGCATTTACTCAAGTACTGTCTTAAGTACAAATTCAAGGTACTTGTATTTTATTTGAGTATTTCCCTTTTTTGCAACTCTACAGTTCTACTCCACTACATTTCAGAAGCAAATATTGTAAATTTACTCCAATACATTTGTCTGACAGCTGTAGTTACTAGTTACTTTTAAGATTACAATTTTCATGAATTAAAATTGAAAGTGTTTATTTTGAAAAAAAACAACAACAATAAACTTTATGAGTTAAAACAAGTAATGTGCTGCTGTCTTGTTGTGAGTGTAAAAGAGATCAAAGATTATTTACAAATCATTGTTTTCAATTTAATTTCAGTTTCACCATACCCTCCCAATGTTTCCTGATTTGGGGTTGTGGATGGATGGATGGATGGATGGATGGATAGTTATAGATGTAGATCTATAGATAGAGCAGTGGTCAGTCCATCTGTGTTGCCTATGATTTGAACGAACCCCAAGCCAGCCGGCTTTAAAAACTCATCCACGGCATCGAGAAGTTTAAAATGCATAAATCAATTAATTAATTAATCAATCCTTGCAATAACTCAAATTTTTCTCTTTCTCTCCCAAGTGGATGGGCCAGCCTTGTGATTTGGATGCAACATGGGCTAAAATTACAGGAATGCCATGTATTTGATTCTAGTCTACGCATGAGTGCCACTACTTCCCAAAAAAGCAGCTCATCCATTACTGAGGGTAAATAATGTATCCTACATTATACCAGCATTATCACATATAGGCAGGCTCAGCAGATTTATTTCTTTAACTAAGAAAACCTAAGTGAAATTGAATGATGTAAAAATATTCTCTCATTTTATCAGCTTTATATTTGTTTTCTGAGTTATATCCTTTTAACATAAGGAGCACTATAATTTATCTGAACATGTTAAAATGTTATTAGGCACATATTCTACACTATTAATAAAGCAGCTGTGTTGACCCTGAAAACCAGTGTAGTTCTACTTTTCTCCACACAGAAAATTGATGAGGAATTGATAAAGGGATGGATAAAGAATCAGACCAATAAATTCTTATGAATTCCCATCCCTCAAGGGCATCAACCACTGGACAGTTTATGTTTGCCTTAATATAGTTGTTTTGTACACTCTGCATTCTGGATACATACAGTGCTCAGCGTAAATGAGTACACCCCCTTTGAAAAGTAACATTTTAAACAATATCTCAATGAACACAAACAATTTCCAAAATGTTGACAAGACAAAGTTTAATATAACATCTGTTTAACTTATAATGTGAAAGTAAGGTTAATAATATAAACTTAGATTACACATTTTTCAGTTTTACTCAAATTAGGGTGGTGCAAAAATGAGTACACCCCACAACAAAAACTACTACATCTAGTACTTTGTATGGCCTCCATGATTTTTAATGACAGCACCAAGTCTTCTAGGCATGGGATGAACAAGTTGGCAACATTTTGCAACATCAATCTTTTTCCATTCTTCAACAATGACCTCTTTTAGTGACTGGATGCTGGATGGAGAGTGATGCTCAACTTGTCTCTTCAGAATTCCCCAAAGAAAATAATTTCTTTACACCACAAAGGTGAAGGCTACAAGAAGATCAGCAAAGCTTTACTTATCAGTCAGAATACTGTAGCAAAAGTGGTACAAAAATTTAAGAAAGATGGAACTTCAACCATCTCACAGAGACGTCCAGGTCGTCCACGGAAGTTAACACCTCGACAGGAGCGTCTCCTGATGAGAAGGGTTGAAGAAAATCGGCATGCAAGTTCACTGCAGTTATCTAAAGAAGTAGAAAGCCAAACTGGGGTGACTATTTCCCGTGACACAATACGGCGTACACTGCAGAGGAATGGCATGCATGGATGCCGTCCACGAAAGAAGCCTCTCCTAAAGCCCAGGCACAAAAAAGCCCACCTAGAGTTTGCCAGGACCCATGCTGACAAAGATGAAGACTACTGGGACTCTATACTCTGGAGTGATGAGACCAAGATAAATGTTTTTGGAACCGATGGCTTCAAAACTGTATGGTGTCGCAAAGGTGAGGAATACAAAGAAAAATGCATGGTGCCTACAGTGAAACATGGTGGTGGCAGTGTCCTTATGTGGGGCTGCATGAGTGCTGCTGGTGTCGGGGAGCTGCATTTCATTGATGGCATCATGAATTCACAGATGTATTGCTCTATACTGAAAGAGAAGATGCTACCATCACTCCGTGCCCTTGGTCATTGTGCACTTTTCCAACATGACTAAACACACATCTAAGGCCACGGTTGGATTTCTGAAGAAGAACAGGGTGAAAGTGATTCAGTGGCCAAGTATGTCTCCTGATCTGAACCCAATCGAACACCTATGGGGAATTCTGAAGAGACAAGTTGAGCATCACTCTCCATCCAGCATCCAGCCACTAAAAGAGGTCATTGTTGAAGAATGGAAAAAGATTGATGTTGCAAAATGTCATCAACTTGTTCATTACATGCCTAGAAGACTTGGTGCTGTCATTAAAAATCATGGAGGCCATACAAAGATGTAGTAGTTTTTGTTGTGGGGTGTACTCATTTTTGCACCACCCTAATTTGAGTAAAACTGAAACAAGTGTGTAATAAATGTGTAATCTAAGTTTATATTATTAACCTTATTTTCACATTATAAGTTAAACAGATGTTATATTAAACTTTGTCTTGTCAACATTTTGGAAATTGTTTGTGTTCATTGAGATATTGTTTAAAATGTTACTTTTCAAAGGGGGTGTACTCATTTACGCTGAGCACTGTATATGGAGTACTTTTTGTGACATCTCTTTGTGTCAATCGATCCATCAATAAATTCATCATTAATTAAATACATCAATAAATGTTTCAATTTTTATTATAGAACATATTTAAATGTATATTTCATGATTTATTGGTACATTTAATGAAGGATATATTGAAAGATTTATTGTAGGATAAATTGGGGATTGGATTGAAGGATATTTTTGTATTTATTGATGGATAATATATTTGTATTTATTGATAGATAGATTGACGCATATAATTAAAGATATGTCACAAAAAAAAATCTCCATATTTCTATCGCTAAACCGGACACACAGCCCCGGAACAACCATATGGTACTGGGTGAGCAGTCAAGGGCACCAACTACTAAGGGGCATTAATGTATCTGAATGTTTATATATAGCACCACTTATATATATACTGTGTGTAGATGTACTTGAAAGTTTGTGAACCCTTTAGAATTTTCTATATTTCTGCATATATATGACCTAAACATCATCAGATTTTCACACAAGTCCTAAAAGTAGATAAAAAGAACCCAGTTAAACAAATGAGACAAAAATATTACACTTGGTCATTTATTTATTGAGGAAAATAATCCAATATTACATATCTGTGAGTGGCAAAAGTATGTGAACCTTTGCTTTCAGTATCTGGTGTGACCCCCTTGTGCAACATGAACTGTTCGCTTCAGGTCCTTCCACAACATTTCGATTGGATTAAGGTCAGGACTTTGACTTAGCCATTCCAAAACATTAACTTTATTCTTCTTTAACTATTCTTTGGTAGAACGACTTGTGTGCTTAGGGTCGTTGTCTTGCTGCATGACCCACCTTCTCTTGAGATTCAGTTCATGGACAGATGTCCTGACTTTTTTCTTTAGAATTCACTGGTGTAATTAAGAATTCATGGTTCCATCAATGATGGTAAGCCGTCCTGGCCCAGATGCAGCAAAACAGGCCCAAACCATGATACTACCACCACCATGTTTCGCAGATGGGATAAGGTTCTTATGCTGGAATGCAGTGTTTTCCTTTCTCCAAACATAACGCTTCTCATTTAAACCAAAAAGGTCTATTTTGGTCTCATCCGTCCACAAAACATTTTTCCAATAGCCTTCTGGCTTGTCCACATGATCTTTAGCAAACTGCAGATGAGCAGCAATGTTCTTTTTGGAGAGCAGTGGCTTTCTCCTTGCAACCCTGCCATGCACACCATTGTTGTTCAGTGTTCTCCTGATGGTGGACTCATGAACATTAGCCAATGTGAGAGAGGCCTTCAGTTGCTTAGAAGTTACCCTGGGGTCCTTTGTAACCTCGCCGACTATTACACACCTTGCTCTTGGTCGACCACTTCTGGGGAGGGTAACAATGGTCTTGAATTTCCTCCATTTGTACACAATCTGTCTGACTGTGGATTGGTGGAGTCCAAACTCTTTAGCATACATGTCAACCTTTAGTTACCCATGCCCTTACGAAATTTGTACTTTTCCCTTACATACACCCATGAGCCCTTATACACAAGAAAAAATTCCAATATATAATCCAAAGCACCAATTGTTTTATTCCACATTATACACTCCTATTGTAATAGGCATATTTATCACACTGCATCAAGTTAAAGGGATCAAATAAGCATGTATTGAATAAAAAGAAAGTTTAAATCCCAGAGGAAACAACTGAATTAAAAAGGACTTTAAGTACAGTCAAGTAAACAATTATCTACTAAAGAGAATGACTGAACTATAAACTTAATTATTTAATATACACTGTATCAGTAATACCAGAATTATTTATGTAAATTTTGCAAATAAAATGTATTAACATTAAATAGTTCATAAAAATTACACAAAGTTCTATTTGAAAAGTGTTGACATCACCTACAATATTACATTCCACCAAAGAAAATTACTTGAAATATAACAGCAGTACTAAGTAGGTATGTGAATTAAAATAGTAGGTTACGTGTAATAAATTATATATAATCATTTCAAACAGTAAATGAAGGTTAGTGAAAGTTCCATTTGAGAAAAAAAGTGCTGACACCACAAGCAGTGTTAGATCCAACTAAAGATGACTGAACCACATCAAGTATATTATGTAAACAAGGATAAGTGAAAATATTAATAAATTATGAAACAAATTAATAATAACAATAAATTATGAAACAAACCTAATTATTCAACGCATTAAAAATGTTCAAACGTCATCTTGAACTGTCATTGGCTGTTGCATGGCGAGCCTGCTCTTTTAGCATGACCACACAGTGTTGCCAGATACTGCTGACGTTTTCCAGCCCAAAATATGTTCAAAACCCGCCAAAATGCACTTAAAACCGCCCAATTTGGCAACACTTCCCCTCCCCATATTTCTCACGAGATGGGCCCGCTTGATGCAGCAGTTGCGCTAAGATGGCATTAAAGAAGCCGACAGTTCGGGCTTTCCTCTCCTCGTGGACCAAAGAATATGGGTTCGTTTCTCAGAGGGACCGTGCTGTGTGCACGTTGTGTTTTGAAAGTGTTGTGTGTCGAACATCCAGTGTTAAACGTCATTTCGAGGCAAAGCACGAAAAGACTTTCAAAGATCAGGCAGATAGGGACGAATCACTCTCACGCGCAGTGTGCGGATATGGGAAGCAAGCCCACACTTTAACAGTCTTTACCTCAGCTAAAAACAATGCCACTGAAGCTAGCTATATAATTTCTCACTGCATAGCCAAACATGGAAAGCCATTCACAGACGGTGAATACATTAAGGAGGCCTTTCTCTCCGGCTCGGATAGTCTTTTTGAGGGGCTGCCAAATAAAGAGACAATAAAATCAAGAATAAAAGACATGCCCGTATCAGCCAGAACTGTTGAGCGACGAATTGCTGAAATGGCAGAAAACGTAAGGGTGCAGCAAACAACAAGATGCAGCGGTATTTATAGCATTGCGCTTGACGAAAGTGTAGATGTGTGATGTGGCAGTGATGGCAAGATATTGTGATGTGACTGTGAGAGAGGAGCTCTGCTGTTTAAAGCCAATGAATTCTGCTGGGCATCTTTACCCGAAAAGTTCAACTGTCTTCGCAATATCGCACTGGCTTTATTGTCAGTGTTCGGATCAACATATCAGTGTGAACAGATTTTCGCACTTGAAGAATGTGCTTTGCCCCTCCCGAAGTCGTCTGACAACGGGCCATTCGGAAGCATGCGTCCAACTCAAAGTGGCCAATCACCATCCCCACATCTCGGAGCTAAGGCCAAGTTTACATTAGACCGTATCTGTCTTGTTTTCTTCGCGGATGCACTGTCCGTTTACATTAAAACGCCTGGAAATGCCGGGAAACGGGAATCCACCAGGGTCCACGTATTCAATCCAGATCGTGTCTGGTCCGGTGCTGTGTAAACATTGAGAATACGCGGATGCGCGGATACGCTGTGCTGAGCTCTAGCTGGCGTCGTCATTGGACAACGTCACTGTGACATCCACCTTCCTGATTCGCTGGCGTTGGTCATGTGACGCAACTGCTGAAAAACGGCGCGGACTTCCGCCTTGTATCACCTTTCATTAAAGAGTATAAAAGTATGAAAATACTGCAAATACTGATGCAAATACTGCCCATTGTGTAGTTATGATTGTCTTTAGGCTTGCCATCCTTCCACTTGCAAGTGGTAAGTGATATGTGCTGGGATCACACACACAGCGGCTCAGTCCTGAATCACTGCTCGTGCACTTCACTCGCGTGCTCTGTGAGCTGCGCAGGGCTGGAGTGCGCACCCTCCAGAGGGCACTCGCTGTTGAGGGCGGAGTGATTTGGAGCGCAGGATGCCTGCGGAGCCGAGCGTATCCGTGTATTGGTGTTGCTGTGTGCACGCGAATCGTGTATTGGTGTTGCTGTGTGCGGTCAATTTAGAGTCACCAGTTAACCTAACCTGCATGTCTTTGGACTGTGGGGGAAACCGGAGCACCCGGAGGAAACCCACGCGGACACGGGGAGAACATGCAAACTCCACACAGAAAGGCCCTCGCCGGCCACGGGGCTCGAACCTGAACCTTCTCGCTGTGAGGCGCCAGCGCTAACCACTACACCACTGTGCCGCCTAGAAAAACACTTGTTTTACAAAAAATATTTAAGTCTGAGATACAAAATAGATACAACTACAATAAATATAACACAAGAACTAGTTATCACATTTTAATAGAAAAAAACAAACTTTCTATATTAAAAATATTGAAATTGTAACAAAAATAGATACAACTAAACAGTCCGATAAATAGATAAAGTTATAACAAGAACACAAGATTATTTTAATAGGAAAAAACAAACTATTAATGCAAAAAATATATTATTATTAGAAAAATAGATACAACTAGACAAACAGATAAATAAATAAAATGCACAAAAATAGAACAAACAAAATGACGATAGAATAAAACACGTTTTTTTTTTTTTTTTTTGGGGGGGGGGGGGGGTACACGTGAAGACAGCGTGCACAACTGGTGTCATCCCTCCCCCAAACCCTCAACTCCCCAACCCTCCAATTCTCCAATTAACTCCTCTGAAACAGCCACGCAGGGTTTTTTTTTCTTTCTGGAGAGCGCACGTGCAAGCAGCATGACCACAACGGGCTGCGCTCTGACCGCCTCCCTCCCCCCTCCCGCTCCCTCCCCCCCCTCCCCCAACCTCCCTCCCTCCCTCCCCCACTCTCCCTCCCGCTCCCTCCCCCCCTTCCGCCCTCCCCCTCCCTCCCCCCCCTCCCGCTCCCTCCCTCCCTCCCTCCCCCCCTCCCGCTCAGTGCCTATTTGTCTGATAGCTACATTTGCATATCAGACAAATCGGCACCACTGTGCCCTCACCGTAACCTTTCCCTAACTCAGTGAAGGGAGGAGTAAAGGAGGAGCTTTTTCATCTGAAACACAGTACAGAAAAAGAACGACAGAAAGAACGGCTCCCCCAGCTCGAGACTCGGTTCTCATCGTTCATGCCTAGGAGCCGTTCAAAAGAATCGGTTCGTTCGCGAACGTCACAACACTAATTTTGTAACAAGGCTACTTCAAATTTGCAGTTTATTGTTAAGCCACTTTATGTATAGACTGGTACCAAAATTCAAAAAAGTGCTTATTTAAGGAGTTAAAGGCATTTTTGAGACAAAGTCGGCAAACAGTCTTATTTTGTCAATTTGGGTGTGCCGAATTGAAATCTGCAATATGCCGAGCTCTATCTGACCTCTGTTGACCTCTAGAGGTCATTGAACTTTGGGCCTGTAAACGTCTCAGCTGAACCCAGTTTCTCAGCTTTCTAAGGAATGAAATGTACTAAAATGATTAATGAAGTTAGCAAATGGCCTTGTTTGTTAAATGTTTGGGTGCTGAATTCATTTTTCATTTGTAAAACGACATATGACCTCTGATAACCTCAAGGTCATTAAACTTGGCCTATAGGCCTATGCATTTAACGGCATTTTTAAACTGACTTTACTCCCCCAAAAAGAATATGAACAGACAAAAAACAAATAGAAAGGAACAAATACAACATTAAATGCCAGTCCATGTACATGTGACTTACTTTTCACAATGAGAATGCCTAGGCGATCACCTTACATAACATTGCATTACATTTAGCGGTTATTGTTTATACAAAGCTACTGAAAAAAGGACAGATTCAGCAGCATACAAAATGTGGGGGCATACAGGGTATACAGGTTAATCAGGGTTAGTATATATGAGAGTTTTTTTCTTTGTTGTTTGTTTTGTTTTAAACGGGGTAAAGCCTTTACAAAAAACAAACAACAAAGAAAAAAACTCTCATATATGCTAACCCGGGCGGCACGGTGGTGTAGTGGTTAGCACTGTCGCCTCACAGCAAGAAGGTCCGGGTTCGAGCCCCGTGGCCGGCGAGGGCCTTTCTGTGCGGAGTTTGCATGTTCTCCCCGTGTCCGCGTGGGTTTCCTCCGGGTGCTCCGGTTTCCCCCACAGTCCAAAGACATGCAGGTTAGGTTAACTGGTGACTCTAAATTGACCGTAGGTGTGAATGTGAGTGTGAATGGTTGTCTGTGTCTATGTGTCAGCCCTGTGATGACCTGGCGACTTGTCCAGGGTGTACCCCGCCTTTCGCCCGTAGTCAGTTGGGATAGGCTCCAGCTTGCCTGCAACCCTGTAGAACAGGATAAAGCGGCTACAGATAATGAGATGAGATATACTAACCCTGATTAACCTGTATGCCCCCACATTTTGTATTCTGCTGAATCTGTCCTTTTTTCAGTAGCTTTGTATAAACAATAACCGCTAAATGTAATGCAATGTTATGTAAGGTGATCGCCTAGGCATTCTCATTGTGAAAAGTAAGTCACATGTACATGGACTGGCATTTAATGTTGTATTTGTTCCTTTCTATTTGTTCAGATTCTTTTTGGGGGAGTAAAGTCAGTTTAAAAATGCCGTTAAATGCATAGGCCTATAGGCCAAGTTTAATGACCTTGAGGTTATCAGAGGTCATATGTCATTTTACAAATGAAAAATGAATTCAGCACCCAAACATTTAACAAACAAGGCCATTTGCTAACTTCATTAATCATTTTAGTACATTTCATTCCTTAGAAAGCTGAGAAACTGGGTTCAGCTGAGACATTTACAGGCCCAAAGTTCAATGACCTCTAGAGGTCAACAGAGGTCAGATAGAGCTCGACATATTGCAGATTTGAATTTGGCACACCCAAATTGACAAAATAAGACTTGTTTGCCGACTTTGTCTCAAAAATGCCTTTGGGTGTCACAATTCTGGATTTTGGTACCAGTCTAAGTACAGAAAAAGAACGACAGAAAGAACGGCTCCCCCAGCTCGAGACTCGGTTCTCATCGTTCATGCCTAGGAGCTGTTCAAAAGAATCCGTTCGTTCGCGAACGTCACAACACTAATTTTGTAACAAGGCTACTTCAAATTTGCAGTTTATTGTTAAGCCACTTTATGTAGGCTACTTGTCAATGTTCTCTGACACTCCATTATTTAATTTTTTTTCTGCAGTTTTATTATTCATCAGTTCCATTTCCATTAGGCTGCTACGTCTTTATTGTGAATAACTTGGGCCTGTTACCTACTGAAAGATTTTGAATGTTATTTTGTGAATTTGTATAAGCTGCTTGCAATGTTATCCAATGTGTGTGTTTGTGTGTGTGTGTGTGGGGGGGGGGGGTGTTCTTAAACCTTGTGTGTGAGGTTAATGGCATAAAACAAGTGCAATGGTGTTTTACATTTGCTCAATGCATTAAATATCCATATCCGTCTAAAATGTGTGGTGTCTAATTACACATAGTTAACAACACCTATTTGAATGGCACACTAACTAACAAGAAAATTTCTAATTGGCACTACATGGCAAAAAGGTTGCCGACCCCTGAGCTATAATATCACTGCTTGGGTAGCAGTTGTAGCTCATCATCACAGTTCATTTTAATTTGCAGATATGCAGTTAATGTGTCTGCAGCCATATTTTTTCTGTCCTCAGTATGAATTTTCCTAACCAATGAAAAAGCCCTCTCACTATCTGCATTGCTATGTGGGAGGCACAGCAAAGCAGTAAAAAGTTGTTTCAGCATTGGAAACCTGGCAACACCCAGAGCAGTTTTTACATCGAAGACCTTTCCCCAATATACATCTATTATTTTCCTGGTCAATAAAAGAAAATCAGAGCACGGCAAACATGTAGATGGTGTTTAATTGCTTCCATCCCCTACTACACATTTTAGAGACAGGTTACCAACAGTCGTTACCACCATTACTCTTCATTCAATACTTTTCCAGTTTACTGACGACTGATGGTAGTAACGAGTGTTGGTCATCTGTATCTACATATAATGTCTATCAGCAATTAAAATGTTTAGGGAAGCGAAGCCAGAAATTGCCGGGTAACTACAGTTGCTGTCGTATAAACGGCGACTCCCAGTATCGCCTCCCTAAATTATCATCATAATGGAGGAAGCTTTCCTACATGCAAACAGTAAAAACTTTTTTTTTTTTAAACTACAAAAAACAAAAAAACACAAATGCTTACCTGTGCAGTCTTTGAATCGGGAAACATTTTTTTCGCTAGCTGCGAAAAATGGTCTGCCACAGTTGGGAGGATGTTGTGTTCCATGAGAAATTGGCAGAAAATAACTTCTGCAGCCATCACAGAAGTCTAGGTAGTCCGAGCCAATGGACTTAAATGACTGAGAAAACCACGTGCAACTATAAAACCACATAAATCAAAAATAGTTCCGTTTCATTGGGAATGCGTGTTTGAAAAAATAAATGGTGAATAAGAAAATTTTCTCTGAGTAACGGAAAAAATCTCTGATACAAAACGTAATTTTCCCGTATGAAAATCAGTGTACGCCGTATTAGCCAAAAAATTGCATTTTCCCGTACAAAATACGGGGAAACTGTATAACTTGACAAGTATGCTAGAGATGGTTTTGTAAAGCCTCACTCACAACCCGCCGTACGGGCTGCTACGGGCGGTCTTCGGTAAAAAATTTGGCAAAACCGTGCTTAAGACTTGCGCGACACTTGCATGTGTTCAGTGTCGTTGAAGGTCGCAGACTGCCCGTGGAAACTTTTGGTCCTGCACATGCAAATTCTACAGGTCTTGCGACAAATCAAGAACACATGCACTACGTAGGGGACCCGTGCTCCTTTTGTACGCCTGAACCAAGTCAGCAGCGTGGCTAGTAGGGGCTTTTTGTGATGACAGTAAGACGCATGAGTGACGCACAGTCATTGTATGAGTGACGTGCCTCAGAAATACTACACAAGTATTCCACACTTGCTATTTGTGCGGCCTGCAAGACAGAAGTATGTCTCACTTTCTACCCCTATGTGTGGTGTGTACGCAGCGCACGCGACCTGCACGCAGCGCACGCGACCTGCACGCGACACGAGGGGCAAGACTCTGGGTATATATATTGGGGAGGAACCAAGGAACCAATCATATAGTGTGTAGCATTGTAGAAGGGAAGAAGACCACCTCATTTGCTGTTTTTATTTGAGTATATGCTTAATTTACCATACAAACATCAAATAATAAAACATGAGTAGGGGAATAGCACATTTTATTCCATTGTAAAAAATCCCAACTAAATAGCCCAACAGTTTGAGCACTGAAACACACTGACTCCGAGCTACTGTCCTGCTCCTACTCCTGCTGAGTGGTGGGATGGGATGTCGGGATGTCCTTGTCTTCATCACTGAGCATGGCACAATTGCCTGACAGCGATGATGGGATTGCAATGTCTTCATTTCTGGATGTCGTTAGCTGAAACATGCATGAAAATCAGCATATATAATATTAATTACATAAGCATATAGATACTGACATGAATGTTTAAAGCATATGTATTTACCTATGGAAATCCCTCTGGCGGGGTGCTGTGCCTTCTGCCGGCTTGAAGGCATACTTCTCCCTGTCTGTGCAGGGCTCGCAGGTGCTGCTACCATCATCAAATTCTTCCTCCTCCTCCCCCTCTGTTGTTTCAGGCTGGGCTACTTCACTTTTGCTCACTTCTTCTTGGGTCCCATTTTCTAAACTTTAAACTGAAAATTTTTAAATTTTTCCCACAAAATATCCAATGTTCTTCAGTCAAAAGACAGATGCAGAATGCTGCAGACACGCTGGTTTTATACCCACTCCTGGCCTGCATCACACGCAAGTTATGAGTGATTGTAACGTGCTAATCACGTGCATCACACATGCTTCACAAGTGTGGCCCAAACTCGGAGCGCAGGAAACTGGTAAAATGCAAGTCACACACACTCCACACTCATCACATGCGTCAGACATACACTTTCCACGGGTTAACAGCGCAATTTTTCCCATGCCTCGAGGAAGTCAGGTGTGCAACCTGTACTTGACAAATACTTCGCCCGTACTCCTCCCCCAAACTTTCCCCTGGGTTCACGGTGACCCTGCGGCACGGCTGCAAGCTACCAAACCCTGCGACCCGTGCGTGTCCAGAACACTTATGGCGGGTCGTGAGTGAGGCTTAACCTTTTCCAGCCTGATGAGCATTAACAACGCTTTTTCTGAGGTCCTCAGAAATCTCCTTTGCTCATGCCATGATACACTTCCACAAACACATTTTGTGAAGATCAGACTTTGATAGATCCCTGTTCTTTAAATAAAACAGGGTGCCCACTCACACCTTATTGTCATCCCATTGATTGAAAACATCTGACTCTAATTTCACCTTCAAATTAACTGCTAATCCTAGAGGTTCACATACTTTTGCCACTCACAGATATGTAATATTGGATCATTTTCTTCAATAAATCAATGACCAAGTATTATATTTTTGTCTCATTTCTTTAACTGGGTTCTCTTTATCTACTTTTAGGACTTGTGTGAAAAATTGATGATGTTTTAGGTCATATTTATGCAGAAATATAGAAAATTCTAAAGGGTTCACAAACTTTCAAGCACCACTGTGATATATATATATATATATATATATATATATATATATATATATATATATATATATATATATATATATATATACATACAGTGGTGCTTGAAAGTTTGTGAACCCTTTAGAATTGTCTATATTTCTGCATAAATATGACCTAAAACATCATCAGATTTTCACACAAGTCCTAAAAGTAGATAAAGAGAACCCAGTTAAACAAATGAGACAAAAATATTATACTTGGTTATTTATTTATTGAGGAAAATGATCCAATATTACATATCTGTGACTGGCAAAAGTATGTGAACCTCTAGGATTAGCAGGTAATCTGAAGGTGAAATTAGAGTCAGGTGTTTTCAATCAATGGGATGACAATCAGGTGTGAGTGGGCACCCTGTTTTATTTAAAGAACAGGGATCTATCAAAGTCTGATCTTCACAACACGTGTTTGTGGAAGTGAATCATGGCCCGAACAAAGGAGATTTCTGAGGACCTCAGAAAAAGCATTGTTGATGCTCATCAGGCTGGAAAAGGTTACAAAACCATCTCTAAAGAGTTTGGACTCCACCAATCCACAGTCAGACAGATTGTGTACAAACGGAGGAAATTCAAGACCATTGCTACCCTCCTCAGGAGTGGTCGACCAACAAAGCTCACTCCAAGAGTAAGGTGTGTAATAGTCGGCGAGGTCACAAAGGAACTCAGGGTAACTTCTAAGCAACTGAAGGCCTCTCTCACATTGGCAAATGTTAATGTTCATGAGTCCATCATCAGGAGAACACTGAGCAACAATGGTGTGCATGGCAGGGTTGCAAGGAGAAAGCCACTGCTCTCCAAAAAGAACATTGCTGCTCGTCTGCAGTTTGCTAAAGATCACGTGGACAAGCCAGAAGGCTACTGGAAAAATGTTTTGTGGACGGATGAGACCAAAATAGAACTTTTTGGTTTAAATGAGAAGCGTTATGTTTGGAGAAAGGAAAATACTGCATTCCAGCATAAGAACCTTATCCCATCTATGAAACATGGTGGTGGTAGTATCATGGTTTGGGCCTGTTTTGCTGCATCTGGGCCAGGACGGCTTGCCATCATTGATGGAACAATGAATTCTGAATTATACCAGTGAATTCTAAAGGAAAATGTCAGGACATCTGTCCATGAACTGAATCTCAAGAGAAGGTGGGTCATGCAGCAAGACAATGACCCTAAGCACACAAGTCGTTCTACCAAAGAATGGTTAAAGAAGAATAAAGTTAATGTTTTGGAATGGCCAAGTCAAAGTCCTGAGCTTAATCCAATGGAAATGTTGTGGAAGGACCTGAAGTGAGCAGTTCATGTGAGGAAACCCACCAACATCCCAGAGTTGAAGCTGTTCTGTACAGAGGAATGGGCTAAAATTCCTCCAAGCCGGTGTGCAGGACTGATCAACAGTTACCGGAAACGTTTAGTTGCAGTTATTGCTGCACAAGGGGGTCACACCAGATACTGAAAGCAAAGGTTCACATACTTTTGCCACTCACAGATATATAATACTGGATCTTTTCCCTCAATAAATAAATGGCCAAGTATAATATTTTTGTCTCATTTGTTTAACTGGGTTCTCTTTATCTACTTTTAGGACTTGTGTGAAAATCTGATGATGTTTTAGGTCATATTTATGCAGAAATATAGAAAATTCTAAAGGGTTCACAAACTTTCAAGCACCACTGTATATATATATATATATATATATATATATATATATATACACACACACACACCGTGTGCACAATTATTAGGCAAGATGTATTCCTGAGGATTCATTTTATTCTTGAACACATACAGTGCTCTCAGTCAATCCAAATTGTTAATAAACTCAAAATCCGAATGGTTAACAAAGGAAAAGGGAGTTTAGGCTTTCTCAGGGAAATAGATAAGTGTGCACAATTATTAGGCAACTAAATGAAAAGCTCAAACTTTCCCATCTCACTATCTCTAGCCACTTTATCCTGCTCTGCAGGGTCGCAGGCAAGCTGGAGCCTATCCCAGCTGACTACAGGCGAAAGGCGGGGTACACCCTGGACAAGTCGCCAGGTCATCACAGGGCTGACACATAGACAACCATTCACACCTACGGTCAATTTAGAGTCACCAGTTAACCTAACCTGCATATCTTTGGACTGTGTGGGAAACCGGAGCACCTGGAGGAAACCCACGCGGACACGGGGAGAACATGCAAACTCCGCACAGAAAGGCCCTCGTCGGCCACGGGGCTCGAACCTGGACCTTCTTGTTGTGAGGCGACAGCACTAACCACTACACCACTGTGCCACCCCCATCTCACTTGTTTATTTTAATTTTTAGAGTAAGTATAACAAATAAACAACTCAGAATTAACAAATAAACACTTTTGGCCAATAGAGCCTCCCTTCTTTTCAGTAACTGCCATGAGCCTTCCATCCATGGAGTCTGTTAGTTTTTTTTTTTTATTTGTTGATGATCAACTTTTTGTGCAGCAGCAACCATGGCCTCCCAAATGCTGTTCAGAGTGGTGTATTGTCTTCCCTCACTGTAAATCTCGCGTTTCAGAAGGGCCCACAAGTTCTCAATAGGGTTTAAGTCATGGTTTAAGTCCATGTCATTACTCTGTCATCTTTAAGGCCTTTGCTGGCTAGCCAAACAGTGGAGTACTTGGATGCATGTGATGGTGCATTATCCTGCATAAAAATCATGGCCTTCTTGAATGATGCAGACTTCTTCCTGTCCCGCTGCTTGAAGAACATATCTTCTAGAAACTGGCAGTAGGTTTGGGGGTTGATTTTAAGTCCATCTTCAACCTGAAATGGTCCAACTTGCTCATCCTTAATAATAGCAGCCCATACCAGTACCCCTCCTCCACCTTGCTGGCGTCTGAGTCAAAGTGGTGCTGTGTGTCCATTAGTTATCCAACCACAGGTCCATCCATCTGGTCCATCAAGAGTCACTCTCATTTCATCCGTCCATAAAACCTTTGAAAAATCTGTCTTCAGATATTTCTTGGCTCAATCTTGACATTTCAACTTGTGAGTCTTGTTTAGTGGTGGTTGTGTTTCAGCCTTCCTTACCTTGGCCATGTCTCTGATCACCGAACACCTTGTACTTCTGGACACTCCAGGTAGGTTGCAGTTCTGGAATATGGTGGCTATTCTGGAGGATATGGGTTCCTGGTAGCGTCACGTTTAACCCTTCGCAAGTCTTTTGCAGTTAATTTGCGTCTTTTCTTCTCCACATGTTTTTTGCAACCCTGTTGACTATTTGCAACAAAGCATTTGATTGTTCTGTGGTCACATTTCAGTAGCTTAGCTATTTCAAGAGTGCTGCATCCCTCTGATGGGCATTTTACAATTTTTGTCTTTTCAATGTCTGTTAAATCTCTTTTTTGGCCCATTTTGCCTGAGATAAAAAAGCTGCCTAATAATTATGCATACCTTAAGAGAGGGTGTTAATGACTTTAGGCCTCACTCTCCCTCATTACACAAATAAATAGCACCTGAGAATCCTTAAGTCCAATTAGCATTCAAGTGTATATAGCTTGGGGTTGGAAACTTTGCATAGAAATAATGGTAGGGTCAGAGTACTCACTTGCCTAATAATTGTGCACACAGTGTATATAGTGTCTTGCAAAACTATTCATCCCCCTTGGTGTTTGTTCTGTTTTGTCTCATTACAAGCTGGAATTAAAATGGATTTTTGGGAGTTAGCACCATTTGATTTACACAACATGCCTACCACTTTAAAGGTGAAAATTGTTGTTTTATTGTGACTCAAACAATAAATAAGATGAAAAAAAAAACCAACCCAGAAATCTGGAGTGTGCATAGGTATTCACCCCCTTTTATATGAAACCCCTTAGCTTAGCACATCTAGCCACTGGGATTTTTGCCCATTCCTCAAGGCAAAACTGCTCCAACTCCTTCAAGTTCGATGGGTTGCATTGGTGTACAGCAGTCCAGGTCAGTCCAAGTCATGCCACAGATTCTCAGTTGGATTGAGGTCTGGGCTTTGATTAGGCCATTCCAAGACATTTAAATGTTTCCCTTTAAACCACTCCAGTGTAGCTTTAGCAGTATATTTAGTCCTGCTGGAACATGAACCTTCGTCCCAGTCTCAAACCTCTGGCTGACTTGAACAAGTTTTCCTCCAGAATTACCCTGTATTTAGTGCCATCCATCATTCCTTCAATCCTGACCAGCTTTCCTGTCCCTGCAAATGAAAAATATCCCCACAGCATGATGCTGCCACTACCATGCTTCACTGTAGGAATGGTGTTCTCAGGGTGTTGGGTTTGCACCAAACATAGCATTTCGCATAATGGCAAAAAGATCAATTTTACTCTCATTTGACCAGAGAATCTTTTTCCATATGTTTGGGGAATCTGCCACATGCTGTTGGGCAAACTCCAAATGTGTTTTCTTAAGCAATGGCTTTTTTTCTGGCCACTTTTCCATAAAGCCCCACTCTGTGGAGTGTACAGCTTAAAGTAGTCCTATGGACAGATACTCCCATCTCCACTGTGGATCTCTGCAGCTCCTTCCAGTGTTATCTTTGGTGTCTTTGTTGCCTCTCTGATTAATGTCCTCCTTGTCTGGTTTGTGAGTTTTGGTGGGCAGCCTTCTTTTGTCAGGGTTGTAGTGGCGCCATATTCTTTCCATTTTGCTATAATGGATTTAATGGTGCTCCCTGGGATATTCAATGTTTGGGATATTTTTTATAACCCAACCCTGATCTATACTTCTCCACAACTTTGTCTCTGACTTGTTTGAAGTGCTCCTTAGTTTTCATGTTACTTACTTAATAGTGTTGCAGAGTCAGGGTCCTTCCAGAACAGGTTGATTTATACAGACATCATGTGACAGATTATGTGACACTTTGATTGCACACAGGTGGATCTTAATCAACTAATTATGTGACTTATGAAGTGAATTGGTTGGACCAGCTCTTATTTAGGGGTTTCATATGAAAGGGGGTGAATACCTATGATTTCGCTGCATTGGTCGTTTTGGCATCGGCAAGCTCAACGAGAACGGCCAATGACTGCTTGAGCTCTGCTCCTACCATGACCTCTGCCTCACCAACACCTTGTTCTCCACCAAGCCTCACTACAGGGTGTCCTGGAGGCACCCCAGGTCCCGTCACTGGCAACAGTTGGATTTCGTCATCACCAGAAGATCCCTACTGAACCAGGTGCTCGTCACACACAACTACCACAGTGCCAACTGCGACACCGACCACTCTCTGGTCGTCAGCAAGGTACGTCTTTTCCCCAGACGAATCCACTGCTCCAAGCAGAAGGGTCGTCCCTGTATCAACACAGCCAGGACGTCAAAGCCTGAACTGCGTGAGCGCTTCACCAGAGTCACCGACGGTGCCCTCGAGGATTGCCCCACCGACAGTGCCACATCACAGTGGAACTACATCCGCGACGCTGTGTACCGGTCTGCCACGGACACCTTCGGGAAGAGAGAGAGGAAGAATGAGGACTGGTTCGAGGCAGGGATTGTCGAGATGGAGCCTGCCATTGCCGCCAAGCGAGCCGCTCTCCTCACTTACAATAGAGAGCCCTCAGCGAAGACTCTTGCAGCTTTACGAACAGCCCGAAACAATGCCCAGCGGACCGCCAGGAGATGCGCCAACCAGTACTGGCTGAAGTTGTGCCAGGACATCAAGGTATCGTCAGACCTTGGCAACGTCCGAGCCATGTACGATGGCATGAAGAAAGCTTTTGGCCCAAGCATCATCAAGACTGCTCCCCTCAAATCTGCCTCTGGGCAAGTCATCACTGATCATAGCAAACAGATGGAGAGGTGGGCAGAGCACTACCAGGAGTTCTACTCCAGGGAGAACACCGTCACATGCACGGCCATCAAAGAGACCACCCCACTGCCCATCATGGAGGAGCTGGACACCCCACCCACCATCAAGGAGCTCAGCAAGACCATTGACTCGCTAGCCTGTGGTAAAGCTCCAGGTAGCAATGGCATCCCGCCTGAAGTCATCAAAGCCGGCAAGGAAAGCTCCCTCTTGGGCCACCTACAAGAGCTTCTGCTACAGTGCTGGGAGGAAGGGACAGTACCCCAGGACATGCTTGATGCCAAGATCATCACACTGTACAAGAACAAAGGGGACCGCAGCAATTGCAACAACTATCGCGGTGCCTCGCTCCTCAGCATCGCTGGCAAAGCGTTTGCCCGCATCGTCCTCAACAGACTGCAGGTCCTCGCTGAGCGGGTGTACCCAGAGGCACAGTGTGGCTTTAGAATGGCCAGATCGACCATCAACATGGTTTTCTCCCTGAGACAGCTACAGGAGAAGTGCTGTGAGCAGAGATGACCCTTGCTCATCGCCTTCATCGACCTGACCAAGGCGTTCGACTTGGTCAGCAGAGAAGGACTCTTCACCCTCCTACACCGGATTGGATGTCTCCCCAAGCTCCTGAGGATGATCACATCCTTCCATGACAACATGAGCAGCACTGTTCAGTACGATGGATCATCCTCAGACCCCTTCCCAATCAAGAGCGGTGTCAAGCAGGGGTGCGTCCTCGCTCCAACTCTCTTCGGTGTGTTCTTCTCCCTGCTGTTGCGCCACGCCTTCCGACAGTCTGAAGACGGCATCTTCCTCCACACCAGGAGTGACAGGGGCCTCTTCAACCTGGCATGCCTCCAAGCAAAGATGAAGGTGCGGAAGGTCCTCATCAGAGAGATGCTCTCCGCGGACAATGCCGCCCTCACCGAGGAAGCGCTACAGCGACTCATCACCCGCTTCGCAGATGCCTGCCACGAGTTCGGGCTCACTATTAGCCTGAAGAAGACCAACATCATGGGCCAGGACGTCAGCAGTGCTCCCCACTTTGCCATCAGCAACCACACCCTCGAAGTGGTGGATAGGTTCACCTATCTGGGCTCCACCATCTCCAGCAACCTCTCTCTTGACACCGAGCTGAGCGTGCAGATCAGCAAATCAGCAACAGCAATGGCCTGTCTTGCGAAGAGAGTCTGGGACAACACCATGCTCACGACCAACACCAAAATGAGAGTGTATCAGGCCTGCGTGCTGAGCACTCTCCTCTATGGAAGCGAAGCATGGACCCTCTACTCCCGCCAAGAACGCAGACTGAATGCCTTCCACATGCGCTGTCTCAGAAGACTTCTGGGCATCACCTGGCAGGACCGTGTCACCAACACCAATGTCCTGGCCAAGGCAGGGATGCCCAGCATGTTTGACATGCTGACCCAGAGATGCCTGCACTGGCTAGGCCACGTCAGCTGCATGGACGATGGCCGCATCCCAAAGGACATGCTGTATGATGAGCTGGCCACAGGCTCCAGACCCACAGGACGACCCGCACTACGCTACAAGGACGTGTGCAAGCGCGACCTGAGGGCAGGCGGCTTCAACCCCGCAGACCTGGAGACGGCGGCCTCAGACCGCGCCGGCTGGCAGTCCACCACCAAGGCCATCATTGGGGAAGCCAAGGAAAGGAGAGAGACCCGGTGGGGGGAGAGGAGGCTCCGATGACAGCGGAGACTGCAGTCGGCACCAACAGACACCCGACCAAGCAACTTCACCTGCAGCAACTGTAGCAGACCGTGCGGCTCACACATCGGCCTATACAGTCATACCAGGT
This sequence comes from Neoarius graeffei, assembly GCF_027579695.1. Classification (NCBI taxonomy): domain Eukaryota; kingdom Metazoa; phylum Chordata; class Actinopteri; order Siluriformes; family Ariidae; genus Neoarius; species Neoarius graeffei. The sequence continues at coordinate 47,896,138 of NC_083576.1, forward strand.
GCTGCAACTCGACAACTGATGGATGACCCCTGGCGCAGATCACCATGATCTTTTGAGATTGAAGGAGCCAACAACCTATGCACACTCCAGATTTATGTTTTGTCATCATAATTATTGTTTGTGCCACAATAAAAAAAAAAAAAAGTTTGTACCTTTTTAGTGGTAAGCATGCTGTGTAAATCAAATGGTGCTAATCCCCCCAAAATCCATTTTAATTCCAGCTTGTTATGCGACAAAATAGGACAAACACCAAGGGGCATGAATAGTTTTGCAAGATTGTGTGTGTGTGTGTGTGTGTGTGTGTGATTTTTTAATCGACTATATCTTTTAATGCTGAAGATTGTTTGAACCCGTTAGTATGTTGGGTATAAAATATATGGTATAAAAGTCATATCCCTATTTACCTGTGTGATATTTAATTTATCTACTCCTTCTTTTACTGTATTTATTCATATGCCAATCGTTGTTATTGTTGAATTGGTTTTTAGTCTATATACTTGTTTATTTACTTGTTGGCAGAAGTACCATGGGAAGGGTGGGTGGGTAACAGGAGGGTAAAGGTTTGTTTCTTCTAGTTTGTGTGTACATTTGTCAATTTACATGTGTTGAAAACCAAATAAAAGAATTGTACATGTATACACACACACATTATGTTATGGTGGTTTTTTTTTTCAGACACTATAGTAATCAAATATACCATGCACTGAGAGGCTCCGATTGAAATTATGGATTCTCTGAGGTGACTGGCATAGTACTATTTTCTGAGGGATGCAGCCAGAGTCACTGAAGAGAATCCATAATTACCGGTGCCTCTCAGTGCATGGTATATTTGATTTATATCCCTCATCAAAAAATTCCAAACTAAAAGCGTTGAGTGAATTTTGGCATAAACTTACTGGAGGCAGCCATGTTTGTTGTTTACATCAATGTGACCTTCGACCTGCGCATGTGCAATGTACCATGCTATTGCCTGCCTTGCTAGGCATTATCATGATACGTAGATCTACACACATAAAAATGCTCGCGGAGCCACAGCTGTGACTCGAGTCAGCCGTATAGCTTGAAATTGTGACGTCAGTTCGTGGTATATCCAAGATATACCATGACTAACTCATACCATATCCATCCATCCATTTTCTACCGCTTATCCTGGTCCGGGTCGCGGGGGTAGCAGTCTAAGCAGAGCTGCCCAGACTTCCCTCTCCCTGGCCACCTCCACCAGCTCTTCCAGGGAAATACCGAGGCATTCCCAGGCCATCATATCACCAGGAGGAGAACATATCCATATTTTTTTTGACGTCACAAGATACATTGCATAATCAATGGTGGAACTATTTTATGTCACGTGAGCTATCCTTGGCCAATCACTGCACGGAATTTTTTTTTTTTGGATGAGGGATATAATATTATTTAGGTCTTAACCAATCACTGTGCAATTCCCCACAACTCATCTAATACATGATCTACCAAGTCTGCCTAGAAGTTAGATTTATGTCTGCTGATATTAAGCTTAATCTGTTTATAGTGGTTTAGTATTTTTATACTATAGATCGATGTAAATGTATGGTGTTGACATATTTCATATATGCCGTAAGTCAGTCTGTAGGATGTGTACAGGGTCTGGTGGCTTGACATATACCGGTTTATTTTTTCGCGGTCTGGTTTCCATCAAATCGTGCGCTCTGATTGGCTCGCGAGCGGTCCAGAATCCTACGACCCAGACCCCGGTTACAGACCTTTGGTGACTCGCTCGTTCACAACAACAACAAACATAGTAGCAATTTTTTGTCAACATTTTTGTCGCCTAGATCAGGGAGGTGATCCAGATCAAGTTTTCTTTTGGGAAAATTCCGAGCTGACGTAGCTTGTCAAACAGGTTTTTAACGAGCTTGTCGGTTTGTTCTAAGCCCATGTTTACATTAGACCGTATCAGCGGATCATCAGATTAACGTTTTTAAAACGATTAGTGTGCACACAGCAACACCAATACACAATTTGTGTGCACACAGCAACACCAATACATGGATACGCTCGGCTCCGCAGGCATCCTGCGCTCCAAATCACTCCGCCCTGAACAGCGAGTGCCCTCTGGAGGGTGCGCACTCCGGTCCTGCGCAGCTCACAGAGCACGCGAGTGAAGTGCACAACCTGTGATTCGGGACTGAGCCACTGTGTGTGTGATCCCAGCGCATATCACTTACCACTTGCAAGTGGAAGGATGGCAAGCCTAAAGACAATCATAAGTACACAGTGGGCAGTATTTGCATCAGTATTTGCAGTATTTTCATACTTTTATACTCTTTAATGAAAGGTGATACAAGGCGGAAGTCCGCGCCGTTTTTCAGCAGTCGCGTCACATGACCAACGCCAGCGAATCAGGAAGGTGGATGTCACAGTGACGTTGTCCAATGACGACGCCAGCTAGAGCTCAGCACAGCGTATCCGCGTATCTCAATGTTTACACAGCACCGGACCACACACGATCTGGACTGAATACGTGGACCCTGGCGGATTCCCGTTTCTCGGCGTTTCCAGGCGGTTTAATGTAAACGGACAGTGCATCCGCGAAGAAAACGAGACAGATACGGTCTAATGTAAACTTGGCCTCAATATGGTTTCTCTTTCAGTCACTCTCATTTTCTGTTAGAATTTGGTAAAGAAAAAAATAAATATATTATTTATCTGCTTAAGGTCGGTCCGTATCATGAAATACCGTGACCTCAGCCTTGAAAATACTGACCTGATTTTGATTTTTTTTTTTTATTTGCCATAGCAAGATCTATATATGTACATACACTATGGCTGGGAAACCACTACAGCTTGCGCCAATTACAGTGGCCCTATTGTACCGAATCTGCATGTCTTTGAACTGTGGAGGAAACCCACACAGACACAGGGAGAACATGCAAACTCCACACAGAAAGGCCCCCGTCAGCTGCGAGGTTCGAACCCAGAGGCGACAGTGATAACAACTACACCATCGTGCTGCCCAAAGTGTGGCCCAGAGGCCTCGGTCAGTATTTTCAAGACTTCGGTCATGGTATTTCACGATACGGACCTCCCAGCTCGGCATAGTGGTGAAGTGGTTAGCACTATTGCCTCACAGCAAGAAGGTCCTGGGTTCGAGCCCAGCAGCCGACAAGGGCCTTTCTGTGTGGAGTTTGCATGTTCTCCCTGTGTCTGCGTGGGTTTCTTCCGGGTGCTCCGGTTTCCCCCACAGTCCAAAGACATGAAGGTTAGGTTAATTGGTGGCTCTAAATTGACCGTAGGTGTGAATGTGAGTGTGAATGGTTGTCTCTGTCAGCCCTGCAATAACCTGGCGACTTGTCCAGGGTGTAACCCGCCTCTCGCCCATAGTCAGCTGGGATAGGCTCCAGCTTTCCTGCGACCCTGTAGAACAGGATAAGTGGCTACAGATAATGAATGTATAGCACCTTCACTCAGTTAAACTTATATGTAACGAGTGGTCTGCTAACGTGGACTAGGTTCGGTTGAGGGGGAGTGAATTGACAAATTAAATATAATTATACAACTTTATTTACAAAATTAAGAGTTACAAAATACCTCTGTTCAGCGAGTATAAAAAATTAACACAAATAAAAGAGAGCTCATTCAAAGTAACAAATAAAATAGGGGAAAAAAAGTCTCTACCTAGGTAGTTATTGCGTGAAAGTATGACCAATGTTCGCACAAGAGAGTGAGGTTCCTGCTTGCCTGTATCATGTGGTGTAGACTATGTTGATCTTTAAAATCCAAGGGTCCAAGGTTCTTCAAACCGGTGTACAGAGTTCGCTCAGGATCCAGTGGGACTGACTCGCCATCAAAACTCATCCGTAGAAAAAAAAAACAAACAATCTTCAGTACATAACAGTGCAATGCAGTACAAATCAGTGTCATCGGTATCATGAGATCTCAATCAAAATTCAAGGATTAACTACAACGTTGACTACGGTAACCAAAATCTGTATGTATGAGTAGTTTAGGCTACTCATATCTGTAATTAGCTTTTAACTACAATTACACTTCCCTTCACAGGCCTAAAACGTGATGTTTTGCCCTTTTACTTTTACTACTTACTACTCAATGTATGAAAGAAAATGAACGTAACTGGGTTTTGCACCCATATCATTACACATCAACTTTCACACGGCTTCCATTTCGAGAGCGCTCGCTACATTCTCATTCTCACATTCCACGTGTGCCAACAGACCTAATGTGTTTAGCTATAGAACCACTTTCATAGAGAAACATACATGAACGGAGTACAACACAGATTACCATACGTACGACGAGTTTTACCACAGATTACCATACATAACTTCCAGTTACAACCCGAAATAATCTTCCAACCACGTCTATACAAGCACACCAATCACCTTGCATTGCTAGCAGACATCATACTACCCATTGGAGTACTCAAGAAACAACCAAAAAATATATATTCTTCAAGCTTTGTAACGGCCAATAGTGATACAATCTTGAAAAATAAACCTATTTTCAGTCAATATACTTCGAAATAAGGGCGGCACGGTGGTGTAGTGGTTAGCGCTGTCGCCTCACAGCAAGAAGGTCCGGGTTTGAGCCCCGTGGCCGGCGAGGGCCTTTCTGTGTGGAGTTTGCATGTTCTCCCTGTGTCTGCGTGGGTTTCCTCAGGGTGCTCCGGTTTCCCCCACAGTCCAAAGACATGCAGGTTAGGTTAACTGGTGACTCTAAATTGACCGTAGGTGTGAATGTGAGTGTGAATGATTGTCTGTGTCTATGTGTCAGCCCTGTGATGACCTGGCGACTTGTCCAGGGTGTACCCCGCCTTTCGCCCGTAGTCAGCTGGGATAGGCTCCAGCTTGCCTGCGACCCTGTAGAACAGGATAAAGCGGCTAGAGATAATGAGATGAGATACTTCGAAATAACCAAAAGTTTCCACTTTACGGTTCTTTACAGATCAGTATGGTTCAGCTGTGCTTCTCATGTATCTTGAGTGATTGGAGAATGAGAGAAAAAAATAAAAGTCCTCCCTTACAGGAAGTTACATCAAAATAAAAGACTTCCAGAAAATGTTTATTTTTACTAAACTACAAGATAATGAAATACAAATAAAATATATGCAATTGAATTTGTTTCCTTCTGGTTCCTTCTTAGTTTTTTTTTTCTTTACACAAAATACTTTGGCACAACTTTTATTGGAATTGCCTTTAGTAACCAATTTTAAAGTGCATATCCTGGACCAATTTCGGGGTTTTTTTTATACGAAAGTATGTCCCTTTACACACTCATCCAGAAGGGTCCTTTTGCCCAAGACCGTCTGTCTACAGCAGAAAAAATAATAAAATAACAAAACGCGTCTGGAAAAATCCCAAGCGAGTCTGGAGCCAGATTCGTGACATCACGTGCGGAAGCGCCAGCAGGCTGCGCGAGCTTTGCACGGTTTCAGTGCACAGCCTGTGTAGACCAAGCGCTCCCATTTCTCTCTCATTGTCCGGTCTTTTGGGAAACGATGAGTACTAATCCCATCATGATTGGTGTTGCTACACCCTCCTACGATACAGCTGTTCACCATTTTAATAATTACGTGATAACGTTGAAGAAATTTGCAGAAAACCACCAGGTCGTTTTCTCATAAACAAACCAGCACTGACATAGGATTCAGAGGGAGGCGTCCCGCAGATGACTTCATGAAAAACAATGTTTGCCAGGAAATCCAAATGCCAAGTTTTTACAGAGGCGGACCAATTCGCTTCAAATGGCTTGATTTCAACTGAATTTTTCTGGTATTGCATAAGGTAAAAAAAAATTGCACAAAATGCAAAATGTGACAGATACCGTATTTGACCAAAGTTTAATATAAAATAGGAGAATTACATTGATCTTGCTCCTGAATTTACCCGTGATATGCACTTTAAGGTGGGTTACAGATGGGTGGATGGATGGACCTCCCAGCTGGTAAATAACATATATTTATTTTTTTTGCAGTGCGGTTTTCATTAAATCCTACGCTCTGATTGGCTGGCGAGCGGGTCCGTATCCTACGGTACGGACCCCGGTTACGGACCTCTGGACTCGCTCATTCACAACAACAACAAACATAGTAGCAATTTTTGTCAACATTTATCTTTTTTATAAGATTTTTATCAAAAATCTTATACATTTTCGCCAGCATTTCTCAGCATAATAGCATTAATTTTACATCATGGATAGCGATAACGACAGTCTTCACAGCGAAAGCGAGTTTTACTACCCTGAGGAAGAAGAAATAAAAGAAAACATTTCAGGAGAAAGCTAAAAACCCGTAACTTGCTAACGCCGAGCAAAAACATGGCTGAATCCTGAATGACTCAATTTTGTATAAATGTATAAATGTATTTTTTTTCCTGCCATGGAAGTGCACTTGTATACAGAGGAGGAAGCAATCTGCATTACAGCCGTGAATGAGGATTCAAAACGGCGGCTCGGCTCGGTTTTCCCTTTCGGGCACTCTCGTTTTCTGTTAGAATTTGGTAAAGAAAAAAATCTCATCTCATTATCTCTAGCCGCTTTATCCTGTTCTACAGGGTCGCAGGCAAGCTGGAGCCTATCCCAGCTGACTACAGGTGAAAGGCGGGGTACACCCTGGACAAGTCGCCAGGTCATCACAGGGCCGACACATAGACACAGACAACCATTCACACTCACATTCACACCTACGGTCAATTTAGAGTCACCAGTTAACCTAACCTGCATGTCTTTGGACTGTGGGGGAAACCGGAGCACCCGGAGGAAACCCACGTGGACACAGGGAGAACATGCAAACTCCGCACAGAAAGGCCCTCGCCGGCCACGGGGCTCGAACCCGGACCTTCTTGCTGTGAGGCGACAGTGCTAACCACTACACCACCGTGCCACCCGTAAAGAAAAAAATTAATATGTTATTTAACAGCTTAAGGTCGGTCCGTATGGTGATATACCGTGACCTCGTCCTTGAATACCGACCTCGGCCCAGACGGCCTCGCTCAGTACTTTCAAGACTTCGGTCACGGTATTTCACCACACGGACCTCCCAGCTGGTAAATAACATATATCTCATCTCATCTCATTATCTCTAGCCGCTTTATCCTTCTACAGGGTCGCAGGCAAGCTGGAGCCTATCCCAGCTGACTACGGGCGAAAGGCGGGGTACACCCTGGACAAGTCGCCAGGTCATCACAGGGCTGACACATAGACACAGACAACCATTCACACTCACATTCACACCTACGGTCAATTTAGAGTCACCAGTTAACCTAACCTGCATGTCTTTGGACTGTGGGGGAAACCGGAGCACCCGGAGGAAACCCACGTGGACACGGGGAGAACATGCAAACTCCGCACAGAAAGGCCCTCGCCGGCCACGGGGCTCGAACCCGGACCTTCTTGCTGTGAGGCGACAGCGCTAACCACTACACCACCGTGCCGCCCGTAAAGAAAAAAATTAATATGTTATTTCACAGCTTACGGTCGGTCCGTATGGTGATATACCGTGACCTCGGCCTTGAATACCGACCTCGGCCCAGACGGCCTCGCTCAGTACTTTCAAGACTTCGGTCACGGTATTTCACTACACGGACCTCCCAGCTGGTAAATAACATATATATGTATGTAAATCTATCAGCTTCACTGCTGCAGTAATTTTCATACATGTTTTTATTATTATTATTATTATTATTATTATTATTATTATTATTATTATTATATAGTTTTGCAAAGGGGGCATATGAGGTGTGGTCACTCTGGACCACCACACGGCGCTAATCCAGGGCTGTTCACACAACCATCGACTTCAAAACTCCCCTCCTGTGGGGATTTCTGGTGAACCATGGCAACACTGTGGAGCAGCTCGCTTGTCATGTGACTTCCGATCAGCTGGGCTGATTTTCAGCCTTTTATAACGCCAGCTTCAGCTGCTCAGTCAGGTGTAGCTGCTCCTTTTTATTTTTTTTATTTCACACACTTGGTTTTCTAGGAGCTGTGTGGCGAAGTAACCGTGGATATGTTTCGCTGTGTTTGCTTGTTCATTTTGCTTCCTTCGTGTGGTAAATATCTATCCCTTTTAATTTGAATTCTCCATTGTAGTAACTTTTTATTCACTGAAATTTCAGGCCCGAATGCTAACGCTGGCTAGCTAAATAGCTTCCCAGTGTATTGGCAAAGCGGGCAGCTCGCCGTTAGTTAACAGTTGTTGTGTTTTTAACGTGTTTTTATTTATTTAAATGTCATGACGAGTTGTTTACTTGTAGAGTGCAGTTATGTTTGCTTGTTGAAATTTGACACGATTTGATGGCTCGCTAGAAACGGCTTCTCCTGGCTAGCTGTTTGTAGTTTCACTATTTCAAGCAAATGTTTTGCTAATGGTCAGTGATTGTTTCATTTTAATATAACATGCTTGTAGTAAAGACGGTGGTTTTTTTTTATTTTATTGTAATATCGCTTTTTTTTTTTTTTTTTTTTTTACTTCGATCAAATGAAGTGTGCTGTGGTAACTTATTGCCCTGTCGTTAAGGTGTTTGGCTTTTGGGCATGTGACCTGCTGAAGCTTTCCTTGCCAGTCTTTATTCGACACCATGTGACCAGGAGCCCTTGACATTTGAGTAACCTCTGTAAAATGTCTCCAGCTGATCATTTATATTGCTCTAGTTAGTCTAAACTGAAATCACGTCAATGTGAACTTCTAGTGTCCATTGTACTGTCAGGAGCACATTCAGTGAACGGCTGATTCTTCCACGCTGCACAACTGGGAGACACAGGAAATCATTCCTACCTGTTGCTGTACAATGCCACTGTGCAATATATGTATCTAGGAATCATTGTGTATATAAAGTCACTTCATCTTGCTTTTATTTAAAAATTTCAGGTTATCTTCTATTTTTAGACATGTTTACTACTTTTGATTCAGGAGCTTGGTTGCAAATATGAATTTCCCTCTAGGGATTAATCAAGGGATTCTGATTCTAAACTGCATTGCACTTTGCTTCCCCCTCCACCCAGTGTCTTTGACCTGATGTTGACAAACTGCAGCCAGGGACAGAAGCACAGGTTTTGGGTGTAATATGCATACTTGTTGCTTATCTGTGCCATTTCACTCCTGTTCCTGTCCTTTTAAAACATTACCCCTTAAATATTGCTAGCTTGTTAAATCGTTGGACCATGGGCTGTTTCAAAATAGACAATCCAGTCTGTACTCCTGCTGAAAGCAGCATGAACACGGTGATCTAATCTACTGAAGTTAGAGATGCTGACTAATACCCCTTTTCCACCAAATCAGTTCTGGTGCTGGTTCGCAACTTGTTCAACTTGCGAGCCAGCTGAGAACCAGTTTGCTTTTCCATAGCTCGGGGTGCTAAGGGGAGCTGCGTCAGTTACATCGCTGTGTTTGCATAAACCTTGGCACAAACATCGAAGCAGCAACAACAGTAATGAATGACTTTGCGTTTGTACAGCTGCTGCTTCTTGTTGCTTAAAAATGGTGACCTTTTGCGGTCTAAACCCCACCCCCCACATAAGCGGTTCTTTCCTCTGGCCCAGCAGAGAGTTGGTGCTAGCCTGGAACTGGTTTTTCTAGCCCCGGTGCTATCCTGGAACTGGTTTTTCTAGCCCCAGAGCCAGTTCTTTGTCAGTGGAAACAGAAAACCCGGTTCCAAACTAAGCACTGGCCCCGAACCAGCCTTGGAACTGCTTTGGTGGAAAAGGGGCATGATAGCTGGGACTTGTTAACCAGTGGTATTAAAATATACTTTTAGAATGTACAAGTGTCTGTGATCTGCTAAATAACAAAAGGAATAATCTAATGGGTTTATTTACTTTTTTAGCTGTGCACATAACAGTATAAACAGAACATGAGGATTCACCTTGTGTTGCAGTGCTGCTGTGAACGGAGTAAGATGGATCGATGGGGCTACATGAAAATTTGACCAAATGTGTTGTCCTTACTTTGTAAAGCCTTCTTGGGTTCATGAAGGGTGCTATATAAATTAAACTTGTTAAAGCAAATTGTAGCCAGACTTCCTGACGAACAAAACGAAGACCCCCATTGAATCCTCTGGTGCTGGATGCATGGTGTTGAATATTAATCAGCCAAGAGCCATCTTTATTTAAATGCTAATTATGAACATGCCTAATTGAAAGTGCAAAATGGGCTTTTTCCGGAGGAAGCACATATGGGCTAGGGATCTTCTATTTTGCCAGGCTGGAGTCTAGCAAGGTTCAATTTTACCACCAACTAATGATCTCTGTGCCAGTGTGGGGAAATGACAGGTTCCTGATGGTCCTTCCAGCAGAATCAAAAGTCCAGGGGTTGGTGCAGGATCTGAGCCAACTCCTCCCTATTAGCTTGAACCCATCACCCTAATCCACCCAGTGCTGTGCAACATGAAACAAACATTATCCAATCTGAAACATGGTCCACCAGAAGTGCCAAGATGGGAGTTGCTGGTATGGGTCTGACTCCACCCCATGGACTTTGTTTTGCCCTAAGGGGATTTTTGGGGGTTTCTCTCAGTTCATGACCTAGTTTAGAGTACCAGATTCATGAGATTGTTACTACCATAGTTCCTGTCTTAATCTAGATCACCTGATCCTATTAATCAAGGTCTTTAGATAATCTTAAGTGTCTTTGCCAGGTAGGTTGTCTGGGAAGAAATGCTGATCTTCAGAAGTGACCTTATTCACAAGTTTGTCTTAATACATGAGCTGCTACCCATGTTGGTGGTTTTGCTTTTGTTGGGGGTGGAAGTTCATTTGCTAGATAAAATCAGTATAGCATGCAGTTGGGTGTTTTTGTGTATGGCTGAAATGCAAGTTTAATACCTCCAATTTCTTTGCTCTTTTGTAGTTCTTGGGCAGGCTGATTTGCTTCTGGCAACACCTTCCAAGAGCTCTGTATCTTCCAATGATCAGCCAGTTTGGGAAGGTAACTATGCGTCTGTAGCCTTGCCTACCACAGAAGGCTCTGTCAAAGCTGTGATTGCAAGCACTCCTGAGCCATATGTGCCCGATGCTACAACTTCCCAGCCTGCTGCAGACAGCAGTGATGCAAAAGAAAAAACAACTCTGCAGTCTAATGCTACAACTGTTGCAACGACGGCTGCGCCAGCCCCTCAGCCCACCAATGCAACGACGGCTGCGCCAGCCCCTCAGCCCACCAATGCAACGACGGCTGCGCCAGCCCCTCAGCCCACCAATGCAACGACGGCTGCGCCAGCCCCTCAGCCCACCAATGCAACGACGGCTGCGCCAGCCCCTCAGCCCACCAATGCAACGACGGCTGCGCCAGCCCCTCAGCCCACCAATGCAACGACGGCTGCTCCTACAACTCCACCACTGCCTGAGATTGGTGACTATGTTGTCCGGGCTGAGTGGAACTCCTCTGCGTGTCTGATGGCAAGGATGGGTTTGCAATTTAGCTTCAGAATGGTATGTATATTCTGGCACAGTTATAAGCTGTTACAAGCTACTCAGTTCCTTTGAATATGACTTGGGCCTTTTTAAATGTTACCTTGTGTATTGCTTCCATTCAGGGAGACAGCTTTCAGACAATAAATCTCAACCCAAATCCTAATGTGACTACCACCAGTGGAACTTGTGGAAATAATGGCAGTGACTCTGCACTTGTGCTTAAATCTGACACAATTATTGTCCAGTTTATCTTCACCATTGTAAGTATTAAGTATGCTTAGACCAGTATACATTTGGCTGTTTAGATTTTGTGCAAGGTCTGCAAAATTAGAACCAAGATGTTCAGATTACTCTCCTTTGGGTTTAATCAAGCTGGTCAACCACTTCTGGTACTTTTTGAAGGATATTGGTGTACCATTAATCCACCCATGTCATGCTTCTCTGACTTTTTATAGCACTCAAGCAACTTCTTCATGCGTTCCTTGAATTTGACTGTGGTACCTGGAAGTGGTAAGTATCTTTTCAATGTGCAGCAATTGGTGTATTTTCTTCATGGCTCTCTCTGCAGTGACTTTCTTGCTAATCTCCCTTTGGTCCCAGGCCCCTCTTTCACTGCTGTCAATACTAGCTTATCTCTGTGGGAGGCATCATTGGGGAGCTCATACATGTGCAAGAAGGAGCAGAGCTTCAACATCACAGATGCTCTTATTTTGAATACATTTAACCTCCAAGTTCAGCCATTTGGTGTCTTAAATGACAAATTCAGCACAGGTAAGATCTGGCCACTTGTAAAACTTGACTCTCACTCAACCATGTGACTGTGTATAGAGATCCCATTTTTAATCAAGTTTTCCATGCTTCTTGGTTTGTTTGTCTGGTAATGTGAAATTGCAGCCTTATCATGTTCATCTTTTCTCTGCCTGCAGCCCATGAATGCTCAGTGGATGACACCAGCCTCTTAATCCCAATCATTGTTGGCGCAGCTCTGGCTGTCATGATTCTCATAGTAGTGATTGCATATATGATTGGTCGACGAAAGACCTATGTTGGCTATCAGACCCTGTAATGAAGTTCCTGAATCACAAATTACTTCATTAATTCAGGTTCTCTAACATAATCCTGGGGCAACTGCATCTGTTAACCTTTAATTGGCTAGGGCCACACTGTCAGATTTCTGTTTAATGTGATTTACTAATTTGGCAGCTCCTTAGATTCCATGTACTAAAATCTGAAGTGTGATGTGTCTGTTCTAGAATCATCAGCCCTGGTGATTTGTGTTTTTCCCCAGTTTTCTTGTACGTCTTTGCCTTTATTACAAGCAAGTGAAAGGTCATACTTTTCCACTTTCTGCAATTGGAGCTCTCAAATTCTGTGACTGACACTTTGCCCTATTTGTTTAGGGAGATTGGTCAAGTCATGTGGCAATTCCACTTTCATAGCTTTATAGTAGACCTTGCACTTTCTTCTGTTGCAGTGGCTTTTTCTCTTCCCCTCTGTGTACAAAGACATTAAGATGTACACTTGTTTTTGGGTCAGGTGAGGGGTTTATGGTTTGTATGATGCCATGTGGCATTAAATTGCACAGTTCGGTCTCAGTGTCATCTTGTCAAATTGCTTTATCAGCTTTGGAATAAGTTTCATAAAGGGAAGGCATTGCTTAGACACAGCCTTTGGTCGCTCTGTACATGAAGGAACCAAACTGGGTGGAGAGGAATACATACTTTTTCTATTGCGTATCTGAATTGCCTTTGCTGCAGGATCAGTTCTTGATGTCTGGGGCTTTTCCCCTCCAACCTAATACTCTGTAGTAGTTCCACTGGTTAACTATCTGCTGAATAGCTGCTCAGTTTAAACTTGAAGTGCAGTCTTCATCTGTTGGGTTTACTCTAAGAATTTAGACTATTGCATGAATATTTGACTGGCTGGCAGCACATGCAATCTTAATACCGCCTGAGGGTTTTAAGGTAATTCAGACTTTGGGGAAGGAATAAGTACCAAAAAGATGTGCATGTGATCAAACTACTTTGGACTTGATGCAGTTTTCATTTACTTTTGTATAACTAACTTTGGGTTGGAACATTAACTTCACTTTGAAACTGTGTGCTGTGGAGCTTTCAGACATGGTAGCATAAGCAGCAGTGAATAGGTATCCTATTGAATGCATGTATTTTCATGTCTCTCTCCAAAGTAGCTTTTTTTTTTTTATTTCACTTTTGGTGTGCATTTGATTCCATGTTGCTGAGAATCATTGTATCCATGTTCTTTCCCCACTGTTGACCTCTTAACTTTCTGTTCATGCTAAACTAATTGACCTGTTGCTGTCTGATCGGTTTGGCAATTTAGTCCTTCATGCATTGTTTAATGAAGGTGCAGTTAAGATCTATAAAGATGGATGTACATGTCAAATTTCCAGCTTGCTGATTTTATGCAATGTAATTTAATAAAGGGAATTCTAACTGGCACAGAATATTTAATAAACTGGTCATTGAAACAGCTAGTCATCAAGTGACTTCATAGCATGTTTTCTTTAGTGCTGTTAGATGAAGCATTTTTGTAAAGTGTTCCCTTCATCAGTTTCACAATGCATGCTCTCTTTCTCAGCTGAGGATTGCAAGGCTGATGAGGCAGGGAATTTCATCGTGCCTATTGCAGTTGGAGTTGTCCTCATTGTTCTTGTCGTGCTTGTCTTGATGGCCTATCTTGCTGGACGGCAGAGAAGCAGAGTCGCTGGCTATGAGCAATTCAAATAAATGATGCTCTTGATTTGTGCTGTTGGTACTACACTACATCTGACATGGGTTTAAAAATTGCCCCTATAATGTGAACTTCAATTCTAATACCTGGCTTTATGTGCATCTAAAAGGGCTCTTAATTTTCCCTTAAGCCAGCCCTCTGCTATTGAGGTCTGGCTTCTTCTTTTCTCCCCTTCTTTCTGTAATACCCTAACCTCTTTTCTTCTTTCCCCTGGCAGTGGAGGAGTGCTTTCTGGATACTGATTTAAGCTTTGTGCCGGTTGCTGTTGGCCTGGCTCTTGGCTTCCTAATCATCCTTGTGCTCATCTCTTACCTGATTGGTCAGAAGAAGAGCCACACTGGGTACCAGTCTGTGTAACTCTTCCTGCTGCCGCCCCCCCCAAAAAAAAAAAAAAATCAGTGCTTTGCCTATAGTCTTGAGCTTGTCCTGTGCTCTGCAACTGGTCCTCTTACTCCATCTTGCAAGTATCTACTGCTTCTGTGAAGTCCTCACTTGTCTGTCTGGTTTTTAAATTTGGCTTTTTCCCCTTAACAAGCAGCATGCCATGTTGCTACAGCGTCACTGGGTTGGATATTGTTAAATTAATCCCTGGCCTTGCACTGAATGCTTAAAATGCATGGAGAAATGATAGCTCCTTCAAGATTATCTATTTTGTGCTATATCCATGTGCTTTAATTTTCCCCTTCAGTGTAAATGGGTGGGTTTTTTCCCTTTTCCTCCCTGTACAACTTGGGCATGTATCACTTAATTTTGTGTTGGAAAGAAAAGTCTAGTACCTCTTGCACTTGGTACATTGTAAGGAAAAAAGGGACACTACTATTTGCAGTGAGCATTTGTAACTAAATTTCTCAACCCACTAACCTCCCTCTTGGAACAGTTAATATAATGTGGGTCAGTTGGCCAGAAGTGCTTTTTTTTTTTTTTTTTTTTTTTTTTAAATTGGATTAGGCTTTTAGTCAAGACTCACTCCATCTGGCAGTGGACCCCTTATTTGCTCCATTCTATTGACCATATAAATTTGTGTATAAAGTCAACCTTAAATATTGTGTGCCTTTTTCACTTTGTTCCTTAGCTTCACTAGAAGGTTCAATAAAATGCCTGACTTTGGTACCTTGGTCTGTTTTTGCATCAAATACTTAATGCAACTCATTGATCACACTTTTAGTTAAGGGTCATGTGAATTGACCTAGAATGATTGTAAAAGCTGGATCTGAGCAATTTTTGTGCAAAGGTCATAATAGTTTATTAAATAGCTTATGAAATTAAGCACAGTCCTTTATTTGCCAGTATAAGTTTGAAACAGCTCCCTGCTCAGCTTTGTTTTACTGCTGCATTTTGTTTTCTGCTATAGCCAATAAAAACACACTTCATTTGGTTAAATCTGGTCCATCTTTATTTTTATATGCCTAGAACATTAGGAGTGCTTGTTTTAAACATGAGACATTTGTGCTGTTCGTGGCGTTCAATGAACCACCACCAAAGAATTTACACTTTCCCTCTAGCCATCAGTTAATAACTATATGTCAATTATGCAAAGACAATTAATAAATAATACTGATATCTTTCTCACAGAGAACCAAAAGTATAGTATTTTCACCTTGAGTTTGTGGTTCTGTATATGCAGTCATGTAAAATGCTCTGTAGGGGTTTTCAGTGTAAATCCAGCAAAAAAATAACTTGATCAGAAGCATTGTTCCACACTTTAGAAAAATATATTTAAGACAATTTAGTTGTGAAAAGAAATCTAGTAAGATGTCTAATTTTTATTGCAAAGGAAGGCCATTCAAGCTTTAAAGTGCATATCATGGGTAAATTCAGGAGTAAGATCAATGTAATTCTCCCCTTTTATTAAACTTTGGTCATTTTTGTGCAAAATTTTAACCTTGCGCAATAGCAGGAAAATTCAGTTGTAATCAAGCCATTTGAGGTGAATTCGTCTGCCTTTGAGAAGTTGGCATTTGGATTTCCTGGGAAATATTGATTTTCGTGATGTCGGGGGTGGGACACCTCCTTCTGGATCCTACTGTACGTCAGCACTGGTCATTTTCTGCAAGTTTCTTCAACATTATCACAATTATTAAAATGCTTAACAGATGTATCGTAGGAGGGTGTAGCAACACTAATCTTGATGGGATTAGTACTCATCATTTTCCAGAAGACCGGACAACGAGAGAGAAATGGGAGCGCTTCGGGCGAGGCACTTGGAAGCCGAGGACCAAGCAGAGCCGAGAAAAAGACCAAGAAAATCAGCAATTCACAAGTTGGCTATTGCCAGGGTAAGAAATAATTCTGACATCTCATTCATCCAAAGGTGAAGTAACATTGCGCTCATGTGACAATTCCATATTTCAATACAAAATCGCTAGCTGTTAAACTTGGTCTACACAGGCTGTGCACTGAAACCATGCAAGCTCACGCAGCCTGCTGGCGCTTCCACAGGTAACGTCACAAATCTGGCTCCAGACTCCCTTGGGATTTTTCCAGATGCGTGTTATTTTTTCTGCTGTAGACAGATGGCCTTGTGCAAAATTACCCTTCTGGATGAGTGTGTAAAGGGACATACTTTCATAAAAAAAAATGAAATTGGTCCAGGATATGCACTTTAACACAACTGAAGGGGGGATCTTAAATCTAGCTTCATGCTGGAAACCTTTTGCAGTTGAGTTCAAATTGGCTGCCAATTGTTTAATACGGTTTTGATCTTTTTTTGAACTGTGTGGATATTTGTCATGTGATTTTTAGTGAGAATAATTTGCCATAGGAGAATTTTGTAGTTGATCAGTAACCCACATCTTGGTATGCACTTTTTGCCTTTTTTCATAAAGTGATTTGTTAATCACGTGTATGGCTTCAGAGCTAAACATCTCTTAATTTGTACAAAAGAAAAAACATACAACTGACTTTAGATATCTTAGTAAACTGACCCAATACTGACCCTCTTTACTGTACAGTGTATATCTACATTTTAACACATTTGGCTCACAACCTAACCTTTTTTTTTTAACTTAAAGTAGCAAATTTAATGTATGATCAACAATTTATGCTCTTGCACTATTCTAAATTATATACTGCAATGTTTTGCTCTTAGTAGCCTACTGGGGCATTTTGTAAGCATGTATGTGCTAAACACAAGTAAAAGGCACAGTGACAGGAAAATGGGTAAAGATGGTACATTTGACTATTTTAATCACAATGTACACAGAAGTTTGTTTAGCCCCATTGCATTCCTACTTCCACACTATGCACCAACTTGCAGATTAAAAGACACACTACCAAGGAAGCGGTCGGTTGGTGAATCATTGATTATCCCCTTGCCGTTTAGCTTACACTGCATGTGCAGATGAGCATCAAGCTTGAGATTGGGAAAGCGAACAGCCACCAGAGGAGAAGTGTAGTTTACCTGTACACAGTAATTTAATGAGATTAAAAATCATATTGTAAAATTAAATCATGATAATGAGGTTATCTTTCTTGGACATTCTGACTGTTAATTAAATTTAAATCTGAAAATGCATTTTTTTTTTTTTACAACATTTCAGAAATAAATATTCATTTAATAATTAGGTTAAAGTGTTGTGTGTCTACTTACATGCCTGAGCTTCCCATAATAAGGATAATACATCAAGTCAAAAATATTTTTTGGATAGAATTCTACTTCTCCGAGCTCCTCAGGCATCCCTTTCTAGACAGGCAGAAGGAAATGTAAAGATTATGACCATAAACTCACATCAGTGCATCCTCTCAATACATACTGACTGCTCAAGACTTAAGATGTACAAATTCACACCAAAAATGCAGCTTGCTATAATATTAATATAATATAATACTCACTTTAACAGTACATGTCACATTCACTGGAGTACCTTGACCTGGTAGATAGCCAAGAATCTACAAGATAACAAAAGTGAATAAAAACAAAAAATGGATGCATTTTAAATAGATTCAATCATCCACTATACAAATTGGTACATCAATCACGCCCGCGACCTTGCACAGGATAAACAGTTACGGATGATGGATAAATCAATCATAATACAAATACAAATCCCCCACTGGAATAATTTTGTGTATACACTCATTGTGTGAATCATTTTTAATAGTTATTCATTTTAAGAGCAAGATGTGGCTCAAGGCACAAGAAATAATTATAGTTACTCTGGGGTTTTTTTTTTTTACATAGTCCTCCATTCACTTCCTTTCTTTTTCTCAAAATTTGTTTATTCTTTTAATTATGCACTCACTCGGTTCATTTTGAGGAGGATGCAGGGCTTTCCATCAGCGTAGCCAAAGTCTCTCTGCTCCATGCCTGAGCATGGTCCCAGTGAAGACCTCTTAAACTGGCATGCTTTTCTCTCAGCGCTCTCCTCCAGGTTGTCCTGCATGAAGTACGTGCCCTGCTTGCATTCAATGTTACGCCTTTTCTGAACTGTGTCATCATAGGCTGGAGACATGCAGTACAGGAAGAGAGAGAGAAATAAACAAACCACACAATGACTAAACACCCTATAAGGCCTCTCAGTCTAAAGGATCAGCACAAAAGTGGGGCCCAAGCAGCCCAGTGTGACTGTGCTTAGCGTACAAAAGGGATTCCCCTTCCTCTGTTTCTCGAAAGCTGAGCAAAGTTGCC
Organism: Neoarius graeffei; assembly: GCF_027579695.1. Taxonomy (NCBI): domain Eukaryota; kingdom Metazoa; phylum Chordata; class Actinopteri; order Siluriformes; family Ariidae; genus Neoarius; species Neoarius graeffei. Next base: position 47,914,919 of record NC_083576.1, read on the forward strand.
ACAATAAAGAAGAGTGTACAAGGAGGAAGATTTGTAGATGCATACTTTAAAGAAGACAAGACTTCAGTCCATGAGAAGCACCTTTTCGACAACACTCACGTTTAAGCTGAATCTCCAGCGCTTTTGCGTATTTCTTCCATGAGCTGCGATCAGAGGCATTAAAGGTGATTTCAAATCCATGGACAACATCTACATGTGGCAGCATTATCATACCTGTTGGTTTGGTTTAAAAAAAAAGATTTAATTAAATTATTTTAATTTCAAGAACATGCATATTTTGCACAAATGAAAATATAAAAGGCTTGAGTAGCTTCTAATATTTGTTTTTCATGCAAAAGAGAAAGTATTGATGCACCAACACCAGAGATCATTAGCCAACAATTTACACTATTTTGATAACCTTTCTCAAGGTACTGATATTATCTCATCTCATTATCTCTAGCCGCTTTATCCTGTTCTACAGGGTCACAGGCAAGCTGGAGCCTATGCCAACTGACTACAGGCGAAAGGTGGGGTACACCCTGGACAAGTTGCCAGGTCATCACAGGGCTGACACACAGACACTCACATTCACACCTACGGTCAATTTAGAGTCACCAGTTAACCTAACCTGAATGTCTTTGGACTGTGGGGGAAACCGGAGCGCCCTGAGGAAACCCACGCGGACACGGGGAGAACATGCAAACTCCGCACAGAAAGGCCCTCGTCGGCCACAGGGCTCGAACCCGGACCTTCTTGCTATGAGGCGACAGCGCTAACCACTACACCACCGTGCCACCCCTCAATACTGTGATGATAGTGAAAATCACGATTAACTACTATTAAGTTATAATTTAGTTATTTAGCTTAGTATTTTGTTATAAGCCTTTTTTTTTTTTTTTGGCTTATTTATTGGTTCCTGTAGTATGAATTTCCCTTCTGAGTTTAATGAAGGCCCTGTGATGACCTGGCGACTCGTCCAGGGTGTACCCCGCCTTTCGCCCGTAGTCAGCTGGGATAGGCTCCAGCTCGCCTGCGACCCTGTAGAACAGGATAAAGCGGCTACAGATAATGAGATGAGATGAGATGAGTTTAATGAAGTGATATATTATCTTACTTGATTGGTCACATCAGTTGGATTAAACTTATGCATGTCGACCTAATGTATTTCTTCCTACTTCCTAACTTAAGGATCAATAGCTTCTGATTAAGTATAATTATATCAATTTAATGCATTTCAGTAAATCTTTAAGAAATTGAAAATCCGCGCCTTAACGTAGCAGGTTTGGGTTCGTTGGACCGAAAGTTCAGGAATAAAAATCTAATCTAAAAGTGATCTCAGAAAAGAAATACTGTATAATGGTACATATTTACTGAATGTACTTGGATTATGGTAATAAAGTAATTATTTTATGAATATTTGTTCGTTTGTTACTGACAGTGTTTTGCATCCATCCATTTCTTTCCACTAAAATGGGTCCCTGGCTGTAAATTTGAGAACTCCTGATCTAAAGTATCCTGATCTAATGGATTCATATGGACGCTATTTTCATGAATTTTAAAAGCACAAGACTTATACCTGGAGGCATCACCCGGTCATTGTAGGTCGGGGCATAAGGACTGATTGACCACATGAGACAGCACATACAGCCGGCAAACATAGCTGCCAGGAAAATGTACAATGCAGAGTAGAAAAAAAGAATGAGGCCTAAGACGAAACAAAGAAGAGGAAAAAACACTTATCAATAAGATGTTGTCAATAAGATGGAATTTTAACAGTTATATACATATTTAATTAAAATTGCTAGAAATTTGTTGGATTTATACAGTGGTTTACTTTTGTGTATGAAATCACCTGAATCAGGTAAAGACACAGAATTAACCAAATTAGATATCTACCTGACTATCACTTTTTTCATTCATGCTGCTTGCATGTCTGAAGCTTGGGCTATATTTGCACACTGAACACATGGGTTTGAATGGAAACAGACTGCAGCTATTAGGTTTATTTTTAATTTCCAATTAAGGGTCTCAACAGGATCAAATGAAGACTGAATGAAATTGGCTTTTGCTGCACAGGCATTTTTGCAGAGCCTAGCTGCAGCCAGACTTGTGTCCCTGAGCCACAATGGCCTTTCTGTTCAAGCTCAGTGAGAATTCTCCCAGCTGTCCTCTTACTCAGGAACATAGTGAACCTCCGGTTGCCATCAGAGTGACGCTCTTTAGCCACCGTCCAGAGCCACCAGCGGCTCCAAGGAGCCCGATCACCCCACTCTGGCATTGTGAGGCCTCTACACACTCTTCTACACTCTCTTTTCACAAGATTCACATCGTAGACTGAGGGGGCCCCTCCCCTGCTCGTGCAGCTTGCCAGGCCAGTTCATTTTATCTGCTCCTGAAACACTCTGCTAATGAAACCAAGCCTATTTCAATCAGGTCAGTATAGTTTAAAAGATACTATACTACATCAGCACTAGACAGGAGCAGTCCTGTTATTATTCATTTTATTTATGGGAACTTTGTGTCATTTGGACGACCAAACCAACAGGGATTCGGTGCGTTGTTGGTCCACCAACACTGTCTCAGCAAACCTCCACAGGAAGTGATAGTTGCCAAAAAAGTCAGCTTTAACCTTCTTTATAGGCGCGGCAAAGTTCCTGGGAGACAAGCACAATGCAAAGCTATGCTGCACTGGGGACGTGAGCGTGTATTCTTTTCGAGAGTTTGATGGGTTTTTGAGAATAAGAATGTGATTCCTGGCCAGCAAACGGACTGCGACAGTTGCTCTCCCGTCGTGAACCATTCCCCAGGCAGTCTGTTTTTGTCCAGCTTTCTCCAAGCTATCTGTGCACCTATGTAAACACTTAGTTCAGACCCACACAGTGACACATGCACACACACATGCACTTGCTTTCCCAGCAGAGTGTGCAGTGGCATGGATGAGAGAGGCATAGTTCAAAGCCCCCTCTTGTCTCATCCTGACCCAAAACCAATGCAAAAATAATAAGCTTTGCGCTCAATTGCCTTTGCTTGTTAGACATAGACAGAACATTGCTAATTAAAGCTTTTTGTTTCCAACCCAGGCTTAATCTGGAGGTGAGCTCAAAACACACTCACTAAAACAAGTGCTCATTGTTTTGCCACTTTGGTCATTAAACAGATTCACACACTCATTCATACACACTTTTACATTCTACTCACTCCAGCTCTTTCCTGATCGCCCCATAAACTCCTTGGTTTCAGGGTTCCACAGGTAAGTTTTCAGGTCATCTATCTTTTCATGCAGTGTCCTCTTGGGCTTTGGCTTGGGCTTCCATCTCTCAAAGTTGAGGTCGTCCTGCTCCAGAGGCTGGTGCTCCACCAGCCCTTCTTGCTCAACCTCCAAGGATTCAGCCAGCCCATGGCAGTGTTTGTGCATTGACCCGGCACGCTAATGTAAGAATAAAAGCACAAAGTAAAATGCATCCTTTTTTTTTAATTATTTTAAATTTCACAAACGAATCAGCTCAGATACATTTGGCAGAATTGTTTTCTTAAACACAAGCTCCAGAAATATGAATTCAATCCAGTATTACAGTCATCATGTTGTTACACGCACCTGCACTCAATGAAATCTATGAGTGATCACTGGGGATAGGGCAGTTAATTAATGAAGCAGACATTCTTTTCATGGTGTGAAAGTTTCATTCACAATCTCGGTGCAACATTCTTGTGAATAGCAGAAAAGAGAAGCACCGCTGACCCAAAAGAACCTCACTGGGGTGGGAGGATGGGGGGTTAATGTCCTCCCAGCTGCAAAGGAGAGCAGGGTCATTCTCTGTCCAGATGTTCTCAGCACTTTCGTTCTCAGAACAGAGTCACAGCACACACCGAGACCTCCATCTGAACACTGCAAAGGAGCCTCGAACCCCCATGGAGCAAGGCTTTCTTTTTCTCTTTTGCTTTCTTGAGCAAGTATGACACCCAGGATGTGGCCGGTGCGATAATCTATCCTTATCAAAGTGATTAAGAGAGAAGGGAGGTCCAATCCAATCCAATTTAAAGGCAATCTATAAAGCATGCGACTGTGTTCTGTCATAGAAGGACAGACCCTGGCATGGTGCCGACGTCAAATAAAGGATGAACTTTTTCCATCAGTGCTCATGACCCAAAATGGCAAAGTTGAAGCATGTTGGTGGAGTTTCTTTGCTTACCGCTTTTGGTGCTGAAGGTTCGAGCTGCAACTCTTCAGCTCCGCCTGCAGTGTTCTCGGCTTCCATGCTCCCTTCGCTGGAGAACAAAGGCACTTGTTAAACCAATCACATACACGAGCTTCTAACGCGCCGAAATAAAGATTGGCCCAAGTCAAAGAAGTGAAGTGAAGTGAAGTGAAGTAAGAGTGGTGGGGGGGAAGAAAAAAAAAAAGCTTACAACTTTCACAATGCAAGTGAACACGACCTAAAGGATATTTAAGTCCACCTGAAGAAAGTCTGAGCCAAGGCAAAAAAAAAAAAAACCAAAATGTACAAGAAAAAAAAGAGAGCAAATGTTACAAATTAATCTTCACGGTACCCAAAGGTAGGCCTAGTTCTTGTACGCTGGAAACCGAAACGTCGCATTGACACCGGATTTGATTCGAATTAAACTTTCAAGATTTGCTTTGATGTCATTGAGTTCCCTTTGAGAGCGGACAGTGCGCGCGGAGAGGCTCCTGCTACAGGGCCAGCATCCTAGTGAATGAGCTCGAAACTGCAGAGAGAAAGTGGGGGTGGGATAGAAGGTGGAGGAGGTTTTTTTTTTTTAAATCCCCGAAGATTTTTTTTTTTTTTTTTTTTGGGCTGAAGTCAGGGCCACTCTGTTTTTTATACGGTATTCTGCACACGCACAGTGCACTCTGGGTCTGAAATGAGACCCAGCCACAAGCGGTTCTGTCCTCATCCAAACGCACGGTTTGACAGCCTCTCCAAAACATCGAGCTATATTCTTAAAGCTGTTTTTGCCAGGAAAATTTCCTTAATGAACCTCTAAATTATTTTTTCTCAGTCATGCACTCACATACACACACACACACACACACACAGAGAAGCTTTCAGGATGTTCCCTCTCCTCTCTAGATTAAGAAAAGTTGTGGCCCCTGTGGATTATAATAAATTGCGCTACTTGACAACGGTTTAAATATTTGTATCCCGGTCACGTTGAACTCTGTTAGCTTGTGTGAACCCACTGTTTTTTTTTTTTTTTTTTTTTACATGAATGGAAATGTCGTCATGGAAAATTCGTTCTTCTTCTTTTTTTTCCTCCTCCCGCGTTTTTATTTATGAAGAGCACGTAGGACTGTGCACACACATTGAACTTTCACTAAATGAGGAATGGACTCAACACTTAAACTTTGTATTTGCTAAACTAGACCTGTATTGCCTTAATTCAATAGATTGCAAGAGGATGTGGATGGCCTTCTTGTGCACAACTTCATTGGGCAGCACGGTGGTGTAGTGGTCGCCTCACTGCAAGAAGGTTCCAGGTTCGAACCCAGGGCCTTTCTGTATGGAGTTTGCATGTTCTTGCTGTGTCTCTGGTTTCCCCCACGATCCAAAGGTTGACGTGGGGCAGCCTTGGGCTAAGGTGCAAGGTACCTGACCCCTGACTGCTCCTCGGGCGCTCTGCCCACTGCTCTGGGTGTGTGTGTGTGTGTGTGTCCACTGCTTCAGATGGGTTAAATGCAGAGGATGAATTTCACTGTGCTTGAAGTGTGCATGTGACAAATACAGGTTTGTTCTTGTTCTTCTGTTCTATACATCACACACTTGTGAAATTCCTCTCTGCATTTAACCCATCTGAAGCAGTGAACACACACACACACATACCCAGAGCAGTGGGCAGCCATGCTAACAGCGCCCGGGGAGCAGTTGGGAGTTAGGCGCCTCACTCAAGGGCACCTCAGCCCAAGGCCGTCCCATTTTAACCTAACTGCATGTCTTTGGACTGTGGGGGAAACTGGAGCACCTGGAGGAAACCCACACAGACACGGGGAGAACATGCAAACTCCACACAGAAAGGCCCCTGCTGGCCGATGGGCCCGAACCCAGAACCTTCTTGCTGTGAGGCGACCATGCTTACCACTTATGAATATATTTCCAAATAGAGGACGTTTGCATCACTTTGTCAGTGCAAACAGATAGATAGATAGATAGATAGATAGATAGATAGATAGATAGATAGATAGATAGTAAGCCCAAGCTCCTGATAGATAGTAAGTCCATATGCAACAGTAAGACTATGTTCACACTGCAAGGCTTAATGCTCAATTCCGATTTTTTTGTGAAATCCGATTTTTTTGTGAGGTCGTTCACATTAACAAATATATGCGACTTGTATGTGATCCTCAGTATGAACGAAAAGCGACCTAAAAGTGTTCCGTATGCGCATTGCAGGATACGACGACGTCACACGCAGTGAGCATGGCCAGTGTTTACGGAAGTAACCTAAAGTTTCCTGTGTATGACAGTAGCCAGCATGGAGTACCTGGCGATGATGCAGTTGTTGTTGTGACGGAGCCAGAACATGCACAATAGCCTGATGTTAAGTAGGAGGTTGAAAAGGAAGAGGGCAAGGGTTTTGGCTCAGGCGTTCTGCGGGGTAGTGACTGCAACCTCCGTTCAAAGGAACATCAAAGCCATGTTGTTGTAACTTTTTTTTTTTTGAGAGACCCGCCGCCTACTTCAGCGCAGAATAGTGACGTTTGTGGCTTGTTGATGACGTGTAAGTCGGATGAATGCGACCTGGCGGTTCAGACTGAAGTCGCATATGAAAAGATCGGATAGGAATCGGAATTAGGACCACATATCCAAACGGCCTGGGTCGGATTTGAAAAAAATCGGATCTGTGTCGTTCATATTGCCAATAAAAGCTCGGATACAGGTCACATATGGGCGAAAAAATCGGATTTGAGTCACTTCAGCCTGCAGTGTGAACGTACACTACGAGTAGTTTTTATATCATCACGACTGTGTTTCACAGACCTCCAGGGGCACCTTGGATTCGGCAATACTACAGTTGGCCACTGGGTGGCGAGGTTGACTCATGTTTACAAACCGGACAACCCCTACTGCACCTATTCCCTATTTTAAAGGCAGGGTAGGTAATTTATTTTAGAAGCAATTTTGTTATAGTACAACAAAATTAATTATAAAATTAGTCTTGAAATCATTTTTCAAATTACAAGATTTAAGTATTTAGAGTCCAACCGGAGTGGCTCCCCATTCAACTTATTAGACTACGTTCAGACTGCACCCTGAAACGACCCATATCCGATTTTTTTGCCCATATGCGACCTGTATCCGATTTGTTATTGACAATCTGAACGACACAGATCCGATTTTTTCACATGCGACCCAGGCCGCTTGGATATGTGGTCCTAAATCCGATGCATATCCGATATTTTCACATGCGACTGCAGTCTGACCGACAGGTTGCGTTCATGCGACCTACACGTCATCAACAAGAGACAAACGTCACTATTCTGCGTTGGCTAATCCCGCCTCTTTGGTGGAAAACAACAACATTTGTACAGTTTTCAGAATTTAAATAGACTTTTATAGAATTGATCAAGCTAATGGTGGATTTGGTAGGGACCTGGATGTTGATCTGTTAGCCTGATTAAATAAAACAGTTTCTATAACTGATTTATAACTTAAACCATCCTGTATTACAAGATTATAAGATTGTTCTGGAAATTTCCAGTAATTTGACACCTTCGGTCTCATTAGTCTGCTGCCCACATTAATCAGATTATTGTGTGAGTTCCGCCGCCACCACAAAAACCACATCGCCAGGTCTCGACTCATCTCCATAGCAAACTGCACTGGTGTTTATGCACCTTGAGCCAGCGCTGAGAGAAGTTGCAGAATTCAGCTGGCTATAAACAATCTAAATAAATATTTATAAAAATGTAGAAAAAGTTTATTAATATGACGAAATAAGTATGTGCAAATTATTAAGCCTGAATTAAGAGTTTGGTAATACAGTGGCCATATCCCAAATGACTGCCTACTGAAGCTCGAGTGCACTATATAGAGTTTAAAAATCCATTACTTCCTAGTAACATGTAGTGCACTTATATAGAAATTAGAGAGACATTTAGGAGTCAACCCTCGTTACCAGGCTACACGTTTTCAGTTCAGAAACAAAAACACACACGAGACCTCACACTTTAACACTAACCAGATAATTAAACAAACAAAAAAAAGAAATCATTAAACATGAAGAGTGCGCTTTTTTTTGTTTACGTATTACATAGATGTGGGGCGGCACGGTGGTGTAGTGGTTAGCGCTGTCGCCTCACAGCAAGAAGGTCCTGGGTTCGAGCCCCGTGGCCGGCGAGGGCCTTTCTGTGCGGAGTTTGCATGTTCTCCCCGTGTCCGCGTGGGTTTCCTCCGGGTGCTCCGGTTTCCCCCACAGTCCAAAGACATGCAGGTTAGGTTAACTGGTGACTCTAAATTGACCATAGGTGTGAATGTGAGTGTGAATGGTTGTCTGTGTCTATGTGTCAGCCCTGTGATGACCTGGCGACTTGTCCAGGGTGTACCCCGCCTTTCGCCCGTAGTCAGCTGGGATAGGCTCCAGCTTGCCTGCGACCCTGTAGAAGGATAAAGCGGCTAGAGATAATGAGATGAATGAGATTACATAGATGTGCTTATTACGTGTCAATTTGCGCATGCGGGACACTTTTGGGTCGTTTTCCGTTCATATTGGAGATCGCATACAAGTCTCATATAATTGGTAATGTGAACGGCCTAACAAAAAAATCGGATTTCACAACAAATCGGATATGGGTCGTTTCAGGTTGCAGTCTGAACGTAGTGATAGAGGATGACTGTGGTGCTGTTGAGTTTCCGTTCCCTTCCACCGGAGGCATGCTGGCTTTGGCATTCATCACCTTAAACTGGACCTTTGGTCCTGGATTGGGATTGTGTAAAGTGAGGACAGAACGCAGCCCGGTGCTCAAATAGCTACAAAATGGGCACACTGGAAGAATACGCAAACTTCACACAGAAAGGCCCCTATCAGTCATGAGGTTCGAACCCAGAGCCTTCTTGCTGTGAGGCAACAGTGCGAACCACTGCAATGCCATGCTGCTCATCAAATGCAACAATTGGATGGCCTATCTGCATGCACTTTGCCCATACACTAATTGCACTTGCAGGAGTCTCCCACAAGGCTCCATCCATACATTTTGGCATATCACTACAGTGACGTGGCCGCTCTCACAGCTTCAGCCATCAAAGTCTCTAGGGAACATTACAGTAGTGGTTTCCCGTTGCTTTCTACTGGATTATTATAGAGGTCTTCTCCTCTCAACCATTCACACTGACACCTACGGTCAATTTAGAGCCACCAATTAACCTAATCTGCATGTCTTTGGACTGTGGGGGGAAACTGGAGCACCTGGAAGAAACCCATGCAGACACAGGGAGAACATGCAAACTCCACACAGAAAGGCCTCCGTTGACTGCTGGGCTCAAACCAAGAACCTTCTTGCTGTGAGGTAACAGTGCTAACCACTTACAAAGCTGTAAAGCTGCTTTGCGACAATGTTTATTGTTAAAAGCGCTATACAAATAAACTTGACTTGACTTACACCACCATGCTGCCCCCCAAGGCTAGGCAGACATATCACAGACGCATTACAGACATATTGCTAAAGCTAATGAACTCATTGACAGCTGTGAGTTCTAACAATAGCCATGTTTGTTGTATACATTCATTATAATAATGTTAGGTGTTTTCTTAAAAGTGAATGAGGCATGAGGTGGTTGGATATGACAACGTTCCTCCCTCAACGCTCTCTCTTGTGGACTCATCCACCAGCAGTAGTCAGGCAGTGTGCGTTCATGTCTTTTGGAGATGTGGCCTTGGAGGGACTGCTGAAGGGAGGGGTGGGATTTTTCGGTCGGTTAGATACCTTCAAAATCTAGCTTTGTCTTGCTGGTTTCTCCAAAATTACCTGTTCTACCTTTAAAATACATTCTTACAGATATCACTACTACATTCAGCTGGGCACTTGATTATAATCAAAAATTCAATAACTCAACTTAATGTTGACTTGAATCCATTGACAATTTAAAAAATGTTTTCTATGAGTGATAAGTTTAAAAATTAAAAAGGTCTACGGATACAATATATAGGCACAATATTATACAAATTTAATGCATAAACAATGTGCAGTCTAATTGAATAGTTGGATTATGTTAATTAAAAAATTTTGCTTAGGGAGTTGATGGAAGGAGGCATGGTAGTGTAGTGGTTAGCACTGTCGCCTCACAGCAAGAAGGTTCTGGTTTCGAGCCCAGTGGCCAACGGGGGCGTTTCTGTGTGGAGTTTGCATAATCTCCCCGTGTTTGCGTGGGTTTCTTCCAGGTGCTCCAGTTTCCCTTCACAGTTCAAAGACATGTGGTTAGGTTAACATGGGGTGGCCTTAGGCTGAAGTGCCCTTGAGCAAGGCACCTAGCCCCCAACTGCTCCCTGGGCGCTGTAGCATGGCTGCCCACTGCTCTGGGTATGTATGTGTGTGTGCTCACTGCTCACTTGTGTGTAAGTGCATGTGTGTGTTTCCTGCTTCAGATGGATTAAATGCAGAGGACGAATTTCACTGTGCTTGAGTATGTGACAAATAAAGGCTTCTTCTTCCCGTGTCTGTGTGGGTTTCCTCCGGGTGCTCCGCTTTCCCCCATAGTCCAAAGACATGCAGGTTAGGTTAAATGGTGGCTCTAAATTGACCGTAGGTGTGAATGTGAGTGTGACTGGTTGTTTGTCTCTATGTGTCAGCCCTGCGATGACCTGGCGACTTATCCAGGGTGTACCCCGCCTCTCACCCACACTGTAAAAAATGTCCATAGAATTAGCAGTGAATTTATGTAAAATCATGACATAAAAAAACTGTAAATACAAAAACAATGAAGCAGCATGTAATTTACATCAATATACTGGAAAACTCCTAACCAAATACCACTGTTAATTTAACAGTAAGAATATGTTGAATTGATCATATTTTAGGGGCGGCACGGTGGTGTAGTGGTTAGCGCTGTCGCCTCACAGCAAGAAGGTCCTGGGTTCGAGCCCCGGGGCCGGCGAGGGCCTTTCTGTGTGGAGTTTGCATGTTCTCCCCGTGTCCGCGTGGGTTTCCTCCGGGTGCTCCGGTTTCCCCCACAGTCCAAAGACATGCAGGTTAGGTTAACTGGTGACTCTAAATTGACCGTAGGTGTGAATGTGAGTGTGAATGGTTGTCTGTGTCTATGTGTCAGCCCTGTGATGACCTGGCGACTTGTCCAGGGTGTACCCCGCCTTTCGCCCGTAGTCAGCTGGGATAGGCTCCAGCTTGCCTGCGACCCTGTAGAAGGATAAAGCGGCTAGAGATGATGAGAATGGGATGAGATGATCATATTTTTGTAGAATTTACAAATTGTTGTAGTTTAAACACAGACAGACTGTAATACAACCCCGATTCCAAAAAAGTTGGGACAAAGTACAAATTGTAAATAAAAACGGAATGCAATAATTTACAAATCTCAAAAACCGATACTGTATTCACAATAGAACATGGACAACATATCAAATGTCGAAAGTGAGACATTTTGAAATGTCATGCCAAATATTGGCTCATTTGAAATTTCATGACAGCAACACATCTCAAAAAAGTTGGGACAGGGGCAATAAGAGGCTGGAAAAGTTAAAGGTACAAAAAAGGAACAGCTGGAGGACCAAATTGCAACTTATTAGGTCAATTGGCAATAGGTCATTAACATGACTGGGTATAAAAAGAGCATCTTGGAGTGGCAGCGGCTCTCAGAAGTAAAGATGAGAAGAGGATCACCAATCCCCCTAATTCAGCGCCGACAAATAGCGGAGCAATATCAGAAAGGAGTTTGACAGTGTAAAATTGCAAAGAGTTTGAACATATCATCATCTACAGTGCATAATATCATCAAAAGATTCAGAGAATCTGGAAGAATCTCTGTGCGTAAGGGTCAAGGCCGGAAAACCATACTGGGTGCCTGTGATCTTTGGGCCCTTAGATGGCATTGCATCACATACAGGCATGTTTCTGAATTGGAAATCACAGAATGGGCTCAGGAATATTTCCAGAGAACATTATCTGTGAACACAATTCACCGTGCCATCCGCCGTTGCCAGCTAAAACTCTATAGTTCAAAGAAGAAGCCGTATCTAAACATGATCCAGAAGCGCAGACGTCTTCTCTGGGCCAAGGCTCATTTAAAATGGACTGTGGCAAAGTGGAAAACTGTTCTGTGGTCAGACGAATCAAAATTTGAAGTTCTTTATGGAAATCAGGGACGCCGTGTCATTCGGACTAAAGAGGAGAAGGACGACCCAAATTGTTATCAGCGCTCAGTTCAGAAGCCTGCATCTCTGATGGTATGGGGTTGCATTAGTGCGTGTGGCATGGGCAGCTTACACATCTGGAAAGACACCATCAATGCTGAAAGGTATATCCAGGTTCTAGAGCAACATATGCTCCCATCCAGACGACGTCTCTTTCAGGGAAGACCTTGCATTTTCCAACATGACAATGCCAAACCACGTACTGCATCAATTACAGCATCATGGCTGCATAGAAGAAGGGTCCGGGTACTGAACTGGCCAGCCTGCAGTCCAGATCTTTCACCCATAGAAAACATTTGGCGCATCATAAAACGGAAGATACGACAAAAAAGACCTAAGACTGTTGAGCAACTAGAGTCCTACATTAGACAAGAATGGGTTAACATTCCTATCCCTAAACTTGAGCAACTTGTCTCCTCAGTCCCCAGACGTTTACAGACTGTTGTAAAGAGAAAAGGGGATGTCTCACAGTGGTAAACATGGCCTTGTCCCAACTTTTTTGAGATGTGTTGTTGTCATGAAATTTAAAATCACCTAATTTTTCTCTTTAAATGATACATTTTCTCAGTTTAAACATTTGATATGTCATCTATGTTCTATTCTGAATAAAATATGGAATTTGAAACTTCCACATCATTGCATTCCGTTTTTATTCACAATTTGTACTTTGTCCCAACTTTTTTGGAATCGGGGTTGTACTAAAAGAGAATGTGATAGTTAAAATTACATCATTGCCCTGTTAAAAATTTTTTAAAAATGTCAGTAGAGGCTCTCTGGCACATTTCGTAAAACTCTAAATCAAATAAAATATCTGTCTAGTAGATCATTGCTTGTAACCATCATTTTGGAGCCACAAAAACCAATAATCAAGAACACTCGCAATTCATTCCTAGATGCTTTTTTATTGTACAATGAATATCCGTAATATTAACAGTTATGTATTGATTATTGTACGTTGAATACCTGTAAAGTTTACATTTAGTTATCATTAATTGTACATGGAATCCCAGTGAAATGTACAAGTTATTCTATAATGTTGTTTACATTTCACTGTATTTTTAACAGGATTATTCTGGCAACCACAGCTGCCAGTATTTTTCCGTAAAAACAACGGATTTTTTTTACAGTGCATAGTCAGCAGGGATAGGCTCCAGTTTGCCTGTGACCCTGTACAGGATAAGCGGTTATGGATGATGGATGGAGTTGATGGATTTTGTTTTACCTGTCTACAAAAAGTCTGAGAATCTCCCATTTTTTCCATCACAAATCACACACAGTCATGTTTCAGTGACTTGGTTTATACTTTACATCCATCCACTATCTGTATCCTGTTCTACAGGGTCGCAGGCAAGCTGGAGCCTATCCCAGCTGACTATGGGCGGGAGGCAGGGTACACCCTGGACAAGTCTCTGACACAGAGACAAGCAACCATTCACACCTACAGTCAATTTAGAGCCACCAATTAGCCTAACCTGCATGTTTTTGGGGGAACCAAGAGCACCCGGAGGAAACCCACACAGACACGGGGAGAATATACAAACTCCATACAGAAAGGCCCCTGTTGACCACTGGGCTCAAACCCAGGACCTTTTTGCTGTGAGGCGACAGTGTTAACCACTACACCACCATGCCGCCCTGGTTTATACTTTATCTTGTGTTATTTTTAGCGAAGAATAAACAAACAAAAACTGCTTCTTCGGTGGCACGGTGGTGTAGTGGTTAGCACTGTCGCTTCACAGCAAGAAGGTCCTGGGTTCGAGCCCAGCGGCTGACGAGGGCCTTTCTGCGTGGAGTTTGCATGCTCTCTAATGTCCGTGTGGGTTTCCTCCGGGTGCTCCGGTTTCCCCTACAGTCCAAAAGACATGCAGATTAGGCTAATTGGTGGCTCTAAATTGACCGGGAGAGTGAATGGTTGTCTGTGTCTATGTGTCAGCCCTGCAATGATCTGGTGACTTGTCAAGGGTGTACCCTGCCTCTCACCCATAGTCAGCTGGGATAGGCTCCAGCTTGCCTGCGACCCTGTAGGACAGGATAAGCGGCTACAGATAATGGATGGATAAACAAATAAAAACTGCTTCTTTGGGTAGCACTGTTGCCTCACAGCCTCACAGGTCCTGGGTTCGAGCCCAGTGGCTGACGAGGGCCTTTCTGTGTGGAGTTTGCATGCTCTCCCCATGTCTGTGTGGGTTTCCTTCGGGTGCTCCGGTTTCCTCTACAGTCCAAAAGACATGCAGGTTTGGCTAATTGGTGGCTCTAAATTGACCGTAGGTGTGAGTGAGAGTGTGAATGGTTGTCTGTGTCTATGGGTAGTATCTCACTGGGCTGCAACAGCCTGCGACTAGTTGGAGACACAACAATTGCGATAAAATATGCAAATTAGCAACAATTTTCACTTGGAATCACACTGAATTGATATTTGCATATTTTATCGCAATTATTGTGTCTCCAACTAGTCGCAGGCTGTCGCAACCCAGTGATTGTAGTATCTCACTGGGCTGCGACAGCTTGCGAACATCATTTGTGAGAGAGTTTCAAAAGTATCTTGAAACATTCGCGGGGCTTCTCAATTTCCTTGCATGAGTCGCAAAGTGTCGCTCCTTCGTTGCTGAAATTTTGAAAATGTTCAAAAAATTTGTGCGACAAAATTTCTCTCAAAATAATCACAGATGCATCGCTGGTGTCGCAAAGCCATCGCGAACCCTTCTCAAGTCAGTTTCCGTGAGGCTTCCTCTACTTCCCTGCCTGCCGAGGGAAAGCCAGGCTGTGACAGCCTGCGACTAGTTGGAGACACAACAATTGCGGTAAAATATGCGAATATCAATTCAGTGTGATTCCAAGTGAAAATTTTTGCTAATTTGCATATTTTATCGCAATTGTTGTGTCTCCAACTAGACGCAGACTGTCGCAGCCCAGTGAGATACTGGCTATACATTCGCACTTCCTGTCTCACGGAAACTGACTTGAGAAGGGTTCGGGATGGCTTTGTGACACCAGTGACGCATTTGCGGCTATTTTGAGAGAAATTTTGTCGCACAAATTTTTTGAACATGTTCAAAATTTCAGCAACAAAGGAGCGACACTTTGCGACTCATGCAAGGAAATTAAGAAGCCCCGCAAATGTTTCAAGACACGTTTGAAACTCTCTCGCGAATGACGTTCGCAATTTGTCACAAGCTGTCGCAGCCCAGTGAGATACTGGCTTATGTGTCAGCCCTGTAATGACCTGGCGACTTGTCCAGGGTGTACCCCGCCTCTCACCCGTAGTCAGCTGGGATAGGCTCCAGCTTGCCTGCGACCCTGTAGAACATGGATGGATGGAAACTGCTTCTTTGATTATAAGCAATTTTTATGTATTGTTTCTTATTGAGCAAACTCTTTGTAGAAAGTGAAAGCAGGAGCTATTCTGTGAGAAAAGTCAAGTCAAGTTTATTTGTATAGCACTTTTAACAATAAACATTGCCGCAAAACAGCTTTACAGAATTTGTACAACTTAAAATATGAGTTAATTTTATCCCTAATTTATCCACAATGAGCATGCCTGTGGCGACGGTGGCAAGGAAAAACTCCCTCAGACAACATGAGGAAAAAACCTTGAGAGGAACCAGACTCAAAAGGGAGCCCATCTTCATTTGGGCAACAACAGACAACATGACTAAAACATTAACAGTCCTAACATAAAGTCAGCTTCGTTGATGCTATAAACCCCCCACCGACGGAAACCCGAGCGCAAAACCATTCACGACAACCGCAGACCCAAAGTCAGCAAGTCAACCATAGTCCCAAAGTCAGCAAGCCAACCGCAGTCCTAAAGTCAGCAAGTCAACCGCAGTCCCAAAGTAAGCAAGTCAACCGCAGTCCCAAAGTCAGCATGTCAACCGCAGTCCCAAAGTCAGCAAGTCAACCGCAGTCCCAAAGTCAGCAAGTCAACCGCAGTCCCAAAGTCACCATGTCAACCGCAGTCCCAAAGTCAGCAAGTCAACCGCAGTCCCAAAGTCAGCATGTCAACCGCAGTCCCAAAGTCAGCAAGTCAATTGCAGTCCCAAAGTCAGCATGTCAACCGCAGTCCCAAAGTCAGCAAGTCAACCGCAGTCCCAAAGTCAGCATGTCAACCGCAGTCCCAAAGTCAGCATGTCAACCGCAGTCCCAAAGTCAGCATGTCAACCGCAGTCCCAAAGTCAGCATGTCAGCCGCAGTCCCAAAGTCAGCATGTCAGCCGCAGTCCCAAAGTCAGCAAGTCAGCCGCAGTCCCAAAGTCAGCAAGTCAACCGCAGTCCCAAAGTCAGCATGTCAACCGCAGTCCCAAAGTCAGCATGTCAACCGCAGTCCCAAAGTCAGCATGTCAACCGCAGTCCCAAAGTCAGCAAGTCAACCGCAGTCCCAAAGTCAGCATGTCAACCGCAGTCCCAAAGTCAGCATGTCAACCGCAGTCCCAAAGTCAGCATGTCAACCGCAGTCCCAAAGTCAGCAAGTCAACCGCAGTCCCAAAGTCAGCAAGTCAACCGCAGTCCCAAAGTCAGCATGTCAACCGCAGTCCCAAAGTCAGCAAGTCAACCGCAGTCCCAAAGTCAGCATGTCAACCTCAGTCCCAAAGTCAGCATGTCAACCGCAGTCCCAAAGTCAGCATGTCAACCTCAGTCCCAAAGTCAGCATGTCAACCGCAGTCCCAAAGTCAGCATGTCAACCGCAGTCCCAAAGTCAGCATGTCAACCGCAGTCCCAAAGTCAGCATGTCAACCGCAGTCCCAAAGTCAGCAAGTCAACCGCAGTCCCAAAGTCAGCAAGTCAACCGCAGTCCCAAAGTCAGCATGTCAACCGCAGTCCCAAAGTCAGCAAGTCAACCGCAGTCCCAAAGTCAGCATGTCAACCGCAGTCCCAAAGTCAGCATGTCAACCGCAGTCCCAAAGTCAGCATGTCAACCGCAGTCCCAAAGTCAGCATGTCAACCGCAGTCCAAGTCAGCATGTCAACCGCAGTCCCAAAGTCAGCAAGTCAACCGCAGTCCCAAAGTCAGCATGTCAACCGCAGTCCCAAAGTCAGCATGTCAACCGCAGTCCCAAAGTCAGCAAGTCAACCGCAGTCCCAAAGTCAGCATGTCAACCGCAGTCCCAAAGTCAGCATGTCAACCGCAGTCCCAAAGTCAGCATGTCAACCGCAGTCCCAAAGTCAGCATGTCAACCGCAGTCCCAAAGTCAGCATGTCAACCGCAGTCCCAAAGTCAGCAAGTCAACCGCAGTCCCAAAGTCAGCAAGTCAACCGCAGTCCCAAAGTCAGCATGTCAACCTCAGTCCCAAAGTCAGCATGTCAACCGCAGTCCCAAAGTCAGCATGTCAACCGCAGTCCCAAAGTCAGCATGTCAACCGCAGTCCCAAAGTCAGCACGTCAACCTCAGTCCCAAAGTCAGCACGTCAACCGCAGTCCCAAAGTCAGCAAGTCAACCGCAGTCCCAAAGTCAGCAAGTCAACCGCAGTCCCAAAGTCAGCAAGTCAACCGCAGTCCCAAAGTCAGCATGTCAACCGCAGTCCCAAAGTCAGCATGTCAACCGCAGTCCCAAAATCAGCATGTCAACCGCAGTCCCAAAGTCAGCATGTCAACCGCAGTCCCAAAGTCAGCATGTCAACCGCAGTCCCAAAGTCAGCATGTCAACCGCAGTCCCAAAGTCAGCATGTCAACCGCAGTCCCAAAGTCAGCATGTCAACCGCAGTCCCAAAGTCAGCATGTCAACCGCAGTCCCAAAGTCAGCATGTCAACCGCAGTCCCAAAGTCAGCATGTCAACCGCAGTCCCAAAGTCAGCATGTCAACCGCAGTCCCAAAGTCAGCATGTCAACCGCAGTCCCAAAGTCAGCATGTCAACCGCAGTCCCAAAGTCAGCAAGTCAACCGCAGTCCCAAAGTCAGCATGTCAACCGCAGTCCCAAAGTCAGCATGTCAACCGCAGTCCCAAAGTCAGCATGTCAACCGCAGTCCCAAAGTCAGCATGTCAACCGCAGTCCCAAAGTCAGCAAGTCAACCGCAGTCCCAAAGTCAGCATGTCAACCGCAGTCCCAAAGTCAGCATGTCAACCGCAGTCCCAAAGTCAGCATGTCAACCGCAGTCCCAAAGTCAGCATGTCAACCGCAGTCCCAAAATCAGCATGTCAACCGCAGTCCCAAAGTCAGCATGTCAACCGCAGTCCCAAAGTCAGCATGTCAACCGCAGTCCCAAAGTCAGCATGTCAACCGCAGTCCCAAAGTCAGCATGTCAACCGCAGTCCCAAAGTCAGCATGTCAACCGCAGTCCCAAAGTCAGCATGTCAACCGCAGTCCCAAAGTCAGCATGTCAACCGCAGTCCCAAAGTCAGCATGTCAACCGCAGTCCCAAAGTCAGCATGTCAACCGCAGTCCCAAAGTCAGCATGTCAACCGCAGTCCCAAAGTCAGCATGTCAACCGCAGTCCCAAAGTCAGCAAGTCAACCGCAGTCCCAAAGTCAGCATGTCAACCGCAGTCCCAAAGTCAGCATGTCAACCGCAGTCCCAAAGTCAGCATGTCAACCGCAGTCCCAAAGTCAGCATGTCAACCGCAGTCCCAAAGTCAGCAAGTCAACCGCAGTCCCAAAGTCAGCATGTCAACCGCAGTCCCAAAGTCAGCATGTCAACCGCAGTCCCAAAGTCAGCATGTCAACCGCAGTCCCAAAGTCAGCATGTCAACCGCAGTCCCAAAGTCAGCATGTCAACCGCAGTCCCAAAGTCAGCAAGTCAACCGCAGTCCCAAAGTCAGCATGTCAACCGCAGTCCCAAAGTCAGCATGTCAACCGCAGTCCCAAAGTCAGCATGTCAACCGCAGTCCCAAAGTCAGCATGTCAACCGCAGTCCCAAAGTCAGCATGTCAACCGCAGTCCCAAAGTCAGCATGTCAACCGCAGTCCCAAAGTCAGCATGTCAACCGCAGTCCCAAAGTCAGCATGTCAACCGCAGTCCCAAAGTCAGCATGTCAACCGCAGTCCCAAAGTCAGCATGTCAACCGCAGTCCCAAAGTCAGCAAGTCAACCGCAGTCCCAAAGTCAGCATGTCAACCGCAGTCCCAAAGTCACCATGTCAACCGCAGTCCCAAAGTCAGCAAGTCAACCGCAGTCCCAAAGTCAGCATGTCAACCGCAGTCCCAAAGTCAGCATGTCAACCGCAGTCCCAAAGTCAGCATGTCAACCGCAGTCCCAAAGTCAGCAAGTCAACCGCAGTCCCAAAGTCAGCATGTCAACCGCAGTCCCAAAGTCAGCATGTCAACCGCAGTCCCAAAGTCAGCATGTCAACCGCAGTCCCAAAGTCAGCATGTCAACCGCAGTCCCAAAGTCAGCAAGTCAGCCGCAGTCCCAAAGTCAGCAAGTCAACCGCAGTCCCAAAGTCAGCATGTCAACCGCAGTCCCAAAGTCAGCATGTCAACCGCAGTCCCAAAGTCAGCATGTCAACCGCAATCCCAAAGTCAGCATGTCAACCTCAGTCCCAAAGTCAGCATGTCAACCGCAGTCCCAAAGTCAGCATGTCAACCGCAGTCCCAAAGTCACCATGTCAACCGCAGTCCCAAAGTCAGCATGTCAACCGCAGTCCCAAAGTCAGCATGTCAACCGCAGTCCCAAAGTCAGCATGTCAACCGCAATCCCAAAGTCAGCATGTCAACCTCAGTCCCAAAGTCAGCATGTCAACCGCAGTCCCAAAGTCAGCATGTCAACCGCAGTCCCAAAGTCACCATGTCAACCGCAGTCCCAAAGTCAGCATGTCAACCGCAGTCCCAAAGTCAGCATGTCAACCGCAGTCCCAAAGTCAGCATGTCAACCGCAGTCCCAAAGTCAGCATGTCAACCGCAGTCCCAAAGTTCAGCATGTCAACCGCAGTCCCAAAGTCAGCAAGTCAACCGCAGTCCCCAGCCACAAAAGCACCACTGCAAGAGTCCAGAGCGTCCTCCAGGCGCGACCCTCAACTGTCCCCATACTGTCGGGCCGCCCTCCACAGGAGCGATGCGATGCGATGCGATGCGACTCCAACCAGACACAGGGCACCAAGATGGATCAGGCAGGTCTGAGGAGCAGAAGACGTCAGCATCTCGATCCCAGGACCGACATGTAACTAAAAATAATTATTGGGAAAATAATTCCCAACACTAAACGCATTGCCTTAGTTCAGATTTCTGTCCGACAAGAGCTCGCGCGTGTGGAGGACGGACAGTGCGCATGCGCAGATGCTGCGCGTTGGATGAAAACACGAGCACGGCTGCAGTGAGTTCGGAGCAGAGAAACGGACTAATGTGACAGCACAGGCATCGGGCTTGCTGTCAGAGAATGCTGCGGCAAACGAAGGCTTCCCAGAGTGGTTTCATTTTTAGTCTGAAAACATAACTGCAGTCCAGAAATGCCAGCAGGAGTGAATGCGCAGGCTGCTGGAATCCCGATGTCCGATGCTATGGGTACGTGCAAGGTCAATGCTGGACGGCTCGGCTTTGATCCGAACATCACCTTCTTTTCGGATATAGCAGTCGAAGAAATTCCACCATTTGTGTGTACGAATTAATATTAACATTACCGATGTCCTCGCTTATGAATTGTTTATATTATATGATATACGGTACAGGATTTCCCCATAGAAGCTTAACAATTCACCCTTACAGTCCTAACAGTAACAGTATATAGAGTAAATACATCGTCCTGCTCTAAACTAGTGTTATTTCTTATGTTGATGTGATCATTTAAGGGTATTTTTAACCTTGTAGGTGTGGCAGTGGATGTAATGGTCGCTAAATTGCTGACAAATGATTATCTTACTTGCACTCTGCGTTTTAACTCTACACTAGAGCAACTTGATCTGCTACAAACCAAAAAGAGTTGAGGGGTTTTCAAATTCATTGAGCTCTAGATCCGAGAGCCTGTAACTACTATGTTTGAAGCTCTGGATGCTTTGTTTACATTTTTTTAAATCTTGTAAACAATAAAATAAAGAGTCATCATTCATTATGCCATTTATAATTGATAACCATGCAACCAAGATGGCTTCCAAAATCAATATGGCTTTTAGTTATCAGCATAGCTGATGACAATACCTAGTGGTATTTGAGACAATGAAAATGCACTAAAGCATTCCAGATGTGTATAAATGATTGTGGGCGGCACGGTGGTGTAGTGGTTAGCGCTGTTGTCTCACAGCAAGAAGGTCCAGGTTCGAGCCCCGTGGCTGGCGAGGGCCTTTCTGTGTGGAGTTTGCATGTTGTCCGCGTGGGTTTCCTCCAGGTGCTCTGGTTTCCCCCACAGTCCAAAGACATGCAGGTTAGGTTAACTGGTGACTCTAAATTGACCGTGAGTATGGTTGTCTGTGTCTATGTGTCAGCCCTGTGATGACCTGGCGACTTGTCCAGGGTGTACCCCGCCTTTTGCCCGTAGTCAGCTCCAGCTTGCCTGCAGAACAGGATAAAGTGGCTAGAGATAATGAGATGAGATGAGATAAATTATTGTATTGAGTTTGGTTGGAGCTCACTCTAATCTGAAAAATCTCATCTCATTATCTGTAGCCGCTTTATCCTTCTACAGGGTCGCAGGCAAGCTGGAGCCTATCCCAGCTGACTACGGGCGAAAGGCGGGGTACACCCTGGACAAGTCGCCAGGTCATCACAGGGCTGACACATAGACACAGACAACCATTCACACTCACATTCACACCTACGGTCAATTTAGAGTCACCAGTTAACCTAACCTGCATGTCTTTGGACTGTGGGGGAAACCGGAGCACCCGGAGGAAACCCACACGGACACGGGGAGAACATGCAAACTCCGCACAGAAAGGCCCTCGCCGGCCATGGGGCTCGAACCCGGACCTTCTTGCTGTGAGGCGACAGCGCTAACCACTACACCACCGTGCCGCCCATCTGAAAAATCTGACCCAGCATGTGCACTCAGATAAGATCAAATGTTTTCATACCACTGACCTACTTATCGTCTTTATAGGTTCCTTCAAGAGGAGGAAGAGAAAGTCCATCACTGTGACTGCAATGTTGTTTGTCGTGTCTATACTTATTCTAGTCTTTGGCTTGGCTGCCACCACAAGGACACAGAACATCACGGTTGGAGGCTACTATCCTGGAGTCATTGTATGTAATCATGCTTATGTATTTAAAATCATCTTAGATGATCATTATTTAACGTTGATGACTCAGAAGGATTAGTCAGTAGTATTCTGTTATGTATATCTCAGAGAGAAGAAATCCATCTGTATAAACTGACTATAGCACATATAGTGACGTATAGTAATTTAATACTCGTTTAAGTACAAATTAGTAAATAATGAGCTACTTAAGTGTTTAATAGTTGTGACTGAAATGTAATGGTACTTGAATTGGCAACTTCAAAGCCTCTAGAAAAGCTGAGAGGAAAACAGAAGCTGAAAAAAGTGAATAGAAACTGTGTGAAAAATGAATGAGTGAGAGTTTGTAAAGCCGATACAGCTCTGACTCAAATGATAAAACCAGTAACAGCATCTATCTTGTTATTTTTAGCTTGGTTTTGGCTCCTTTCTCGGAATCATTGGGGCTCATTTAATAGAAAATAAGAGGCAGATGGTAAGAGGTTTTCCATTACATTCTTTCTTCATATCAATTTCTCTGTTTGTTTTTGTTTTGATTTTCTTCTGCTCACACATTTTAATTGAGCCATGACAATGACACAGCATTATATCTTTATATGAAAATCCACATTTCCTCCATTATGGGGCAGATAAACACACAGGTTATTGAACAGTGTGTTCATGTTTTTACTTGTGCTGTTACAAAAAAAAAAAAAAAAAAGAGGAACAGTTTGGTTCAGTAGTTTGAACATTAGACTATGTTCCAGGGACTTTGGTGAGCTGCACCCAGAAATAGCTCAGTGTAAGAGGAGCAGGATGAGAGTCCAGGCAGGAATTTATGGGAGAAAAAACTGCAGAGCAGAAGAAATATGAAATTGACATCATTGATTGCCAGGAGCAGTGGCCTAGTGGTTAGCGTGTCCGCCTCTCGATCGGGAGATCGTGAGTTCTACTCACGGTCGGGTAGTACCAAAGACCATCATAAAATTGGTACCTACTGCCATCTGGCAAGGCACGCTGCGAGTGGGGAGTCAAACTCTCGCGGTTACCAGAGGACTACCCCTCCACTGTAACCCTAGCTGTGTAATATAGGTGAGAGGCTGTGAAACAGAGATCGGCACCGCCAAACACGCCATTAAATGGTGCGGGAAGGACTTTGACTGCCAGGAGCAAGTGTCAGAATGGACACAATGCAATATATGGACATGACTGCATAAATATGGTTGTTTGTGAGAAGTTGGAGCCCCTAAAGGGGATAAGCAGATCACTAAAATTACATGTAATGTAAGGGCCAGTTAAGCAATAATAATTTAAGTTAAAACCAGTTAAAAATGAATGATGATAATTTCATTTTTGTTCATACAGACTTAGAGTATGTCAGTTTAAAATACACAATTAGTAACGTGTAAAAGGTTAAAAAAAAGTTTCTATGCTCTAAATCCTATGATGTGACGTCACTATATAATGGTAACTATGGTAACTGACTGTGTATACTTTAAGTTTCGAGTCAGAACATGGTGGAAGCAACACAGTCTTTTGACCGTGCGTCAGACCTTGTGATTTACCTTGTTGTTTTCAAGTAAACATTTTAAAAGACAAAGGAAGTTGTCATGTCTCGTCGCTCGCGTGGAAAAAGAGTGTTTTTTCGACTGACTCTAGAAGTGGTACAGTAAACAAAGAAGAGCTAACGGAGTGCCATTACATTTAGTTAAAAGACTAGCTTAACGAGCGGAGCAGCGGAGCTGGAATTGCACTGTGTATGTGTGTGTGAGCTGGGCCTGCTGCATGGAAGGAAAGAAGGAGAGCTCACCCAAGGATGCTGAAGCAGAAACGGACTATTGCTTGAAATATTCTCCAAGACAAGGTACTGTCAGATCCTCGTAATATCCAAGTGCATTAAGACAAGCAGACGTGAAGTGGATAATTACGGCGCTCGAGCCGAAATCAAAGGATGATTGCAAATAAAAAATGCAAGTTATGGATTTCTCCCTGTGAATTGTAATGCAAGCCTTGAGTCAAACAATGTGGAGTTTGGCATTATTTTGAAAGGTTGTATTGCACTCGTTTTTATGAAGAAAAGTGACTTTGAAGAAAAGTGCTTTTAAACTTTTGCATACTACTTGAGCCTTTACTCTGCAATATAAGATGGCTAATGAAAAGGGGGAAGTCATGGCCTAATGGTTAGAGAAACAGCTTTGGGACCAGAAGGTTGCTGGTTCAATTCCCCAGACTAGCAGGATTGACTTAAGTGCCCTTGAGCAAGGCACCTAACCCCCAACTGCTCCGGCAAGAGTGGTGGTGTACCTTGTGTCTGATTAGCCAAAAGAAAAACTGATGATGTGATCATCAGTTCGGGCATTGAACCCGACCAACTGAATGAAAAGGAGCCAAGATTTCTTGAGGATACAGTGGAACAGGGAAGGTCACGCAAGCTGACAGAGAAAGCACTACAGGAGAAATTACAAAGGCACATAGCACTGAGGAAACACAACTTAGGAGCTCTGACAAGTAAAATAAGGGACGTGGAGACATTGAAGGGTGATGCTCAAAATTTACAAAGAGTGAAAGAAGTGATGGGAAATGATTTTGCACTTAATCTACAGGAGTTTAGTCGCCTCAACAATGAAGTTGTAAATCTTTTGGCTGAAGATGAAAAAATATATGACCAGGAAAAATGGTTTGAACCCAAAATGGCATCCATCACAAAATTTATGAAAGAAACTAAAAAATGGATTGCAGATGTACATGAATCTGTACTGCAAAGAGAGAAGGATGAGGACGTTAACCCCCAAGATACTGTTAAACCAAGTGACAGCGTTTCTCAGGTTGATGTCAATGATGTTGGGCATGCCCACCCATGTGGATCTCAAGTTGGTTGCACGTCATGCACAACACGAGT
Organism: Neoarius graeffei; assembly: GCF_027579695.1. Classification (NCBI taxonomy): domain Eukaryota; kingdom Metazoa; phylum Chordata; class Actinopteri; order Siluriformes; family Ariidae; genus Neoarius; species Neoarius graeffei. The sequence goes on from NC_083576.1 coordinate 47,940,245, forward strand.
CTCATCAACACGCATTAAACAAGAAGCTGAACATGCAGCCCTGCTTGAACGTGCGGCTGCACAGAAGAAAAGGCAGCAGCTTGAGCTTGAAATGACCAGACTTAAAGTTGCAAGGGAAGAACTTGAACTGGAGACTGCATTAGCTGAAAGTAGTGCAAAAATAAAGGTGCTCAAAGAATATGAGAACTCAGAAGATGGTTTGAGTAACCACAGACAAGCACAAAAGCTACAAGGTAGGAACGCGAAGCAAGAAAGAACCAGCTTTCCTCTTCAACCAGGCAGCATGAACTTTCACGCACCACCACAAACGCTGTGCATTGTGGCTCCACAAGATTTGAACTATAATGCACCAACCAACAGAGGTGAGGACATAATAAAAGTCATGCAAAATCAGAATGTAATTACTGAACTGCTAGTTAAACAACAGAAGCAATCTTAGGTGGTGTTTACATTAGACCGTATCCGTCTCGTTTTCGTCGCAGATGCACTGTCCGTGCACATTAAAACGCCGGGAAACGACTCCACAGGCGGAACAACTTGAATCCGCCAGGGCCCACGTATTCAACCCAGTTTGCATCTGATCCGGTGCTGTGTAAACATTGAGGAACTAGGAAACGCAGTGCTGAGCTCTAGCTGACGTCGTCACTGGACAACGTCACTGTGACATCCACCTTCCTGATTCGCTGGCGTTGGGATCACACACACAGCGGCTCAGTCCCGAATCACTGCTCGTGCGCTTCACTCGCGCGCTCTGTGAGCTGCGCAGGGCCGGAGTGCGCACCCTCCAGAGGGCACTCGCTGTTCAGGGCGGAGTGATTTGGAGCGCAGGAGGAAGCGCTGAGCCGCACTGAGGTTTATTTACACATTTCAACTTATTTACCTCCTTCAGGCGCTTAAACTCAGTGAGAACATGAACATCACAGCCAGGTGTGTTTATCTGCTGGAGAAGGTGTTCGCTTGCCATCCTTCCAGTTGCAAGTGGTGAGTGACTTGCACATGCCCTATATGCACTGGGATCATGTGACGTGCCGTCTAATTAGTCATGTGATTAGCGTATCCGTGTATTGGCGTTGCTGTGTGCACGCGAATCGTTTTAAAAGCGTTAATCTGATGATCCGCTCATACAGTCTAATGTAAACACCACCTTAACTACCAGTGAAGGATATTCCTGTCTTCAGAGGCGATGCACTGCAATACAAATCGTTCAACAGAGCATTTGAGCACTCAATAGAACAAAAGACAGACAATGATCAAGACAGATTGTATTTTTTAGAACAGTTTACAGCCGGTGAACCCCAAGAGTTAGTCCGCAGCTGTGCTCACATGTCACCCAGCAAAGGCTACTATGAAGCAAAGTGTCTGCTTCATAAACACTAGATAGATTAGATTAGATAAAATTTTATTGATCCCTTTGGGCGGGTTCCCTCAGGGAAATTAAGATTCCAGCAGCATCATTACAGATAAACAGAGAAAAGAAATAGAGAAAAGTTCTAGATAAATTAAAATAAATTAAGTATTTACATATACAAATATAAAAAGAATAAGATATGGGGAAGAGAAGGAGGGGGAAAGGGGGGAGAAGGGGGGCGGCGGCAGGAGAGATATTGCACTTTATATTGCACATTATTGCAATATAATTATATATATTATTGCACTATGGGGATGAACTACAGATCACCAGTGCATACATCGATATTGCATTAAAATGGCTACAGATCAAGTCAGATGATGGAAAGGCATTGAGTGCTTATGCAATGTTTTTGGTTGGATGTCGCAACTCTATGGAGGACATAGACTTCTTAGACAAGATGGACAATCCTACTAACCTACGAACAGTGGTACCCAAACTACCTTACAACATGAAAGAACGCTGGTGTGCTGAAGCTTTTGATATCAAAGAGCGAAGAGGCATAAGAGCAAGGTTTGCTGATTTAGTGAGTTACATAGACCGCCAAGCTAAAATAATGCTTGATCCCCTCTTTGGTAATATACCAGACAGCTGCTCAGTCACAACTGGAAAAACTGAGCACAAAGAAAGGTATCCTGCAAAGAGAGAGATCCGTGGAAGCAGTTTTGCCACAAACGTTTCAGCCGAAAACCAACAGTCTCCAGGATCATATGTGAAACCAGCAAACTCAAGCAAGACAGGGATTGCCTTTGAGAAGCCATGTTTGTACTGCTAGCAATCTCACACCCTAGCTACATGTAGCCAAATCAAAATGCAGCCACACAAAGAACGTGTGGAGTTCTTGAAGTTAAAGGGCCTGTGTTTTGGATGCTTCACCCCTGGCCATCTCAGCAAATTCTGCAAAAGAAGAATTGAGTGTAAAGAATGTGCATTAAGGCACCCAGACATTCTACACACACCAAAAAGGGAAGTTTCTGTCTCACCTGACAAGAGTGATGGTGGCTACGGAAATAAAGTAAGTTCTGTTTCATCTGAGAACGTTTATGGTGCTCACAAAGAAGTATCATGTGCTCGAGTTTCTATCACTCAAGAATCTTGCAGCCTCACAGGGGCCAGAGAACCTAAATGTGTGCTGTCAATAGTACCAGTGAAGATTAAGTCAGAAAAGAGTGACAAGTATGTGGAAATGTTTGCTTCATGGATCCAGGAAGTACAGCAACGTTCTGCACTGGAGACCTGCAAAAGAAACTGAACGTTAAAAGGAAACCAACACAAATACTTCTCAGCACCAAGGGTCAAAACAAACCTGGAGAACAGAAACTCATGAACAGTTATGTGATATCGGACCTGGAAGTGAGCGGACTGGAAGACAACAAGTATATTCAGTTACCCAAGGTGTACACTCACAGCAACATACCTGTTCACAGTGACAACATACCAAAGCAATCAGATATAGAGAAGTGGCCTTACCTCAAAGAGTACGCTTGCCAGAAATAGAAGCGGATGTAGGCCTACTTATTGGAGCAAACTGTCCAAAGGCAATGGAGCCATGGCACATCATCAACAGTAGAGATGGAGGACCTTATGCGGTGAAGACTGCTGTTGGCTGGGTCATGAATGGGCCCATAAGAAAAGAGCTGGACAACACAGAGAATAAACCACCTCAATGTTCAGTGAACAGGATCTCTGTGATGGAAATTGAGAAGTAGCTGGTCCAACAATACAATGCTGACTTCCCAGAGCGTAACTATGACGACAAAGAAGAGCTGTCACAAGAAGACAAACAATTCATGCAGTCTGTGCAGGAAACAGCAACTCTAGAGAATGGACATTACAGTATTGGATTGCCACTCAGGAACAGAAGGCTTCAAATGCCTAATAATCATTGTGTGGCAGAACAGCGCATAGCCACTCTGCTCAGAAAGTTCAAGAAGAATCCTGGGTTCTATGAAGAGTACAAAGCCTTCATGGACACCATTATTGACAAAGGCTACGCTGTTCAGTTCCAGCACATCAGCTGAACCGTGATGACAACAGGGTGTTCTACATTACCACATCACGGGGTGTACCACCCTAAAAAAGGAAGGTTAAGAGTGGTCTTCAACTGTACAGCCTTGTTTCAGGGCCGGTCCTTGAATGATGAGTTACTTCAGGGACCCGACATGACCACCACACTGGTTGGTGTCCTCTTAAGATTTCATGAGGAGCCAACAGCCATGATGGCAGACATCGAGTTGATGTTCTACCAAGTCAAGGTCCCAGAAGAGGACGCAGATCTCCTCTGCTTTCTATGGTGGCCCAAAGGCAATTTGGATGGGCCTATGGAGGAATTTAGGATGTCAGTGCACCTCTTTGGGGCCACCTCATCGCCAAGTGTCGCTTCATATGCACTGAGAAGAACTGCTGAGGACCACAAAACCACTGCATCCCCCGAAGCTGTGCAAAAAGTCCTGCATAACTTGTACGTAGATGACTGTCTGAAAAGTGTAGCTACAGAAGATGATGCAGTGACCTTGGCTCATGATCTTCGCACTTTGTGTGCCAGTGGAGGCTTCACTCTAACAAAATGGATGAGCCATAGCAGAAAGGTGTTAATGTCCATCCCAGAAGCACACCGAGCCAGTGAAGTAAAGGATCTGGATCTAAGCCATGACGCTCTACCAGTCGAGAGGGCTCTCGGCATACAGTGGAATACAGAAACAGATACTTTCACCTACAGTATGAAGCTGCAAGACAGACCGATGACAAGAAGGGGCATTTTATCCATCATCAATTCGATCTACGACCCCCTCAGTTTCCTGGCTCCAGTTGTCTTGCCTGCTAAACTCCTGCTGAAAAAGCTTTGTAAAGAGCAACGTGGTTGGGATGAGAACATAGCTGAAAAACATGCTGAGGATTGGAAAAAATGGAAAGATGATGTTACTCACCTCTCCAAGTTCTATGTGAACAGATGTTTGAAACCATCAGACTTCGGATGCATTGCTGCAGCACGTTTGCATCATTTCTCAGATACCTCAGAGTACGCATATGGCACTGTGTCTTATCTACTGCTAGAGAACAAGCAAAGCAAGAAGCATTGTTCTTTCCTGATGGGGAAAGCAAGAGTGGCTCCACTCAAACAGGTCACAATCCCCCGACTCAAACAGCAAAAAATCCTGCAGATCAAGCTAGCAGGGGCTTGAAGGCCAAGAGTTTGATGCAAGGAGGAACATGGATTAATGGACCGAACTTCTTGCTGAACAATGAATGTGATTGGCCAACACAACCTATAGAAAGGAAAGAAAGCCTTCAAGACAATCCAGAAGTCAAAAACACAGTTACAGTCAACACAATCGAAGTCAAAGATAACATGGAACCAATTAACAAGTTGATCTACTACTACTCTGACTGGCATAAGCTAAAAAGGTCGGTTGCCTGGATTTTAAAGGTAAAGAAAACTTTGCAGCAACTGAAGGATGAAAGAAAAGAGTTCATAAGAACAATCAGTCAAACTGAAAAGGACCCTGAAAGGCAAAGGTCAAAGTTAGGACAACATATGGAAAAATACAAAACAATGACAGAACGGAAATCACTTACCTTGGATGATCTGGTTGCCGCAGAAAATGAGATAATTATGTTCAGCCAAAGACAGAAATTTGGAGAAGAAATCAAAGCTCTGCAAAAAGGCAAGCAAGTCAGTTGCAACAGTCGGCTGTTCAAACTAGATCCAATTCTTCAAGATGGCACTTTGAGAGTCGGAGGAAGACTTAACAAGTCGGCTATGCCAGAAAACGTCAAAAATCCAGCGATACTCTCTAAGCACATTAGAGTCGCTACACTGATTTTGAGAGACATACACCAAAGAACAGGACACTGCGGTCAAGAGATACGGCGTGATGTTCACCTGCCTCACCCTCAGAGCTGTGCATATTGAAGTTGCAGACAGCCTCGATACAGACTCCTGTATTAATGCTATTTGACGTTTTGTAAGCAGAAGGGGTCAAGTCACCATCATGTGCTCTGACAACGGCACAAACTTTGTGGGCACTGAAAGAGAAATGAGAGAAGCCATACAGCACCTGGATAATGATAAGATTGAAAGAGCTTTGCAACCAAAAGGAATAAAGTGGATATTTAACAGTCCAGCAGCTTCCCACCAGGGCGGGATCTGGGAAAAACAGATTCGCACAGTGCGAAGAATCCTCAATTCCCTGTTGAAAAAACAAGCTGTGAATGATGATTGTCTTCAGACAATAATGTGTGAGGTCGAGAGTATCATCAATGGCAGGCCGTTCACAAGTATCTCTGGCCAAGTTTACATTAGACCGTATCTGTCTCGTTTTCTTCGCGGATGCACTGTCCGTTTACATTAAAACGCCTGGAAACGCTGGGAAACGGGAATCCGCCAGGGTCCACGTATTCAATCCAGATCGTGTCTGGTCCGGTGCTGTGTAAACATTGAGAATACGCGGATACGCTGTGCTGAGCTCTAGCTGGCGTCGTCATTGGACAACGTCACTGTGACATCCACCTTCCTGATTCGCTGGCGTTGGTCACGTGACGCGACTGCTGAAAAACAGCACGGACTTCCGCCTTGTATCACCTTTCATTAAAGAGTATAAAAGTATGAAAATACTGCAAATACTGATGCAAATACTGCCCATTGTGTAGTTATGATTGTCTTTAGGCTTGCCATCCTTCCACTTACAAGTGGTAAGTGATATGCACTGGGATCACACACACAGCGGCTCAGTCCCGAATCACTGCTCGTGCGCTATACTTGCGCGCTCTGTGAGCTGCGCAGGGCCGGAGTGCGCACCCTCCAGAGGGCACTCACTGTTCAGGGCGGAGTGATTTGGAGCGCAGGATGCCTGCGGAGCCGAGTGTATCCGTGTATTGGTGTTGCTGTGTGCACGCGAATCGTGTATTGGTGTTGCTGTGTGCACGCTAATCGTTTTAAAAACGTTAATCTGATGATCCGCTGATACGGTCTAATGTAAACCCCACCTCAGATGATGTGAATGGCCTTGAGCCTCTAACACCTAATCACTTATTGCTGCTGAAGTCTCAACCCAGCGGGCCACCAGGCATCTTCAGCAAAGATGACACATACACAAGAAAGCGATGGAAGCAAGTCCAATATCTTGCAGATTTATTCTGGACTAGATGGACACGCGAGTATCTTCCTCTCCTCCAAGAACGCCAGAAATGGTCAAGACCAAGGAGAAACTTTATTACTGGAGATGTCGTGTTACTAGTGGACAGCTCTTCTCCTCGCAATTCCTGGCTCATGGGAAGAGTAGTTGAAACATTACCGGATTCCAGCGGAATGGTGCGAAGAAAAACCAAGACCAATATCTTGGAAAGACCTGTCAACAAACTGTGCTTGTTGGAAGAAGCAGCATCAGGAGAGACGATTGAGTGAGAAGATGTGAAAAAAGGAAGAATCATAAGAAACCAGATTAAGTTGGACTGTTCAGAGATATTGAAAGTAATTTGAATGTTTGTAATTGCTTAGTTTTCTTGCCTAACCAATTAGGGGCCGGGTAATGTAAGGGCCAGTTAAGCAATAATAATTTAAGTTAAAAACAGTTAAAAATGAATGATGATAATTTCATTTTTATTCATACAGGCTTAGAGTATGTTAGTTTAAAATCCACAATTAGTAACGTGCAAAAGGTTAAAAAAAATGTTTCTATGCTCTAAATCCTATGATGTGACCTCACTATATAGTGGTAACTATGGTAACTGACTGTGTGTACCTTAAATTTCGAGTCAGAACATGGCGGAAGCAACACAGTCTTTTGACCGTGTGTCAGACCTTGTGATTTACCTTGTTGTTTTTAAGTAAACATTTTAAAAGACAAAGGAAGTTGTCGTGTCTCGTCGCTCGCGTGGAAAAAGAGTGGTTTTTTTGACTGACTGTAGAAGTGGTACAGTAAACAAAGAAGAGCTAACGGAGTGCCATTACATTCACATTTTTGTAAAATGTAGTTTGTAGAATGGTCATTAGGGTGCATCAGTTGCCCCCTAAAAATGAAAAGTTCCTCCGATCATGATGCATTTTTGTTCTTATGTTCCTTTTGGTAAGAAAACACACTGGGTGAAATATTTTGACAAAATTAAAAAGTTTAATGGTGGCACCAGGAGCTCAAAGTTATGGAAAAAGCTGCTATTTTATGACTTTTATGACAAAATTTCAATCACTTTTCATGAAACATTATGGCACCTTATAGAGTATCCCAAATATCTTAGATACACATTTTTAGTACATATTCTAAATATATTATCAAGCACAGTTTGAATTTTAGCTGTTCATTGAATCATTGTTCAACTACTTTTAAACAATACAAATGTATTATGACTCACATTAATGCTTCTCAATCCCTTGCAAAGGTTCTTAACATGATCTCTGGGTCACAAGAAATCAATAAATGGAGTCCAACATTGTGATTCAAACCTTACGCGAAAACATAAAATAAGCGTTTTTTGGCAAAAAATGAACCTCATGGTGCCACCATTAGACTTCTGAATATGGTCAAAAATTTTACAGGATGTCTTTATTGGTGAAAAGGAACACCCAAACAAAAATGCATCAGATTTTATGAAAGTGAGGGCAACTGATGCACCCTAATGGTCATGCAGTTTTGTTCAATGCAATGTTTGTACCTAGTCTGGCTCCATGGGGCTGTCAGTTGTAGAATGTAGTAAGTCATTGGGAGTGTTCAGATCCCTCCCTCTAGCAGAGCTGCGTGGACTACAGGAAGAATGGGATGACGTGAAATTGAATCCTCCCTGTTTCTGAGTCTGGGGAAGTAGAGAACTCATTCAGTGGGAGCTGGGCACAGAGCCAACTAGGGGGCACCAGAGAAAGGAACAAAATTACTCTAATCATATCCTCTACAAAGGGCTTCACACTTTATGACGCATGACTGCAAGGTAGAAGATACAACTAATGCCACAATCTTTATTAGTTGTATTGAAATACACAGAATTCAGGGTAATTAACACATCTGTGCAAAAGAAATGATCGTCTGATGTAACAATCATCATCCTCTGTTCAGAGAGAATGTTGACTTATAGCATGATATTACTCTGTAACAACACTGAAATGCATTATAAGTGGATATAAAACAAAAGTATTTGGACAAAGCAACTATAAAAATAAACAAATAGTAAGAATAGGTGGTGAGACTGCACAGTAAATTTCTGTCTGTGTTGCAGCTTGTAGCTTCCATTGTCTTCATCAGCTTTGGTGTGGTGGCTTCGTTCTGTTGTGCAATAGTGGATGGTGTCTTTGCTGCAAGACACATAGTGAGTTCTTCTATGTCTGATATTGCAAAAAGGATCTTTTGGGTCATATACAATATTTTCCCATTATTATGTACCTTTTTGGGTGTAATGTCATCCCACAGGACCTCCAACCTGTTTATGCTGGTCGATGTGAATACTACTCCAGTGTAACAGCTTTTGATTTAGATGTAAGTTCATTCTTCACTTTATAACCTTATAAATTTATTTCTCATAACCTAGATAATGGCATATGAGTGTAGTTTTTACTGCTTGCTTTTACAAACCCGGACCACAATGGAAATAAGTGTTATACACTTTGTGTTATCTGTGTATCTTAATGTACACTATATTTATGTATTTTGTGCATTATTTTAATAAATAAAATCAATCAACCAACCCCATTTGCAGAAAAGTTGGGATATATTCCAAAATGCAATAAAAACAAAAATCTGTGATTTGTTAATTCACGCGAAAGACAGTGGAAACGTGTGCTGTGGTCAGATGAGTCCACATTTCAGTTTGCTTTTGGGAAAAACAGACATTAAATACTCCATGCCAAAGGTGAAGACAACCATCCAGTTTGTTATCAGAGAAAGGTGCAAAAGCCAGCATTTGTGATGGTATGGGGGCGCATCAGTGCCCACGGCATGGGCGAGTTGAATGTGTGTGTGAAGGTACCATTGAAATGGAGCTGTACATTGGGATTTTAGAGAGACATACAGTGGGGCAAAAAAGTATTTAGTCAGCCACCAATTGTGCAAGTTCTCCCACTTAAAATTGCTGCTGGTGTATAAATCTCTAAATGGTACAGGGCCCAATTACCTCTCTGATATGTTGCAGCGGCCTAACCCAATCAGATCTACCAGATCGCAACAGAAAAATTTACTATTAAAACCAGTTGTTAAAACAAAGTGTGGTGAAGCAGCTTTTAGCTACTATGCAGTACATCTATGGAACCAACTGCCAGAGGACATTAAAAATGCTCCTGCTGTTGGCAGCTTCAAATCTAGGTTAAAGACCAAGCTGTTTTCAGATGCTTTCTGTTAAATAATTAATATTTTTACATTTTTTATAATCTTTACTTTCTCTGCATGTTTTAAATTTACTTCAATTTTATTCTATTTTATTCTGCTGGTTTCTTTTTCTTTTTCTCCTTTTTTCTTTTCGGCATTTTATTATTTTAGTTCTACTGTTGTTTAATTCTTATTATTTTCTTTTAATTCTTTTAATTAATTGTTTTAGATTAAAAATAAAATTATTTTATGTAATTTTATTTCTCTATTGTTTACTGTTTTTGTTTCTGTAAAGCACATTGAACTGCCATTGTGTATGAAATGTGCTATATAAATAAACTTGCCTTGCCTTGCCTTAAAAAGATGAGCGAGGCCTGTAATTTTCATCATAGGTACCCTTCAACTATGAGAGACAAAATGGGGGGAAAGGATGCAGGAAATCACATTGTAGGATTTTTAATGAATTAATTGGTAAATTCCTCGGTAAAATAAGTATTTGGTCACCTACAAACAAGCAAGATTTCTGGCTCTCACAGACCTGTAACAACTTCTGTAAGAGGCTCCTCTGTCCTCCACTCGTTACCTGTATTAATGGCACCTGTTTGAACTCGTTATCAGTATAAAAGACACCTGTCCACAACCTCAAACAGTCACACTCCAAACTCCACTATGGCCAAGACCAAAGAGCTGTCAAAGGACACCAGAAACAAAATTGTAGACCTGCACCAGGCTGGGAAGACTGAATCTGCAATAGGTAAGCAGCTTGGTGTGAAGAAATTAACTGTGGGAGCAATTATTAGAAAACGGAAGACATACAAGACCACTGATAATCTCCCTTGATCTGGGGCTCCACGCAAGATCTCACCCCGTGGGGTCAAAATGATCACAAGAACAGTGAGCAAAAATCCCAGAACCACACGGGGGGACCTAGTGAATGACCTGCAGAGAGCTGGGACCAAAGTAACAAAGGCTACCATCAGTAACACACTATGCCGCCAGGGACTCAAATCCTGCAGTGCCAGACGTGTCCCCCTGCTTAAGCCAGTACATGTCCAGGCCCATCTGAAGTTTGCTAGAGAGCATTTGGATGATCCAGAAGAGGATTGGGAGAATGTCATATGGTCAGATGAAACCAAAATAGAACTTTTGGTAAAAACTCAACTTGTCGTGTTTGGAGGAGAAAGAATGCTGAGTTGCATCCAAAGAACACCATACCTACTGTGAAGCATGGGGGTGGAAACATCGTGCTTTGGGGCTGTTTTTCTGCAAAGGGACCAGGACGACTGATCCGTGTAAAGGAAAGAATGAATGGGGCCATGTATCGTGAGATTTTGAGTGAAAACCTCCTTCCATCAGCAAGGGCATTGAAGATGAAACATGGCTGGGTCTTTCAGCATGACAATGATCCCAAACACACCACCCGGGCAATGAAGGAATGGCTTCGTAAGAAGCATTTCAAGGTCCTGGAGTGGCCTAGCCAGTCTCCAGATCTCAACCCCATAGAAAATCTTTGGAGGGAGTTGAAAGTCCATGTTGCCCAGCGACAGCCCCAAAACATCACTGCTCTAGAGGAGATCTGCATGGAGGAATGGGCCAAAATACCAGCAACAGTGTGTGAAAACCTTGTGAAGACTTACAGAAAACGTTTGACCTCTGTCATTGCCAACAAAGGGTATATAACAAAGTACTGAGATGAACTTTTGTTATTGACCAAATACTTAATTTCCACCATAATTTGCAAATAAATTCTTTAAAAATCAGACAATGTGATTTTCTGGATTTTTTTTTCTCATTTTGTCTCTCATAGTTGAGATATACCTATGATGAAAATTACAGGCCTCTCTCATCTTTTTAAGTGGGAGAACTTGCACAATTGGTGACTGAATAAATACTTTTTTGCCCCACTGTATGTTGCCATCAAAGCGACATGTCTTCCCAGGAAGTCCATGTTTATTTCAGCAGGACAATGCCAGGCTTCATTCTGTAAGGCTACAACAGCATAGCTTCGTAGACACAGAGTGCATGTGCTTGACTGGCCTGCTGCCAGTCTAGATCTGTCTCTTAATGAGAATTATGGCACATCGTGAAGAGGAGAATCAGACAACGGCGACCACGGACTGTTGAGCAGTTGAAGTCTTGTATCAAGCAAGAATGGACAAAAATTCCAGTTGCAAAACTGCAACAATTAGTATCCTCACATCCCAAGGGTTAAAAAGTGTTATTGTTTCATTACCCTTGAAAAAATGGTAATGATAATAATTACCATTTTTCACACAATGGTAATAATCCCTCTGTCCCAAATTCTAATTCTAATCCCATTCTATGTTTATTTATAAAATATAATTAATTTGGTCAGTAAAACTATTGAAAAGATTTTCTTTGTACTTTTCTCAGTTAAATAAAGGTTCACATGAATTAACAACTCGCACATTTTTGTTTTTATTGCATTTTGGAAAATTTCCCAACCTTTTCTGGAAATGGGGTTTGTAGATAGAGATGCAGTATTCACATATTCAGATTTTTTTTCTTCTGTTTTTAGGTTCACTGCCAGACAGCGTCACGTGTGTCATGTAATTTGCGTGTGAAGAGTAAGACATGCTACTGCTGTGACCTCTACAACTGTGGAAAGTATGTATAGACCCTTGGTCTCTCAGCGTATCCCTGTTTCTCAAGGCAGCTCTTAAGTGAAACACAGCTATCTTTGCTTTATCTTTCCTTTATCTTGCTCATGTTACAGTTTGTATTTTCTCTCACTAAGGGTGCTTTATTTTGCCTCAAACTCTGTTGGAAAAGACCGCCTGTGTTTACTTATGTTTCAGAGAACATCCTCTTTTGGGACTTCAGAATAAAGATGTTTTGAAAAAATTTAGGAAATCATCCATGATTTCAAAGTAGGTTGATTTTTTTTTTAGCCCCTTCAACAATATTGACAAGACCTGATTTGTTGTGGTTGAAGTACTCAGTGTGGCTGTGTACAGGTTGCGCAATTAGAAACATGGTATTTTTGAAATGAGAAAATTGTTTTCTGGTGCTTCTTCTTGAAGTGAAAACCAGGCCTCATCTCTCAATTCCGCAAGCAGCTGCACAGTATCCTAATGGAGTGCAACTTATTTGTGGTCTTAATAAAATCTTAAAAACCTTGCAGGCCAAATTTGGGGGTTGTATATATTATTTATGTCATGCTCTTCTTAAAAGTGACGTACACTTGGCAGACTTTTTATTTCATTGTTGTTCTTGCATGAAGGTCTTATTTCTGTTACTGGATTTCTTGTTGATACAAACTCATGAGTCTTTTGCTAAAATGCTTTTTTCTGCACTTTTGGACAGCCATGTTGACCCCAGAGGAGGTTACCACGAGTACACAGAAGTGCAGAGTTGCCAAGACGTTGTGTACCTTTACCACCTGTTGTGGTCTGCCACCATTCTCAATGTCATTGCCTTCTTCCTGGGTATCATCACAGCAGCAGTGCTCGGAACATTCAAAGACATGGTAGAATTTGAATATTGCATCTACTTTATGTAACTGTATCAAATATGCTTTGAATATGTAAACTTGTGAAAGGGTTCAAACATAGGGTTCCACTACTAGGGAATAATTCATTTATACGTTCATTTCTCTTCATGAACCGCTATAGTCCGGGAGCCATGGGGTCGGACCCGGAATTTTTGGTTAAAGTTTTTTTTTTTGCTTTATCTTATAGATTTGAGGTAGCTCTTCAAGATTTAAGAGAGTGCCCGGTGATATCCCTTGGGCAATTTAATATATTAACCCTTTAATGCACTATATGCCCAAATAATGGAAGAAAATACAAAAAAATAATATCAGTGTAAATACTGATATTAAATGCACCAAGTTGGCTGTATCTGATAGGTATTCACATTTTTCTCTATATTTGTCATTCAAATACATCAAATGTGGATTAATTAACCCTTTCATAACTTTTCCAAATTAGCGATTTTTATACAAGTATTACATAAACTCTACAGTTAATACAAAATAATGATCAATATCTATGTAAGAACTATACAGCATGCAAAAGAACTATATACAGCACACACACACACACACACACACACACACACACACACACACACACACTAATGACCAATAACTATGTAAAAGAACTATATACAGCATGCATACACTCACACCAATGATCCACTATGTAAACGAACTATCTACAGCATGTATACACTCACACCAGTGATCCACTATGTAAAAGAACTACAGCATGCAATAGAACTATATACAGCATGCATACACTCACACCAGTGATCCACTATGTAAAAGAACTACAGCATGCAATAGAACTATATACAGCATGCATACACTCACACCAGTGATCCACTATGTAAAAGAACTACAGCATGCAATAGAACTATATACAGCATGCATACACTCACACCAGTGATCCACTATGTAAAAGAACTACTGTATATACAGCATGAAATAGAAATATATAAAGCATGCATATACATTCACACCAGTGATCCACTATGTAAAAGAACTATATACAGCATGCAATAGAACTATATACAGCATGCATATACACTCACACCAGTGATCCACTATGTAAAACTACAGTATGCAATATATCAAGCATGCAAAATGGCATATACAGCATGCGCACACACACACAAGAATAGCAAAAGATACTGATTTTCAATTAACCAAATTGGCTGTACAGTATTCACGCTTTACTGTCATTCAAATTAGTCAAACATGTAATTGACCCTTTCATAAATTTGCAAAATTAACAATTTTGATACAAGAACTACAGTACATAAAGCATGTACGTGCATGCATGCATGCACACGCACACATACACATGCACACACACTAATGAGCAATAATTATGTAAAATAATTACATACAGTATGCAAACACACACACAAAACACAAAAACTATTTAAGGAAAGAACTAAGAGTTCAGATGAAAAAAAAAAACCTCTAAACCCTTTGCCATTGCTTAGTGTCTGTAAAAATATGCTTATGTACTGGATGCCAGCTAGTACAGAGGAGAATGTTAAGTAAACCTTACTCCCCAAAGTTTTAAAAGTCGTGCTAGTCAGTGGAAGAGCAGTGTGGTTTGGAGTGGGGGTGAATCGGGGACAATGCCCTGAATTTTACTAGGGAACCAGGAACATTACTATTTCAACAGTCAATATCGTAAAAATAAGCAATCTATTAGCTTAATGTATTAGCTTAAGGAAACCTTACTGCCCAACGTTTTAAAAGTCGTGCTAGTCAGTGGACTGGCTAGTGCACATGACTCTCAGTCCACAAGCAGTGTGGTTTGGAGTGGGGGTGAGGGTAAGGTTAACAGACTTTTGAGATGATAATCGGGGACAATGCCCTGAATTTTACTAGGGAACCAGGGACATTACTATTTCAACAGTCAATATCGTTAAAATAAGCAATCTATTAGCTTAATGTATTAGCTTAAAAAAATCAGTGACTAGCATTTACTAGGTGAGAGTTGGGTGTGCTAGCCAGTGTTGTGAAACTATGGGTCTAGTTCACTGGTGAGCAGTGAGTACATGTCACTGCTCTTTCATGATTACAGTCAAATAGTTTCTCTGCTTAGCTTATGCGTGCTGTGATCTTTTGGGGGCAGTGTGATTGACAGAGTTAGCAAGATAGCTACACAAGTTGGCTTGAATTAGCTAATTGTGTCCCTCATATGCCCCTGCAGAAGTAAACACAAGGATGACAATGGAGTGTATGCCTAATAATTTAAGGCTCGCATTAACAACCAAAGTAATAGAGTAATAAAGGGCTTTTTGGTATAAGCCCCGCCCCCAATTGCATGGCCCACACCCCCAACCATGGCTGGAACCCCACCCCCAGGCCTTAAACTCATCCTATTATGTTAACAAACACAAAAATAAGTATGATATATAGACTTTGGTGAACATAAAGTGAAGAATGTCAAAATGTCAGAATTTAGGCTATGACTGCAGCACATCCAACAATAAAGGGCCAATATCCGGAATTGCCCAAGGGATATCACCGGGCACCCTCTCTTATCTTAATGAGTAGACCTTGGACAACAACAAACAGCAAAAAAAAAAACTTTAACCGACGAAGCCAGGTTCAGCCAAATTTGGGCCTTTGGCTCCCGGACTACTATATCCTGGTCAGTATTGTGGTGGATCCAGAGCCAATCCTGAGAACAGTGGGTGCAAGGCAGGAATACACCCTGGATAAAACATCAGTCCATCACAGGGCACTACCAAAATCTGTTATGTTTTTTTAGTTTTGAAAATGCATAGAAATCCATTTTAATTGAGGGGAGACAAAATTACTTTGGAAGGTTTTCAGACCCCCTTCCTCTTTTCAGCATTTTATTGTATTAAAGATGTACAGTAATTTTAAAATGGATTAAATCACTTTTTTGGCCATTAACGTAAGATTAACTAAGATGCAACTAAGATTACTCTAAGATTGTTTTTCATATTTATTAAAAATCAATAACTAAAATCTCTGATTTAGATATGTATTCAGATAGGTTAAGAGCAGTCCAGGTGCAGGTGTTTTACTCTGATTGTCTTATGTTTTTAGAACTTGACTGTAGTCCACATATAGGAAATTCAACTAATTGGATGGATGATTTAGAAAGGCACACATCTGTGTGTATATGGTTCCACAAAGGAATTTTCTGCAGACCTTTGCAATCAGATTATGTCAAGACATTGATTTGGGCAAGGGTCCAAAACAATTTCTAAAGCTTCGACTGTTCTTAGGAGTACAGTGGGCTTTGTCATTGTGAAACAGAAGTATGGAACCACCAGGATTCTTCCTACAGCCAGACATCTGGCCAAATGGAGTAACTGCTAGAGGAGTACCCACTAAGAAGAAGCCTTTATTTGTCACATGCACACTCAAGCACAGTGAAATTCATCCTCTGCATTTAACCCATCTGAAGCGGAGAACACACGCATGCACACACAAGTGAGCAATGAGCAGACACATATACCCAGAGCAGTGGGCAGCTATGCTCCAGCACCCAGGGAGCAGCTGGGAGTTAGGCGCCTTGCTCAAGGGCACTTCAGGCCAAGGCCACCCCATGTTAACCTTACCACATGTCTTTGAACTGTGGGGGAAACCAGAGCTCCCGGAGGAAACCCACGCAGACACAGGGAGAACATACAAACTCCACACAGAAAGGCCCCTGTTGGCCGCTGGACTCAAACCCAGAACCTTCTTGCAGTGAGGTGACAGTGCTAACCACTACACCACCATGCCGCCACTAGAAGGGCCTTGGTGTGGGAGGTGCGCAAGAACCCAGTCATCACTTTAACAGAGATTCAGAAGTTCTCCGCAGAGATGTGAGAACCTGCTAGAAGGACAACCATCTCTGCAATATTCATTGAGACCTTTATGTTAGAGTGCATAGATGGGAGCTACTCCTGGGTAAAAGGCACGTAAAGGACTTGGAGCATGAGGAAAAAGATTCTCTGGGTTTATGAAACAAAAATTGAACCATTTGGGCTAAACCCCAAATGTTAAATCTGGCAAAAGCAGGTGCTGCTTATCAACTGGCTAATACCATCCCTGTGGTGAAGCATGGTGATGGCAACATCATGCTATGGTGTTGCTTCTCAGTGACAGAGACAGGGAGACTTAAAGAAAAGCATGGTCCACAGCTCACATGGCCTCAGATTGGTGTAAAGGTTCACCTTTCAGCATAACAATGACCTGAAGCATACAGTCAAGACAGTGCTGGACTGGCTTCGGGACAAATCTCTGAATGTCCTTGAGTGGCCTAACCAAAGTCAAGTTTCAAGTCAAGTCAAGTTTGTTTGTACAGCGCTTTTAACAATAGACATTGTCCCAAAGCAGCTTTACAGAATCTGAATGACCCAAGACATGAGCCAATTTTATCCCGAATCTATCCCCAATGAGCAAGCCTGTGGTGATGGTGGCAAGAAAAAACTCCCTCAGACGACATGAGGAAGAAACCTCAAGAGGAACCAGACTCAAAAGGGAACCCATCCTCATTTGGGCAACAACAGACAACATGACTATAGTATTAACAGTTTTAACATGAAGTCAGTTTCGTTGATGTTATAACTCATTAATGGAAACTTGAGTGCAAAACTGTTCATGACAACTGCAGTCCTAAAGTTAGCAAGTCAACTGTAATCCTCAGCCATAAAAGCATTACTGTAAGTGTCCAGAGCGTCTTCCAAGTGTGACTTTCAACTGTCCATATGGGGCCATCCTCCACAGGAGCGATGTGATGAGACTCCAACCAGACATAGGGCATCAGGATGGATCAGGCAGGTCTGAGGAGCAGAAGAGGTCAGCATCTCGATCTCAGGATTGACATGTAACTCAGAGGGACACACTTTTTTTTGGGGGGGGGGGACACAGGTTGTCAGGTATGCCCAATGTCACCTGAATAAGTAGGAACAGTATACATTTTGTGCTGAGTACAAGCAGGGACTCCGGCAAAACTAACTATGACAGCATAACTAAAAGGGAAGAGCCAGAAGGTAACACAGGCATGAGGGAGCCCCGGGACATAAAGCAGCCAGCCACTACACCGTCAACAAACTCGAGTGAGCAAGCGAGTGGGGGACTGACAGCATCCATACATCCCAGTTTACCAAAACACTCAATGTCTGAGGACCCTCCAGATCTACACCTTTACCTCATAAACACCATTAACAAAAGGCTTGACTGAACAGATATGTTTTCAGCCTAGACTTAAATGCTGAGACTGTGTCTGATTCCCGAACACTACTAGGAAGGCTGTTCCATAACTGTGGGGCTTTGTAAGAAAAGGCTCTGCCCCCTGATGTAGCCTTCACTATACGAGGTACCAGCAGATAGCCTGCACCTTTTGATCTAAGTAGGTGTGGTGAGTCATAAAGGACCAGAAGTTCGCTCAGGTACTGTGGTGCGAGAACATTCAGTGCTTTAAAGGTCAATAGTAGTACTTTATAATCAATACGAAATTTGATTGGGAGCCAATGCAGTGTGGATATGACGGGGTGATGTGGTCATATTTTCTAGTTCTAGTAAGGACTCTTGCTGCTGCATTTTGAACTAACTGGAGCTTGTTTATGCACTTATTGGAACATCCAGACAGTAAGGCATTACAATAATCCAACCTGGAGGTAACAAAAGCATGAACTAGTTTTTCTGCGTCATGTAGTGACATTAAATTTCTTATCTTAGCAATATTTCTGAGATGAAAGAAAGCTATCTGGGTACTGTTATCAATGTGAGTTTCGAATGAAAGACTGGGGTCAATAATCACCCCGAGGTCTTTTACTGCTGCACGTGAAGAAACAGAAAGGCCATCCAGAGTTACTATGTAATCAGAAAACTTACTTCTAGCTGCATGTGATCCTAGTACAAGTACTTCAGTCTTGTCAGAGTTAAGCAGAAGGAAGTTAATAAGCATCCAGTGTCTAATGTTCTTTACACATTCCTCAATTCTATTAAGCTGGTGTCTCTCATCTGGTTTTGCAGAAACATACAACTGTGTGTCATCAGCATAACAGTGGAGACTAATACAATGTTTATGAATAATATCACCCAGAGGTAACATATATAAAGAAAAAAGCAGTGGACCTAAGACAGAACTTTGTGGAACACCAAACTTTACCTCAGTATGTTTAGAAAAATCACCATTTACATCAACATACTGATAGCGATCAGTTAAATAAGACCTGAGCCAGGAGAGGGCCGTTCCCTTTACTCCCACAACATTTTCTAGTCTATCCAGAAGAATGAAATGATTAGTGGTATCAAATGCTGCACTAAGGTCAAGCAACACAAGCAGCGAGACACAGCCCTGATCAGACGCCAACAGTAGGTCATTTACT
This sequence comes from Neoarius graeffei, assembly GCF_027579695.1. Lineage (NCBI taxonomy): Eukaryota > Metazoa > Chordata > Actinopteri > Siluriformes > Ariidae > Neoarius > Neoarius graeffei. The sequence continues at coordinate 47,959,781 of NC_083576.1, forward strand.
ACTTTAACCAAAGCTGTCTCTCTAGTATGATGAGGTCTAAATCCTGACTGATACATTTCATGGATGTTATTCCTATGTAAATATGAGCATAACTGCTGTGCCACAGCTTTTTTAAGGATCTTGGAGATAAAGGGGAGGTTTGACATTGGCCGATAATTGGACAGCTGACAGGGATCAAGGTCAGGTTTTTTTAATCAGGGGTTTGATATCTGCTAGTTTAAAGGATTTGGGTACATAGCCAATCTTAAGAGAAGAATTTATTATTTTTAGAAGCGGTTCAATTACTTCAGGTATTATCTGTTTGAATAGACATGTAGGTAAGGGATCTAGTACACAAGTTGAGGCTTTTGATGCAGAGATTAATGAAAATAATTCAGTTTCTCTAAGGGGAGTAAAACATTCTAATTGCTGATCTGATACAGTTATATTGTTAACTACAGGGTCACTTACATTGTCTGACCTTAAATTAGTAGTTTGAATTTTTTGTTGGATATTTTCAATTTTGTCATTAAAAAAAATCATGAAGTCGTTGCTACTACATACTGCAGGTGTGCATGTGTCTATAGTGGACTTATTCCTGGTTAATTTTGCTACAGTATTAAATAGGAATCTAGGATTATTTTTGTATCTTCTGTTAGGGAGGAGAGATATGTTGATCTAGCAGCACTAAGAGCTTTTCTATACTTCAGGAAGCTCTCCTTCCAGGCTAATTTGAACGCTACCAATTTTGTTTGACGCCATTTATGTTCCAATTTTCAAGTGGTCTGTTTTAAAGTGCAAGTGACATCATTATACCAGGGTGCTATTTTTTTCTCTCTGATCATTTTCCTTTTAAGAGGAGCTACATTATCTAAAGTATAGCGGAACGTTGACTCTAAGCATTCAGTTCCCTGATCAAGTTCTGCAGGGGCTGACAGTGACCCAAAGTTGATAACTCTGGGAGATCATTTATAAAGCTCTGTGCAGTAGTTGACATGAATGTATGTTTAATACAGTAGTGTGGTGAGGTGCATATATTATTACTCAGACATATTTTGAATGAGAAGAGATAATGATCTGAGATAACTTCAGACTGTGGAAGTGTGACTATATTTTCTATGTTTAACCCGAATGTTAGTATTAGATTGAGGGTGTGACCACCATTATGGGTCGGTCCTATGGCATTCTGATTAACCCCTACTGAATCTAAAATGGACACAAACGCTGTTTTCAAAGGGTCTTCTGGGTTATCGAAGTGAATATTAAAATCTCCGACCACTAAAGCTTTGTCTAAGGAAATAACCAGGTCTGAGATAAAATCTGCAAATTCAGAAAGAAACTCAGAATATGGCCCCAGGGGCCTGTAAATAATCAATAACGGAATTAACTGGGTAGACTTATTTTTGAGGCTACATACATTATATTAGTATGAAGAACTTCAAATGTATTACATTTATAACCAGGTTTGTGGTTACACCTAGATAATCATTATAAATAACCACAATGCCTCCTCCTCTGCCAGTTAGACGAGGCTGGTGTATCCAGGAGGACTAGCTTCATTTAATGCTTTATATTCATTTGGCTTAATCCATGTTTTAGTTAAACAAAGTACATTAAACTCCTGATCAGTAATAAGTTCATTAACCATTAGCACTTTAGATGTACGAGATCTAATATTTAATAGTCCCACCTTTAGATCAAAGGTTCTGGCAGCGGCTGTACAGTTACCATAGTATGACCTAATTTTATATTGATTAGGTTACTGGAACAAACTCTCTGAGTATTTCTACTTTTTTGTTGAGCTCGGGGAACAGACACAGTCTTGATGTAGTGGACCCTGAGTGACGACTCTGTGCAGCTAGAAGACAGCCGGTTTATCCTGTTCATCTGCTCCCTGGCCTTGGCTCTGGATTGTCAGAAATTTACTAGGCCTGTTCTGAGACTATGACCTATGCTGCAAGAAATGAGAGCAGCACCTTCCCGAGTGGGATGGATACTGTCCCGCCCTAACAGGCCAGCAGTGCCCTCAAAATTAGCCCAATTATCTATAAAGCCCACACTGTTTTCAGAGCACCACCTGGACGACCAGCAGTTCAGCGACCATCACCTGCTGTAAGCTACATCACCATGCCGCATTGGGATGGGGCCAGAGCATACTACAGCATCGGACATCGCCTTCACTAATTTAAACACCTCTACAAAGTTACTCTTGGTAATCTCAGACTGACAAAGGCATATCTCATTAGCTCCTGCATGGATAACTATCTTTGAGAACCTGTGTTTGCCTAGGACCCTAAGATTACCTGCCATGTCTGGCGCCCTGGCTCCCGGTATACACCTGACTAAAGCTGCTGGTGCCCCTAAAGGCTGAGCTAATTTTACGTGCCATATGATCGAGTCCCCTATAACCAGAGCTCTTTCAGGTTTCTGAGTGGGTGCATCACTAAGGAGAGCAAACCTGTTCGACACATGAAGTGGAGGGGAGTGGTGCTCCCGTGGGCGAGGCTCAGAGGTAGCTTTGGCTCTATGCTTATGTTGCCGAGTCGTCACCCATTCACCCTGCTGTAAGGGCTCGAATGCCGGAGTTGGGGGATTACTAACTCCACCTAGGGCATCCAGACTTTCCCCTACAGAAACTACACTGTTCTCATTGTCACTGGCCTTCTCTAAAGCCTGGATATGTGCTTCTAAAACTGCAATTTTCTCCATCAGAGAGCTAACTAATCTGCACTTTTCACAAATAAAGCTGTCACTAGTGACGGAGGAAGAATGACTAAACATCCTGCACTCAGCACACTGAATAAGCTGAAGGTGGGCCATGATGAAAAGATTCACGTACCTTAATCGAAGATCTGTTGATATTAAAGCAGATTCGATGTGGATGGCCTCCACTTCTGGTCTTTACGCAGGAGGAGAAAAAAAGAAAGCTTCCGGTCTTGGCATTCTTCTGAAAAAAAAAAAGCGGAAAAAGGAAAGCCAAAGTGGAAAGTACAAAAAGGAAAGCGAAAGTACAATAAAAAAAATGAAGAGGATACTGGAAAATTATTTGTAGAAAAAATAAAAAAAAGATTAGTGATTAATGCCAACACTTGTGGAAAAAAAGACTCATCGCAAACAACTCGGAAACCAGGAAGTGCGTAGCACAGAATGCACATGCGCCAACTCAACTCAGCCCAAAGCCCTCATAGAACATCTGTGGAGAGACCTGAAGATGGTAATTCAGATACTCTCCTTTCAGTCTGGTCTGGATACTTTTAGAGATGGAAACTGAAATGAGAGATTTCAGGTTGTGGATGTTTTTAAAATAATTTTTTTCAAAATTGATTATGCTATGTCATCATAGGCTAGTGCATGCGTAGAACTTGGTGTGTGTGAAAGTGGGAAGGAGGACTTGGAATACAGGCAAACTTTTATCAGAACTTCAGGCTTGCTTTATTTTTCCCACTAGTGCATTTCAGCGAGCTTTGAACACTCGACAGAAAAAAAATAAAACTCCATCCCAAAATTTCAGGATTTCTCCCTGACTCAAGTCCATCAACCTTTTCCAAGCTCAAACTCCGGCATGTATGGGTGTGCATGAATGTTATCTGCACCCTCTGTCAACTCTGTCCCTGTCTCTTTGGTTCACAGCATTCTCTTTTTCTCCTGAAAGGATAAACAAAGCACACATAAGTCAACTCACCATGATTGCACAGAGGTGAGAAACATCATACATTACCTGCCAGTTTAATCAACCATCTCTCCATCCACAGCTGACACTCACCCCTGCCCTCAGTGCCATATACCTCCACCGCCCGACTCAGGCTGTGGAACCTTCCGGCCTGCAGCTGATACCACCACCACCAGGTCCCTGGCCTGTGGACCACCTCAAACTTGAATGGCAGCAGTGGCAGATTCCAATGAGTGAACTAGTCCACACAGAACTCAACTAACCTTGATAGGGCACAAAATCCGCAAGCGTGCTCCAATCACTGTGGGACTCCTTGATTACATGAGTTCCTCCTGAAGTACTTTTTTATTGTGTTTGGGTAAACAAAAGGGACAGCTGCACACACCCACACCTACAGAAGTCTTGATGTGGTGCAATACGAGATTTATGTGATTGGGTAGAGGCAAACGCGCATCAAAAAATTTCTCTTGCAACACAGCAACCTGTGCTCCCAAGGAGAACAAGAGTTGGTATTCACAGGGGACCAGGGTGGAATGAGCCAAGGCCACCTCCAGTCCTAGATCCTCTTTACAGAATCACCATTGTCAGAGCTGTAGGATTCTCCTCTCCGTGGTTTAAGGAGGCGGTATATTTGCAGTGCATCACTTCTGTCCATTTGCCTGTCTTTATAGTCAACTTCCCCAACTAACCGTGTGACCTCAAAGGGTTCTTTGCAAGTAATTTAGAGCTTGACATAGGAAACAATATGAGCACTTTTTCTCCCAGTGTGAATTCCCATCACCGGCCTGTCATACAGACAGCCTTTTTTAGGGCTGACGCAAATTCTCCTGTGTTAAGAGACTCATGGTGTGGTGTTTTGGTCTCAGGTCTAGAACATAATGAAGGTCCCTCCTCCTAATTTTCCCTAATGATATCTAATATGACACACAGCTTACATGAACTGCCATTGTGGGTCACACCATCATTCAGGGAGAAAACTGAACAATGGAATACTTTTTTTTTTTACACCACCTTTCCAACATGGACAAAACATGATCTGAACTCATAAATTAGTAGTATGCGAGACCATTATGGCTCACGACATGGCAGATATGTAACCTTTTAATTAATGTGATTGATCAAACCTACTGCCTATAACTAAATAAAATCATTGAATATTTTTGAAAGTTTTGTATTTTGTTTAGTTTAATAATTGGGCCAAAAAGAGGAGTGCCACCTTACCTTTGCGAGTGTTGCTGCCTTCATGTGCCATGTGAATTATGGTAAATCCTAGTTGCTGACTTGGAAGTTGCACATGAATGCCTTCTCAACTTGTAATTTCGAGCAAAAACTTCAGAAATAATTTTGATACCCAAGTTCCCAAGTTGGGAATACTTTCAACTTAGTGGAGAAGAGGACAGTTTCAGTAGTGGATGGTACATAATTAATTGTTTAACAATACAACTATCATTCATTGTTGCATGTGTACATAATCTAATCTGTATACACTTTACTTGATGTAGAACAATGTTATTTAGCATGTGCATTACTGAATTAAAATAGGGTTTCCCCAAGAATCAGGTAAGATGAAATCTTGCATCTGCCTTTTTTCATTTTGCTCTGACAACAAAGCAGTTGAACATGAACTATTTGTAATTCCGATTTCACAAGTGGGAAGTATAACCTTCTGACTAACACGTGAAAGCAGCATATGACTGTGCCCTCACAGTTGTCGACTTGTGAATTAGCAGATCTTGCACCCTGTCACTGCAAAACTGTTCATGAGCTTCTAGGGATTTGTAACTCACAAAGTATATGAAAAAATGTTTTATCAATATAATTGAATGTTCTGCTTCAGAGTTGTGAAATATTCTGCTGTTTGACAAGCGTTTGTGATGTTCTGATCATAAAGAATAGTTTAAAAACCATAATTAACCAACAGGTTTCTTCTACTTTCACTTAGGAGCAAAAAAAAAAAAATCAGCCTTCAAACTTTAAAGAAATAATGATTTTATATTTATTGTAATACTTATATCAATTGATAAGAAAAGTTTTCATTTTCTGATGATAAAGGTCATGGCTCTTTTGGACTCTTCGTTATTTGTTCTCACAGATAGAAGTTTAATTTATAATCATATCTGTTTTTTTTTTTTTTTTAAAGATGCCAACAGCTTCCCCTGACACATGTGAACCAGATTCTCTGGCCACCCCAGCAGCCCCTGAGACTCATGCCCCAACCACGCCCAACTCCTTCTACAACACTGCCCCCTGCCTTCCACCTTATACTGCCTATGACCTCCAGGTAATCAGCATTTAATTTGCTGCACTGTTGAGCACTGTTGGTTTGCCTTAGAAGTACTTACACCAGCCAGCAAACAACCAGTAGAGGCCCTACAGTTTTTAACCCTGCCCATTTCCATGTTAGTGACAACAAGCCAAACTTACACTGAAGTTACATTTTCAGGAATAGTGTCCTTTTTACTAGTTAAATGTGCTGACTGCAAAGTCATCTGAAATTAAAAAAAAAAATTATTGTGCATGGCATTTTCCTATGTCTCACAAGAATATCATGCGAACGAGATGTGATCATTTTCATGTGCTGAGGGTCACTTTTCTCCATTTTGGGACTGTTTTCCTACCTCCTGTGGTAAACAGTATAGTCCTATGGAAATAGCCAAATGTAAGGAGATTTTTTTAAATGCGAGGAGCTGTAACTAATTAGCATAACTATGGAATTGCGTCACACCAAGATGGCAACGTGCGGAAAACATCATGCCGATTACAAAAGTACAGATACATACATACAAAAGTACAAATGCCTACCAATACAATGTATTTCGAGGCAGGTTTCGTGCCAGAATATTTTGGGAAATTCCCGATAAAGAAAAATACCTTATTATGACAAAGGTAAGCTCAAATGTGGACTTCAAATAGTAATAAACAAGCCAGGGCCTAGATCTAGCATATTTTATGGTGTTTAGCCTTATCTACATTATCAGTACATAACAAACATGTTGCTAGCTGAGCCAAGCATTAGGTCTAATAAAATATACAGTCCCTGACAAAAGTCTTGTCGCTTGGGTACAAGTTGACCTTAAGTGCCCCTCAAATATATGTCTAATCAATTTTTTGACAAGAAATGGCTAATTTCAATCCCAACAGCTTTTGAAATAATGTTTTGGTGCCAAACGAAACTGCTGAAAAGCATTCTAACATTCACAGCTTGGTAAAGCCCACTGAGTCAGTTTTTGCAAAGACAAAAGTCTTGTCGCCTTGTCATATGTTGCACCCAATCATAGATTACAGCCTCACCTGTGATCAATAATTGATCAATCAATTAGTGGGTGTGTATAAAAAGAACCCCAGCACACCAGACCTTCACATCAACTGCAACTTGAACTCTGACAACATGCCTAAGATTCACCCTGAGACCAAAGCGTTGATTATCAAGAGGCTGAAGACCAGATCCACTGCTGAGGTGGCTGACACCTTCAATGTGTCTCAGCGTCAAGTACAAAGAATAAGAAAAAGATTTTAAGAGACTGGAGATGTTTTTGACAAGCCCAGGTCCGGCAGACCCTACAAGACAACTGCTCGGGAGGACCGTTTGTTGGCTCGAAAATCCAAGGCCAGCCCCTTTTCCGCTGCAGCAGAGCTCCACCAGGCCTGGTCACCTCAAGTCCCCATGTCAACCAGAACAGTTTGTAGAATTCTGTCTCGAAATGGCCTCCATGGTCGAATCAGTACCCAGAAACCAGCACTAAACAAAAGGCAATTAAGAAAACGTGTGGCATTTGCCAAAGCCCACAGCCTGCTAAAAGGATGGACGCTGGAAAAGTGGCAGAAGGTGGATTTCTCAGATGAATCTTCGGTTGAATTACATCACAGCCGCTGCAAATATTGCAGGAGACCTACTGGAGCCCGCATGGATCCGAGATTCACCCAGAAAACAGTTAAGTTTGGTGGCAGAAAAATCATTGTCTGGGGTTACATCCAGTATGGGGGTGTGCGAGAGATTTGCAGGGTGGAAGGCAATGTCAATAGCCTAAAATATCAAGAAGTATTAGCTACCTCTTACATTCCCAACCATAAAAGGGGTCAAATTTTGCAGCAGGATGGTGCTCCATCGCATACTTCCATTTCTACATCAAAGTTCCTCAAGGCGAAGAAGATCAAGGTGCTCCAGGACTGGCCAGCCCAGTCACCAGACATGAACATCATTGAGCATGTCTGGGGTAGAATGAAAGAGGAAGCATGGAAGACGAAACCAAAGAATCTTGATGAACTCTGGGAGGCATGTAAGACTGCTTTCCTTGCTATTCCTGATGACTTCATCAATAAATTGTATGAATCATTGTTGAACCGCATGGATGCAGTCCTTCAAGCTCATGGAAGTCATACAAGATATTAAATATGGATCTCACAGCACCACTACTTAATTCACTGATGTTATGCAACATATTTTTGTATTTGAAGTAAATTATTTGTTCAATTTTCACATTACTCTCTGTAGGCGACAAAACTTTTGTCTTGCCAAAATCTGACCTTTCTGTGTTCATTAAATGATCAATCTTTCTTCAGTGAAGCAAATTTATTTTAGCATATTAAACATAATTTGGGAGGGTTTTAGCTTTCATATGAGCCATTTCTAAAACCAATGGATTAATTCAAAGTCAGGTTATAAGCTGTTGTTTCTACAAAATGGATAAGTGACAAGACTCTTATCAGGGACTGTATCATGTCTAAAGTCCACATCCAAACATACATCTTCACGTTGCCCAAAGCTTTCACACTAACCTGACATAAAAGGCTCTCCACACACACGGGAATACTTTGTTGACAGCCAGTCATCCCGTTTAACTGCAGCTCGCCATTTTTCTCTTCTTTCTGGGTTTACCGGGAAGCGGTGAAAAGTTAAACCAGGCTTATCTTCATGTCTGTTATTACATCCAAAAGCACAACAAGTCTCTGGCATTGTTCTTTTAGATGTAACTTCTACAAGTTTATCTACAGATGTACTGAATTCAGCCTACAATCACTCACGTACTTGTGCCGGTTGCTGGCAAATACAAAGCTTGATCGGATAAACAAGTCCGCAGTTACGATGACATGTTAAAGGCCCCTATAACTCCATACTCACTACTGTGGAGTCAAGTCCATGCATTTTAAGGCCAAGATAGCTAAGCACTAGCTAGAAATGTAGCTATCTGTCCAGAAAAATGACAAGTCTTCTAACCTTAATCTATCTTGCAGTTGCACTTACTAGGCAGGCTTTCCTTTCCTTTTCCGCTGGTTTTTAGCTGGCGGGAGAGCAGAGTCCGCCATGTTTGCCCATGCTGACATGTTTTGGTTAAAAGTAGGTCAAACATGCCCCACGGTGGTCACGTGATATTGCTGCTCGCTTGCTTCAGCAATTTTCGTAATTGTAAAATGTGAGACACATTTTATCTCGGCAAAATGGTGACACGTAGGGTACACGGTGTGTGCAGTATCGTAACATTTCGAAACTCCAACAGCTATAGCCATAGAACATTTTGCCCAGAATTCAACTTTGCAGTCAGCACCTTTAAGTTGACCTTGATATCTCCCTGATATTTTTCTTTACAATAAATACATTTTATATTAATTGTTTCATGATAATTAAAATTGCATTGTTAATGAGGTACCTGACAGTTTTGGACATGACAGTCAAGTCTCATGAACTTTCACAACTTTTACAGTGTGCACCTGAAGCTGTTGACAGTTCTGTAACAAAGTCATGTTTTGTAAAACTTTCTTGTAACCTGTTCTAACAGACTCTAAGCAGTGAGTTCTTTGTAGGTTTTCTGGAACATTGCACATTTTGGTGTTTAAGCTAACTCACTGTATTGATATTATAACTGGAAATACAAAGTGGTGATAAACCAAAGCAGCTAACACTAGTCAAATTTCATAACAATTTACTATTGACTGCATGACCGGAGTGAAAACTTGATGTAGGTTGGTACGGTTAGCCAGTCACTCCGTTTTAAATGAACTTCACTGACAGAACAAGCAGAGCATAAAAGAACACATTTCTCCATTCAGAGGAATACCTTACTAGTGGTGTCAATTAGATGAAAATCATGAAGAGCTGCAATTTATTTCTTCAAAACTATGTTTGATTGCGGTTTACTCGTATATTTTCACTTAGTACATTACATTATATTTAAGTTATTGGTACAGCTACTGATACGTAACTTTCATTAACATATCAGCTACTATCAGTTATCTAGAAAATGGTAGCTCAAGTCAGCCATGACTCAAAGCTCAGAAAATGTTTTCCTGGCAGCAGTAAAATGAATATACAGTCCCCTCCAAAAGTATTGGAATGGCAAGGTCAATTTTTGTTTTTTCTATACAGTGAAGACATTTGGGTTTGAAAACAAAAGATGAATATGAGCTAATAGATCAGAATGTCAGCTTTCATTTCCTGATATCTACATCTAGATGTGTTACAAATTAGAACATGGCACCTTTTGTTTGTTCCTACTAATTTTTTCAAGTGATCAAAAAATTTTTGGAACATGTGACTGACAGGTGTTTCTTGTTGCCCAGGTGTGTCCTGTTAGATTGATAGTTAAACAATTAATAGCTCTGAATATCCACTCTTGGTTTGAGCCCTGGGTTTCACCTGTGAATTTGTTGTTTAAAAGAATAAATCAACATGAAGACCAGAGAGCTGTCTGTGGGAGAAAAGCAAGCCACCTTGAAGCTGAGAAAAGAGGGAAAATTGATCAGAGCCATGGCACAGACATTCGACATAGCCACTACAACAAATTGTAATGCCCTGAAAAAGGAAGAAACTGGTGGTGTACTAAACAACCACCATTGAACAAGTTGGCCAAAAAAAACCCCAGCAGAAACATTGTGAGAGCTGTGAAGAAAAACCCCAGAACAAGAGTTAGTGACGTGACATTACCAACAACCTCCACAGGGCAGGGGTATCACAATCCACCATTCAAAGAAGACTTTGAGGACATAAATATAGAGGCCATACCACAAGCTGCAAACCACTTATCAGCAATAAGAATTGGAAGACCAGATTGGACTTCACAAAGAAATACAAAGATGAGCCAAAAAAATTCTGGCTCACTTATTTTTATTGATGTACCTCATGATGACAGCAGAATGAATTCAGATGTCTACAGAAACAATGACTGAAACAGAAAGTTGCTGCCTTGCTTCCGTAATAGACTGGTGTCCCATAAGGCAGGACTTTCAACTGAAAGCTTCTTCTAAGGACGTTCATTTCAAACCAACTTTTAGGATAGCATTTACAGTAATGTGTGATGTCAGCACACCGCCTTACTAAACCAAAGATTTCACTAGGCTAAAAGATTGTGTAATACTTAAAAAAAAAAAACCTGGTGGAACATCTCACAACTAATTAGGTTAATTGGCAGTAGGTCAGTAACATGACTGGGTATAAATGGAGCATCCCAGAGAGGCAGAGTCTCTCTGTTGTGAAGATGATAGTGCAGTGGTTAGCACTGTCACCTCACAGCAAGAAGGTTCTGGGTTTGAACCTCACAGCCGATGGGGGCTTTTCTGTATGGAGTTTGCATGTTCTCCCCTTGTCTACATGGGTTTCCTCCCACTTCAAAAAAAGACATGCATATTAGGTACCTAACTGAATCTGTTGTACCGTGCTCTGGATAAAAGCATCTGGAAAATGCCTGTAATGGTAATGTTCACCACTCTGTGAAAGACTGTGTGGGCAAATAGTGCATTTTAAGGATAACATTCCTCAATGGGGATCATGACAACTACAGTGCATATCATTAAAAGATTCAGACAATCCAGAGAAATCTTTCTATGCAAGGGACAAGGCCAAAAAACAATAATGGATGCCCATGATCTTCAGGCCCTCAGGTGGCACTGCATTAAAAACGGACATAATTCTGTAGTGGAAATTGCTGCATGGGCTCAGGACCACTTCTGAAAACCATTGTCTGTGAAATACAGTTTGTCACTGCATCCACAAATACAAGTTAAAATTCTACCATGCAAAGAAAAAAACATTGTAAATGCAAGTGCCTTTACCACGAAGCAGACCCAGCGGGTCTGCTTCCAGGTATCATGTTGCATAGTCCACCAGGACTAAAATAAAGCAATGCCCTCATGCAGACTGGTCTAATGGTCTGACAAGATCCATACCAATTCTTTTGCAGGGGGTCTCAATCAGGGGAAGGGGGTGCAATGGCGCCTTGGGCGTGGCCAATGGATTCACCAGCTGGCATTCGCGGAATGCCACACACCACCTGTGGACATCCCCGCGAATCTCTGGCCAATAGAACCGGGCCATTACATGGGCTAGTGTCTTATCCTGTCCAAGGTGTCTGGCCATAGGGTTAAAATGAGCCGCATGGGATACAAGTTCCCTATGGGTCTTTGGAATTAACAACTGGGTTATTTTTTCACAGGTTTGAGTGTCCTGCATCACTCGGTGTAACCTATCTTTAATCACTACGAAGTACAGGCAGGAGAGTCTGGTGTTTGGCTGGAGGGTGTGACCATCGACTACTCTCACTGGGTAAAAGCATGATGCAGAGTCTCGTCTCGTTCTTGCTTTAAAGGGAAATCCTCGAGGGAATTCCCAACAGAGAGGAGGGGTGGGCCACTTCCCCTCTCCATGTCACTACTGGCCCTTTTCCACTACCCTTTTTCAGCTCACTTCAGCTCGCTTCAGCTCACTTCAGCCCGACACGGCTCGCGTTTCGACTACCAAAAACCAGCACGACTCAGCTCGCTTCAGCCCTGCTTAGCCCCTAAAACTCGCACCGTTTTGGAGTGGGGCTGAAGCGAGCCAAGCCGTGCCGAGTGAGGCTGGGGGCGTGAGCAGACACTCCCCTGTGCACTGATTGGTGAGGAGGAGTGTCCTCACATGCCCACACACGCCCCGCGAGCGCGCTGGGATCTGTAAACACCGCAAACCCGGAAGAAGAATAATTACGAATTATGAGAATTTCTGGAGCCTTATGCACCTCGCCTCATCTATACGCTCTTGCCAGTATCTGTCCGCGTTGTCGGTGACAACAAGCCACAGCACCAAGACCAGCAACACTAACGACTCCATGTCCTCCATGTTTATTGTTTACTATCCGGGTCGTGAGACTACCGCTTAAAAGATCACTGAATCAGTGACATACAGAGCATCGTGGACGAGTTCGCGGAGCGCAAGGCTCGTCGTATGCCCTTCAAATAATGCGCGCAGTAGGCTATTGATGTTTTATTATGAGCCATGTACAGTATGTCGCCTAATGTTTTTTTGTTTCTGAGTTACATGTTCGTTTGAAGGACTTAATGTACAAAATAACATAGTTGCACCCTGTAGTGTTGAAATTGGTAAACACAGTGCATTCAGTGAGGTTTGCACCGCCCTCCTTTTATTTCTGACTCTTCCTGTCACCGTTGCAACCTCTGAGCGCTCATTCGTATGCCCTTCAAATAATGTGCGCAGTATAGGCTATTGATGTTTTATTATGAGCCATGTACAGTATCCTAATGTTTTTTGTTTCTGAGTTACATGTTCGTTTGAAGGACTTGATGTACTAAATAATATAGTTGCACCCGGTAGTGTTGAAATTGGTAAACACCGCAGTTGCGGACATTTTGTAGCCTAAAATGATGTTATGATAAGCTTTAATAAAGGGCCCGGTCATTTGCCCCGCCCCCGGCCCGGCTCTGACTTGTTCCGCCACTGTCACTGATGTCACTGTTTGCGCTGCTTAACGACATCACGTGACGTCCACCCACTTTCGCTAACTCCACCCAATGTGTCCACCCACTTCCAGCCAGCACGGTTCAGCGCGGTTGTAGTCGAAATGCAACTCCAACAGCCCCGCTCAGCTCGACTCAGCCCAACTCAGCACGGCACGGCTCAGCCGCGTTTGTAGTGGAAAAGCGGCATATGATGTGGTGCTGACGTGGATGACTCTGAGACGGCTTCCCCAGACAATGCTACACTGGGATCCCGCCTGCTATTACATGCTCCATTAAACACTTAAACTTTGGCCAATCTGTTCCCAGAATCAGTGGGTGGGTGAGGCACAGGCTAACCGCTGCTTCTACGCTATGCTTTGTACCCTGAAATTAGATGAGAATGGACACTAGCAGATACTCAAAACATTCCCTGTACACCCAATACCTTCACCAATCATGCTCTCCACAACGCCTTACCTTGAATCAGGCTTTGGTGGATGGAGGTCTGATTGCAGCCTGAATCCACCAATGTGTGATATGTATCCCCTTGAATACTCACTGGTATGCGACACACTCCAGCTCGATCAAGGGAGGTTTCTGGCATGTCAGGGATCTGGACCACAACCCCTACTTTCATCGCATGGCACTGGTCCTGGAAATACCCAGGCTCCCCACAGTGCCAGCATACTGGCCCAGGCTTCAGCTCTGCACCGGTGGCTTGGGGATCACTTGTCTGAGGGGGAAAAGACACAGACACAAAAGGAGTGAGAGAGGAGCACCAAGGGCTTGACCAGCAGGCTGCGGGGCAGGGGGTTGTCCTTCTCTTCTGTGGTGCAGGGACAGGGCAGGAAGAGGGGGCAGGGGGAGAGAGAGAGAGAAGAGGCAGGATGTCCACCTGCTGCTGAAACCGCCATCAGATGGTCTTCCACTAACGCAAATCACTCGATCTAGCAATGCTGGGCAGTGGCACTAGACCCACTCTACTGTCTCTCCCGGCAACCGAGCAATGAACTGTTCCAGCACTACCGCATTGATGATCCACTTGGTGTTGCAATCTTCTGCCCTCAGCCACCATTGGCAGACATCCCAGAGCTGTTGGCAAAAAGCGAATGGCTGGCTGACCTCCTCCAGAGTCAGTCCTTGGAAGCACTGATGTTATTGTGGAGGTGCGGCCAACGCGTTGCAGGATGGCTCACTTCAGGTTAGCGTAGTCCAACTGCTTGTCGGTGGGGAGTTGTTGGGTGGTGAGCTGGGCCTCTCCGGTCAGAAGTAGCAGTAGGTTAGTTGCTCAACTGCCCCCCCAACGCCTCCGCGGCTTGCTCAAATAGGGCGAAGAAGGTCTCCGGGTTGTCATGATGCCCCAGCTTCACTAGGGTGATGTAGGGGAGGTCCTCAGGCACAGTGGCCAAAGGCCCCGCAGACACGAGTAGGTTCCAGAATGCCTGTCTTTCTTCCTGCTGAGCCTGCAGTAAGACTTTGAAGTACTGTTCCCGTCCCTTGTGCAGGGTGAGCAGAGCTTGGTGCTGGTTTTGTTGGGTGCTGGCGAGGGCATGTAAGAGATCCTTGAAGGCTGAGGACTCCATGCAGGCAGTTCCCTTCAGTGTCCCGGGTTTCAGCAGCAGTGTAAATGTCCCTGAGAGTGAGTGGAACACTGAAGCGCAGACAGGCAGGTAATGGTGGTAACTTTGCTCATTTTATTTCAGTATAGCTTTTCAGCTCTATCTATTGTGTCACTTCAGACACACACACACGAATGCTCTGGTCGGGAGACGAGCGCCACCTCTCCACTCTCTCCCTCCTTATCAGCCCTTAGCCATCACTGCAAAATACACACACACACAGCATCGATTAACCGCAGGTGTGATCAATTTGCCACTCACCTTCCCCGGCCTTGCCCTTCATTCACAAATTGACGCTTGACCATGCCCCCACTGCCACACATATATAAACAATATCCAGAAACACTGCCACCTTCTCTGTGCCCCAGTTCATTTATAATGGACTGAGGCAAAGTGGAAAATTTCAAATTCTTTTTGGAAATCATGGACACTGCATCCTCTGGGATAAAGAAGAGTGGGACCATCCAGCTAGAGCTGTAGCTGTTGATTATTTTAGTAATCAAGTATTCTACTGATTATTCTATTAATTAATCGAGTAATCGGATAAGAAACACTTTTGATTTAAAGAGTAATAGCAAATGTACAGGAGAAAAAAAAATTAACATTTTAATTCCTTATCACACATTACATCACGTTTTAAAGAAAATGTTTTCTGAAATGTAAAAACAAATAAAAATAACTAACTTTCAAGTTCCCCTCCTAGAACTGCCACCTTATTGTGGTGGAGGGGTTTGTGTGCTTGAATGATCCTAGGAGCTATGTTGTCGGGGGCATTATGCCCCTGTTAGGGTTTCCCAAGGCAGACAGGTCCTAGGTGACAGGCCAGACCAAGAGCAGTTCACCAAAAAACCCCTATGGAGAAAAAATCCAGGACCGTGACGTCGCCCGGTAGGACGCAGCCGGGGCCCCACCCTGGAGCCAGGCCCGGGGTTGGGGCTCGTATGCGAGCGCTTGGTGGTCGGGCCTTTGCCCATGGGGCCCGGCCGGGCTCAGCCCGAAGAGGCGACGTGGGCCCGACCTCCTGTGGGTTCACCACCCACAGAGGTAGCAGTAGGGGTTTGGTGCAGTGTGGATTGGGTGGCAGTCGAAGGCAGGGGCCTCGACGACCTGACCCCCGGACACAGCGGCTGGCTGTTGGGACATGGAATGTCACTTCGCTGGGGGGGAAGGAGCCTGAGCTTGTGCGGGAGGTTGAGAGGTACCGGCTAGAGATAGTCGGGCTCACCTCCACGCACAGCTTGGGCTCTGGAACCCAGCTCCTCGAGAGGGGCTGGACTTTCCACTTCTCTGGAGTCGCCCATGGTGAGCGGCGACGGGCTGGTGTGGGCTTCCTTATAGCTCCCCAGCTCAGCCGCCATGTGTTGGAGTTTACCCCAGTGAACGAGAGGGTCGCCTCTCTGCGCCTTCGGATTGGGGAGAGGGCTCTTGCTGTTGTTTGTGCCTACGGGCCAAATAGCAGTATAGAGTATCCGGCCTTCTTGGAGTCCCTGGGAGAGGTACTGAGGGGTGCTCAGACTGGGGACTCCATTGTGCTACTGGGGGACTTCAATGCTCACGTGGGCGATGACAGTGACACCTGGAGGGGCGTGGTTGGGAGGAACGGCCTCCCCGATCTGAACCCGAGTGGTGTTTTGTTATTGGACTTCTGTGCTAGTCACAGTTTGTCCATAACGAACACCATGTTCGAGCATAGGGGTGTCCATAAGTGCACGTGGCACCAGGACACCTTAGGTCGGAGGTCGATGATCGACTTTGTAGTCGTGTCATCTGATCTCCGACCCTATGTCTTGGACACTCGGGTGAAGAGAGGGGCTGAGTTGTCAACTGATCACCACCTGGTGGTGAGTTGGATCCGCTGGCGGAGGAGGAAGCTGGACAGACCTGGCAGGCCCAAACGTATGGTGAGGGTCTGCTGGGAACGTCTGGCCGAGCACTCTGTTGGGGAGGTCTTTAACTCCCACCTCCGGGAGAGCTTTTCCCAGCTTCCGAGGGAGGCGGGGGACATTGAGTCTGAGTGGACCATGTTCTCTACCTCCATTGTGGACGCAGCTGTTCGGAGCTGTGGCCGCAAGGTCTCCGGTGCCTGTCGTGGCGGCAATCCCCGAACCCGGTGGTGGACACCGGAAGTAAGGGATGCCGTCAAGCTGAAGAAGGAGTCCTATCGGGCCATGTTGACCTCCGGGACTCCTGAGGCAGCCGACGGGTATCGGCAGGCCAGGCGTGCTGCAGCTCGGGCAGTTGCGGAGGCAAAAACTCGGAACTGGGAGGAGTTCGGGGAGGCCATGGAGAAGGACTATCGGTCGGCCTCGAAGAAATTCTGGCAAACCGTCCGGCGCCTCAGGAGGGGGAAGCAGTACTCTGCCAACACTGTTTACAGTGCGGGTGGGGAGCTGTTGACCTCGACTGGGGACATTGTCGGGCGGTGGAAGGAATACTTTGAGGATCTCCTCAATCCCACCGTCATGTCTTCCACTGAGGAGACTGAGGCTGATGACTCAGAGGTGGACTCGTCCATTACCCAAGCCGAAGTCACTGAGGTGGTTTGCAAGCTCCTCGGTGGCAAGGCACCGGGGGTGGATGAGATCCGCCCTGAGTATCTCAAGTCTCTGGATGTTGTGGGGCTGTCTTGGTTGACACGCCTCTGCAACATCGCGTGGCGGTCGGGGACAGTGCCTCTGGAGTGGCAGACTGGGGTGGTGGTCCCTCTTTTTAAGAAAGGGGACCGGAGAGTGTGCTCCAATTATAGGGGAATCACACTTCTCAGCCTCCCAGGGAAAGTTTACTCCAGGGTACTGGAGAGGAGAATTCGACCGATAGTCGAACCTCGGATCCAGGAGGAACAATGCGGTTTTCGTCCTGGTCGCGGAACACTGGACCAGCTCTATACCCTTCATAGGGTGCTCGAGGGTTCATGGGAGTTTGCCCAACCAGTCCACATGTGCTTTGTGGATCTGGAGAAGGCATTCGACCGTGTCCCCCGTGGTATTCTGTGGGGGGTGCTTCGGGAGTATGGGGTTCGGGGCTCTTTGCTAAGGGCTGTCCGGTCCCTGTACGAACGGAGCAGGAGTCTGGTTCGCATTGCCGGCAGTAAGTCAGACCTGTTCCCAGTGCATGTTGGACTCCGTCAGGGCTGCCCTTTGTCACCGGTTCTGTTCATAATTTTTATGGACAGAATTTCTAGGCGCAGCCAGGGGCCGGAAGGAATCCTGTTTGGGAACCACAGGATTTCATCTCTGCTTTTTGCGGATGATGTTGTCCTGTTGGCTTCTTCAAACCAGGACCTTCAGCATGCACTGGGGCGGTTTGCAGTCGAGTGTGAAGCGGCTGGGATGAGAATCAGCACCTCCAAGTCCGAGGCCATGGTTCTCGACCGGAAAAGGGTGGCTTGCCCTCTCCAGGTTGGTGGAGAAGTCCTGCCTCAAGTGGAGGAGTTTAAGTATCTCGGGATCTTGTTCACGAGTGAGGGAAGGATGGAGCGTGAGATCGACAGGCGGATCGGTGCAGCCTCCGCAGTGATGCGGTCGCTTTACCGGTCCGTCGTGGTGAAGAAGGAGCTGAGCCAAAAGGCGAAGCTCTCAATTTACCGGTCGATCTACGTTCCGACTCTCACCTATGGTCATGAGCTTTGGGTAATGACAGAAAGAACAAGATCGCGGATACAAGCGGCTGAAATGAGTTTCCTTCGCAGGGTGGCTGGGCGCTCCCTTAGAGATAGGGTGAGAAGCACAGTCACTCGGGAGGAGCTCGGAGTAGAGCCGCTGCTCCTCCACATCGAGAGGAACCAGCTGAGGTGGCTCGGGCATCTTTTTCGGATGCCTCCTGGACGCCTCCCTGGGGAGGTGTTCCAGGCATGTCCCCCCGGGAGGAGGCCCCGGGGAAGACCCAGGACACGCTGGAGGGACTATGTCTCTCGGCTGGCCTGGGAACGCCTCGGTGTTCTTCCCGAGGAGCTGGCCGAGGTGTCTGGGGAAAGGGAAGTTTGGGCTTCCATGCTTAGACTGCTGCCTCCGCGACCCGGTCCTGGATAAGCGGAAGAAGACGAGACGAGACGAGAGACGAACTTTCAAGTTACCTTAAACCAGGGGTTCTCAAACATTTGCGATCTGGGGCCCCCTGACTGTAGCAAGTGTACTTTGAGGCCCCCCCCCCCCGAAAAAAGATAGATAAGCTATTATTATTATTATTACTGTTATTATTATCGTTAGGATTTTTTTATTGTTGTGTATTATTCTATTATTACAATATTAGACAACACAGTTCGAGACTTAAAATGTTCAATTTTGCCCTATATCCTTTTAAAAATTTCTGGATCCAGACGTGGTTCCGGATTACCTCCAAAATTTAAGTTCTTCATTGGCCCAAGACAAGTATCTAGTAAAATTTTCATGAAAATCTGTCTGTACATTTTTTTTTCTACAAAGTTGCTAACAAACATGAACAAACAAACAAACCCTACTGGAGTACCGGAGGTAGTGTTAACGAATGTCTCAGTGTGACACATGAGCCTGCTTTGTTTAGCAGAGTTCTCGAATTCTCAGCTTAATTTTAGTTAAACACAGCCTCAGGTCATCCTCAATCAGTGTGCGATTGCAGTACTTAGTTTTGAGCACGGTCAGTTTTGAAAAGCCTGCCTCACACAAGTATGTTGACGTGAAAGGTAGGAGAATTTTTAAGGCAACGTCAAAGAGCTGGGGGTACTCCTGCATCAGTGTTACCCAGAAGGATGTAAGAGAACAGGTGCTAAAAAGGTGCTTCAGCCTGCTGTCATTCTTCAGCTCAATAAGCTGCTCTTGCATTTGCAGTGACAAATTGTTTGCGATGCAAACAAATGGGTCCCGAACCCATGAAAATGACTTGAAATAAGAAACTAACTGTTGCTTAAGCCCAGACAGGTGATCTGCAGCTGATTGAAAAATAGAGGAGAAATCACTGCCGTGTACCTCAGTGATGAAGTCTGCAAGGCTGGGGAACGTCACAGTTTCTGACAATTATGCAGTCATGCCAGAGGACAAGTTTTTGGATGAAAGCATCCACTCTGTCAGCAAGGACCAACACATTGGAATCTCGGCCTTGCAAAGACAGATTCAAATGATTCAATCTGTCAAATATGTTGACCAAATACGACAAGGAAGCTAGCCACAGGGAATCATGGAGGTGCTTGGCCAGTTCCAAATTGCTTTCCAAACAACTTCACCTCTTCTCGCAGCTCATACAAGTGCTATAACACTCTCCCTCTGGAAAGCCAGCGGACCTCTGTGTGCAAGAGCAGCTGTTCATGCCCAGAACCCATTTCCTGACAGAGGACCCCCGAATAACCATGAGTTCAATGGACCCGACTTAATGTAATTTATCATCTGAACTGCCTTTTGAAGCACAGACTGGAACAGTGTCTGCTTTTTTTTTAGCTGCAAGTGCCAACAAGTCCATCTTGCTAACGGAGTTACCTGTTGAAGGCGTGTCGCTAGGCCACTCTCACGTCCTGTCATTGATCGCACCCCTTCGGTACAAATACCAACATACTTTTCCCAGACCAAGTCTGCATTTTTGACAGACAAGTCAATAAGATGAAAGATTGCTTCCCCAGTTGTACAGGATTGAAGAGGAAGACAAAACAGAACATCCTCTTCAATCCCCTGGTCTTTCACAAACCTTACATACAGTGGTGCTTGAAAGTTTGTGAACCCTTTAGAATTTTCTATATTTCTACATAAATATGACCTAAAACATCATCAGATTTTCACACAAGTCCTAAAAGTAGATAAAGAGAACCCAGTTAAACAAATGAGACAAAAATATTATACTTGATCATTTATTTATTGAGGAAAATGATCCAATATTACATATCTGTGAGTGGCAAAAGTATGTGAACCTTTGCTTTCAGTATCTGGTGTGACCCCCTTGTGCAGCAATAACTGCAACTAAACGTTTCCGGTAACTGTTGATCAGTCCTGCACACTGGCTTGGAGGAATTTTAGCCCGTTCCTCCATACAGAACAGCTTCAACTCTGGGATGTTGGTGGGTTTCCTCACATGAACTGCTCGCTTCAGGTACTTCCACAACATTTCAATTGGATTAAGGTCAGGACTTTGACTTGGCCATTCCAAAACTAACTTTATTCTTCTTTAACCACTCTTTGGTAGAGCGGCTTGTGTGCTTAGGGTCGTTGTCTTGCTGCATGACCCACCTTCTCTTGAGGTTCAGTTCATGGACATTTTTCCTTTAGAATTTGCTGGTATAATTCAGAATTCATTATCCCATCAATGATAGCAAGCCGTCCTGGCCCAGATGCAGCAAAACAGGCCCAAACCATGATAATACCACCACCATGTTTCGCAGATGGGATAAGGTTCTTATGCTGGAATGCAGTGTTTTCCTTTCTCCAAACATAACGCTGCTCATTTAAGCCAAAAAGTTCTATTTTGGTCTTATCCGTCCACAAAACATTTTTCCAGTAGCCTTCTGGCTTGCCCACGTGATCTTTAGCAAACTGCAGACAGTAGCAGCAGTGTTCTTTTTGGAAAGCAGTGTTCTTTTTGGAAAGCAGTGGCTTTCTCCTTGCAACCCTGCCATGCACACCATTGTTGTTCAGTGTTCTCCTGATGGTGGACTCATGAACATTAACATTAGCCAATGTGAGAGAGGCCTTCAGTTGCTTAGACGTTACCCTGGGGTCCTTTGGGACCTCGCCGACTATTACACGCCTTGCTCTTGGAGTGATGTTTGTTGGTCGACCACTCCGGGGGAGGGTAACAATGGTCTTGAATTTCCTCTATTTTTACACAATCTGTCTGACTGTGCATTGGTGGAGTCCAAACTCTTTAGAGATGGTTTTGTAACCTTTTCCAGCCTGATGAGCATCAACAACACTTTTTCTGAGGTCCTCAGAAACCTCCTTTGTTCATGCCATGATACACTTCCACAAACCTGTTGTGAAGATCAGACTTTGATTGATAGATCCCTGTTCTTTAAATAAAACAGGGTGTCCACCTCACACCTGATTGTCATCCCATTGATTGAAAACACCTGACTCTAATTTCACCTTCAAATTAACTGCTAATCCTAGAGGTTCACATACTTTTGCCACTCACAGACATGTAATATTGGATCATTTTCCTCAATAAATAAATGACCAAGTATAATATTTTCTCTCATTTGTTTAACTGGGTTCTCTTTATCTACTTTTAGGACTTGTGTGAAAATCTGATGATGTTTTGGATCATATTTATGCAGAAATATAGAAAATTTTAAGGGTTCACAAACTTTCAAGCACCACTGTAGGTAAGCACCTGAGCCTGCCCAGCAATATCAGTCGACTCATCTAACTGCAATGCATAGTAAGGACTCTAACTAGTTGTAGCAATTGCCCTTTAACATCACTGGCCAAATCAGAAATCCTGCGAGCTACAGTGTCATTGGATAGTGAAATGTCACTAAGTTTAGTGGCAGCGCTTTCCCCCAGCATTATTCTGCAAATACAGTGCCTTGAAAAAGTATTCATACCCCTTGAACTTTTTCACATTTTTCCACCTTACAACCATGAACTTAAAAGTTTTTTATTGAGATTTTATGTGATAAACCAACACAGAGTAGCACATAATTGTGAAGTGAAATGAAAATGATAAAAATCTCATCTCATCTCATTATCTCTAGCCGCTTTATCCTTCTACAGGGTCGCAGGCAAGCTGGAGCCTATCCCAGCTGACTACGGGTGAAAGGCGGGGTACACCCTGGACAAGTCGCCAGGTCATCACAGGGCTGACACATAGACACAGACAACCATTCACACTCACATTCACACCTACGGTCAATTTAGAGTCACCAGTTAACCTAACCTGCATGTCTTTGGACTGTGGGGGAAACCGGAGCACCCGGAGGAAACCCACGCGGACACGGGGAGAACATGCAAACTCCACACAGAAAGGCCCTCGCCGGCCCCGGGGCTCGAACCCAGGACCTTCTTGCTGTGAGGCGACAGCGCTAACCACTACACCACCGTGCCAAAATGATAAAAATGGTCTTCAAAATTTTAAACAAATAAAAATCTGAAAAATGTGGTGTGCATTAGTATTCAGCCCCCTGTCCTCTGATGCCTCTAAATACAATCCAGTGCAATCAATTGCCTTCAGAAGTCATCTAATTAGTTAGAGTCCGACTGTGTGTAATTTACTCTCAGCATAAATACACTTGTTCTGTGAAGGCCTCAGTGGCTTGTTAGAGAACACTGAAGAACAAACAGCATCATGAAGACCAAAGAACTCACCAGACAGGTCAGGGATAAAGTTCTGGAGAAGTTTAAAGCAGGGTTAGGTTATAAAAAAAATATCCCAAGCTCTGAACATCTCAAGAAGCACTGTTCAATCCATCATTCAAAAATGGAAAAAGTATGGCACAACTGCAAACCTACCAAGACATGGCCGTCCACCTAAACTGACAGAGTGAGCAAGGAGAGCACTGGTCAGAGAAGCAGCCAAGAGGCCCATGATCACTCTGGAGGAGCTACAGAAATCCACAGCTCAGGTGGGAGAACCTGTGCACAGGACAACTATAAGTCGTACACTCCACAAATCTGGCCTTTTTGGAAGAGTGGCAAGAAGAAAGCCATTGTTGAAAGACAGGCATAAGAAGTCCCGTTTGCAGTTTGCCAGAAGCCAGGTAGGGGACACAGCAAACATGTGGAAGAAGGTGCTTTGGTCAGATGAGACCTGTGGCAGCGGGGGTGTGGCCAAGCATCAGTCTGTGACAGGAGGGCAGAGTCAGGGAAGGTAAGTGGCAAAGTCACTACACCTGATGTCAATTAACCTGTGTTTGTGTGTCTTCCCAGTGACCACACCCTATATAAAGAGAGAGAGAGCAGAGGAAGGCAGCTCTCTCTGGAACCAGTCAACTGGTGTGTGTTGTGTGACTGGAGAGATTTGTCTCTGAAAAGAACAAATAAAAGAGCATTATGGAACTTTATTCTGGCCTGCTGTCTTTCTGTGCTCCTCCCCCTCCTACGAACTGCCACAGTGCTGCCGAAACCCGGGACGGAGCACAGGAAAAGAACAGCCCCTTGGAGCCCTCCACCTTCGCGGACCTGGTCCACGCCCTCGCCACGGCCCAGCAGAGCCAGCACCAGGCGCTAATCACCCTCCGGAAGGAGCAAGAGCGCCGGTTCGAGGCCCTGGTGCTGGCGCAGCAGGAAGATCGTCAGGTGTTCCGGCACCTCCTCGCGTCGGCGGGGTCCACCAGCGCTCCCACCGCGGGCCCGTCCCCCCTCATCCTAACCAAGATGGGCCCGCAGGACGACCCCGAGGCATTCATCACGCTCTTCGAGCAAGTTGCGGAGACCTCGGAGTGGCCGATGGAGCAGCGCGCGGCGTGCCTTCTCCCCCTGCTAACAGGAGAGGCGCAGCTGGCCGCGCTACAGCTCCCCGCTGACCGCCGGCTGGCCTACGCGGACCTTCGCCGGGCCGTCCTCCAGCAGGTGGGGCGCACCCCCGAACAACAACGACAGCGCTTCCGCGCTCTGCGGCTGGAGGAAGTCGGCCGGCCGGCCGTTCGCGTTTGGCCAGCAGCTCCGGGACGCCTGCTGGCGGTGGTTGAGGGCCAACAACTGTGACGCCGAGGGAATCCTCGATCAGGTGGTGCTGGAGCAGTTCATCAGCCGCCTGCCAGAGGGAACCGCGGAGTGGGTCCAGTGCCACTGCCCGGCGTCGCTGGATCAGGCCATCGAGTTGGCGGAGGACCATTTGGCAGCTGTTCTGACGGCAGGACAGCGAACATCCTCTTCTCTCCTCTCCTCTCTCTCTCCCCCTCTCTCCTCCTGTGTCTCGTCCTCACCCCGTTCCCCCACCGCGGAGGCGGGGGATGGCCCCACCCCAGCCGGCCTGTCGCACCCGCAGTGTCCTGCCGTTTTTCCCTTCTGTGTCTGTCTCTTCCCCCCCTCAGGTGAGTGAGCCCCGGGGCGCCGGTGCAGAGAGGAAGCCCGGGCCGGTTTTCTGGCGCTGCGGGGAGCCGGGCCACCTCCAACAGCAGTGTTCGGCAATGGAA
This sequence comes from Neoarius graeffei, assembly GCF_027579695.1. NCBI lineage: Eukaryota > Metazoa > Chordata > Actinopteri > Siluriformes > Ariidae > Neoarius > Neoarius graeffei. Next base: position 47,984,781 of record NC_083576.1, read on the forward strand.
GTGGGCGTGGTGGTTCGGATCCCCGACGCGCCAGGAGCTGCCCTCGATCGGGCCAGAGCGTATCGCATACCGGTGAGTATCCAAGGGGATACATATCGGGCATTGGTGGATTCCGGTTGTTATCAGACCTCAATCCACCAAAGCCTGGTGCAAGACGAGGCATTGGGGGGAGCACAGGGGGTGAAGGTGTTGTGTGTGCACAGGGATGTTCACAGCTACCCGTTGGTGTCGGTCCACATTTTGTTCCGAGGGGAAAAATTTATAGTAAAGGCGGCGGTTAATCCTCGCCTCACTCACTCGATAATTTTGGGGACTGATTGGCCGGGATTCGGGGAGTTGATGAGTCATCTAGTGAAGAGTGGGTCCTGCCATAGGTCAGCAGGGGGAGGTCCCGGTGTCGCTTTGGCGGGGGCAGCTGTCGCAGAGCCGTCCACGTCATCTTCGCGTCAGAGTGAGGAGCCACAGGCTCCTCCTCCCTCTCTCGGGGAATCCCTTGCGGATTTCCCGTTAGAGCAGTCACGAGACAAGACTCTGCGGCATGCGTTTGACCAAGTGAGAGTAATCGATGGTCAAACGCTCCTGCCGAACGCCACCCCGTCCTTCCCCTATTTTTCTATTATGAAAGATAGATTATACCGAGTGACGCAGGACACTCAGACGAAAGAGCAAATCACCCAGCTTTTGATTCCAAAAAGCCGCCGGGAATTGGTATTCCAGGCGGCTCACTTTAATCCCATGGCTGGACACTTAGGGCAGGATAAAACACTAGCCCGAATAATGGCCCGATTCTATTGGCCGGGGATTCGCGGCGATGTCCGTAGGTGGTGTACGGCGTGCCGCGAATGCCAGTTAGTAAATCCAGCGGCCATTCCAAAAGCGCCTTTGCGCCCCCTACCATTAATCGAGACCCCGTTCAAAAGGATTGGGATGGATCTCGTCGGGCCATTAGATCTGTCAACACGAGGGTACCGCTTTATATTAGTTCTGGTGGACTATGCAACGCGATACCCGGAAGCGGTGCCTCTTCGCAATATCTCCGCACGCAGTATTGCGGAGGCACTCTTCCGCATCATCTCCCGAGTTGGAATCCCGAAAGAGATTCTGACTGACCAAGGCACCTCGTTTATGTCACGAACACTGAGCGAACTGTATAGGCTATTAGGTATTAAGCCGATCCGCACCAGCGTTTATCACCCACAAACGGACGGTTTAGTTGAACGGTTCAATCGCACCCTCAAGAATATAATTTAAAAATTCGTAAGTGAGGACGCACGTAACTGGGATAAATGGCTCGAACCCTTGTTATTTGCAGTGCGAGAGGTCCCCCAAGCCTCCACGGGGTTCTCCCTGTTTGAATTGTTATACGGGCGTAAGCCGCGCGGCATTTTAGATGTGCTGCGAGAAAACTGGGAGGAGGGACCTTCACCCAGTAAAAATGAAATTCAATACGTTATTGACCTGCGCGCAAAACTCCACACGCTCACACACCTAACCCAGGAGAATTTGCGGCAGGCCCAAGAACGGCAAACCCGCCTGTATGACAGGGGTACGCGCCTTAGGGAGTTCGCACCGGGAGATAAAGTACTCGTACTGTTGCCCACATCGAGCTCCAAATTGATCGCCAGGTGGCAAGGACCCTTTGAGGTCACACGGCGAGTCGGGGACGTTGACTATGAGGTGAGGCGAACGGACAGGGGTGGGGCACTACAGATTTACCACCTCAATCTACTCAAACTCTGGAACGAGGAGGTCCCCGTAGCGTTGGTGTCGGTGGTTCCGGAGAAGGCGGAGCTGGGGCCAGAGGTTCAAAAGGGCACATTGGCATCGCATACCTCTCCGGTCCCCTGTGAAGACCACCTCTCCCCGACCCAACTCGCGGAGGTCGCCCAGTTGCAGACCGAGTTTTCGGACGTGTTCTCGCCCCTGCCCAGCCGCACCGACCTCATAGAGCACCACATTGAGACGCCCCCGGGGGTGGTAGTGCGTAGCCGCCCTTACAGGCTGCCCGAACACAAGAAAAAAGTGGTTCGGGAAGAACTCGAGGCCATGCTCGAGATGGGCATCGTCGAGGAGTCCCACAGTGACTGGAGCAGCCCAGTGGTCTTGGTTCCCAAGGCCGACGGGTCGGTCCGGTTCTGTGTGGACTACCAAAAAGTCAACGCGGTGTCTAAATTCGACGCGTACCCAATGCCTCGTATTGATGAGTTGCTCGATTGGCTAGGCACGGCTCGCTTTTACTCGACACTGGATTTGACAAAGGGTTATTGGCAGATCCCCTTGACTCCATTATCTCGAGAAAAAACGGCCTTTTCCACACTGTTCGGCTTACACCAGTTTGTCACACTTCCTTTTGGGCTGTTTGGGGCGCCCGCTACGTTTCAGCGGCTGATGGACAGGGTCCTCCGCCCCCACGCCACCTATGCGGCCGCATACCACGACAATATCATTATTTATAGTAATGACTGGCAGCGGCACTTACAACACCTGAGGGCCGTCCTTAAGTCGCTGAGGCGAGCGGGTCTCACAGCCAACCCAAAGAAGTGTGCGATTGGGCGGGTGGAAGTACGGTATCTGGGCTTCCACTTGGGCAACAGGCAGGTGCGTCCCCAAATTAACAAGACAGCAGCAATTGCGGCCTGCCCGAGGCCCAAGACCAAAAAGGGGGTGAGACAGTTCCTGGGGCTGGCTGGCTACTATCGTAGGTTTATACCTAACTATTCGGACGTCACCAGCCCGCTGACTGATCTCACTAAAAAGGGGGCACCAGATCTGGTCCAGTGGACGGAGCAATGCCAGCGGGCTTTCTCTGAGGTAAAGGCTGCACTGTGCGGGGGGCCACTATTACACTCCCCTGACTTTTCTCTCCCTTTTATGTTACAGACGGATGCGTCGGACGGAGGGCTGGGGGCCGTGTTGTCCCAGGAGGTGGAGGGGGAGGATCGTCCCGTGCTGTACATCAGCAGAAAGCTGTCGGTACGCGAGGGGCGCTACAGCACGATAGAGAAGGAGTGCCTCGCGATCAAGTGGGCGGTCCTCGCCCTCCGCTACTACCTGCTGGGACGCCCTTTCACCCTCTGTTCGGACCACGCGCCCCTCCAGTGGCTCCACTGCATGAAGGATGCCAACGCGCGGATCACCCGTTGGTATCTGGCACTCCAACCCTTTAATTTCAAGGTGATCCACAGGCCGGGGGAGCAGATGGTTGTGGCGGACTTTCTCTCCCGTCAAGGGGGGGGGAGTCGGCTGCAGGCCGGACAGCCGCCCGGCCTGAGTCGGGCGGTGGGGGTATGTGGCAGCGGGGGCGTGGCCAAGCATCAGTCTGTGACAGGAGGGCAGAGTCAGGGAAGGTAAGTGGCAAAGTCACTACACCTGATGTCAATTAACCTGTGTTTGTGTGTCTTCCCAGTGACCGCGCCCTATATAAAGAGAGAGAGAGCAGAGGAAGGCAGCTCTCTCTGGAACCAGTCAACTGGTGTGTGTTGTGTGACTGGAGAGATTTGTCTCTGAAAAGAACAAATAAAAGAGCATTATGGAACTTTATTCTGGCCTGCCGTCTTTCTGTGCTCCTCCCCCTCCTACGAACTGCCACAAGACCAAAGTTGAACTTTTTGGCCTAAATGCAAAGCGCTATGTGTGGTGGAAAACTAACACTGCTCATCACCCTGCACACACCATCCCCACTGTGAAACATGGTGGTGGCAGCATCATGCTATGGGGATCCTTTTCTTCAGCAGGGACAGGGAAGCTGGTCAGAGTTGATGGGAAGATGGATGGAGCTAAATACATGGCAATCCTGGAAGAAAACCTGTTGGAGGCTGCAAAAGACTTGAGACTGGAAAGGAGATTCACCTTCCAGCAAGACAATGACCCTAAACATACAGCCAGAGCTAACAGCATCATCTGTTGCAATTTCAGCTTTCTATCTTCTTCCTGATCGAACTTCTGGTGGGTTATCACGCATCTCTTGATCTTTTGAATAGTGCGGCATCATCACAGTCCAAGCTTTCCCAGCTTTATACTCTTCTACGATGGATGCCAAAGGTAGCTTCAGAGGACCGTCTTTTCCATAGAGTCCAGCAGTTGTTAATGATTTCGAAAGTCCTAGCCATTTCCAGATGTACACAACACCGTTGTTCGATTCTTTCAACTTTTGATACAGCTACCTCGTACATCGTTAATGGTCACAACAGATGTGGATAGAGGGCAAACTGTAAGCACCAGCATTTAAATTTCCCAGGCAAGGATGTCTTATCAGTCACCTTTAGCCCATCCTCAGCGGTTTGTTGGCTCTCTACACCTTGGCTTCTATTGCTCAGTGTCCCTTTGTACCATCGTCCAAACTTTTCACAGGTTTCTCCCTTACCGTAGGGATTTTCTCTCCTCCGATACTATATTTCACTTCATTTTGCACACCTTTCACATAAGTTACACTTTTGGATTTTCACACTTTAAATTTCAATCTGGACCACACAATCACCTCATCCAACTGACTAAGAATGCTTCTTATTGTCTTTTCTTTTTTTTAAAAGAAGGGTAACATCATCCATGAATGCTCTTAGTGGCGTTGTAACAGAGGTGTCCTTACAGTTACAGGATCGCAGCAGCATCTCCATTACCAGCACAAATAATATAATGGAGATTATACACCCAGCCGCTATCCTCACTTCAAGCCTTTGCCAACCGGTAGTGAATGATATTGTTGTAAATCTCATTTTGAACATGTCATAGTACTGTATCAGCATCTTCCTTACAGATGTTGGTATCCAGAAGAACTCCATTGCCTGATCAATCACCCTATGCAAATCTGAGCCATAGGCATTAGCGAGGTCCAGTCATACCACTGATGGGTCTCCTTTCCCACTCTTGGCATCCTGAATTGCCTCCAAAATTGCGAATGCGTGCTCCACACACCCAGGAACCCCAGCCTTCTGAGTTGATTGATCAATGAACCTGTTGTCTGTCACAAATTTGATGATTCTTTTTTCCACTATTCCAAACAAAATCTTTCCATCGATATTCGGCAAAGATCTGAACTGTCCCAGGACTCGAGAGTCTTCTTCTTTCAGGAACAACTTTTTCTTTACTTAGTCTTGTTTGAGTGAGACTATTGTAAATAATACTTCATCAGTTTTATTGTCCGCTCCAGGGTAGAGGTCTGCGCGGGACAGAATTTTCAGTCCCGCTCCCACCCGCTCCTGCATTGTGCAGTCCCGCTCCCGCCCGCTTCCGCAAAGAATTATGATTTTCAGTCCCTCTCCCGCCCGCGCCTGCCATATTTTGTCCTGCTCCCGCCCGCAAATCCCGTATGCTGCAGACGTTTGCGTTATTTCTCACGAAAGTTCTTGTCATTGGCTTGGGGAATTAAACATGCTGAGCTTAGCTGAGCTCTCCACTGACCGATCCTTCACCTAGCGCATGTAGCGAGGGTGCGCGTTGCCAGGCGGCATGTGCAGCTGAGGCTTTACAGAGATACCCAACACGCCTACCAAAATCTACAGTGGATATTAAGAATATTGTACATTGCACATAGCTTATATGTCACTCCTCACATGTACATTCTAGGAAATACAAGTAGGCCTATAAGAAATTAATATAATTTAAAGACACAGCGTGATGGTGCACCGCCCCCTACTTTGAGTGGATTTGAGTATAAATATCTACAGTTCACGTTCAGGGGTACGTTTCCCAAACAACCAACCAAGTTAGCATTAAACCAATATGGTACGATGCAAGTTTGAACTAACTAACATCCAAAAAATTACTGTTTCCCAAAGCTGTAGTGCCAACTTGGTCTGAACCAAGTTGATTTGAACCAACACAGTTCAAACCACGATGTTTTCAGATGTGTTCGGATGGTCTCGTTTATTGTCAGAATTCAGAGAAACAACCCGAAGTTGGCTGACAGTGCGAACGGCATTTCACCATTAAATGACCGTTAAGCCAAATTTGGTGCGTCCATAATCTTCCCCTGATGCTTGCAACTTGGTGTAGATGTTCATTTAGACTAATATAAAATTGCAATACCCCTCATTTGGAAATCACGTGTAAACAAAAGGCATCTCCATAAATTAAAGCATCATATACTAGTTTTGGCTATAAGGCTATTTGCCCTGATTAAAAATAGCTAAGCAAACTGCTGTGAGATGGCACAGATAACGTTATGTAGATCTACATGTTGTGTATTTATAGGTGGCATTGTTAGGTTTATTGTAAGTTTATTGTTTAGACTCTGACATTCTGCTGACACATTCCAAGTTGAGTGCTGCATGCGCTCATGATTGACAGCTCTCGCTTTGCGCACTCGCACTCCCACTTCTGAGTCTGTGGCATTATGATTCCAACCGCGATTTCATTCTCCTCTCATATGAAGTGTTGCGCAACCACAACCAGCTCCTCAGATTATACACTATTTCTCGCTTTAAATTGAACAATCTGTGTGATACACCGTCAAACAACTGAGATATTTAAACATCGAGACATTCCGTCCGCCATGTTGAATGCAGTTGACACCTTCAGACAAAGTTGGTTAGGTTGGTTAGGTGAAACTAAGCACTGAGAGCGGAAAGGAATCGGAAACGTACGCGAGATTAGACCACATCCACAAATTTAGGCATCTTAAAATGTTTTTATTAATGCCAAATAAAATATCCAGCACAAATTATACATGATAGACATAAATTAATAATTTATAAATTTTATTTTAAAAACACGTTTTTAGTTAGCGGGACTGCAGCTTATCACCTCTCCCGCCCGCTCCCGCATTGTGCACTCCCGCCCGCGCCCGCAATGAGCTTTCAAAATGTGTCCTGCGCCGCACTGCTTTGCGTCAGGTCCCGCGGGACTCCCGCGGGAGTGCAGGGCTCTACTCCAGGGTTCCCACTCTTTTTCACTGACAAAATTTCAAAACTTTTCCATGACTTTTTCATGACCTGAAGTGAATTTTCCAGGACTTAACAGCACCCTCTATGTTTAGAATTTAGCATGTACTTTTAGGCCTAAATAGGAAATGTTAACCCTTTCAACTCACCTTATGGTATGGTTTTATATTTTTTAAACATTCAAAATACTGTCAATGCATTTACTGTAGTGGTTATTAAACAAAAGACCTCACTGTGCATGTGAATAACTGTATTTAAATCCATTTATGGCAAACAGATTAACAGACACATGCAACTGATGTACGCACATAAGCACTTTATTAACTTAAGTCCCAGTCGCTACCACCAGTGTTCATACTGTATATAACAACAATTCCCAGAGCAAACACCTAGACTGTAGCCCAAAGCTAAGGGTTGTACTCACGATACCTATGCATGTAACACATTACATTAAAACATAATGCAAAAAACACTGCAGTGAAACAGCCCTCCGTTCCGTTCGTACTCTGTGAAGGTGAGAAATAATATGAAACGTTAACCTACGTTGAGTACTTGTCCATTTGTTCACAACATATCCCCTCAGCAATCAAATAAATTCCGCAACAATTGTAACAATCAAAATAATCATCAGGACTACTCTTCCATTTTTTTCTTTTTGCACTCAATGTCCTTGTCCAAAGCTAATAAGCTTGCTCTCTTTTCTTTGGCAGAGTGCCGCAGGCTGTTTGACTGAACAACAAATCCTATACTGTGTGTTGCTTCAGCCTTCATAGCCAATTCATCAGCTGACTTCTCAAGCTGTTGAATGTCAGACTCAAGACGCATTTTTTTTTGCCTCAGTTCTTTGAGTTCATCTGCTAGGCTCCTCTTCTTGGAGGCTTTTGTTTTGCTTTCGTTTTCCTTCCTCTGGTCATCAAGGTATGCGAGATACCTTTGTCTGGCACTTGAAGCAGACATTTGAAGCTCTTTGGTGATGATAATTTTCTCAAGGCCACCTGCTGCCCTAATGCTATCGGCAATCACACGCTGTGCAATGACTGATTCTGCCTTCATATTCTCCACCATGACTTGCTTATTCACAGAAAACCCTCGCTCTACACTGGCTTGTCCGTGGGACATGACCAAGAGAATTTGGATCACATGCCAAAGACTTTTCCATGCAGACTTGGAAGCAATGTTCTCATAGAGTAGAGTGCCAACACGGTCAGACATAGGGTCAAAATCAGCAAAAGCTGATGATGCTGCAGCAACATCAAGGAACTCTCTAAAATCCTGCAGCACTTTGTCACAAATTGAAACATCCACTTGGTTAGCGGCAGCCAAAGTATGCAGGATGCTTTTCATCTTCTCAACACACTGGTTCTTCTTAGAAACCATCATCCTGGGATCTAGACACTGCATATTTCTCACCAGCAGGTGATTTACTGGTGCCTTATGCAGGAGTTTAGTCAGAAGTTCGATAAGAAAAGTCTTGGTCTCCATTCTAACGTCTAGAACCTGCCTCTCTGTGATCTTGTCAGAGCCTCCGAGTTGTCTGATTAATGTTTCTGCCTGGAATCCGATGTCAATTTTGGAAGCGTCCTTGTGGAGGGAAGGATTGTTGATGCTGATCTGGAGAATTTTCTGCATGGTAGTAGCCTCTTTCAGCGCTGTGTCCTTCATGAACCTCTCCATTAGCCCTTATGAAAGAGAGAACAAATACCAATTTAATATAGACAGGTTCTTTACATTGACACTCCAACATGACAAATTATCATACAGTCCATTGCAACTGCTAGGTTAAGTAAATATATACATTAATTTAGACATTAAAACATAAATGTGAACCAATGGCAGAATGGTGAGCTTTTGTGCGTGCGTGCATGCGTGTGTGTGTGAAGCATCACATCCTGGCATTGGATATTATATTATTCTAAAAAAATTAGTAATAGTTGTGATTTCACCCATTAAGTAGCCTACAGTAGTATTTTCTAAATTGTAACCTACCTACAAGGCAAAAATTAACGCATAGTGAAATGCTTACCGGTATGCTATTATCAGAATAACCTTAAGACATGACATTTTTTAATCAAAGGAAATTAATTTCAATGTGGTGTTAATGTTAAAACGTACCTTTGATTAGTTTGTACATGTCTCCAGTCATGAAGGGGAGCATGGGTGCATCTGTCTGATAGGCTGTCATAAATGGAGTGACCTGTTTGGCAATGCTGGAAAATATTGCCACATGCACGGGGAAGATGTTGTTTGAAGCCTGCTTTTTGACTTCTTCGTAGGACTTGCACTTTGGTTCAGTGATGACCCGTCCCTTAGCCGCCTCCACGTAGTGCAGCACATCCGGCAAAATGGACAGAGCCCTGTCGCATACATCCACATTTTCTATCCAGCGGTGCTGGCAGAATTTCAAGGCGAATGTGTTGCTGCCGGTTACTTTTGTAAAATCCTCTCGATGGGAGGGGCTGTCCTTGAAGAGCCAGTACATGCTGTTTAGAGTATGGTCTACTTCCCATCCTGTGGCCTTAGCACTGCCACAAAATGCATTGTGCATTATGTGTAGTCCGCATGAACCGATGTTCAGGAGAGATCGGTTGATGTCAGCAAGCGGCTCGTTTTGTAGCAAGTCAAAGATCTTCCAGTTAACGTTAGGACCATCCATAGATACCTGTACAAGGTTTTTCAGTCCAATGTCACCTAGCACTTCGCTCATTTTATCCACCACATCTCTAGCGGTAGCTTGCCCAAAGAATTCAGAGCTGAGGTATCTGGTCTGGACAGTTCCACAGTCCCATATTCTAACGTGTAAATCCAACTGTTTCCTTTGGAGCTCGCGGTTAAGTGATTCATCAAACAGCACACAGTACCCAGACTGTCTAGATATCTCTCTGACTAAGTGAGATTTGAAGTAAGGTGCAATGCCAAATGTGCTGAGGTAGGCTACCTTTGTGCTGCCACATGTAAACCTCCTCGCAATTTCACTGTCCGGAAACATTTTCGAGAAGAGTGGTCCAATGTCACTGCAGGAATTGTACGAGTAATGCGATGTCGCCACCTTCAGAGCCCACAGGATTTCGGCATTAGATGCTGCCAAAGCGATCGGAGCTGGTGTCAAGTTTAACGTCGATTGGTGACACTGCGACTGAGGTGTTGGTGGCCTCACTCCTTGTGCTCCGCGGGTTCCGAAGAAACTATTGAGCGAGCCTTCTCTCGCCATACTCTCACACTTAACGTGCTTCAAGCCTTTTGCATGACTAGCGAGAGCAGCCTCTCCCATGTTGCTGACATCAAAACTTCTTTTACATAGCTTACATCTTGCTCGTGAGGCGTCACTATCCGCTGCTAACCAATTTTTATACTTCTCACTACTTAACCACGTAACATTAAACGAACATTTACCCGGCATTTTCTAGCCACTTCTTGCAACTCTCGAACTCATCGAAAGGAAACCGCCAAATGCAGACAAATAGCCTACGTCACATGACGCGTTTTCGTTTATGTTCAAATAAACAATTTTTTAAATGATATTATTGATATAATGATAATATTTCATCGTATGTCTAATTGTTAAATTGTGTTTTTAAGACAAATTATTATTACTACATAAACCAAAAGAGATATATTTGTTCAGTATTAGTTTTGTTGCTAGGCAACCCATCCCCTCCCCCTCCCTCACAGCCAGAGGCAGGGCCGTAGAGTCAACGTTCCCGTCGTGAGTCAAATTTCATGCTGGAGCGGCTGGCGCATACTTTCGTAAATAATCATAAATAATAATAACACTGCCTAATGATAACACTATAGTTGTGTGAACGAGATACTAAAATTCCATGACTTTTCCAAAACTTTCACTGAATTTACAAAATTCCATGACTTTTCCAGGCCTGGAAAATGACATTTTAAATTTCCATGACTTTTCCAGGATTTCCATGACCGTGGGAACCCTGCCGCTCATCTGTATGCATCTGAAAGAAATATTGTACAAGACCATAAAGCAATATAGAGGTTTTGTAGGTTCATACAATACAGATAGAGCAGCCAACATAATTTCCATTAGATATTTTAGTCTCGACTGAGTCCATCATTGGGGAACAACTGAGTGTTGCGTGTATTAGCATTTACTTTCCACAGCAACACTGTTCTTCAGTGTTTTTCTGTACTAAAGTACTGTATACCTACAAATAAAATTGAAGAAAGTACACTAATGATCTTTGTTATTTCAGATCTCCAACATGTTCCCTGACTCTTCTGGCCTTTCTGATGACTCACAGTCTGGAGCCAGTCACATGTGGCCAACAATGATCCCTCCACGCTATTCTCCTCCTTATTATCCACCTGATGATAAACCACCCCCATACAGTCCTTAAGGGACACTACAAAGAATCATGGAAACACTAACCTATGCCCTAGGGGTTGAGAGGTCAATGGGCATACAGTACATACCATTAAAAACGGCTACTGCTACCGTGGAGGGTCACTGCACAGGCAGTCCTGCTATGATGTGATGTCTGCAGAATGGAAGCAGATCAGCGCTGCAGTACAGATCCAGGATGTTCATCTCTACAGAGCAGATCTATACAGTGAGATTTCTGCAGATGTCCAATTAAGGTACATTGGGCAGTCTCACGACTCCATGCTATAACTAACATCAAGACTGTTCACAAATATGCCTTAAAAGTGTCATTCTGCTCCTGTCATGAGTCTTGTCTGTGAGCTGTTTGGACACAGTGACTGCCACCATGCGTCTCCCTTGCTGTATTAAGTGAATGTTTCAAAAGTGGCACAGAGTGTGCCATTTGTTTTTGTCTCACCTCAGCCAAAGAGGAATGAGGAGTCTTGTTTGTATCTATGTATGTGTTGTCTTGTTCATTTGCACTTTATTGTACCTGAATACAGCCGTAGAACATCAAGTTGCATCATCCTTCCATGTCAGTTTGGGCAGCTAGAAATAAGCTTGTGGAACCCAAAGCATACTTATGATATTCTATCTAAGCAGGATGCAACATGACAAAACACGGTCATTTTATTTAGCACTTCACCCAGGTACAAATAATATGAATTGTGCAGTCATGTTAATCACCTGCAGTGTAAATATCCTTTTCCTAAATTTGTGAATAATCCTATCAATGGCTAAACAGAGGAAACAACTCGGAACTCTAACATGCAGATCGACATCACCTCTGACTACTGTCTCAGGTTTGTAAATATTGAATTGCATCACTCATAGAAAGGTGACAACATGAAATATTTCAGAGCATTAAGTATAAATATGAACTGCAGATTTCATGGCAGGCCATTAAAACCTACTGATTAAAAAAAAATTTGTTACTGCAATAATAATATAAACTACCCATAATCTGTACACTTAAGCTGTTTATGTATGATCTAGTATTACATGTTTGAATTACAGGAACAGTTCATACTGCCTTCTCTTAGTATACATTTAATCATTTCTTGAAAGGTGTCTATTCACTGTGATGAGTCTAGATTTAGATGTACTTGATGTTTTTGTTTCATTTTAAGCAAATGTACAAATCGGGAAGCAAAAATCTGTAAATAACTGACAGGAAAAAAAAGTGCAGGAATCACATGCAGTCCTTTCTGTGTCTGTGTAAAATATATTTTGTGTATAAATATTATCTTTGCACTGCAGGGTTGGATTTGGTTTCAAACGAAAACAGACCTGACAAAGACAACCACCTTCTGTATACTCAATTATCAGACTTGCTATATTATACACCTTAGATAAGAAATTCAGAGCGATGCACCATGAGGAAAATGGTCACGTAATTGACAGCAATGAGAACTAAGTACTCGAAATTTTATTTCACATTGTACAGCACTAAGACCTAATAAATATAGTTGAACAAAATAGAAACAATTAAAATGGTCTTTAGTAGTATAAATTTGTTAATATGCAAGATTAACAAAAGTTAGGGCACTCACTTTCTGACTGTGCCAATATTGAGTCACATGATCATCCTAGTATCCAAACCATTACCAACTAACTAGAATACAATGGAATACATACATACATGTATATGCAAGAAGGAAATATAGAAAAGCACATGGGGGGATAAAAGAAAACAGCAGAAACTTATCTATTACTCTTTCCCCTACACTTAGATAATGGTCTGCTTAGTAGAGGCTCACCCATTTTACTTCATTAATTCACAATGATTCATGACTACACTCTTGGAAACGACCACAGTCTTATATGGCCAGCATATAAATAAAAATGTACAATTTTACAAGTGCAATGGACAATATTACTATACTAACATTCACACACGTCTTCCTTCCTCCTCTGCACTCAAATCATAAATACAAATGTTGCTTCTTTATGCTAGACAAGAAAACCAAGAGGATCATATAAAAAGAACGGTCTCCGTAATGGAACATTGTTTTATAACCTGTTGAGATGATCATTATGAAAGCCCCAAAACATTAAAACATTGTCCATAGAATGTTTTCATGTCTCCAGTATTGAATTGTAACAATTAAATTTTCTGCACATTTGTATTGTTTTCTGTGCTGGCATTATACACTGCCATTTGTAGACTCTGTATAAATGGTGTGCTCTCAGACTCATCATTAAGTTCCTACAAACTAGCAATATGGCAAAACTGTTGAACATGACTGTATAAAATGAAACTCACTATGCCATAACTCAAACATAACTAAAGCGAACATCTGTATTCATTCCCCCACTGATACCGCTCATCATTCTGTCCTAGCATTTCAACACTTTTCACAGATTAAAGGTACAATATGAACTGCTCTGATTGTTTCCTTGACGTAAATAAAATTTGTGACATAATGCAGAACACATGGCTGATTCACAAGGTTTATAAAGTAATACCTCCAGTCCAATTAATGTAGGAAAGAAAATAGCGTCCCTCACTTGTTTTGTTTGTTTTCGGCAAGCCCACGCTGTACCTTTAAAGTTAAAAGAAATCTATGATAAGAAGTACTGCCAAGATTTAAAGCATTAGACAAATGTACGTAATTAAGAGCTAATGAACAATTTCAAAAACACATGATTCAGACAAAACCCCTGAACCCCATCTTAAATGACATATATGTTCAATTAACTTACTAACTTTTCCAGTTGACTAAATTCAAGAACATATTTCTCCGACACCTGGAACATTAAAAGGCACCATAGTACTCAGAATTATGAACATGCCAGTTCAGTATGTTTCTGGTATGACAAATTCAAACTCTGTCGTGTTCTCTACATTCATTTGGTTTGCGGGTCGAGGAGGGGGTCCAGGTCGTGCCTGAGCCCCTGGTCGGGTGTGTGCATCAGACTCAACGAAGATATCATCCCAGGTCAACATTTTGCTGTGACTGGACGGGAGTTGATGGTTTATGAAGTGTGACCTGCCAGGGCTAACGTGCTGCACAAGTCCATCTTCATTTATGATCGGAATTCCCCCGCTCTCACCTGAGACGAAAGAGTACGGCTTGAACTGCAGCGTTTTACATGGAAGTAGGCGGTACAAGTTATTGTCCGTGTCGTCCTTCTCCTTCCTGCCTGAGGGGTCTTGATTGTGCATTTGCTTGCAGTGTGAGGACAACAACTGGTAGTTGAGGAACGTTTCATTACACAGTAAACATTGATACCTTCTCTCACCTGTGTGAGTGATCTCATGTTTGGTTCTGTATTCAGCCAGAGCAAATACTTTGTCGCAGTAACGACACGGGTACTTCCTCTCCCATGAGTGTGTGTTAAAGTGCCGCCGAAGGCTGGTCAGGCACACATAGGGACGCTTGCACACAACGCACACATAAAAGGTCTTTCCATCCATAACAAGTTCATAATGGTCCTCTTGCTCCGCTTTACCTTTTTTCTTACCTCGAGACGGGCCGGTGGTCAGATTGCTTGGACCATGCACTGAGGCCTGTGATTTTCGTCCAGAAGCAGGTCGAGCCTCTCCTTCACCCGAGTACTCTTTCACAGGAACAATGTCATAGGTGTTCTCTCCTATGTTGGCATAAACCTTACATCCTGACGACAGCGAATCGATTTCTGAGGCTTTGTCTAATGTAATCGTCTTCTTCATCAAAGCAGCATCTAGCCCAGTTCCATCATTAGTATTGAAGGCTGGCCTCACGTCCGACAGTCTAATCCTGCTTGGCCGATCCGGTGATTGCTCCAACAAAACCTTCTTCTTCTGAACTCCAAGCACTTCACTTGGTTCCAGAGTGGCATTTAGAGAGTCAGGGGTAAGACTGTTCACATGAGCTGGAGTAGAGGGTGCACTCTGTGTGGAAGATCTTACATCAGATATCATCACAACATCACTGGAGCTTGGGGACATTGGGACAGCTGCAGGGATCATATGGGCTTGTGCGTTGTCTTGGAATTTCTTTGGCACATCACCTTCTGAAGGAAGCATGCTCTCCTCATTTTGGAGTCTTCCCTGTTTAGGACTCCGCTCTTCCTCATTTGTGCCTTTTTGTCTTTTAGGCTCTGGTCCTTCCTCCGCATCCAAATCTATAATCTGAGATTGCTTCATCTTCTGGGCTTTCGGCGCCTCCAACTCTGACACAAAAAGAACATCATCGTTGTCTGGATCATCTCTCTCAATACTGCCACTTACCATTTTGAATTCCTCGGCAGATAAAGAGAACGATTCGGTGATGATCGGCATGCTCTCTGCTCCGATTTCATTCTTCTCAGCGACGTTAACAGCGCTCGCCTCTCCTTCTTTTGACAAGCCAGGCAGCCCCTTGACTTGTGAAAGTGGGGCTGCGAGATTGGCAATGAACTTGACTCCCAAGATCTGGCCTGCGCTGATGAGATCTTCAAGCTTGTCAGACCGAATGCGGTGGATTTTTGAAGTGTATATGTAATTCAGGACCTCTTCAAATATATCCGCCTTGATAAAATTTAGCTCGATCACTTGTCCTGCGACCGAAAAAAGCTGCCGAAAGTAAGTGCTCGATGCCGACAGCATTGTCTTGTGTGCCCTGAACTTGC
The DNA here is from genome assembly GCF_027579695.1 of Neoarius graeffei. Lineage (NCBI taxonomy): Eukaryota > Metazoa > Chordata > Actinopteri > Siluriformes > Ariidae > Neoarius > Neoarius graeffei. The sequence continues at coordinate 48,000,636 of NC_083576.1, forward strand.
GGTCCTGCACAATTATGGTCACATCACAGAATAATCCGTTGTTTCGCTGCTCACTGATGGCCTCCAGCAAGGACACAGGAAACTGTGTGTCAGTTACAGAGATCAGCTTTAATTTCGACATCCCTGTGAAGACAGTGGTGAGCACAGTGAAGTCAGTCGGTCAAGCTTTCCTAAACAAAATGATATTTATTACAGAGAATATAAAAATCATTATTATTATTATTATTCCCACAACATGAAGTTTAAAATATGGTGACGGGTTTTTGTAGCCAGAGTAAAGAAGAAGTGATACTATTAGTGGACGATAGAATACGTTTTTAAAAAAAAAAAAAAGAAAGAAAGAAAATATGAACTCTGAAACACACTTTTATTATTCTACTTGTATTAAAGGACACTCGCTGTGCCTAAACGCCGCTAACGAACACCTTTAAGCTAACAAGCTAAACTGAGGCGAAAGCAACAAAAAGGGACAAAAGTACGGTAATAAACTACCAGCAAGTTTCAAATCCGGTCGCTACACATTCAGGAAGCGCAGCATTCATACGCGGATATTTGTCTAATCTTATTACAAATACGTCCGATTAAGTATAAAAATCCAACCGATAAGGAATAAAATCAAAAATGAATTGGTTGTGCGGTTCCTGAATGCTCTCCTGGGTCGGCGCCAGGTTGCGGCCTACGATGCTAGCATTGCTAACCTCGCTAACAGGGTGTGAAATGCCAAGCTAGCTAGGTCGACTTAGCTGTCACATTTATTAATGGAAGAAAAGATCATTAGGTTTGTAAAATATCTACATTTGGCGATGCTTGAATGTGTACCTGCAGTACGAACCGGTTGTATCCAAGCTTCTATTGTTGATGTAAAAAGGAAAAACAATGCCGGTTTGTAGCAGCAGACAACAAAAAGTCTGTTGTTGGAGCTGAAGGAAGGCTGCGACTCTCTGTGGAACCAACAGGAGTCGCAAAACAGCGGCTACCAACATCTGCCTCCGAAATCAACCTGCATACACTGATGGTGCGTTCATGTGCTATGGGAATTATGGTAAATACCAAACGCCGACATGGAAAGCACACATGAACGCCCCCTCTTGTGGTATTTTCCACTGGGCAACTCGTAGAAAATTTTGATACACGAGTTGCCGAGATCACGGTGGTGTAGTGGTTAGCGCTGTCGCCTCACAGCAAGAAGGTCCGGGTTCGAGCCCCGGGGCCGGCGAGGGCCTTTCTGTGTGGAGTTTGCATGTTCTCCCCGTGTCCGCGTGGGTTTCCTCCGGGTGCTCCGGTTTCCCCCACAGTCCAAAGACATGCAGGTTAGGTTAACTGGTGACTCTAAATTGACCGTAGGTGTGAATGGTTGTCTGTGTCTATGTGTCAGCCCTGTGATGACCTGGCGACTTGTCCAGGGTGTACCCCGCCTTTCGCCCGTAGTCAGCTGGGATAGGCTCCAGCTCGCCTGCGACCCTGTAGAAGGATAAAGCGGCTAGAGATAATGAGATGAGATGAGATGAGTTGCCGAGATCACGGTGGTGTAGTGGTTAGCGCTGTCGCCTCACAGCAAGAAGGTCCGGGTTCGAGCCCCGTGGCCGGCGAGGGCCTTTCTGTGTGGAGTTTGCATGTTCTCCCCGTGTCCGCGTGGGTTTCCTCCGGGTGCTCTGGTTTCCCCCACAGTCCAAAGACATGCAGGTTAGGTTAACTGGTGTCTAAATTGACCGTGTGCCGTGATGCCCTGTGATGACCTGGCGACTTGTCCAGGGTGTACCCCGCCTTTCGCCCGTAGTCAGCTGGGATAGGCTCCAGCTTGCCTGCGACCCTGTAGAACAGGATAAAGCGGCTAGAGATAATGAGATGAGATGAGATGAGATGAGTTGCCGAGATGAGATGAACTTTAACCTTTTCAACATGGCGGCGAGCGGTACAAGACTAGCTTATGAACCAAGAAAGAAGTGGTTTTCACCTATGGAAAGCTGACTCTCACCTTTTAAACAAGTCATGTTATGTATATAATATGTATATTATAGCCTAATACAAAATATTCTGTGGCTGTCCAAAGAACGCCAACAATGATCTAGATACTGGCTACACTCATTGTGGCTACAGCCAAATTTCCAAAAACTGCATGGCATTCAATGTGTTAAGAAAATCTCTACTTGTCATGATCAGGAAATATTCAGCATTATTTACCTTTTGACTTTTGATAACTCATATTCCTGCTGCAGCTGATGAACAAGGCAATCTATAATTGTTTTAGCCAAATAACAGGCCTGATTCTGAATCTGGTCCACCATCTTTAATTTGTCAACAACAACAAAAGCATGTGAACACAACACACTGGTAAATACCACTTCCCAACTGGAAAATATCATCTTCCCATAGCACATGAACACAGCATGACTAATGATGATCAGCAATGATGGACACATCTCTCCTGTGGTTCTTAGAAACCCTTTAACCCTCCTGATCAGAGCATTTTTTAACATAGTTACTGGGAGACCAGATTTGGTCTCCTAGTCAATGCCAAACCAGCTTCACTGGGAGACCAAATTTTAAACCAAGTTATGTTAGATTGATGCTGAAAGGTCAAACTGAAATGGGATTATGGGAGATACTTGAATTGCTGGTCCAAATTCATAAGATTGTTTTCTTTGGATTGGAATGTTTAAGAAATATTGAAGTTGGGTTGTCAAGACTGTTCCAATTTCCAAATTATAGACTAAATATACAGTTATTTCTCATCTCATCTCATTATCTCTAGCCGCTTTATCCTTCAGGTCATCACAGGGCTGACACATAGACACAGACAACCATTCTCACTCACATTCACACCTACGGTCAATTTAGAGTCACCAGTTAACCTAACCTGCATGTCTTTGGACTGTGGGGGAAACCGGAGCACCCGGAGGAAACCCACGCGGACACGGGGAGAACATGCAAACTCCGCACAGAAAGGCCCTCGCCGGCCACGGGGCTCGAACCCGGACCTTCTTGCTGTGAGGCGACAGCGCTAACCACTACACCACCGTGCCGCCCCTTATTTTTCACTGTTTCTTAAAATACATAATATTATGAAAGTTGATAAAACAATAACTTAAACTCAGTGTAATTTTAGTATTTTACCATACTTATGATGAAGTTATGGTAACTTGGCACTGCATTAACTACGTTGATATTATGCTGGCTGAAACGAGGATTCGTAATGCAGCAATTTGCATCACAGAATATGCCGCAGCGGTGCAGCCGCATGGACTCTGGGGCCTGTGATTGTATTGCCCAGACCAGTTGGTCTCCTAGTGGAAAATCCTTAAAAAATGCTCTGCTCCTGATGGCTTTGTTTTCTGTATACACCCCTTGTCCTCCGGGTCAAAAATGACCCGTCCTCACTAAAGATCTGAAATAAACCAATTTAATTTCATTTTGCAGGAAGAAACAACTTGTCATTCATCAGAAACTGTGTGAATATCAGAGTTTTCCCTTTTTACAGTGCAGAAACACTGCATTCATTCAGTGGACAGCACTCGTTTTTATTACAACACAGCTGTAATATATGTTTTCTTTACTAAAGCAGATTATTTAATCTCATCTCATTATCTCTAGCCACTTTGTCCTTCTACAGGGTCGCAGGCGAGCTGGAGCCTATCCCAGCTGACTACGGGCGAAAGGCGGGGTACACCCTGGACAAGTCGCCAGGTCATCACAGGGCTGACACATAGACACAGACAACCATTCACACTCACATTCACACCTATGGTCAATTTATGGCCCTTTTCCACTACCCTTTTTCAGCTCACTTCAGCTCGCTTCAGCTCACTTCAGCCCGACACGGCTCGCGTTTCGACTACCAAAAAACAGCACGACTCAGCTCGCTTCAGCCCTGCTTAGCCCCTAAAACTCGCACCGTTTTGGAGTGGGGCTGAAGCGAGCCAAAGCGAGCCGAGTGAGGCTGGGGGCGTGAGCAGACACTCCCCTGTGCACTGATTGGTGAGGAGGAGTGTCCTCACATGCCCACACACGCCCCGCGAGCGCGCTGGGATCTGTAAACACCGTAAACCCGGAAGAAGAAGAATTACGAATTACGAGAATTTCTGAAGCCTTATGCGCCTCGCCTCATCTATACGCTCTTGCCAGTATCTGTCCGCGTTGTCGGTGACAACAAGCCACAGCACCAAGACCAGCAACACTAACGACTCCATGTCCTCCATGTTTATTGTTTACTATTCGGGTCGTGAGACTACCGCTTAAAAGCTCACTGATGTCACTGTTTGCGCTGCTTAACGACATCACCTGACGTCCACCCACTTTCGCTAACTCCACCCAATGTGTCCACCCACTTCCAGCCAGCACGGTTCAGCGCGGTTGTAGTCGAAATGCAACTCCAACAGCCCCGCTCAGCTCGACTCAGCACGGCACGGCTCAGCCCGACTCAGCCGCGTTTGTAGTGGAAAAGCAGCATTAGAGTCACCAGTTAACCTAACCTGCATGTCTTTGGACTGTGGGGGAAACCGGAGCACCCGGAGGAAACCCACGCGGACACGGGGAGAACATGCAAACTCCACACAGAAAGGCCCTCGCCGGCCACGGGGCTCGAACCCGGACCTTCTTGCTGTGAGGTGACAGCGCTAACCACTACACCACCGTGCCACCCGCAGTACCTTCTAAGGTAGGTATTTGTACCCTGCTGGGGAAGGGACTGAATGGTTCAAGGTGAAGGTGGGACTTCATTAAGGATCTGCTTTGAGTCCTTTCTTGTTTGAAGAAGAAACCTTTATTTGTCACATGCACACTTCAAGCACAGTGAAATTCATGCTCTGCATTTAACCCATCTGAAGCAGTGAACACATGCACACACACCCAGAGCCACACTAGAGCGCCCGGGGAGCAGTCAGGGGTTAGGTACCTTGCTCAAGAGCACTTCAACCTAACTGCATGTCTTTGGGGGAAACCAGAGCACCCGGAGGAAACCCACGCAGACGACATGCAAATTCCACACAGAAAGGCCCTCACCGGCCGCTGGGTTCGAACCCGGAACCTTCTTGCTGTGAGGCGACCGTGCTAACCACTACACCACCATGCCGCCAATGGTGGTTTGCCATAGTGATGGATAGCTTGACGGACGAAGTGAGGCGAAAGCCACCATGGAACATGATGTTTGCGGATGATATTGTGAAAGTGGAAAAGAGGTTGAGCTGGGTTTCGAGAGATGGAGGTATGCATTGGAACGAAGAGGAATGAAGGTGAGCAATAGCAAAACAGAATACATGTGCATCAATGAGAATGGGGCTGAGAGTGGAGTGAAGATGCAAGGAGTAGATGTAAAGAAAGTTGGTGAATTCAAGTACCTGGGGTCAACTGTGCAGGAAAATGGGGGCTGCGATAGTGAGGTGAGAAAGAGAGTGCAGGCAGGGTGGAGCAGTTGGAGAAGGATTTCAGGAGTCATTTGTGAGAGGAAAGTCCCAGCAAAAGTGAAAGGTAAGATGTATAAGACAGTAGTGAGACCAGCTGTGATGTCTGGATTGGAGACCGTACCCTTAGGCTGCTGGGCCATAGAAGGTTCACGCTGCACGCTGCATGCTGCACGCTACACGCTACACGTTCACGTGAAGAACCGGACCCTGGGCCATTAAACTTCATGCTTGGATGTTCACGTGTTGCGTCTGTTCTACTTTGACCGAGTAACCAACAATATGGACTCTTCGGATGACGACGATTGCCTCATTCTGCTTTTACTGAGACAGAGGAAGAGAAAAAGGAACAGAATTTGGAGCCGAGAACACTTCCTTCTGAGAGAAACCCGTGGTGAATTTCACCGAGCATTCTATAATCTGCTTGACAATCCCGATGAAGAACTATTTTTCAATTATACCATTCAATTATATTTTTTCTGAAGTTTTCCCCTGAAAGCATAGAGTTATCTCCCTAGACCCGTTCTGATTGGCTGGCGCGGCGGTGACCGCATGCATTGACTGGAATTTCCATCTTCACGCCTAGAAAAAAGTGTGCATGTTCATTTCACGCTTCACGCGTGAAGTGTGCAGCGTGCAACGTGAACGCCGTTCTATGACCCAGAGCAAGTCATGCTACGTTTGTCCACTTTTCTTTACACGCGTGTAGCGTGTAGTGTGCAGCATGCAGCGTGCAGCGTGAACCTTCTATGGCCCAGCTGCCTTAACGAAGAGACAGGAGGCAAAGTTGGAGGTGGCCGAGTTGAGGATGTTAAGGTTTGCGATGGGAGTGACAAGGTTGGACAGGATAAGGAACGAGCACATCAGAGGGACAGCACATGTGGAGAGCTTGGGAATTAAGCTAAGAGAGATGAGACTGAGATGGTATGGGCACATCCTGAGAAGAGATGCAGAGCATGTTGGAAGGAGAATGTTGAGGATGGAGCTGCCAGGCACATGAAAATGAGGAAGGCTAAAGAGGAGATACATGGATGTGGTGAGAGAGGACATGAAAGTGGCAGGTGTGGTAGAGAAGGATGCGGAAGACAGGGAGCAATGGAGACGAAAAATCAGTGGTGGTGACCCCTAATCGGGAGCAGCCAAAAGAAGAAAAAGAAGAAGATATACTGCTGGGGAACATATATGCGTCTTTTTGGCCTTAAAAAGGTACACGTATTTATCCTGAGGTCCAATAATGATCCCTAGGGAACACATCAGTGTAGACTGTACCTTGAGGGACAGAAATGGACTCCTACTGTACCCCTGTTTCTGACAGTGTGCAGTCTAAAGAGCTAGGATTAAAACACTGAGGCTATACTGTAGTGCCTCCACAAGATCTTCCTGATTGAAGGTGGGAGCAATTGTGGTAGCATCATCAATGAATTGTGGTATCATGCGTTAGGGTTGCTTTTCAGCAGGAGAAACTATACAACAGGACAACGAGCTAAATCACAGGACAGAAACTCCAAAGGAATAGCTGGTTAAAAACAAACACATAAACAAAACAAGGTTTGTGTTTTGGAATGGCTGACTGAAATCCCAGACTTGAATCCAACTGAAAATCTGTGGTATGACCTGAAAATTGTTGTCCACCAACTTTCTCCATCTAATTTGGCAAAGTTGGAGAAAATTTGCATTGAGGACTGGAAGAAAATTGCAAAATCAAAATGTGCAAGACTCACTTGGAGAGATGTGAGAAAACCTATTCTAAATATCTGTAATTGCTGAAGATAATTCACACTGAGATTTTTAGATTTTGTTTTTCAAATAATTCTGAGGACAACTAAATACTTGGATATAGAGGATTGATTACTCTCTGCATTTGAAAACAATCTCTTGTATTCTTCACATGCTTGGGTTATGTGGCTAGATGGAAGCCCTTTCTCACAAAAAACTTCCTCGCCCAACTAAATCGAAATCAGAAATCAAAACTAAATCATGCACTAAACCATCTGGCAAAACATTTTATGGTCTGATGAGACCAGTTACAAAAAGGTATAATAATTCCATAATGCCAAAACATTTGTTTGGTTCAAAAAAAAGCACATTACACAAATAACTCCATAACCATATTGAAGCATGGTGGTGGTGGCGGCATCATGCTTTAAGTCTGCTTTTCTTCAGCCAGAACTGGAGGTTTTGTCAAGGTGGAAACAATCATGAATATCTAAAAAATAAATACATTAAAAAAAAACTGTTTATTTTAGTGCAAAACATTCAGACATCTGCTAGTAAGCTGAAGATGAAAAGGAATTTCACCTTTCAGCATGACAATGTCCCAAAGCATATATCCAAATCATCAAAGGAATGGTTTAACCAAAAGAAGATTAATGCACTTATGTGCGTTAGTACGGAAGCATATTGTTGCCACAACAGAAAAAAAGAAAATAAATCAGTATCACATGATAAAGTGAAAATTTATTGTTATAACAATATATTTTTCACATTATAACAATATATTTTCACGTTGTTACGTGAAACATTTCCTGTTATAACGTTATAATTTGATATCACATTATAATGTCAGCATTTATATTGTTAAAATGTGAAACGTTTCACGTTATAACGTGATAACTTTAAACTCATGTTTGAATCTATGGTTTGAATGAGGTGTGTGGAGAATAAACTGGGTAGGCCTAATGTGGAGAATAAACTGGGTAATATGGCTCATTTACATGATTTAATCAAGGTCTATTTCATGTTTGGGTTGAGACATGGCGAGATTCTGCTGTTACTGAACACGATGGATGACTTTGTTCTACGTATGCACACTCTAAGAAGGATTTTAAAGTACATGGGGCTGGACAGAAGGAAGAATGAGTCCCACCTGCTAGAGGTAGACTGTAACCATGGAGCTATCCATGCCCCTCCAGCTGATCAATAAGAAATGATGCTACCTCCAGTGAGTCAGACTCATTCTTTCTTCTGTCCAGCCCCATGTATTTTAAAATCCTTCTTAGAGTGCGCATACTTATTACAATGTCATCTACCACTTGTGTTCAATAACAACAGAATCTCGCCATGTCTCAACCCAAGCATGAAATAAAACTGGATGAAATCATGTAAATGAGCCATATTACCCATTTATGCTCCATATTACCCAGTTTATTCTCCGTATTACCCATTTATTCTCCATATTACCCAGTTTATTCTCCATATTACCCATTTATTCTCCATATTACCCAGTTTATTCTCCGTATTACCATTTATTCTCCATATTACCCAGTTTATTCTCCATATTACCCATTTATTCTCCATATTACCCAGCTTATTCTCCATATTACCCATTTATTATCCATATTACCTTTTTATTTTCCATATTACCCAGTTTATTCTCCATATTACCCATTTATTCTCCATATTACCCATTTATTATCCATATTACCCAGTTTATTATCCATATTACCTTTTTATTTTCCATATTACCCATTTATTCTCCATATTACCCATTTATTCTCCATATTACCCAGTTTATTCTCCATATTACCCATTTATTCTCCATATTAAACAGTTTATTCTCCATATTACTTATTTATTCTCCATATTACTAATTTATTCTCCATATTACCCATTTATTCTTCATATTACCCAGTATATTCTCTGCACACCTCATTCAAAGCATAGATTTATAAATTTAGTTAACACATCTTCCAAAGACGGTGGCACGGTTGTGTAGTGGTTAGCGCTGTCGCCTCATAGCAAGAAGGTCCGGGTTCGAGCCCCGTGGCCGGCAAGGGCCTTTCTGTGTGGAGTTTGCATGTTCTCCCCGTGTCCGCGTGGGTTTCCTCCGGGTGCTCCGGTTTCCCCCACAGTCCAAAGACATGCAGGTTAGGTGAACTGGTGACTCTAAATTGACCGTAGGTGTGAATGTGAGTGTGAATGGTTGTTTGTGTCTATGTGTCAGCCCTGTGATGACCTGGCGACTTGTCCAGGGTGTACCCCGCCTTTCGCCCGTAGTCAGCTGGGATAGGCTCCAGCTTGCCTGCGACCCTGTAGAACAGGATAAAGCGGCTAGAGATAATGAGATGAGATCTTCCAAAGATGATTCCCAGTGTAAGTGCTTCCAGAAACGTGGTCTCCATTTTTTTTTCATCTAAACGCTCGAAGCCTTCTACCGAAGATTGAGGAGTTCCGCTTCGTCGCTCGAAGCTCAGATGAAGCTGTCATTGGTGTCATAGGTACTTGGATGGACAATTCCGACGAGGATTCTGAAGTGGACATTCCGGGATACATCATCCAACGTAAAGACAGACAGCATACCGGCGGAGGAGTCTACACCTACATTCACACTGATCTTGCTTTCAATCCTCATATAGACCTAGTAAGTGCAAATGATAATGAAACTGTCTGGGTGGAGATCTTGTTACTCAAATCTCGTCCCATCTTGACTGGTGTTTGTTACAGACCTCCGAAGCAGATGGATTTTTATGAACGCTTAGAAAAAGACTGTAATCTAAGTGAACATGAAACAATTATACTTGGAGATATCAATACGAACATTCTGAAGTCGGAAAATGTGTTAATTGGTGCTTTGAACAATTTTATGCATTTATGTGGATTGAAACAATGTTCCTACTAGAATCACAAATACATGTAGTTCTATTGATCTGATTATGGTGTCTGATCATACCAAAATATGTCTACATGTGCCGCTTTTCCACTACAAACGCGGCTGAGTCGGGCTGAGCCGTGCCGTGCTGAGTCGGGCTGAGTGGGGCTGTTGGAGTTGCATTTCGACTACAACCGCGCTGAACCGTGCTGGCTGGAAGTGGGTGGACACATTGGGTGGAGTTAGCGAAAGTGGGTGGACGTCAGGTGATGTCATTAAGCAGCGCAAACAGTGACATCAGTGAGCTTTTAAGCGGTAGTCTCACGACCCGAATAGTAAACAATAAACATGGAGTCGTTAGTGTTGCTGGTCTTGGTGCTGTGGCTTGTTGTCACCGACAACGCGGACAGATACTGGCAAGAGCGTATAGATGAGGCGAGGCGCATAAGGCTTCATAATTCTCGTAATTCGTAATTCTTCTTCTTCCGGGTTTACGGTGTTTACAGATCCCAGCGTGCTCGCGGGGCGTGTGTGGGCATGTGAGGACACTCCTCCTCACCAATCAGTACACAGGGGAGTGTCTGCTCATGCCCCCAGCCTCACTCGGCTCGCTTTGGCTCGCTTCAGCCCCACTCCAAAACTGTGCGAGTTTTAGGGGCTAAGCAGGGCTGAAGCGAGCCGAGTCGTGCTGGTTTTTGGTAGTCGAAACGCGAGCCGTGTCGGGCTGAAGTGAGCTGAAGTGAGCTGAAAAAGGGTAGTGGAAAAGGGCCAATGGTGTTACTGATATTGGAGTCAGTGATCACGTTAGTTTATTGTACACGTAAAGTAAAGCAAGCCGTGATCAACAAACATAATATTACTAAGTTATGTTCAATGAAACATTATTCCAAGGAAAGGTTGTTAGAGGATTTAGGAAATATTGATTGGTCTGTTATTAGTAATTGTATAGATGTTTGTGAAGCATGGTCTTGGTTTAAAACCATGTTTGTCAATATTATAGACACTTTTGCTTTCCATAAAGATATGAGGGTAAAACAGAGAACTTGACCTTGGATGTCAACTGAAATTCTGGAACTTATTAAAAATCGAGATAGAGTCTTGTGTAAATTTAGAAAAACTAAAAATCAGGAAGATTATGAGAAATTTCCGCTTTACAGAAATCAGGTCAAATTTATTTATTATGTAAATGTAGTTAATGAAAATAAGAATAAACCGAAAAAGCTATGGCAAATCTTGAAAGATCTAGGTACTTCGGCTAAATGTAAGACCAAAGCTAGTAATATTGGTCTTAAAATCAGTGATACTCTAACTTTTGACAAAGGCGCTGTAGCCAATCATTTTAATACATTTTTTCTACAACTATTGCTTCTAAATTTGTTAAAGTTCTACCAGTAGGCTCTGGTAGGTTTGGTGTAGATTTTGTGAAGAGTTTTTAAAGGCAACTCAATGTGTCAAGAAATGTTTTCCAGCTGAATAGAGTTACTTGTGAGGAAGTATTTAAAATTTTGGTGGATATGAGCCCCACCAAAGCAACAGGTATGGATAATATTCCTGCTAGGTTTGTAAAGGATGGTGCCAGTATTATTGCTCATCCTATTTCTCATATAGTAAACCTGTCAATAAGTACAGGTATTGTTCCTGAGGCCTTGAAGTTGGCCAGAGTAGTACCTTTATATAAGAATAGCAAAACAGATGTTGGTAATTACAGACCTGTCTCTATCCTGAGTATATTATCCAAAGTGTTTGAGCGTATTGTTTTTAATCAATTGAACCAGTATCTTACTCAAAATAACATATTACACGAGTTACAATCAGGCTTCCGCTCATCTTATTCAACTGATGCTTCATCTCATCTCATTATCTGTAGCCGCTTTATCCTGTTCTACAGGGTCGCAGGCAAGCTGGAGCCTATCCCAGCTGACTACGGGCGAAAGGCGGGGTACACCCTGGACAAGTCGCCAGGTCATTCAACTGATACTTGTTTGGTTTATTTATGATTATATTAGGCAGGAATGTGATAAGGGTAATTATACCGGTATGGTGAGGTTAGACTTACAGAAAGCCTTTGACACTGTTGATCATAATATATTGTTACAAAAACTGAATGCATTAGGTATGAATGATACAAAATGGCTCAAATATTATTTATCAGATAGAAAACAACTAGTCGATGTTAATGGTACTACTACTGATGCATATTTTGTTACCTGTGGTGTACTGCAGGGTTCTATTCTGGGACTGCTTCTGTTTCTGATAAATGTAAATGACATATCAGCTGCGGTAAACTACGCAGATGATTCTGCACTGATTGTGTCTGGAAAAGATGTGTCAGAGATAGAGGTGGCCCTCAGTGTGGAGCTCTCAGCTTTACAGGAATGGCTTATTGATAACAGGCTATTGTTACACCTATCGTAAACAGAAAGTATTTTATTTGCATCTAAGCGTAAATTGAAACAATGTAACCAAGTAAATGTAACGTGGTAGAAATTAAATTGTGTCAAAGCAGCAAGTAACATATTTAGGCATAACTTTGAATCAATTTTTATCTGGTGATGTTATTGCTGATAAAATTGTATCTAAATGTGCTAACAAAGTTAAATTCTTACATAGAAATGCTCAAGGGCGACATGGTGGTGTAGTGGTTAGCGCTGTCGCCTCACAGCAAGAAGGTCCGGGTTCGAGCCCCGTGGCCGGCGAGGGCCTTTCTGTGCGGAGTTTGCATGTTCTCCCCGTGTCCGCATGGGTTTCCTCCGGGTGCTCCGGTTTCCCCCACAGTCCAAAGACATGCAGGTTAGGTTAACTGGTGACTCTAAATTGACCGTAGGTGTGAATGTGAGTGTGAATGGTTGTCTGTGTCTATGTGTCAGCCCTGTGATGATCTGACGACTTGTCCAGGGTGTACCCCGCCTTTCGCCCGTAGTCAGCTGGGATAGGCTCCAGCTTGCCTGCGACCCTGTAGAAGGATAAAGCGGCTAGAGAATCATGTTTATAACAAATTAATTAATCCACTTACTGTATTCATTCGATGTTGCACTTTTTATTTTAATCTGCTGAATATTATATGGGTCAGGTTGAACTTCCACCTCCTGGTTAAATGAGGTTTCAGGTGTTAAGTTCATTATCCCTTGTAGATTTTTCTTCTTTATCCTGTATTTTAACTGTGCATTCCTCCATAATTCCCGAAGTTTCTCTCTTCTTGATGGTGGAAGAGAATTCACTCTGAATGTTTGTACCTCCCCTTTCAGTTTTTTCTCTTGATATCTGTCAACAGACAAATTCAATCATGTACACAAGCGTTTCAGAAACATATACTGCAAAAAAATAATCAGATTAATAATTTATTGCATTTACTTTGCATTCAAGAGTGATTGAGTGAGTCTGCATGCATGTCTGAGTGAGTGAGTGAATCTGCATGAGTGAGTGAGTGTGTGTGCGTGTGCCTACTCGTGCAAGCGTGTGTATGTTTATCTGTAGAGCTTTCTTTGAGCCGAGTTTTTCCAAGTACAATGTGCTTTTCAACTTGGTCTCAACATAACTGCACATTGTACTGAGGTATAAGATATAATGGCACCACGTATCGTGGCTTTTGCAGCTTCCCATAAAGTCAGGAGTTTTATTTTCAGCAAAAAAAACCTGGCATTGCGCTGTAATGAAATCAACAAAACACTGACTATTAAGCAGCACTGGAGACAATCACCAATGATAGCATGAGGGGTCTCTATAAGGCGGAGAGATGCTTATAACTACCGGGGAGTGGTCTGATAAAGACCGGGTACCAATCTTGCAATCCACTGTTCTGTTCAAAAACTCCCTTGAAGAAAAAAAATAGTCGATTCTGGAATGAACCTGATGAGGGAATGAGAAAAATGTATAATCCCTATCAAGGGGGTGAAGTATTCTCCAAACATCATATAAATCTAAATCTTTCAGAAATTCACGCAGGCTATTACTTTTGGAGGCAGAAGTAAAGCGAGAGGAAGACATATCCAACTCTAAATTAAGCGCACATCATATATGGTGAGGAGAATGACGCCACATCAGCAAGAAGTTTTGGAAGAAAGGCAGCTTCGTAATTATTTGGAGCAGAGACACATCCTAAAACAATAAGTTCACCATATAAATAGCCAGACAGAAGCACATATCGTCCCTCTTTGTCAGATATGCTTTTCACCAAAGTGAAGGGTAATGAGCGATGAATAAGAAGAGCAACCCCCCTGCTTTTGGAATTATATGAGGAGTAAAATACCTGGCCAACCCAACTCCTCCGTAGTTTTAAATGTTCTAAATCTGAAAGGTGAGTTTCTTGGATGAAGGCTAACTGGCATTTCTCTTTCTTGAAAAAGGAAAGTAGTTTCTGACGTTTAACAACATTATTGATGCCTTTAACATTGAGAGTGATTATTTTAATATCACTCATAGCTACATATCAATAAAAAATGTGATAACATGACAAAAGAAGTATGTATAATATTGAAAAATTGCTGTGAGACAATGAGAAAAACACACACACACACACACACACACACACACACACACACACACACACACACACACACACACACACAAGTAAAAAACAGAGGAGGAAGGGTAATACACCCAAAACAACACACGATCCGAGAGCAAATAGGACACGTGAAGAAAACGGTGAGCCTCTAATCCTTAGAAATACCAGTCCAACATCTTATACCAGTTCAATATCTTATACCTCAGCACGGAAAAAGGAGGCTTTAAAGAGACAATTAGAACTAGAAGAGGCTTTGAGAGACATTGAAACTCAATTTAAGCGCTCACCAAATAAATACCTGTTGAAACAATTGGAGGCAGCTCGTTCGGCACTTAATCAAATATTAACACAAAAGGCTGAAGCCCAAATATTTTTTGCTAAACATATGCCGCTTTTCCACTACCAACGCGGCTGAGTTGGGCTGAGCCGTGCGGTGCTGAGTTGGGCTGAGTCGAGCTGAGTGGGGCTGTTGGAGTTGCATTTCGACTACAACCGCGCTGAACTGTGCTGGCTGGAAGTGGGTGGACACATTGGGTGGAGTTAGCGAAAGTGGGTGGACGTCACGTGATGTCGTTAGGCGGCGCAAACAGTGACATCAGTGATCTTTTAAGCGGTAGTCTCACGACCCGGATAGTAAACAATAAACATGGAGGACATGGAGTCGTTAGTGTTGCTGGTCTTGGTTCTGTGGCTTGTTGTCACCGACAACGCCAACAGATACTGGCAAGAGCGTATAGATGAGGCGAGGCGCATAAGGCTTCAGAAATTCTCGTAATTCATAATTCTTCTTCTTCCGGGTTTACGGTGTTTACAGATCCCAGCGTGCTCGCGGGGCGTGTGTGGGCATGTGAGGACACTCCTCCTCACCTATCAGTGCACAGGGGAGTGTCTCCTCACGCCCCTAGCCCCACTCGGCTCAGTTTGGCTCGCTTCAGCCCTACTCCAAAACCGTGCGAGTTTTGGGTGCTAAGCAGGGCTGAAGCGAGCTGAGTCGTGCTGCTCTGAGGTAGTCGAAACGCGAGCCGTGTCGGGCTGAAGTGAGCTGAAAAAGGGTAGTGGAAAAGGGCCAATAGACTGTTTGAATCAGGCAATAAGCCAGGCCGTTTACTTGCTCGTCTGGCTCGTGGAAGGGTGGAGTCTAATATTATTCCCTCCCTCCTAGATAAACATGGAACTAGACATTTTAAGTCAACTGAAGTAAACAAGCTCATGAAATCATTTTATGAGGAGCTTTACAGCTCAGACTACACTGCGTCTTTGGAAGACAGGCGAAAATTTTTTGATAAGATAAACTTCCCATCTCTATCAGAGGATCAAAAAAAGATATTATGTAGGCCTATAACTGAGGAGGAAGTGTCAGATACTATCAAAACACTACAAAATGGGAAGGCGCCTGGCCCGGATGGCTTTGGCCCAGATTTTTATAAAACCTTTCGGAAAGTATTAGTGGGCCCCCTTACAGACATGTATGTTGACAGTCTTCCTCCAACTTTAAACCTTGCTCGTATCTCGGTTCTTTTGAAGAAGGGCAAGCCCTCTGACATATGCGGTTCTTACAGACCTATTAGCCTTATATCAGTAGATAGCAAACTACTTTCAAAGCTCTTGGCAAAGCGCCTTGAGAACCTGCTTCCAATTCTTATAAACCCAGACCAAACAGGTTTTATACATGGCCGCTACTCTTCCAGCAATGTTAGGAGACTTTTAAATATTGTGCATTCATCATTTCAAAATAAACTGAAAATACTAGCTTTATCCCTTGACGCCGACAAGGCCTTTGACAGAGTCGAATGGCCTTATCTGTTTGACATTATGGAAAGATATGGCCTTGGTGGAAACTTTTTAAAATGGACCCAAACTATATATCATGCGCCCCGAGCTGTTGTCATAACTAATGGTCGCCACTCCGAATCCTTTTCAGTGGCCAGAGGCGTCCGCCAGGGATGCCCCCTTAGCCCTCTTCTCTTTGCCTTGGCCCTAGAACCACTGGCAGAGGTAATACGGTTACACGCTGCAATAAGAGGAGTCTATTTGGGAAATAAAGAACACAAAATTGCCTTATATGCAGACAATATTCTTTTGTTTGTTTCATCCCCGGCGTTATCTATTCCTGCAATTATGAATACTTTTGATGAATTTAGTTTTGTGTCAGGGTATAAAATTAACTTTAATAAATCTGAAGCTATGCCACTGGGCCTGCGTAGGTAAATCTGATGTCCCAAACAATTTTCCTTTTACATGGTCAGGCTCCGGTTTTACATATCTAGGAGTTAGAATCTCACCAACTCTGTTGGATCTTTGGAAGCTTAATTTTGCCCCTACTCTTGCTGCTGTTAAAAAAGACCTCGAGCGTTGGCATAACCTTCCTATATCATTGTTTGGTCGAATTAGTCTCATTAAAATGAATGTACTCCCCCGGATGCTTTATCCTTTACAGATGCTCCCTCTGTACTTAGCAAAAAAAACCAATAGGGATTTAGAGAAGGCAGTTTCTAAGTTTATTTGGCATGGGAAAAAAACTAGGTTAAAACTTAAGGTACTTCAACTTTCTATAGATATGGGTGGGCGTGCTTTGCCCAATTTAATTTTTTATAATTGGGCCTGTCATGCTCACCACCTTTGGTCCTGGTTACATGCTCTTATGGACGGGGAATCTTGTGTTGATTCCTGGGCTTGCCATCCATTCGCTCCATGGAGTCTGGTTACGTATAATGCAAGTAACATTAACCCTGATGTCAAACACAATCCATTAATTTATAATAGCATTAGAGTTTGGCGTGATATCTCAAAATACGTTGGGGTAAATGGATCGAAATCTTTACTGGCACCTATCACTCAAAATCCTGACTTCCCGGCAGGTAGTAGTTCTTCTGTCTTTACCGCATGGCGAGATAAAGGAATCATTCTCCTTGGTCATTTGTTTAAAGATAACATTCTTATGTCCTTTCAGCAATTACAGGATACTTTTGATATCCCTAAGTCCAATTTCTTTGGCTACTTACAAATAAGACATTTTATTTCTTCTCTACCTAACTTCCCCCCTCCCACTTCTCACTCTCATAATCTAGAAACTTTCCTTTTGAATCGTAAAAATCTCAAACAGTTTATTTCAGCTTTTTATTCCCTATTGCTTTCCTGTGACATATATGAGCTATCTAACATTTCTCGTAAATGGGAGGGTGACTTAGGGACCGAATTTATTGAGGATGATTGAAGGGAGGCGATTGTTTCCATCAGGGAAGCATCTGCCTGTAATAGGCTAAGGGAAACTCAGTATAAAATATTGCATAGGTTACACATCACTCCGGTCATATTACACAAAATAGATTGCTCAATTTCTCCTCTCTGTATCAAGTGCAAGTCTGAAAGAGGGACATATTTTTACTATTTTTGGGACTGTAAGTATATATCAAGATTCTGGACTCTGGTGGCTAAAATAATTGAATTTGAGGTAAAAAAGGACCCTAGTGTCTTTCTGGTTGGGCTACCTTCTAAGATGCTACAGTTCCTGGCAACAAGCTACACACTGCTTGAGAAGCTCCTCCTATCTGCACGTAAGTGCATATTGTTGAACTGGACTAAAGAACGCCCACCTACAGTCACACTATGGTACAAGGAAATCTTTAATAATCTCCCACATGAAAGATTGATGGCTATGGCCAAGGGGAAAGAAGATATGTTTCGTAAAATTTGGTCCCCCTTTATAACCTATCTACCACAAGATCTAAGTGTACGTTCACACTGCAGGCTGAAGTGACTCAAATCCGATTTTTTCGCCCATATGTGACCTGTATCCGATCTTTTATTGACAATATGAATGACACAGATCCGATTTTTTCAAATCCGACCCAGGCCGTTTGGATATGTGGTCCTAATTCCGATTCCTATCCGATCTTTTCATATGCGACTTCAGTCTGAACCGCCAGGTCGCATTCATCCGACTTACACGTCATCAACAAGCCACAAACGCCACTATTCTGCGCTGAAGTAGGCGGCGGGTCTCTCAAAAAAAGTTACAACAACATGGCTTTGATGTTCCTTTGAACGGAGGTTGCAGTCACTACCCCGCAGAACGCCTGAGCCAAAACCCTTGCCCTCTTCCTTTTCAACCTCCTCCTTAACATCAGGCTATTGTGCATGTTCTGGCTCCGTCACAACAACAACTGCATCATCGCCAGGTACTCCATGCTGGCTACTGTCATACACAGGAAGCTTTAGGTTACTTCCGTAAACACTGGCCATGCTCACTGCGTGTGACGTCGTCGTATCCTGCAATGCGCATGCAGAACACTTTTAGGTCGCTTTTCGTTCATACTGAGGATCACATACAAGTCGCATATATTTGTTAATGTGAACGACCTCACAAAAAAATCGGATTTCACAAAAAAATCGGAATTGAGCATTAAGCCTTGCAGTGTGAACGTAGTCTAAGTTCCCTTCTCCTGAGAGGGGAGATGAGTGAGTTTTGGTCACAGACTAGGCCTAGATCGCCCTCATAGATGCCCAATTTTCTGTTTTTTGTGTGTGTGATAACATTGTCCTCCTGTGTTGTTGTTGCTGTGGACACACTTTTTTTTTTTTATTTATCATTTATGTATTTATTTTGAATTTTTTTTTTCTTTATGTATTTTGTATTTTTTTTTCTGTGCCCTTGTTGCTGTCTAGAGGGTGGGGGGTGGGAGGGGATTGTTTTGTAAGTTGTTGTATAATTTTGTGAAAAAAAAGCAATAAAAAGTATGTAAAAAAAACCCTGCACATTGTACAACTGGCATAGGCTATTTGATGCAGCCCCCTGCTTCACTATCAATAAGTTAAACGTTTCCATTTACTTTGCTCGTCTCTTCCTCAGGACCTCCTCTCTCCTTACAGAATCTGCATTTAATCTCTCCCTGTATTTCCTTGTTCTTTCTTTACTCGCCATCTCTCGCCATCCACTGAAATCTGCCTCAAACTGAAAATAAATAAATAAAAGGAAACATTTAAGTGGCAAAATACTGTAGTTTAACATGTATCCAGCTTCAAAATGGGATCTTATGGAAGTAGAGATTCACCAAATTGAGTTGGTGTATAAATGTTAAATTTGTGAATAATATCGTATCAAAATGTGTTAAAAGGACAAAATATTCAATAAACTTAACTATTAGTTATAAAATATGTATCTAAGAGCATTATTTATGTATTTAAATGCAGTTCATATCATATAGTGTGACAAAATAATCATATGGCGTGACAAGAAAACCCTGTCACACCTTATGATTTTGTGTCACACCATATGAGGTTTCATGTACTTACCATGATATTACGCAATGTGCCTTTATGCTAACATGCTAAAACCATGCTAACTACAATATAGTTTTAAAGATAATATTGACTGAAAAGTAATTTCATTTTGGCATTTTTGTGTAAAATGAGTTGCACCAAAAGACAGTGCAAAAAGGAACTGAAGCAGAAGTGCCGGATAGACTTGATTTTTTTTTTAAACATGAGCGATAACTCACCTTCTAACTTTCAGTGTCCTTCTGAGGTGTTGGTCTTCCTCCTGAAAGAAGTAGGACCCCCACTCCCCAAAGGTCTCCAAACAATTGCCCGTTTAAAAAAAGGAATATGGCGGCACACCCTGGACAAGTCGCCAGGTCATCACAGGGCTGACACATAGACACAGACAACCATTCACACTCACATTCACACCTACGGTCAATTTAGAGTCACCAGTTAACCTAACCTGCATGTCTTTGGACTGTGGGGGAAACCGGAGCACCCGGAGCACCCAAAAATGATATCCATTTTTGGGACGAATGTTTTAGTTAAGGGTGGCTTCAAAATATTATGTCTGAACTTTTAGCCAAGTAGTCTCACAAGTAGACATCTGGGTTATCAATATATCTCATCTCATTATCTCTAGCTGCTTTATCCTGTTCTACAGGGTCGCAGGCAAGCTGGAGCCTATCCCAGCTGACTACGGGCGAAAGGCAGGGTACACCCTGGACAAGTCGCCAGGTCATCACAGGGCTGACACATAGACACAGACAACCATTCACACTCACATTCACACCTACGGTCAATTTAGAGTCACCAGTTAACCTAACCTGCATGTCTTTGGACTGTGGGGGAAACCGGAGCACCCGGAGGAAACCCACGCGGAGAACATGCAAACTCCACACAGAAAGGCCCTCGCCGGCCACGGGGCTCGAACCCGGACCTTCTTGCTGTGAGGCGACAGCACTAACCACTACACCACCGTGCCACCGTTATCAATATATGATTGAATAAACAGAAAATAAATTCATTTTTCTTGTTTCTATTCAAAATCAAACTTTGTGAAATGTGCTTGGGACAGTCACGCCATATGAGTTTTTTCTGGTTTGGTTGAAAATTGTGAAAAAATGGAAAATTAATCACATGAATGCTCTGTATGTTCATATAAAACAGCACTTTCTGAACAATATCACCACATTTTTTGACATATTTTTCTATAACTTACTTATCTTTGACACATTGGACCAAAAAAAGGCCATGTGATGTCAACCACCCACATGCACTTTTATTACCAAAATCACATCAAATCAAATCAAAATCACGTTATAGCATGAAAATGTTCATGTTTTAACAATATAAATGATCACGTTGTAACGTGATACCAAATTATAACTATAATGTGAAACGTTTTACATATTAACATGAAAATATATTGTTAGAACAATAAACTTTTCACGTTATTATGAGATACTGATTTTTTTTTTTCCTTTCCGGGTATGGCAGCAATACGCTTCCGGAGCATTGCCCTTTGTCTTGTACAGCTTACAATTCTCCGCTTGACCAGCAGGTGGCTCTCGTGAGTATTTGAACCCGACCATTTTTCAACACAGGTGGCGAGAAAGTTTCAGTGCTTCATGATCTGCTCATCATAAGTATTTACATCCTGATTACGATTATTAAAATGTCCTGAGAAGTAAATAACATAATTGAGCCTGAAACTTTTTTTTCTCTTTTATTTCCAAAAACATTCAAAATACAAACAAATAGAGCACCATATATATACAGATCCAAAAACATAAAAGTAGTAAAACACACACATAGCAATAAAGTAAAAAATATGAACAAGAAAGGGGCTACTTAACTATCGTTACATATGTTAATCAAGTAAATCAAAGTCATCCAAAAAGGATATAAAATAACCAACATCCTTATTTTCAACTAACTTTAAAGATTTGGCAAAAAGCTTGAGGTCATTCTTCCAGTGTGTAACATAAGGTTTAGTTTTAAAAAAAAGAGCCTGAAACTTCAAGCCGCAACCCTTGTTTTGTTTTTAGCAGAAGGTACTTCCGGGTTAAAAAAAACCGGAAACAACTTATGACCCATTTCCGCCGGAAATAAGTTCATCTAGTGGCTTCTGATCCATACACTGTAGAGGGCGATGTTACAAGTTTAGAGCAACATAAATAACAGACTATAATTTTGTTTTTGTTCAAAAAGTGTTTATTTTCAATATGAGCTTGTAAATCACAGCTGAAGTCCATATTCGGCTGTTTACGTCTACTGCCGCTGAGGCCTGAGTGTTTTGGCGCACGCAGTAATGTAAATAAGGAGTCATTTTTAATCTCAGACGGCAGTGCTTTAAGTTCGCACCTAAAAAGAAGTGAGTGTTGGAACGCAGGAAAGCGTTTAACGATGCCCGAGCTCGGCGGAAAGTATTCGGAGGCCGGCAGCCCGAGAAAGCGCCGCCGGAGCCGCTCGAGCAGCGGAAGTTCGCGGAGTCGCTCGCGGGAGCGCGTCTCCAGTCCTGCGGCCGATAACCACAGACACGACGGGACAGAAGAGCGGAAGTCCAAATGGTCCGACAGCAGAGACAGGAGTCGGAACCGCTTCCGTGTTGGCGGCTCGCGCAGTCGGTCCAGATCGAGAGAACGCGAGAAGTTGGCCTGGGCTGAGGAGCGGGACCGAGGACACTATGCGGGATCAAGATCCGATTACTACGACAAGAGAGACGACATCCAAAGGCAAAGACAAGAGGCTTTCATTGCTCGGTAATATCTTACAGGCCTGGAGTCTGATTTCTACAGTTGGAGTTAAATAGTGTTCCCAGGTAAGGCTGGGAAAAGCCTTTTGTTAAACACGTGATCGTGTTTTGTTTTAATTCAGGCGCTTGCAAGAACGTGAGAGAATCGGTGAACTGGGATGTCCTGAGGTCTGGGGCTATTCACCAAGAGTCCGAGACCCCGAGTAAGTACGAGTCAGGGGCGTCGCTAGGAATTAAGCTTTACTGCCCCCGCCCGACACACACACAATGCACCTTAACGTTCCTGTCCCAGCCTATGCAAAGTGGATCATTCTCATGCTCTCGTGGATGAAGTTATGTGAGGAATAGGTCAACGAGACGGAAAACACATCCCAGTCCCCAAAAAATGTATTGTTGGCATTTGGGCTTTTAATGCATGCTGATGCTAAACGTGTCACCTCAACTCTCACGATTCACGAACTTAGCTGGTTAGTTATGACTGACTAGCACACAGCCTACAACCTTAATCTTACCTCTCTCACCCTCCTCCTCATCTGTCACATACCCCTTTTCCACCAAATCAGTTCCAGTGCTGGTGCTGGTTCACAACTCATTCAACTTGCGAGCCAGCTGAGAACCAGTTTGCTTTTCCATGGCTCGCGGTGCTAAGGGGAGCCACGTCATTACGTCGCTGTATACGTCAGTTACGTCGCTACGTTTGCATAAACCTTGGCGCGAATATCGAAGCAAAAACAACACGGAAGAAGCAGCAGCAACAACAATAATAATGGATGACTTCGCGTTTGTACAACTGCTGCTTCTCGTCACTTAAAAATGGCGATCTTTCGCGGTTTTGTTATTGTTGTTGGTCTTAAAGGTCCCATGGCATGAAATTTTCACTTTCTGAGGTTTTTTAACGTTAAAATGAGTTCCTCTGACCTTCTTAAGTCACCCCAGTGGCTAGAAATTTCATAATGTGTAAACCAAACTATGCCCAACATTTGAGAATGGCGCGTTGATGGGCTCTTCCCTTTACTACGTCAGCAAGGGAGATGATCCCCACGCCCCCCCTCTGGATACCCACCCACTGTATGGATTGCCCGTCCTACCAAGCCTACTGCGCATGCGCGAAATCCAGGAGGGTAGGAAAATTCAACAGTAGTTTTGTCCTACTGATCAGCTGGGCTGATAGAAAATCGGTGAGTATTTCACGCATGTGCCGATTTTTATGTTTTGTGCGTATTGGTCGAGTCTTTGGCTGAGTCAAATAATTTGTAATGACTTGTTTTGTATCATAAAACGGTCTGTATGAGAACTTGCTAATTGTAATGACGTCATGTGTTCTGCGCGTGCGCAGTAGGCTTCGCGCGTGCGCAGTAGGCTTCGCGCGTGCGCAGTAGGCTTGGTAGGACAAATCGAAGAGGTAGGATAACTTTACACCACCTATGTGAGCGAAACATGGAAATTGCGCTGCATCCCTGCTGCATCAGCCACAAACACTGAACAAGTAAGTGTATAACTATTAAGTCGTTTTGCCGTGTTTTAAAATCGGTGCGTTAGCCTAGCAATGGCTACATTAGCTGTGCAGCTAACCGCTTCCTGCAGTTAGCCAGGTAGCATGCCCGCAGCTTGGTCAAGCCCCGCCCCTCCCCACATTGGCCCGCCTCCATGCTTCTCATTAGCAAAACGATGCACTGGGAAAAGGGCTGAAATGGGGCTTTCTCCCAGGAGGCTATATTTACGTGCCGAGGGTTCATTTCGAGAAAGGCTGCGGATATAACATCCGGAAGCCTCCACGAGCCCGTTTAAAGCATCAACAAACCACCATGCCATGGGTCCTTTAACAACACACACACACACACACACACACACCCCGGTTGACGTAAGCGGTTCTTTCCTCTGGCCCAGCAGAGAGTTGGTGCTAGCCTGGAACCAGTTTTTCTGGCCCCAGAGCCAGTTCTTTGTCAGTGGAAACAGAAAACCCGGTTCCAAACTAAGCACTGGCCCCGAACCAGCCCTGGAACTGCTTTGGTGGAAAAGGGGCAGTTTCCCTGCCTCTGTCTCTGCTTCTTGAGAAGAATTGTCTGATATCCATCTGGAAAAGTAATTTAATATCGTTTAATTCGATGTAGTTTAATGGGTTTGTTAGAATATGGTTTGCTTAGTTTTGTTGCAAAAACTTTGTGCTACATTAATTCATCCAGATCCCATTCTCTGACTCAATCCAAAGAGTAGACTCATCTCTCCAATAGGCTAAATGGACTCATGGCACGCCACACGCACACTATGTTTACAGTGAGAATCTCCCAGACCAATCAGAAAATTAGTTAGAAAGAAGAGACGATAGAAGTTTGAAACACACTGTCCTACGACTTACAGTAGATCTGCCAACAAACTAGTTTGTTACGAAAATCTTTCAACATTTTCTTACTGGGGCACGTGCCCCAGTAAAAAAGGCCTAGTGACGCCCCTGGTATGAGTGAAAATTTAGTTGTGAAATTTTATACATACATATACAGTACCAGTCAAAAGTTTTTGGAAACGCCCTCTAATTCAGTGGTTTTTCATTATTTTAAAGTTTTCTGAATTGTAGATTAATACTAAAGTCCTCGACATTATAAAGAAGTATATATGGAATTATGTGGTAAACAAAAAAGTGTTACTCAAACCAGAATGTTTTATATTTTAGATTCTTCAAAGTAGGCACCTTTTGCTTAGATAACAGCTTTGCACATCTTGGCATTTTCTCAGTCAGCTTTACGAGGTAGTCACCTGGAATGGCTTTCAGTTTACAGCTGTGCCTTGTCAAGAGTTAATTTCTTGACCTCTTAATGTGTTTGAGACCATCAGTTGTGTTGTGAAGAGGTAGAGTTGGTATACAGTGAATGGTCCTATTTGAGTACTGCTCTACAACCCCGATTCCAAAAAAGTTGGGACAAAGTACAAATTGTAAATAAAAACAGAATGCAATGATGTATAAATTTCAAAATTCCATATTTTATTCAGAATAGAACATAGATGACATATCAAATGTTTAAACTGAGAAAATGTATCATTTAAAGAGAAAAATTAGGTGATTTTAAATTTCATGACAACACCACATCTCAAAGTTGGGACAAGACCATGTTTACCACTGTGAGACATCCCCTTTTCTCTTTACAACAGTCTGTAAACGTCAGGGGACTGAGGAGACAAGTTGCTCAAGTTTAGGGATAGGAATGTTAACCCATTCTTGTCTAATGTAGGATTCTAGTCGCTCAACTGTCTTAGGTCTTTTTTGTCGTATCTTCCATTTTATGATGCGCCAAATGTTTTCTATGGGTGAAAGATCTGGACTGCAGGCTGGCCAGTTCAGTACCCGGACCCTTCTTCTACGCAGCCATGATGCTGTAATTGATGCAGTATGTGGTTTGGCATTGTCATGTTGGAAAATGCAAGGTCTTCCCTGAAAGAGACGTCGTCTGGATGAGAGCATATGTTGCTCTAGAACCTGGATATACCTTTCAGCATTGATGGTGTCTTTCCAGATGTGTAAGCTGCCCGTGCCACATGCACTAATGCAACCCCATACCATCAGAGATGCAGGCTTCTGAACTGAGCGCTGATAACAACTTGGGTCATCCTTCTCCTCTTTAGTCCGAATGACACGGCGTCCTTGATTTCCATAAAGAACTTCAAATTTTGGTTCGTCTGACCACAGAACAGTTTTCCACTTTGCCACAGTCCATTTTAAATGAGCCTTGGCCCAGAGAAGACGTCTGCGCTTCTGGATCATGTTTAGATACGGCTTCTTCTTTGAACTATAGAGTTTTAGCTGGCAACGGTGGATGGCACGGTGAATTGTGTTCACAGATAATGTTCTCTGGAAATATTCCTGAGCCCATTTTGTGATTTCCAATACAGAAGCATGCCTGTATGTGATGCAGTGCCGTCTAAGGGCCCGAAGATCACGGGCACCCAGTCATGTTAATGACCTATTGCCAGTTGACCTAATGAGTTGCAATTTGTTCCTCCAGCTGTTCCTTTTTTGTACCTTTAATTTTTCCAGCCTCTTATTGCCCCTGTCCCAACTTTTTTGAGATGTGTTGCTGTCATGAAGTTTCAAATGAGCCAATATTTGTCATGAAATTTCAAAATGTCTCACTTTTGACATTTGATATGTTGTCTATGTTCTATTGTGAATACAATATCAGTTTTTGAGATTTATAAATTATTGCATTCCATTTTTATTTACAATTTGTACTTTGTCCCAACTTTTTTGGAATCGGGGTTGTAATCCATATTATGCCAAGAACTACTCAACTAGGTAAAGAAAAACGACAGTCCATCATTACTTTTAAGAAATGAATGTCAGTAAGTCCGAAAAATTTCAAGAACTTTGAAAGTATCCCCAGGTGCAGTCATAAAGACCATCAAACGTTATGATGAAACTGGCTCTCATCAGGACCGCCCCAGGAAAGGAAGACCTAAGGTTACCTCTGTTGCACAGGATAAGTTCATCAGAGTTGCCAGCCTCAGAAACCGCAAGTTAACAGCACCCCAGATAAGAGCCCACCTAAATGCTTCAGAGTTCAAGTAGCACACACATCTCAGCATCAACTGTTCAGCGAAGACTGCGTGAATCTAGACTTTGTGGTCGCATTGCTGCAAAGAAGCCACTTCTAAGAAAGAACAACAAGAGGAAGAGAATAGCTTGGGCCAAGGAACACAAGGAATGGACATTAGACCAGTGGAAACCTGTCCTTTGGTCTGACGAGTCCAAATTTGAGATTTTTGGTTCCAATCGCCATGTCTTTGTAAGACGCAGAGAAGGTGAGCGGATGGTTCCTACATGTGTGGTTCCCACAGTGAAGTATGGAGGAGGAAGTGTGATGGTATGGGGGTGCTTTGCTGGTGACACTGTTGGCGATTTATTCAAAATCGAAGGCACACTCAGTGTTTCCCACAGGCCAAGTAGCAATTTGTGGTGCTCCACTGTGCCGATGAGGGAATCGTGCGCGGTGGTGTCGTGGCGGTCGGTGGAGTCGGTCATTGGGGTGTATGCAAAGTGTTTACAGCGGGCAGTGTTCAAACACAGTATTTTTCTTCAAAGTCACCTGCTGGGACGATTTTAAAGCTACAAGAAGCATTTGAGATTATTCAGTTCAATCTAAATTCTTTTAAGTTCTCTAGACAGCTAAAACAATTTTTACCAGAACCCTGCCTGGTTTCATTCCTCGACCCAACTTTACATTACAGGGCAGGCCGGTAGTTTGCTGGGCTTGATGTTGGTGGAAAACCTGTCTTTTTAAATTTATGAAAATTACTCACCAAAACTGAAGTTAAAGTTTAGTTTTTACTAGAGATGCACCGATTGCAATTTTTTGGGCCGATTCCGATTTTCCATGGAGTGTGACCTGCCGATACCGATTTTGGCCGATTCCGATTTCATTTTTTCAAACCACTTCACAGCACACACAAAGACTATTTTCTTTTTATCTTTTCTTTAATAGAACATTCTGCCAGATTTTCAGTAATAAATTTTCAACACCTCAAAAGTTGAAAACAAACAAAAAGACATTGTTCTTTGTAAAATCTTTCTTCATGTTTGGTATTAACATATTAATTCCTGAAATAGGAAATTCACACAAACATTTTTTCTTTTCCCATCCAATATCTGGCACAAAAACAACGTCCCCCTCATATATTATTTGCCTACTGCTATGGAACACACTTTCATAAGCCTATTTAGATCTGAAAACTTATGCCTTATAGAACAACCCATTTCTTCATTCAGTATCAAAATACAAAAATAATTTCCAGTCATACTTATACCATAGCCATTCTATCATCTTTGTCAAATCTGTATTTGTAGAGTAATTTCCAGTGGAATCAAGTGCAACCAAGGTCGTAAAACAAACCAAAAGGCATTTTTTTTCTCTCTCTCTTTGTACAAATCTAACTAGATGTTTGGTAATAGGCTAACGTATTAATTCTTGTAATGGGAAATTCACACAACCACAAAGGTTTTCTTCTTTTCACATCCAATATCTGGCACAAAAAAAAAATTCACTATATGTGGATATCCAAATATAGTGAATTTTGTTGTTGTTAATGGCGCGCGCGCAGGACTGACACTGTTCTGCGCAAGCGCAACACAGTCGCACTAGAAAGCATGTTCAAGCTGCTAGTGGAGCTGCAGTCTTTTTAGTTGCGAATTACGAGTATTTCCACTTTCATCTCCATGTGATACACAAGTTTTGATCGGCAGAAAATCGGCATATTTTAATTTTGACCGGCCGATCGCCAGTCATGGCCGATCACGTGAAAATTGGCTGATTCCGATCAGCAGCCGGTCAATCGGTGCATCTCTGGTTTTGACCTTAGTTTTTTGCCTTTTTGGTGGCAATCTTTCAATCATTCTTTAGTTGACATTCAAGGACTAAATTGCAAAAAACAAGCTGGAGGTTTTTATTTTAAATATTGAACTCAACACTTACCTCAACCAATACTAAAATGAAATAAATAGTATAATGTAACAACAAAATAATAGTAAAATAAAATATCATAATTGGATGTAAGAAACCACTTAAGGTAACACCAAGACAACTAACAATAATGAAAAAGCATTACCCTAATTGGTGCAAAGCCTGCATGCCCTATCAGAACATTTAATTCTGCGTGGCTTCCTGAAAAAAAAAAACTCCAGTGCCCTATCGTAAGGGAAGTGATTGCTTAAACGGGATAATGCAATAAGGCCGGTTCCTCGCGTCAAGCTGCTACTGTATGCATCAAAATTGGTTTATAGCCTGACTCAGGGATGTCCGTTTCATGTAAGCCAAGAAGGCTATGATAAAGCTCATCACGAGCACGACGTAGGCTACCTTTTAAAATAAGGGGTCGGAAGGCGAATTGGGAAGGCTGCGTTATTTTTAATTAGCCTAACAGGCCTACCTGCAGTCCGGGTATATGCACACCAGCAGGCCTGTGTACACGCCTCTCCGTCGCTGTCTCTGTGTGTGCGTGTGAACGAGAAGAGCGAGCACTATGAATGAACGGAACGATACGCAACGGATTTTTTTTTTTCCAAAATCGCGAGTTTGATTGTGTGGCGCTAGGAATCCATTGTGTGGCGCCTGGCCACACAATGGTCTATGTATGGGAAACCCTGCACACTTAACCAGCATGGCTACCACAGCATTCTGCAGCGACATGCCATCCCATCTGGTTTGCGCTTAGTGGGCCCACCATTTGTCTTTCAACAGGACAATGACCCAAAACACACCTCTAGGCTATGTAAGGGCTATTTGACCAAGAAAGAGGGTGATGGAGTGCTTCGTCAGATGACGTTGTCTCCTCAATCACCTGATCTAAACCCAATTGAGATGGTTTGGGATGAGTTGGACCGCAGAGTGAAGGCAAAGCAGCCAACGAGTGCTCAGCACCTCCGGGAACTCCTTCAAGACTGTTGGAAAACCATTTAGAGTGATGACCTCGTGAAGCTGATTGAGAGAATGTCAAGAGTGTGCAAAGCTGTAATCAAAGCAAAAGGTGCCTACTTTGAAGAATCTAAAACATATTTTGGTTTGATTAACATTTTAAAGTTTACTAAATGATTCCTTACGTGTTGCTGCATAGTCTGGATGACTTCAGTATTCATTTACTATGTGGGGGGGAGAAAAATAAAAACATCAAATCTGAAGGTGTTTCCAAACTTTTGACTGGTGCTGTGTGTATGTGTAACACACGCACATACACACAGTGGTGTGAAAGTGTTTGCCCCCTTCCTGACTTTTTTTTTTGCATGTTTGTCATGCTTAAATGCTTCAGATCAAACAAATTTAAATATTAGACAAAGATGCAGTGCCTTGAAAAAGTATTCATACCCCTTGAACTTTTTCACATTTTTCCACCTTACAACCACGAAGTTTTTTTTGAGATTTTATGTGATAGACCAACACAAAGTAGCACATAATTGTGAAGTGAAACGAAAATGGTAAATGGTCTTCAAAATTTTAAACAAATAAAAATCTGAAAAATGTGATGTGCATTAGTATTCAGCCCCCCTGCATCAATACTTTGTAGAGCAATACTTTGTAGAGAAAACATAGAAATGCTCAAGGGCAGCACGGTGGTGTAGTGGTTAGCGCTGCCGCCTCACAGCAAGAAGGTCCGGGTTCGAGCCCAGTAGCCGATGAGGACCTTTCTGTGCGGAGTTTGCATGTTCTCCCTGTGTCCGCATGGGTTTCCTCCGGGTGCTCCGGTTTCTCCCACAGTCCTAAGACATGCAGGTTAGGTTAACTGGTGACTCTAAATTGACCGTGAGTGTCAATGGTTGTGTGTCTGTGTCAGCCCTGTGATGACCTGGTGACTTGTCCAGGGTGTACCCCGCCTTTCGCCCGTAGTCCGCTGGGATAGGCTCCAGCTTGCCCGTGACCTTGTAGAATATACAGTGCTCAGCGTAAATGAGTGCACCCCCTTTGAAAAGTAACATTTTAAACAATATCTCAATGAACACAATTTCCAAAATGTTGACAAGACACAGTTTAATATAACATCTGTTTAACTTATAACGTGAAAGTAAGGTTAATAATATAAACTTAGATTACACATTTTTCAGTTTTACTCAAATTAGGGTGGTGCAAAAATGAGTACACCCCACAACAAAAACTACTACATCTAGTACTTTGTATGGCCTCCGTGATTTTTAATGACAGCACCAAGTCTTCTAGGCATGGAATGAACAAGTTGGCGACATTTTGCAAAATCAATCTTTTTCCATTCTTCAACGATGACCTCTTTTAGTGACTGGATGCTGGATGGAGAGTGATGTTCAACTTGTCTCTTCAGAATTCCCCATAGTTGTTCGATTGGGTTCAGATCAGGTAGAGCTGGGCGATAAATCGATTTTATCGATTAATTTGAATTTACAGTTAAGGACGATGTGTTTTTTATGAAAACACAGAACCACATTTCATCAATGACAAAAGGAGATTAAAGGTTGCAAACATGTATATTATTAAAAAAAATAAAAAATTATGCCACTTGCTCTCCAACAGCAGACTGTGTGTAAGAGCTGTATGTGCTTAAATCAGTGCTGTTTTCTTCCCAACAGCTCAGATGAACACACTCCAGTTGAAAAAGATGTGAAGAGCAGCAGCTCTGAGACAAGTTCAGAAGGTATAGTGATTTTACATTTATATCAGCGTGGCTATTAAAGCTTTGTGTGTGTGTGTTTTTATAACACATGATGGTCCTGAGTATCACCCTGGGTTTGAAATATGCATTAGAAACATCCACCATGTTGAAAATGCCCTAACAACAGTGATGCATATGTTTCTTTCTCTAAGACGGACAATGTTCAGTATTGCTTTAGGTGATTTTGGTTTGATGTGTGTTCTGTTGACCAATCAGAGGTCGGTACCCTCCGATTGTGCGCTGCACAGTACACAGTACACGTTCACAAAAATTTGGAAACCAACAGAAGGTTCAGAACTGTTAAAAGATTACTTCAGAAGAACGACACAGTATTATTGGATTTGTCGAGATGAAAACAAAGAACCACATTTCATCAATGACAAAAGGAGATTAAAGGTTGCAAACCAACTTCTACTGTCTCCTTCATCCTTGACTGGATGCCTGTGGTGGCTGTAATTCTGCTTTAAAGAACTTTGCGAGTTCAAACCTTTGGAATCCACCATGTCATACACCAGCACTGATGCATGCTGTCAATCACACCCCAAAGCTCACAGCTTACGGACAGTCTCACTCCACAGGCCTGCACGAGCAGTGCTCTGACAGATCCTAAAAGAACTCTTAAACTGTTTCACAGTGATGGCTAATAATCATGGCTGAGAAAGTAAATTGATTTTAAATCGTACTGTTTGCTCCTCAATGTCTTATTTATAGAGGAAAAGAAGAAAAAGAAAAAGAAACGAAAATCGAAGAAAAAGAAAACTCGCAAGCACTCCGAAGACACGGAATCAGAAAGTGACTCAGAAGGTCGGTCTGTTTTGCTTTATTCAACAGTTAATCCGAATTGCTTTCCTACTCTCAGTATACTGTGTTACATACAGTATGGCTAATACTTACATTCACACAAGCATGCATAAATCACTGGAGGGTCTCTCAACTCCAGTACTGCAAAGTAGAGAGATTGTCTAACCCCAACATGCCATTACCAGCTCTTGTAGGATAGTTGTTGTTAATCAGCTGGTGAGCTCGATGAGGTGTGTTGGAAATGTTTTTAGAGTGGCACTGAGTTGAATGACAGTAATTATAGCGTAATGCATGTCAAATGGGGAGCGTGCCCCCCCCCCCCTTCCTTTTTTTTTTTTTTTTTTAACTGAGCCTCTGTTTTAATTAGACCAGTCATATATATAATGCTTTTGTTGTTGTTTATAGAAGAGGTAAAGAAGAAGAAGAAGAAAAAGAAGAAAAGTAAAAAGTGAGTAAGAATTTCTTCTTAATGTATGCTTCTAATACTTTTAATTTCCCACTTCTAAGAAATCAAAGGCTTGATCATGTAAAGGTTTTGGTAAATTGCTGATAAATCTCATCAGGTGTGTTGAAGGTAAAATGCAACGCTGGGCAGTGCTATGGCTCTCTGGACACCCCTTGCCGTGCGATGTAATGACATCCTCTTCTAATGTCTATTTCTTATGTCAGGAAGAAATCAAAGAAGAAGAAGGCTAAAAAGAACCGCAAAGAGTCGAGCAGTTCTAGCAGTGATCAGTCCGCAGAGGAAGATGATGACCTCGGAGAATTGTGGGTGGAGAAAACTCGTTTTGAGGATCATGTGGTTGGACCTGAAGCTCCTCTAACTCACCTGGCCCAAGATGATAAACCACTGGAGTGAGCATCTATATTTTTATTACTCATTAGGTTATTGTTGTACAGGCAACACCTGTACAATACACTGCTGTTGAATATCATTATTGTCTGGAGTTTAATGAAGTTTTACTACTTCTCCCTGCTTTTATAGTTTTGGTCATGCTCTGTTACCCGGTGAAGGTGCTGCCATGGCGGAATATGTAAAGGCAGGCAAGCGTATTCCAAGGAGAGGTGAAATTGGCCTTACCAGTGAAGAGATTGCTGACTTTGAGAAATCAGGCTATGTAATGAGTGGAAGCAGGTATGTGAGGTTTTTTTTTGGGGGGGTTAATAAAAGACTAATATACACACACACACACACAGTAATGCAGCTACGCTGTGGTTTAATTTATGTACTTGCGCACTTGCACTTGCTATTTTGAGTGCAAAAGTGCATTTCCACTGACCGATATGGCGAAATGCAGTACACTATGCGTATCTGGATGGTGTACTCATAATGGTTAAAAAGTTGAATGTGAAACAGTGGACACTCCTCACCTTCACTGGTCACCATCTTGGCTACATAGCGAAAGGGGTGGGACAACCAACCTAGTTTCAGACTTTGTGTTCACACTTTGTTTTTAATGCGGCCTATAATCTGACATTAGTCTGGACAGATCACACTCCTAAACTGACCTGCGTGCACAAATGAACAGTGTTTCACATGATGTGTTCAATCTCGCTATAAAAAAGGCACGTTATTTGGTTCGTGTTCGTGGTTTATTTAAATTTTGCTTTTAACCTTTTCCTTTGGTGCTGCAGCCAGGTTCTCCTATGGCCACGTTCTGCCAGTTAAAATTAGCGCCTTTTCATTTTGCTTGTATGGCAACAGCAACCAAAAAGTTGGTGAGGTCTGTTACCTCATTATCCTGCCATGGAAATCCTCCGTCACTGTTATCCTCCATCTCTCTTTCCTGGCAGTGCAAAGTTAAGATGAATGTTGAGTTGAATTGAAATACGGTGGTGCTTGAAAGTTTGTGAACCCTTTAGAATTTTCTATATTTCTGCATAAATATGACCTAAGACATCAGATTTTTACACAAGTCTTAAAAGTAGATAAAGAGAACCTAGTTAAATTAATGAGACAAAAATATTATATTTGGTCATTTATTTATTGAGGAAAATGATCCAATATTACATATCTGTGAGTGGCAAAAGTATGTGAATCTCTAGGATTAGCAGTTCATTTGAAGGTGAAATTAGAGTCAGGTGTTTTCAATCAATGGGATGACAATCAGGTGTGAGTGGGCACCCTGTTTTATTTAAAGAACAGGGATCTATCAGAGTCTGACCTTCACAACACATTTGTGGAAGTGTATTATGGGACGAACAAAGGAGATTTCTGAGGACCTCAGAAAAAGCGTTGTTGATGCTCATTGTAGAATCAGACCAGGTGGGTGGAGCACAGAAGCACGGCAGGCCAGAACTGAGTTCTCAAAAACCGCTTTTATTGTAGCTTTTCAGCTTTTACATTCACACTCCCAGGCACGCGCGCACACAAGTGTTCTAGTTGGGGGAGAGCCCCCTTTCCCTGCTCTCTCTCTCCTTTTAAAGGGCGCGGTCACTGGGGAAGACACACAAACACAGGTTAATTCCCATCAGGTGCAATGATTCCACCACTTACCTTCCCTGACTCCGCCCTCCATTCACAGACCGACGCTTGGCCACGCCCCTGCTGCCACATACCCCCACTGCCCAAATCCGCCACGACCATCTGCACCCTTGGCCTGTGGACCACCTCGAACTTAAATGGCTGGAGTGGCAGATACCAACGGGTGATCCACGCATTGGCATCTTTTATGTGGTGGAGTCACTGCAGGGGCATGTGGTCCGAACAGAGGGTGAAAGGGCGCCCCAGTAGGTAGTAGTGGAGGGCGAGGACCGCCCACTTGATGGCGAGGCACTCCTTTTCGATTGTGCTGTACCTGCCCTCACGCACCGACAGCTTCCGGCTGATGTACAGCACTGGACAGTCCTCCCCCTCCACCTCCTGAGACAGAACAGCCCTCAGCCCTCTGTCTGACGCGTCTGTCTGCAAAATAAAGGGGAGAGAAAAGTCAGGGGAGTGTAACAGTGGCCCCCCACACAGTGCAGCCTTTACCTCTGAGAAAGCCTGCTGGCATTGCTCCGTCCACTGGACCAGATCTGGTGCTCCCTTTTTAGTGAGATCAGTCAGCGGGCTGGTGTCGTCCAAATAATTAGGTATAAACCTACGATAGTAGCCAGCCAGCCCCAGGAACTCTCTCACCCCCTTTTTGGTCTTGGGCCTCGGGCAGGCCACAATCGCTGCTGTCTTATTAATTTGGGGACGCACCTGCCCATTGCCCAAGTGGAAACCCAGGTACCATACTTCCAGTCACACACTTCTTCGGGTTGGCTGTGAGACCCGCTCGCCTCAGCGACCTAAGGACGGCCCTTAGGTGTACCAAGTGCCGCGGCCAGTCATTACTGTAAAAAATAATGTCCAAGTAGGCGGCCACGTGGGGGCAGAGGACCCTATCCATGAGCCGCTGGAACGTAGCGGGCGCCCCAAACAGCCCAAAAGGAAGTGTGACTAACTGGTGTAAGCCAAACGGTGTGGAAAAGGCCATTTTCTCTCGGGATCGCAGAGTCAAGGGGATCTGCCAATGTCCCTTTGTCAAATCCAGTGTTGAATAAAAACGAGCCGTGCCTAGTCGCTCGAGCAACTCGTCAATACGAGGCATTGGGTATGCGTCAAATTTAGACACCGCGTTGACTTTTCTATAGTCCACACAGAACCAGACCGACCCGTCGGCCTTGGGAACCAAGACCACCGGGCTGCTGCAGTCACTGTGGGACTCCTCGATGATGCCCATTTCGAGCATGGCCTTGAGTTCTTCCTGAACCCCCCCCCTTTTTTTTGTGTTCAGGCAGTCTGTAAGGGTGGCTGCGCACTACTACCCCTGGGGGCATCTCAGTGTGGCGTTCTATGAGGTGGGTGTGGCCGGGCAGCGGCGAGAACACGTCAGAAAATTCTGTTTTTGAAGGTGCGATTAAACCGTTCGACTAAGTCATCCGTTTGTGGGTGATAAACGCTGGTGCAGATAGGCTTAATTCCCAGTAACCCATACAGTTCGTGCAGTGTCCGTGACATAAACGTAGTGCCTTGATCAGTCAGAATCTCTTTGGGGATTCCGACTCGGCAGATGGCGTGGAAGAGCACTTCTGCAATACTACGTTCTGAGATATTGCGAAGAGGTACTGCTTCCGGATATCGCATTGCATAGTCCACCAGAACTAAAATAAAGCAATATCCTTGTGTTGACCGATCTAATGGCCCGACGAGATCATCCCAATTCTTTTGAACGGGGTCTTGATTAATGGCAGAGGGCACAAAGGCGCTTTTGGAATGGCCGCGGGATTTACTAACTGGCATTTGTGGCACGCCGTACAACACCTACGGACATCGCCGTGAATCCCTGGCCAATAGAACCTGGCCATTATTCGGGCTAGTGTCTTATCCTGCCTCAAGTGTCCAGCCATGGGATTAAAGTGAGCCGCCTGGAATATAAATTCCTGACAGCTCTTTGGGATTAAAAGCTGTTGTTTGTTCCTTAGTCCGAGTGTCCTGCGTCACTCGGTATAATCTATCCTTAATAACGGAACAATAGGGGAAGGGCAGGGTGGTGTTTGACTGGAGAGTTTGACCATTGATGACTCTCACTTGGTCAAATGCATGCTGCAGAGTCTCGTCTCATGACTGCTCTAACGGGAAATCTGCGAGGGATTCCCCGAGAGAGGAGGAGCATACTGCTCCCCACTCTGACGCGGTGATGACGTAAATGGCTCTGTGACAGCTGCTCCCACTTATGCTACTCCGGGCCCTCCCCCCGCTGAACTACGGCAGGCCCCACTCTTCACCAAATGCATTCCCAAAATCCCGGCCAATCAGTCCCCAAAATTATCGAGTGGGTAAGGCGAGGATTAACCGCCGCCTTTACTCTAAATTTCTCCCCTCGAAATAGAATGTGGACCGACACTAAAGGGTAATTGTGAACATCTCTGTGCACACACGACACCTTCACCAGTTGTGCTCTTTCCAATGCCTCGTCTTGCACCAGGCTTTGGTGGATTGAGGTCTGATTACAGCCGGAGTCTACCAAAGCCTGATACGTATCCCCTTAGATACTCACCGGTATGCAGTACGCTCCGGCCCGATCGAGAGCGGTCCCTGGCGCGTCGGGAATCCGGACCGCCGAGCACCGATGCTGGAGGTGCCCCGGTTCTCCGCAGCGTCAGCATACCGGCCCAGGCTCTCTCTCTCTCTCTCTCTGCATCAGTGTTCCGGATATCACTCACCTGAAGGGGGGGACACAGACAAGGAAGTAGGAAATGGAAGGGCACCGCGGGTGGAGCTGGCTGGGGTGGAGCCGGCCCCCACCTCCACGGTGGGGGAATGGGGCGAGGATAAGGAACAGGGAGAGAGAGGGGAGAAGGGGAGACACGCTGTCCTGCCGTCAGAACGACCACCATATGGTCCTCCGCCAGCTTGATGGCCTGATCCAGCGACGCTGGGCGATGGCACTGGACCCACTCCCCTGTTCCTTCCAGAAGTCGTGCAACGAATTGTTC
Organism: Neoarius graeffei; assembly: GCF_027579695.1. Lineage (NCBI taxonomy): Eukaryota > Metazoa > Chordata > Actinopteri > Siluriformes > Ariidae > Neoarius > Neoarius graeffei. The sequence goes on from NC_083576.1 coordinate 48,038,564, forward strand.
CAGCGCCACCCGATCGATGATTCCCTCGGCATCGCGGTTGTTGGCCTTCAGCCACCGCCAGCAGGCGTCCCGGAGTTGCTGGCCAAACGCGAACGGCCAGCCGAACTCCTCCAGGCGCAGCGTGTGGAAGCGCTGCCGTTGTTCCGGGGTGCGACCCACGCATTGGAGGATGGCCCTGCGGAGGTCCGCGTAGACCAGACGGCTGTCGGCAGGGAGCTGTAGCGCGGCCAGCTGCGCCTCGCCTGTTAGCAGGGGGAGGAGGCGCGCCGCGCGCTGTTCCACCAGCCAACCCCACGTCTCTACTGCCTGTTCAAAAAGAGCGAGGAAGGCTTCGGGGTCATCATGCGGACCCATCTTCGTTAGGGTGAGGTGGGGGGGAGGGTCCGCAGCGGTGGTGGACCCCACCGACGCAAGCAGTTGCCGGAAAGCTTGGCGATCTTCCCGTTGCGCCAGCATCAGGGCTTCAAACCATTGTTCCTGCTCCTTCCGGAGGGCGATCAGCGCCTGGTGCTGGCTCTGTTGGGCCATGGCAAGGGCATGGACCAGGTCCTTGAAGGGGGAGGACTCCATGTGGCCGTTCCCTTCTGCACTCCTTCCCGGGTTTCGGCACCACTGTAGAATCAGACCAGGTGGGTGGAGCACAGAAGCACGGCAGGCCAGAATGGAGTTCTCAAAAACCACTTATTGTAGCTTTTCAGCTTTTACATTCACTCTCCCAGGCACGCACGCGCGCGCACATAAGTGTTCTGGTTGGCGGAGAGCCCCCTTTCCCTGCTCTCTCTCTCTCCCTCCCCTCTTAAAGGGCACGGTCATTGGGGAAGACACACAAACAGGTTAATTCCCATCAGGTGCAATGATTCCACCATTTACCTTCCCTGACTCCACCCTCCATTCACAGACCGACGCTTGGCCATGCCCCCGCTGCCACACTCATGAGGCTGGAAAACGTTACAAAACCATCTCTAAAGAGTTTGGATTCCACCAATCCACAGTCAGACAGATTGTGTACAAATGGAGGAAATTCAAGACCATTGTTACCCTCCCCAGGAGTGGTCGGCCAACAAAGATCACTCCAAGAGCAAGGCGTGTAATAGTCGGCGAGGTCCCAAAGGACCCCAGGGTAACTTCTAAGCAACTGAAGGCCTCTCTCACATTGGCTAATGCTAATGTTCATGAGTCCACCATCAGGAGAACACTGAACAACAATGGTGTGCATGGCAGGGTTGCAAGGAGAAAGCCACTGTCCTCCAAAAAGAACATTGCTGCTCATCTGCAGTTTGCTAAAGATCACGGGGACAAACCAGAAGGTTATTGAAAAAATGTTGTGGATGGATGAGACCAAAATGGAACTTTTTGGTTTAAATGAGAAGCGTTATGTTTAGAGAAAGGAAAACACTGCATTCCAGCATAAGAACCTTATCCCATCTGTGAAACATGGTGGTGGTATCATAGTTTGGGCCTGTTTTGCTGCATCTGGGCCAGGATGGCTTGTCATCATTGATGGAACAATGAATTCTGAATTATACCAGCGAATTCTAAAGGAAAATGTCAGGACATCTGTCCATGAACTGCATGTTAAGAGAAGGTGGGTCATGCAGCAAGACAAGAACCCTAAGCACACAAGTCGTTCTACCAAAGAATGGTTAAAGAAGAATAAAGTGAATGTTTTGGAATGGCCAAGTCAAATTCTTGACCTTAATCCAATCGAAATGTTGTGGAAGGACCTGAAGTGAGCAGTTCGTGTGAGGAAACCCACCAACATCCCAGAGTTGAAGCTGTTCTGTACGGAGGAACGGGCTAAAATTCCTCCAAGCCAGTGTGCAGGACTGATCAACGGTTACCGGAAACGTTTAGTTGCAGTTCTTGCTGCACAAGGGGGTCACACCAGATACTGAAAACAAAGGTTCACATACTTTTGCCACTCACAAATATGTAATATTGGATCATTTTCCTCAATAAATAAATGACCAAGTATAATATTTTTGTCTCATTTGTTTAACTGGGTTCTCTTTATCTACTTCTAGGACTTGTGTGAAAATCTGATTGTTTTAGGTCATATTTATGCAGAAATATAGAAAATTCTAAAGGGTTCACAAACTTTCAAGCACCACTGTAAGTCACATGAATTGAAGTCTGCCTGTTCAGACCGAGGTCGCACTGCCATGTATCGGATTTCAGTACCCAAGTCAGAATTGAAAACGTCAAATTCAGTATGGTGTTTCTTGTTCGCACAGCCAAGCAAGTAACACATCTGTTTCACATTTGACGAAAAAGATTGGATTTAGATCACTTTTGCATGCTTTTGTGAATATAACCCTAGATGTATAGCTAATACATAAATACACATCATAATCCATGAAGCCAGGGCCACCTTTACCACACGTAGTCTAACTAGGCAACCGCTTAGGGTGGCACTTTCTTTTACTGCTGCTGCTTTATTCACTGCATGCCTGCTGTCCCGTCTCTGTATAACCCTGTACACTAATTATTGCCCTGATCGTATTTCTAACACATACAGGCTAACTGTTTCTCTAAAGCTGACTTTCTTATTTAAATTGTGCAAAAAGCATGTTGTATTTATCTTTCTAGTTAATGCATTAAAATGCATTGTTTTTAAGGCTTGTTCTGTTTAATGACTTCATGCTTGATAAACCCACAGACATCGGCGCATGGAGGCTGTCCGTCTGAGAAAGGAAAACCAGATCTACAGTGCTGATGAAAAGAGAGCCCTTGCTTCCTTTAACCAGGAAGAAAGAAGAAAGAGAGAAAGCAAAATCCTTTCTAGTTTCAGGGAAATGGTATACAGAAAGACTAAAGGAAAAGAAGAAAAGTAGATTGAAAGGTTTTCTTCACCTTTTGCCCCCAACCTCTCGAGATCAGTGCCTTCGTGCCACCTGCAGAATTCTGGGACGAAGAACCGCGAAAGCAGACAGGGACCCAGAGATTGGTTTCACCGTCGTTTATTCAGTTATTCACCAAAGATGAAAATACACAAAAACTTTTATACTTCTTGTTTATCTGTGTCTGCCCTGGACTATGTGTGTGTGCAGAAATGTGGGTGTGTGTTTGATGTCAGTGTATAAAAATGTGTATGTGTAGGTGTGTGTATGCTATGTATGTGCGTAACGAGGGGTGTGTATATGGGGGGGGTGAGTGAGTGCCATCATTGCATGCTTCAGAGACTGTAGTCAGACCTTGAGTAGGTCACGTCACGTCTTAATTACATCACTGTTCTGATGGAATGTTTAGATGTAGTGAAACCTTGGCGATGTTCAGACACATTTCTGATCAATATGACATTTTGATATGTGTGTGTCAGTCTTGAATCAATCATAAACAGATATAAAATAAACAATATTTCTGATGATACGATATGATAGCAAGGTACAGACAGATTGTAGAGGCCATTGGTTACGCACACTCTTGGGTCACAGGGCAATATGTACTGACGATAGCAAGAGAATGTCTAAACACAGACTGTTTATGCTACGAAGTCTAGTCTAGGAAGGTCAACTGCATCAGAAAGTTTAAAATAAAAGGATCTAAAACAAATGAAAAGCTAAAATATTAAAATAATTTCTTAACAAATGATTCCTTGTGCAGCAATAAGGCTAACATATCACATTCTACAGCTATAAAATTAACATGAATCACTTAATGCAGCTTTAAATCTAACATTAAATCGAACAATTCAACACTGAAGAGACTGATTAAATCTAACAATATCCCCCTCTTTGATACTATTTTATAGTATCAGATAAAATTTTAATTAGATTGTTACACCCTAGCAGGATGATAATACACATTGTTTTCCCCTGCGCTGGGGTTTATGGGTAAAAACATTTATCATCTTATATATCCTATCCATTAAGCATTTAAAAATGCAGGGTCCCAGAAAGATAAACCAAAGGAAAACCACAATTATAGGTATACACATAGATAAAATAGCAGTCCATTTACCAAACAGTCTAGAAAACCACATCCACCCTGCTGAGTCTCCATGCTCATCATGCTCCAGCTGTTGAGCGATCTGTTTCATTTGATGTACGGCTGCACCTATTTCGCCATCTGGGTTATCATTAGCAGGGACAAAAGTGCAACAGCTTTCTCCGACCATAGCACAAACACCCCCCTTTTCTGCCAACAAAATATCAAGGGCCATACGATTTTGAGTAGTCATTAGTCGCAGGGCAGTTAATTCGGTCCTAATACCATCTACAGCTTTAGTGGTTTCATTAACAAAGCTGGCTAAGCGATAATGTGTTATTTCTACTTCCCTCCACAGATCAGATACGCCAAAATGAGGAAACAGCAATGTCCAGAAACGGTGCCATTTAGAAGTAAGCTGATGTGACAGGGGTGGAAAAGTACCATAAACATCTCGTTTCAGGCGATGAGCAGAGAGGGAATGGATAGCAGTGATAGCGTTCTTGAGTCGTATGGGAGCAAAAACGCCTGACCAGTTGGTGGGAAAAGAAACAAAGAGATCAGATTTATTACCGCAGTACCAGTTTAATGCTAATTTAACACCAGGATAATTATTAGGGTGTGGTAGAACACAATCAGGATGAGCCCTACATGTATTATTGATATACCCGATACTGTTGCGTGTGCAATTAGTTAGCGGAGGGTTACATTGGCATGAATTTGGGACCCAGCGAGGACATGGAGAGGTTGTGGAATTCTGATCATATATGTGATTACACTGAGAATTAGGAGTTTGTCCCAAATACATGTTACTTTTTTCAGAGTAATTTGTTCTAAAACAGTGAGGTAAAATGAAATTAGAGGACATATCGACCTGCAAAGTAGTGAGAACAGAATCCTGTAGTATAATGTCGGAGGTATCTGTGCTAGATACTGAAGAAGTCTGGTTTAAAATTGCTACCACAGAGGGGTGCGGAGAGTAATTACAGAAAGGGCCCCAAAATTTAAAAGGTTGGCCCTTTGGGCCCCAAGCATAATATAAAGCTTCAGAGCATAGAGGCAAAGGTGGAAGTGTAATAATAGTAGAAGGCAGCATCAAATGACATACATAACTTTCGTTAGTGTGTGCTCGTGCAGTCCAGTTAGCGAATTGCCAGATGTTGTTGTCTCGAGGTCCAGCTCAAGCGGGTAACCCTGCTCTGAGCAGCAGTAGAGTGGTCACGAAACTTGTGATGAGGACTGTCATGGTTGTAGTGCGGATGATTGGTTCCAGACGGGGCGTGAGATCTCTTCCCCTCTTTGTTCACAACGTCTTGCAGGGAGTAATCTGAGGATTCTCAGTCGGCCAGGGCTGCATAAATGTCACGTCAAATCTGTGTAGAGCTCAGAGATAGAGAGAGAGAACAGAGACTGGATAGGGACACAGAGAAAACGCTAATAGTAAACTTGTCATTGTAACACAGCTTTATTATGGAGCCTTCTTCAATCGCGTGGCATGGATCCACTGTGGAAAAAGGTCAGTTAAAGCAGCAGTACGAGTAATGGTGACTATTTCTGCAGGCCCACTGTATCTGGGTTCTCCCAATTGTCCAAATCGTTTAAAAAGTCGCACCAGCACCTTGTCTCCCACGTGGAAGGGGTGTGTGGGTGCTGATGGTGGAGACGATATTGTACTATTGACCTTGGTACAAATTTTATGCAACTTATCGATAAGGGCTGCAGAATACTCATCCATATGTGTTTTCAAATCAGAGGTACCCAGAGCCGGAGTTCCCTTCTTCCAGGGGAGAGGGAAAGGTCTTCCAAAAATAATTTCGTAGTGGGAATATCCGCCTAGACTAGGTTTTGGTGTCATACGAATTTCAGCCAGAGTGGCTGGCAATAAGTCTACCCAATTTTTTGAACCTGTGGCCTGCATGGCCTTAGTTAGTTTGTCTTTCAATGTTCGGTTAGTACGTTCTACGATACCAGAGGATTGAGGGTGGTACGGAATGTGAAAATGCCAGTTTAGTGAGAGATACTTACAAAGGTTTTGTGTGACTTTTGAGGTGAAAGGGGTACCTTTGTCTGAGTCTATGGCGTCTGGAATCCCATAACAAGGTATTATTTCTTTTGCCAGAATACGAGTAACTACCTTTGTGTTCTCTTGAGAACAAGGAATTTAGAGAATTTGTCCACAATCACCAGGAGATATTTAAACGGCCCACAGGGAGGCATGTGTGTGAAGTCGATTTGCCATTCTAGGAATGGAGACGTAGGTATGGGTAAACACTCGTGTTTCGCGACTGCTTTAGAGGGATTATTCTATGCGCAGATGAGGTATCTCGAGAATTGAGTCCACCAAGCTGTTTAGATTGGCTATACAAAAAAGTTTGTTCATGTCCCCCTTCACCCCCCTTCGTGCACGATGTGTCATGCCATGAAATTTGCGCACGAGGAAGGGAAGGCAATGAGATGGAAGACAAAGGCGGCCATCCTGGCTGTACCATAGGCCATGAGAGGCAACATAAGCGCCTTGTAACTGCCAAAAGGCAGAATCATTCGGAGAGGCTGAAGCCTGTAAAGAAAAAAGATCGAGATCGGGAATCAGTGTACTGGCAAGGCAAGATGTATTACACCGCGAAGGATCTAGGCCAGGAGACATGACACCGGAAGCAGCAGCAAATTTTGCAATACGATCAGCAAGAGAATTACCCATGATTTCAGGTGTGTTTCCCGAGGCATGCGCTTTAGTTTTAACTATGGCGAGTGACCTAGGGAGATGACAAGAATCAATGAGATTTTGTACTTAGAGTGAGAAATGGGTTTCCCGTCTGCGGCGTGGAAGCCTCGAGACTGCCAAATCTTCCCAAAATCATGAGCCACACCAAAGGCGTAACGAGAGTCTGTGTAGATTGTGACATCCTTGCCCTGAAACAAAATACAAGCACGCATTAGGGCATACAACTCGGCTGCCTGTGCCGAAGAGAAAGGAAGAGCATAGGCCTCATGCACAATATCAGGCAGTGAACACACACAATAGCCACAGAAGAAAACACCGTCTGAGGGTTTAGAACAAGAGCCATCAACAAAGAGTACTTCCCCCGTCCCTAGAGGGCTGGAGGAGAGATCAGGCCTGATACTGGTCGTATGTAAGATTTCAGATAGACAATCATGATCGGTGTCATCCAGAGTGTCGTCCTGAGAATTAAGAAGGTGTGCGAGAGCGTGACCTACAGTATTGAAAGAGGATGTGGCACGAATTTCAAGATTGTCGGTAGAAAAGAGAATGGTTTCATATCCGGAGCGTCGCTGCACAGTCATATGTTGGGTCTGTAAATTTTGCAACACCTGTTTAACTTGATGTGATGAGTGCAAGATCAGTGGGTGAGACAAAACCAATTTTTCCGCATCTAAAACCATCAGAGCACATGCGCCGACAGCCCTTAGACACGCAGGTAAGCCTTGAGCAACAGTGTCTAATGTTTTGGATAAAAACGCACAAGGACGCATCCCCCCCCCATGCTCCTGGGTCAAAGCCGCAGAAACTGTGCCTTGGTGTTCACAGGCATAGGGATGGAAGGGCTTTGAGTAGTCAGGTAAGCCCAGGGCCAGAGCTGAACAGAGAGCACTTTTGAGGGAGTGATAAGCGCCCATCATAGTGTCAGTCCAGGTCAAAGGATGTTGCAGTGGATCGTGATGAGAGATTGCAGAACGGAGAATCTTGTCATATAAAGAGCAGTCAGGGATCCATTGTCTGCAGTAATCGATGAGACCCAGAAAAGACATCAGTGCATGTTTAGTTGCAGGGCGTTTTGTGTCTAGAATCACCCGCACCCGATCAGATGACAGCTTACGACAACCTTGTGAAAGTTCAAAACCCAGATACCTGACAGTGTCCATGCAAAATTGCAATTTGGTTCTGGAAACCTTGAAGCCCTTGTGTGCCAGATGTTGGAGCAGGCATAAGGAAGCGTCTTGGCAGATTTCCGGTGACTCAGCAGATACCAGAAAATCATCTGCGTACTGCAGGACCACAGAGCCCTGAGGGAGGGAGAGGTCACAAAGTGCGTTATGAATTATGGCTGAGAAAACAGCAGGAGAATCAATAAAACCTTGCGGTAGACATGTCCAAGTATACTGTTTCCCCCGTGCGTGAATGCAAACAAAGGCTGTGTGTTTTCTTCAACAGGAATGCTGAAAAAGGCAGAACAGAGATCAATAACAGAAAAGCAGCAATGATGAGCAGGAACTTGTGACATTACAGAGGAAACGTCAGGTACAATGGGTGCCACAGGGACAATCAGTTCATTAATCTTACGTAAATCCTGCGTAAAACGCCAAGTACCATCAGGTTTAGGTACTGGATTGACAGGTGTATTGTACGAGCTGGTACACGGTCTCACCACGCCTTGCTCAAGAAGAGACTGTAGGATGACATCGATTCCTTTGGCCTTGTTTTCAGAGAGAGGATACTGTTTAACGTAAACAGGAAGCACGTGTTTAAGCTTAGCTTCATAAGGAACACAATGAACTAGGCCAACCTCATCCTTGTGTTCAGCCCAGAGGGAGGAGGGGAGATCATTCAAAGGATCTGTAGAAGGGAAAATAACAGTGTTTACAGAGGTAGTGCAAACAGCAGAGATATTTGGAACAGTCGTACATGAAGAAAGATGAGATAAGGCGGGAGGCAGAAAGTCAGGGGTACAAATAATCATTTTTGATCCCTGAACAGAAATGGATAAATGTAACAGACTCATTAGATCCCGCCCCATTAGATTAAAAGGACACTGTGGCATAAACACAAAAGAGTGATGTTTACGAAGTGCTGTGTCGGCGGGACAGGTTACCAATAACGGAGGAGTGCAGGGGGAGGAGAAAGGGACCCCATCAATTCCCACAGAGCGAACAGTTTTGTTAGAAATAGGGCCCTCGTAGGATTTTCCCACAGAGGACATCGTAGCACCAGTATCAATTAGAAAAGGAAGCACCTTTCCATCTATAGCTAATTCTACGACAGGCAAATCATTGGCTAAATAAGAGTCGAAAGAACAATGTAACATTATGGGGTCACAGCTCTGTAGGCAGCTGTAGGGTTGATATGGGCCTATGGGGCGTTGCTGCGCAAAAGGGGTTGCCGTGGGCAGCCGGTGGCGGCTGCTGAAGATTAGAAGGAGGAAGGGGAAACATATCAGAAGATTGAGGGTCAGGGGGGTTAAGGGGAAACATATACTGCGAATTGGCTTCATCCGCCTTTTTCTTTCTACACTCATGTTGCCAATGTCCTTCTTTGCCACAATAGTGGCACGCTCCAGGGCGTACCCTGCCTTGCGGGCGGATGCTCGAATTCTGATTCTTTTGTCATCTACTCATGTCTTCACAGGGCTGTGCGTAGCCACCAATCACGGACAGGCAGGCTACCTGCTTACTATCCAGAATACCATCTCCCTCCATAGTTCTAATTCTTTCCCCTAGGGTTTTCATTATCATATTACTACGATCACTTAAATATTTCAGAATCTTCTGTATATCAGGACGACAATTATTCAAAAATGTCGAAATAAAGAGCGGATTGGCTTGCTGCTGATCTAATGGCATGTTTCCCAGACAAGTCCACGTCTCGCTAAAACGTGTCAGAAACTTTTGAAGTGAGTTCAGCCTTCTCCTGTTTACAATTAGTAACCTGTAAAAGATCACGGTTAGCCTGTTGTCATGAGAGCAGATAATGCGTCAATTGTTCCTTTAACTCACTCATGGCTTTATCACTATCTTTCCAGTAGAACTTAAACTCATGTTTTGTGGTGGTTTTGCCACCTTCTTCTATCTTAGTTTTAACTACTTCGTAGTCATCATTCTTAGGATTTAAGCATGGGACTGCAGCTAATAATGCAGCTTCATCATAACTGTCGCTTAGAACGGCATGCAGGATAAAACGGTAATCTGCTCCGACCAGCTGGGAGTGTCGACACATTTTTACGAGCATGTTTACAAAGTTAAGTGGTTTGTCTACCGAAGGCAACAGTTTAATAATATCCTTTAGGTCTGATGCCAAAGGCGGATTGATCTTAAGTCCTCTTCCCTTCTGAACCCATATACAAGTCCATATATTTATGGACTCCAAGATTAACAAGGAAGGAGCTCCACCCAGACCCATTATCAGCAACATAAACTCGGTCACCTATAACATTTGGCAAACATCTAGCCACCATTCTGGCTTCCCTTGTCGGAAACACGCCACATCACCTCAATAACTCCCAATATTTTGCCACTAAAGTTGTAGACCTAAAGCTAGACTCAGATGAAACCATAGTTTCCTATGATGTCACTTCTCTTTTTACCTGCATTCCCACTACAGAAGCAGTCAAACCAGTTAGGAAATGACTACTTGAAGACAGCACCTTACCGGACAGAACAAACCTCACCACGGATCACATTTGTACCCTGCTTGTCCACTGCCTGACCACCAGCTATTTCCAGTTCAATGAATGTTTCTACAGGCAGAAGCATGAATGCACCATGGGCTCACCAGTGTCTCCTATAGTGGCCAATCTATACATGGAGGAAGAAGAAAATAAAGCCTTGACCACTTTTTCAGGAGTTGCTCCCAGTCACTGGTTCAGGCATGTGGATGACACCTGGGTAAAAATCAAAACCCATGAGGTGGAAGCCTTCACAGAGCACATCAGTGCAGTGGATCTCAACATCAAGTTCACTCGGGAGGATGTCGGTGGAAACAACCTAGCCTTTTTGGACTACAGCATGCACATCAAACAAGACGGAAGCCTTAGCAGAGAGGTCTACCGGAAACCCCCACACACAGACCAGTATATACTGTTTGACTCTCACCACCCACTGGAACACAAATTGGGGGTCATTAGGACCTTACCTGACAGAGCTCAGAACATTCCTATAACAGTAGAGGGAAAAGAAAAGGAGCAAAAACACATCAAGGAAGCACTTCAGAAGTGTGGGTATCCTAACCGGGCTTTTGTCAAGACCAGAAAAAGAAACAAATGCAAGAACGTAGTCCAGAAATGTAGTGAATGACAATCTGAGAAACTCAGGAGGATCTTCTACAAACAATATCCCTGTACACTTCAGACCCAGTAACACTCTGAGGCAGAAATTGGTCCATACTAAGGACAGAATACCCAGATACAAACAGTACAACATAGTGTATGCAATTCAGTGCAGTGAGGAGTGCACAGAACTGTACATTGGGGAAATGAAACAACCACTTCACAAGTGCATGGCTCAACACAGGAGAGTCAGTTCCTCAGACCAGGACTCTGCAGTTCATCTTCATCTCAGTAATAAAGGACACTCATTTCAGGACTGCAGTGTCTGCATTTTACCCAGAGAAGACTGGTGGTTTGAAAGAGGAGTAAAAGAACCCATTTGGTCCACTAGAGAATAAATACCTGTTCATAGTGGTCATAATGTTCATAGTGGTCATAAGTTCATAATGGTCCTCTTGCTCCGCTTTACCTTTTTTCTTACCTCGAGACGGGCCGGTGGTCAGATTGCTTGGACCATGCACTGAGGTCTGTGATTTTCGTCCAGGAGCAGGTCGAGCCTCTCCTTCACCCGAGTACTCTTTCACAGGAACAATGTCATAGGTGTTCTCTCCTATGTTGGCATAAACCTTACATCCTGACGACAGCGAATCGATTTCTGAGGCTTTGTCTAATGTAATAGTCTTCTTCATCAAAGCAGCATCTAGCCCAGTTCCATCATTAGTATTGAAGGTTGGCCTCACGTCTGACAGTCTAATCCTGCTTGGCCGATCCGGTGATTGCTCCAACAAAACCACCTTCTTCTGAACTCCAAGCACTTCACTTGGTTCCAGAGTGGCATTTAGAGAGTCAGGGGTAAGACTGTTCACATGAGCTGGAGTAGAGGGTGCACTCTGTGTGGAAGATCTTGCATCAGATATCATCACAACATCACTGGAGCTTGGGGACATTGGGACAGCTGCAGGGATTGCATGGGGTTGTGCGTTGTCTTGGAATTTCTTTGGCGCATCACCTTCTGAAGGAAGCATGCTCTCCTCATTTTGGAGTCTTCCCTGTTTAGGACTCAGCTCTTCCTCATTTGTGCCTTTTCGTCTTTTAGGCTCTGGTCCTTCCTCCACATCCAAATCTATAATCTGAGATTGCTTCATCTTCTGGGCTTTCGGCGCCTCCAACTCTGACACAAAAAGAACATCATCGTTGTCTGGATCATCTCTCTCAATACTGCCACTTACCATTTTGAATTCCTTGGCAGATAAAGAGAACGATTCAGTGATGATTGGCATGCTCTCTGCTCCGATTTCATTCTTCTCAGCGATGTTAACAGTGCTTGTCTCTCCTTCTTTTGACAAGCCAGGCAGCCCCTTGACTTGTGAAAGTGGGGCTGCGAGATTGGCAATGAACTTGACTCCCAAGATCTGGCCTGCACTGATAAGATCTTCAAGCTTGTCAGACCGAATGTGGTGGATTTTTGAAGTGTATATGTAATTCAGGACTTCTTCAAATATCTCCGCCTTGATAAAATTTAGCTCAATCACTTGTCCTGCGACCAAAGAAAGCTGCCGAAAGTAAGTGCTAGATGCCGATAGCATTGTCTTGTGTGCCCTGAACTTGCGGTCCTGCACAATTATGGTCATATCACAGAATAATCCGTTGTTTCGCTGCTCACTGATGGCCTCCAGCAAGGACACAGGAAACTGTGTGTCAGTTACAGAGATCAGCTTTAATTTCGACATCCCTGTGAAGACAGTGGTGAGCACAGTGAAGTCAGTCGGTCAATCTTTCCTAAACAAAATTATTTATTAAAGAGAATATAAAAATCATTATTATTATTATTATTATTCCCACAACATGAAGTTTAAAATATGGTGACGGGTTTTTGTAGCCAGAGTAAAGAAGTGATACGATTAGTGGACTATAGAATATGTTTTAAAAGAAAGAAAGAAAGAAAATATGAACTCCTGAAACACACTTTTATTATTCTACTTGTATTAAAGGACACTTGCTGTGCCTAAACGCCGCTAATGAACACCTTTAAGCTAACAAGCTAAACTGAGGCGAAAGCAACAAAAAGGGACAGAAGTACGGTAATAAACTACGACCAAGTTTCAAATCCGGTCGCTACACATTCAGGAAGCGCAGCATTAATATGCGGATATTTGTCTAATCTTATTACAAATACGTCCGATTAACTATAAAATCCAACAGATAAGGAATAAAATAAAAAATGAATTGGTTGTGCAGTTCCTGAATGCTCTCCTGGGTCGGCGCCAGGTTGCGGCCTACGATGCTAGCATTGCTAACCTAGCTAACAGGGTGTGAAATGCCAAGCTAGCTAGGTCGACTTAGCTGTCACATTTATTAATGGAAGAAAAGATCATTAGATTTGTAAAATATCTACATTTGGCGATGCTTGAATGTGTACCTGCAGTACGAACCGGTTGTATCCAGGCTTCTATTGTTGATGTAAAAAGGAAAAACAATGCCGGTTTGTAGCAGCAGACAACAAAAAGTCTGTTGTTGGAGCTGAAGGAAGGCTGCGACTCTCTGTGGAACCAACAGGAGTCGCAAAACAGCGGGTACCAACATCTGCCTCCTAAATCAACCTGCATACACTGACTAATGATGATCAGCGATGATGGACACATCTCTCCTGTGGTTCTTAGAAACCCTTTAAGTAACCAGTACATTTGATAAGTTACTTTTCCCGTATTTATTTTTAAATCTAACTGAATGTGACTTTGGCCGTTCAGCCATGTGACCAAACATTCGCCTCAACTGCATTAAAAGCTATTTCACCACTATAATTTTCCTTGAATGTGTCTTATTCTTACTTTTTTCTTTCTTTATTAAGTACAATTAAACAGAGCTAAATCAAGAGCAAAATACAGATATGAATAAGACATTCCAAGAACAGACTTAAAAAAAAACAGAGAGAAAAAAAACAGAACAGACAAGAGAGTAATTAAGTGTGCAAGAGCATATTTCCTGTAAACAAATTTAACGATTTGCAAATGTTGATAGTCTTTAAAGCCTTTGTATTTTTTGATGAAGAGATTGTCCTCATATATTGTTCAAGTTCTTTTTTAAGTACAAAGAGTTCAGGCTTTCTGTTGATGAATTTGCACTTGTGTATGTGAAACTTTGCTAAAAATAAAAACATGTTTATAAAAAAGAATGCAACCTTATCTTTGTGATTAAAGTTATGAAAACCAAAAATGACATTCTTATAGTAAAGGTGAAAATCAGAAAAGACAGAATCAGCAACATAGCTGTGGAAGTCCCTCCAGAATTTATAAGTGAATTCACATGACCAAAACAAGTGAGTAGATGTTTCAGGATGCTTTTGGCAGAAAGAACAGTTAACATCAATATCATTCTTAAATCTTGATAAATATTGTTTTGCAGGGTAGAATTTGTGTATCAATTTAAATGAGATCTCTCTGACTTTGTTTGATAGAAAAAATCTTTGTGGTAACGTCCGAACTTTTTTCCAATCAATATCAGACACAAAATTGGCCCAATAAAATGAAACTGATGGGACAGAGACTAGGCCATCCTGAAACATGGCTCTTACTTTGGAGTTAAAAAGCTTACCAGATGAAAAACAAACTCTACCAAGAGAAGACTGGAGGATTGAATGATAGGGGAGGAGAGCTGTAAGAGCCCCTGAATAACATACACAGACCAGAAGGAATAGCATCAAAACCCACTGAAAATTCTCTAGGTGTTATTGGTATATTATATCTCATAAGAAATTCAGAATAATTATACAGCAACCCATCTTTTTTGAACAATTGACTAACCATAACAATTCCGTTGTTAAACCATTTATCCAAAAATAGTGTTTTGTTTTTATAAACAATATTACGGTTATTCCAAATGAAGCAACTCTGTGGAGAGAAACTATGTTTGTAAATCAATGTCCATGCAAGAAGAACCTGTCGATGGAAGTGAGAAAGTTTCAGTGGTATTTTTGGAATGCTGTAATTGCAGAGCAGCAGGAAATTAAGGCCGCCTAAATTTGAGAATACATGATGCGAAATGAAATTCCAAATAGATGTGGGTTTTTTCAAGTGCTTTTTGATCCAATTGTGTCTCATTCTTACTTTTTTCAACCTCATAGCATGTTATGACATGCTCTTGATGCAACCACCCGCGTGCTTTTGTTTTCGATCCGGGTTGCCAGATCTGCGCGTAAAAGGCAACCCTAAAGTATCCCCATATCTCATCTCATCTCATTATCTCTAGCCGCTTTATCCTGTTCTACAGGGTCACAGGCAAGCTGGAGCCTATCCCAGCTGACTACGGGTGAAAGGCGGGGTACACCTTGGACAAGTCGCCAGGTCATCACAGGGCTGACACATAGACACAGACAACCATTCACACTCACATTCACACCTACAGTCAATTTAGAGTCACCAGTTAACCTAATCTGCATGTCTTTGGACTGTGGGGGAAACCGGAGCACCCGGAGGAAACCCACGTGGACACGGGGAGAACATGCAAACTCCGCACAGAAAGGCCCTCGCCGGCCACGGGGCTCGAACCAGGACCTTCTTGCTGTGAGGCGACAGCGCTAACCACTACACCACCGTGCCACCCGCAGTACCTTCTAAGTTAGGTATTTGTACCCTGCTGGGGAAGGGACTGAATGGTTCAAGGTGAAGGTGGGACTTCATTAAGGATCTGCTTTGAGTCCTTTCTTGTTTGAAGAAGAAACCTTTATTTGTCACATGCACACTTCAAACACAGTGAAATTCATGCTCTGCATTTAACCCATCTGAAGCAGTGAACACATGCACACACACCCAGAGCCACACTAGAGCGCCCGGGGAGCAGTCAGGGGTTAGGTACCTTGCTCAAGAGCACTTCAACCTAACTGCATGTCTTTGGGGGAAACCAGAGCACCCGGAGGAAACCCATGCAGACGAAATGCAAACTCCACACAGAAAGGCCCTCACCGGCCGCTGGGTTCGAACCCGGAACCTTCTTGCTGTGAGGCGACTGTACTAACCACTACACCACCGTGCCACCAATGGTGGTTTGCCATAGTGATGGATAGCTTGACGGACGAAGTGAGGTGAGAGTCACCATGGAACATGATGTTTGCGGATGATATTGTGAAAGTGGAAAAGAGGTTGAGCTGGGTTTCGAGAGATGGAGGTATGCATTGGAATGAAGAGGAATGAAGGTGAGCAATAGCAAAATAGAATACATGTGCATCAATGAGAATGGGGGTGAGAGTGGAGTGAAGATGCAAGGAGTAGACATAAAGAAATTTGGTGAATTCAAGTACCTGGGGTCAACTGTGCAGGAAAATGGGGGCTGCGATAGTGAGGTGAGAAAGAGAGTGCAGGCAGGGTGGAGCAGTTGGAGAAGGATTTCGGGAGTCATTTGTGAGAGGAAAGTCCCAGCAAAAGTGAAAGGTAAGATGTATAAGACAGTAGTGAGACCAGCTGTGATGTATGGATTGGAGACCGTACCCTTAACAAAGAGACAGGAGGCAAAGTTGGAGGTGGCCGAGTTGAGGATGTTAAGGTTTGCGATGGGAATGACAAGGTTGGACAGGATAAGGAACGAGCACATCAGAGGGACAGCACATGTAGAGAGCTTGGGAATTAAGCTAAGAGAGATGAGACTGAGATGGTATGGGCACATCCTGAGAAGAGATGCAGAGCATGTTGGAAGGAGAATGTTGAGGATGGAGCTGCCAGGCACACGAAAATGAGGAAGGCTAAAGAGGAGATACATGGATGTGGTGAGAGAGGACATGAAAGTGGCAGGTGTGGTAGAGAAGGATACGGAAGACAGGGAGCAATGGAGACGAAAGATCAGCGGTGGTGACCCCTAATCGGGAGCAGCCAAAAGAAGAAGATATACTGCTGGGGAACATATATGCGTCTTTTTGGCCTTAAAAAGGTACACGTATTTATGCTGAGGTCCAATAATGATCCCTAGGGAACACATCAGTGTAGACTGTACTTTGAGGGACAGAAATGGACTCCTACTGTACCCCTATTTCTGACAGTGTGCAGTCTAACGAGCTAGGATTAAAACACTGAGGCTATACTGTAGTGCCTCCACAAGATTAAAAAACAGCTTCTTTCCAAAAGCCATAACCGCCCTGAACTCAGATATGCTCTGACTTTATAGTCTATTTTATTTTACTATTTTACTAATTTATAAATGTGCAGTACTTTATAAGGTGACTCTCTATACAATACTTTTATAATGTGCAATACAACACTCCAAAATGTGAAATGCAACACATGCACCTCAGGTCTATGCACCTTACACACAACAAATGCACCTCAGGACTGTGCACCTTACACACAACACATGCACCTCAGGACTGTGCACCTTACACACAACACATGCACCTCAGGACTGTGCACCTTACACACAACACGTACACCTCAGGACTGTGCACCTTACCTTACCTTGCAATACTTCAAATGTGTAACATTTTATCTTATAATGTGACTCTCTCGTGCAATAATTTACAATGTGACTCTCTCGTGCAATAATTTACAATGTGACTGTCTCTGTGCAATACTTTATAAGATTACTTTATATTGCACTGTCTCTGTGCAATACCTCACTCCATAATGTGTAACACAACACATACACCTCAGACTGTGCACCTTATACCCCCCCCTTTTTTTTCCTTCCCCTTCCCCCCCGTTCCTCTCTCTCTCCATCTCTACACGCTGTTTGCACTGTTATTGGAGATGCTTTAATCTCATTGTACATGTGTATAGTGACAATAAAGGCATTCCTGACTGAAGGTGGGAGCAATTGTGGTAGCATCATCAATGAATTGTGGTAGCATCATGCGTTAGGGTTGCTTTTCAGCAGGAGAAACTATACAACAGGACAATGAGCTAAATCACAGGACAGAAACTCCAAAGGAATAGCTGGTTAAAAACAAACACATAAACAAAACAAGGTTTGTGTTTTGGAATGGCTGACTGAAATCCCAGACTTGAATCCAACTGAAAATCTGTGGCATGACCTGAAAATTGTTGTCCACCAACTTTCTCCATCTAATTTGGCAAAGTTGGAGAAAATTTGCATTGAGGACTGGAAGAAAATTGCAAAATCAAAATGTGCAAGACTCACTTGGAGAGATGTGAGAAAACCTATTCTAAATATCTGTAATTGCTGAAGATAATTCACACTGAGGGGGTGAATACTTATCAATTAAGCAGCTTTTTAGATTTTGTTTTTCAAATAATTCTGAGGACAACTAAATACTTGGATATAGAGTATTGATTACTCTGCATTTGAAAACAATCTCTTGTATTCTTCACATGCTTGGGTTATGTGGCTAGATGGAAGCCCTTTCTCACAAAAAACTTCCTCGCCCAACTAAATCGAAATCAGAAATCAAAACTAAATCATGCACTAAACCATCTGGCAAAACATTTTATGGTCTGATGAGACCAGTTACAAAAAGGTATAATAATTCCATAATGCCAAAACATTTGTTTGGTCCAAAAAAAAGCACATTACACAAATAACTCCATAACCATATTGAAGCATGGTGGTGGTGGCGGCATCATGCTTTAAGTCTGCTTTTCTTCAGCCAGAACTGGAGATTTTGTCAAGGTGGAAGGAATCATGGATAGCTAAAAAATAAATACATTTTAAAAAACTGTTGATTTTAGTGCAAAACATTCAGACATCTGCTAGTAAGCTGAAGATGAAAAGGAATTTCACCTTTCAGCATGACAGTGTCCCAAAGCATATATCCAAAGCATCAAAGGAATGGTTTAACCCAGGGGTTTTCAAAGTGTGGGAGAGTCAGCCCCCCCTCGGAGAGCAAATAAACAACAGCACCCCCCCCCCTTACAATTTTTGTTGTTGCTATACTTAATGTTCCATTCGTATTTTTAAAAAATGGTTGTTGTACACATTTTTATTTTTTTATTTTTCACATTTTAAACATCTGTGCTTTTTAAAACATCTTGTTTTACACATTTTAAACATCTCATAGCATCGTTAGCTAGCACCTCTTGTCAGACAACACACTGTGGCAGTGGAGCATCTTCAGATCCAGTCCATGAAAATCCAAACTTTAAATAATCGTGGTCATACTTCCTTCTTTTTCCAGTCCCCCAGGATTCCGCGGGCCTTTTTTGTGATTGTTGCGGGCTAAAATGTCTGATGTTGCGGGGGGGGTTCCAAAAAAATTGCGATGAAAGTTGCGGTGTTTTTTAGGTTTTTGTTGCGATTATATTGCGGGAGGAAGTGAAAGTTGGGAGAAATTGTTGCGATTTTCTCTTTTTGTGATTAAAATTGAGTGATATGTTAAATATTAAGTTATTACTGAAAAACTATTGATTAAAAAAACAAAGACACTGAGAAATGGTCCTATAAACAACTTTACCAATATAAAAGATTACCAGGACTACAAAAATGCAGAAAAATAGGCTTTACTTATCCAAATGCACCTGTTGGTTCAAAAGTTAAAGTGCATAGAACCTCACAGCACAACATGAAGTTACCTTAAAATATAATATAAATGCCTCAGCTTTCATGTAAGAAAAAAAACTATTAATAATAGTACTGTGTGCAGGCAGTCTCTCCTGAAGACTAAATTAAACAATAATTATAAACTAATAAAATAAATGGCTCAGGCTTCAAAGAAGAAAAAAAAACAATTTGAACAGAATCTCACAGTATGATGCTGAAGCTGCCTAAACAATGGAAAATAAAATACCATTTTGGCAAAAATGTTGGCATCCATTAATTTCTTGTATTAAGTAAAA